>NC_080574.1:16250000-16875000 GCF_029962835.1 Magnolia sinica | reverse complement strand
GCCTCAGTTTCTCACCAATCGAGGCAAAAGGGCATACTTTTGGCCTCAGTTTTCAATAACCGAGGCAAAAGGATAGAATTTTGGTCTCAGTTGCTCACCAACCGAAGCAAAAGGGTAGACTTTTGGCCTCAATTTCTCACCAACCGAGATAAAAGGGTAAACTTTTAGCCTCAATTTTCAACAACCGAGGCAAAAGGGCAGACTTTTGGCCTCAGTTTCTCATCAACCGAGGCAAAAGGGCAAACTTTTGGCCTCATTTTTCAACAACCGAGGTAAAAGGGAAGACTTTTAGCCTCAGTTGCTCACTAACCGAAGCAAAAGGGCAGCCTTTTGGCCTCAGTTTCTCACCAACCGAGGCAAAATGACAGACTTTTAGCCTCGGTTTCTCATCAACCGAGGTAAAAAGTGAATTTTTAACCTCAATTCCTTTACAACCGAGGCTAAAAACTATATTTAGCCTCCTTTTTTTAAACCGAAGCTAAAAAATTGAGGCTAAAGGCTTACTTTCCTGTAGTGAGAAACAGTTATACGTTGTTGCAATGGGGCAATTCCCATGCTTGATGGCATACGTGATCATGATATTTGGGTTGATGCCGTCTATATCTCATCATTCTTCTTATTTTTGACAAACTGTCCCAAATTTATTTGATTCTTGCAGAGTTAGTAGAGTAACTAGATTTTTAATTTTTAAATTTTTTTGTCACGAGAGGTTTTTCAAACCGGAAAAGTTCTTTATCCTCTATCTTCAAGTAATTCCGACTACCACTTTTCTTGATGCCTTGTAAGTTAAAAATCACTGGCCATGGGATAGGCCGTCCAAGAGAGTTTAGGAAACAGGCCCATCACATGATTGCCTTTTAAATGGAATTTACTAAGTGATCTAGAAAACCCTTGTCATAGCCCTGCTCAAGTTCATGGGCGGAACCAAAGATAGCCTTCTTAAGTCATCATCTCCTAACAGTTTTTTTTTTTTGGAATCTTATTTTCTTCCCATTGTGCTGCTGTGTTGGTCCAAATTTCTTTCAGGTTTTACATCACTGAAAATGGGCTTTGATGCCTTTTCTCTGTAATGGGATGTGTTCAATTTCGGAGAAGATTAAATACCCATGGTTCAGCAACCACAGCATTGGGTATCTGGGCCCCTCGCTATGGTTGAACCATGTCGAAAAGATATCCTTGATAAGCCCTGTCAAGGTGTGCTGCTTGAGGCCGGTATATTCATGGTGGGGTCCACCTACTGGGTGGCCTGGATCTCACACACGAGTGACAAGTTGGTTTTGTGCTGCTAGTTGCCTGTTCAGTCTCCTGATGAACTATATATATAGGGAAAAGGTTCTATGCGGTCGAGCTCATCGGAACTTCCCATGAGGTCGAGCTGTGTGGGCCCCAGCATTATGCGTGTCGAACATCTACCCCATCAGTCAGATGCACCATTCCATGGTGGGCCTAGGGCTTAAAAATCAAGTCAATCTCTGACTTTTATGGGTTACACCACGTACAAAAGTTGAGAGGGTAGTTGAGAGGGGTTACCCTCCGTTAAAACATTCATAATCATTTGTTGGCCCATTGAGATGTGGTTCACAAATCCAGCCCGTCCATTATGTGTGTCCCACTTGGATGAGGGGTCAGACCAAGTTTCAAACACATCCAATTTTAGGTGGGCCCCACCAAGTTCTTTTATATGTTTTAGGCATGATTTTAGATGGTATGGCCCACTTGAGTTCCCTATACGGATGATTTTTGGGATATCCCATAATTTAAAGGGGACCCATTAAATGCACGGTGTTGATGTTCGACACACATCATGGTGGGGGCCACACAGTTGGACCTCATGGGAAGTTCCCATGGGCTTGACCCCATAGAACCATTTCCCACAGCCACATAGTTGGACCTCATGGGAAGTTCCCATGGGCCCGACCGCATAGAACCTTTTCCATATATATATATACACACACACACACACACACACACTATGCGCTGGACCTCACGATCATCTTTCGTGAGGTTTTCGTGAGGTTGAGCTGTGTGGGACCCACCGTGATGCATGTCGACCATCAATACCGTGCATTTGATGGGTCCCCTTTAAATTATGGGATATCCCAAAAATCAGCTGTATACGGAACTCAGGTGGGCCATACCATCTAAAATCATGTGAAGACACCGTTAAAACATATAAAAGCACTTGGTGGGGCGCACCTGAGTTTTAAATGCTGCTGAAACTTGGTCTGAACCCTCATCCAAGTGGGACACATAATGGATGGGCTGGATTTGCAAACCACATGTCGGTGGGCCCAAAAAATGATTATGAATGTTTTAATGGTGCACAGCCCCTCCCCACTTCTGTATGTGGTGTGGCCCACACAAGTCACGGATTGACTTGATTTTTGATACCTAGACCCACGATGGAATGGTGCATCTGACTGATGGGGTAGATGTTCGAAACGCATCACTATGGGGCCCACACAGCTCGACCTCATGGGACGGACTCGTGAGGTCGAGTGCATAGTACCTTTTCCCATATATATATATATATATATATATATATATATATATATATATATATATATAGTTGGGCAAATTACAACGTCAAAATTTCATGTGGACTAGTGAGTACGGTGACTCGTCAGGAAATGCTAACAGGAGTACAGAGGCCCACATTCGAGAGTGGGCCAACCCATGTACTCATCATCCAAAGGTACAACAGAAGTATTATACACCACTATGGGCCCACTTTGTGCGGTATTTTTGGATTTGAACTTTCAGTTTGTACAAGTGGGATCCAAGGCTCTAGAATAATTTGGCCTTTTATTGAAAGCTTTGGGATTTTTATTTATTTCCTTATGTGTGATTTTTGGTGCACGGTCCATAAAACACTGGGTCCCATATTACCAACGGTTTGGATCACTCAACAATTCAAAATCATCCCACTTGTATGAACTCTTGGTCCGAGTGATATATGGTAATTCATTTTTAAAAAAAATGAACTCCTTCCGACAATGAACGCCAAGAAGAAAAATGATGATGGCGTCAGCTCGTCACATGTGCAAACAAGCAAGAAGTGAGTGTAAGATCATTTTGGCTTTCACGGCAATTAGCCTTGTGGTTTCCATGCATCTAGTATCGTTGGGTTTGCCACACCTGCGTGAGTTTGGAACCACTGGTCAACTTCTGTTACCCGTTCATTTACTTTATGTTGCATAGCTGATGATAAAAAATGAGTGAGTGCTTCGTTCACCTGATGAGTGGACAGGATCTTGCACACGTGGGACTAGTTTCCACATGTAAGGCCACTACACTCCCAAAGTCTCTCCAACTCTATGGGATAGGCCCCACCGGGGAGTTTCTGACATTTTCCCCCTAACCATTCACTTGACAGTTAATGGATGGAGCCTATGGTTAGGATAGTCTGAATTTATAATTGGAATACACTGGAATTCAAAAGTAAGAATGCAATGAAATTGGAATTTTGAATTTGATTATCAAAATCAACTTTAATATTCCAAATCAGTATACATATGTGATAATAAGTTCATTTAAATATTTATTTCTTAAAAAAAAAAAAAAAGAGAGAAAATTCTGAGCCTCGTGTGAGTCACAAGCATAAGATCACAAACGAGCAATTCGCTGCCGGTGTTTAAACGTTGCTGTACATGGCCAATTCAGGATATTCTATTGATGTAATTTTAGAGTAAGTATTTGAATCAAATAATCATTAGTTGATAATTTGATTATTTTAGTCTAGAGAAAGCTTTGTTAGACGTTGGACCGTACTGCTTTAAAAAAGAGCAAGAAAAAGACATCACACCAAATCAAAGTTATTGAGAGAGATTTCAAAACACAAAAACTGTGTATTAATGTTCTAGCAACACCTATTAAATACCTCAAAATTCATGCTGCAAAATGACTTTTAGTTTCTAAATGCACTCAATTACTCTCAAATCCATGCATCCAAACAATCCACATACATTAGAGTAAATGCTATCAAATGAATGGTCAAGAGTTGGGGCTTGTTTTGGAGCTCATCTTTCAAATACCTCTATTCCAAGTACTTCAGCCCAGTTTGGTAGATTATATTTGAATAATGTAATTTTATCGATCAATGGATTTTATTGATGCAGTCATTAGCATGATAGGATTATAATGGATTAGTAGCCCAGCAACACCTATGCCACGACTAAAGTAAAAATGGGAAGATGATTGGTAATCTCAGAAAAGGGAATGACTGCAAAACTCTGAAAAATCAAGTATTTGAAATCCATGTGGCTTTCTAATAATTCTCAATCCACTATGCCAAACAACTCCTAAAATTGTGAGGGTTAGAAATTGCAAAGGGAAAAAAAAATAAAATCAAATGGTTAATGTTATCTTCTCGGTGAAAATTTTCGTTTATGATCCAGCTATAGTAGAGCCAGTGCTTTGGACGGTCTGGATTGCCTTACAACTTTGCACGATTTTAAAATTCACCAACCATTTTTAACTATTGCACTCTATCCTACACCACCATTCGCATGACGAGGAATCACATGTTACTGCTCGTCATCACATGTACATTCCATACATGTGGGACCATGGTTTAGTGATCCAAACGGTTAATCAAACGAGATGCACGGTCGATGTGGGCTGCCTCAAAAACCAAATAAGGAGATGGCTGGTTCCTCTAAGGGTTGAGATATTCCACTTTGGGAGATCGTTTTGGATGTCTACCATTCGATGGTGAGGCCCATCACGTAAACGGTTTGGATCATTAAAACACGCCCCCAAGTGTACAGAATCCTCGATTGAAAGCTCTGAAACTGCTCAAATCCATGACATCCATGAAATTCAGGAATTCGAAGATGTTGCTCAACGGCAAACTTACAGTTTCTAAGATCATCATTCATCTCACGGCTGCTCGCAGTTAAGTGATCCAAACCTCCTGGACCGTAAGAGTGACCTCTTAAATTAGATGGAGAAAAAGGTCGAAAGTATGATTTTCTAATTTGGGTATTTCTTAATTATCACCAATCTATAATGAAATCCACAAGATCAACGGTCTAGATCACTGAATTAGAGGACTCTATGACTCACGCGAACACTGCCACGTTTCAATTATCCATCTCAAAAGAAAAAAAGAAAAAAGAAAAAAGAAAGAAGAAAAAAAAACAGAAGAGAGAGCTAATTTTTAAAAACTTCAATTAGCCGTTAATGAGTATCACCTGTTTGTTTTGATTACACTACAAAAAAGTCGACGAGACAAGCATCTCTCTAACTAAAAACCATCAGAAGTATTTCAACACGAGTGGAAGGAGAAGGAATTGGAATGGTGATGATGGTGGGCCTCCCGTTCGATCAGCCACCGCAGGTGAAGGAAATCGTCGACCGTACACGGCAACCTGAGTGGCCCACTCGTGTGGAATCCATACACTTCTTGTGCCTTCTCCAGCAGTCTCTTGAACAATGGATGGTAGAGATAAGATATGGGGATCATGAATCTCCGAAAACCACCCCCTTCTTCGTTTTCCAATCCTACTCTCACTGCCAACCATCCCTTCTTCATCTTCATCTTCTTCTCTTCTTGCATTTTTTCTCCTCTTTCGGCTTTTGTACGGCTCTGATTAGATTCTGTTGTGGCCGTTGGTTTGTGAGCCAGGAGGGGGGAAGAACAGTTTTATAGAAGCGGATGTCGAGTGGCAATTCCGTAATTTCTTACATGTCTTGTGTGCGTGTGTCAGTTCGTACTTGCTACGGAATCCCACTTTATTAAAAAAAATAAAAATTCTCGTTTTAAATTTTATTTTTTTTGTATGTGGTGATTGATGGACGACTGATCTGTAGGGTGTTGTGGGGCCCATTCCTACTACCGGAAATCTTCTTTTCCAAAAGTAAAATTTCTTTCTTGTCGATCTGCTCGGCATGTTACACTTTCATCGTTTTAGCTGTGCTGAGCCCACGCACCTGTGCAATAGAGCTCATGTACACGCCATGCATGTGCCAGAATGACACCAGCGGTCCAAGATCCAGTCCATCCATCAGAACAGTACCAATATCTTGATGTTCTAACCACATAATCAGATTGATCTAATGGTCAGATGGGCCATGGTTTTTGAAAGAAATGTACGGCTATGAAAATCTTGGATGAAGTTATCTAAACCATCCACCTGTTTTCGATTCGGGACCACATGCTGAAAACATTTAGAAGGTGGGACCAACCTGATGGATGGATTAGATTTCGTACCTATGTGCCATGTTGGCACGTGTGTAGCGTGTACACGAGCTCTATCGCGATAAGTCGTGTGCACTCGGCAAAGCTCTCCTCTCTCTCTCTCTCTTTCTTCTCTTTAAAGGAGAGTCAATTGATACTCCGGCTGCTTACGACACTTGATACTCTATCACTTCTATACGGTACACGTAGCATACATCAACCCAGATTAAACCATATAAATTGGGGAATCCACTTAGTCAAAGTTACTGAAAATCATGATTGCAAGATCTTAATAAACTTGTTTGTTGAATTACGACCATTGGAAAATTTTCATTCTGAACCGTCCAGTAAATGGCCACTAATCTGATAGTTAGATAGTGAAATAATTGTAATTTTTGGTCCGTGATCCATCCAAACTGGTATACATGATTTGGACGGCTAAATTTGAATTAAATACCCCCACGGATGCAATTTCTAAGTAATTTATAAGTGCCTGCCCATCATCCATTACACAACCAGAGTATCCAAGTTTTTTGCCCTTTTATAAAGCTGAGTGCATGTGATAAGCTGGCCCAGATGACTTGTACACGTGTGGTGTCTGTACGGTGATTGTACCTGGACCATATTTATGCCGACAGTCCCAACTGTCAACGATTCGTAACCGTTCAAATTCTACAAGAGGCCTTCAGTTGGACGGTTGGGATTGCTAGCATGGTGGGATGTGTCCCATCTTCTGTGGGGCCTGTATACGAACTCTCTAGTTGGGCTGGTGTATATTTCAATTTTCGAGGCGCAGGAACTCGAGAGAGGAGGGATCAAAGAAGACCTCATGAATAAGTACGGATGGCAACGGGTCCGGTTCGGGTACCCCGAGGTCTTTGGATTTAGACTCGAGTTGAGATTAGAGCATTTACATGGTTTGGCCCGTTGGATGAATGGAGTAGATGTACTCACACGTGTCTCTTTAACACGCGCACCATGCGTAAATGGATTCCTTATGTATGGATGGCTTAAAAAACCTTAATTTTCAAACTTGGAATAATTAATATTATATTAAAGACGTGTAACTTTATTATTAAAATGGACTGGACTGGAATGGAATATACCTGATACGACGCGGCTTTACACGTCCATGCGATAGACCCTGGAACCCGACGAGAACAGATTTTTTACCGGGTCCGAAAGGCAAAATCCTAACCTGACCTATTTCTCAACGGTTGGTTCAAAAAATGGGATCCAGATCCGTTACGCAGGGCTCCGGGTCCGATAAACAGCCGTAGCATCACGGAGGTAGTCGTCCTGGACAAACAGGGCCCATGTTTTCTGATCCGGATCGTTGATCTAATGGGCCTTATCGTGGATATGGGATTCCCAAAAGTTCTTCTGGACTGGAAGTTCCTGATCACACAATCTTGGTCCTTTTCGTACTGAACGATTTCTAAACCGTCTATTCTTATGTCACCGATCAAACGTCTAAGATATTCGAATGGGAAGAATTTTCGGAGCATCCTCCATCCACGGTGGGGCCCATCAGATCAACGCTCTGGATCACTCTTAACGGGCCTCGATTGTACGGTACGGACCTAATAGGACTCTCCATGGCTCTTCATGCATCGTCGGGACGAGAGACGCACTGGCGCAAGTGGCTCGAAATATTCGAATGGGGTGGGAGTCTACGTTGGGTGGCGGGTTGCGGTGTGTCTTGATTAGAGATTCCTTAAAGGCGGAGGACGAATCTCACGGTCCTCGACCGATGAAACGAATAGCATACTCGGGTTTTTATTTTTGTGCAATTGGGCCCATAGTTTAGCAATCAAGACCGTTCGTCTAGTTGGCGCCATGATAGATGGGTAATGGTTTTGAAGATCCTAGACACCCATTTAGGAATTTGTCAGATGCATCTCTCTTGTTTATCTTTATTTGCAAGTGCGCAAATTGAAAAGAAAATATCATTTTATCAAGAGATTTTTAGCTGATGGTCCATGCGTTATGGCAAACACCAGATTAGTGGTCTTGATCACTGATCCATGAACCCAACGTGTAAGAAAAGAAACCCAAGTATAAAGTGAACACATCCTCTGACCGAGGATAGTATAATTACTCAGTGCGAAGGGAGGCCAGTTGTCCTATCCCTTGTACTGCTAACCTGCAATTGGTCGGTAGTGCGCAAACCTTCCACTACACAGTGCATTCTCCATCACCTTTCATCTTGGGAGTTATTTGAAACTCTGGCATTGTATGATCTTGATACGCGGGCGCTTAGAAATGGTGCGGGGGACATCCATAATCTCAAATTAAATCGAATAAAATGTGGAAAAAATCATTTCTAAGTTACAGGACAGAGACCCAAAATGGTTGAAGAATCCTAACCTCTGATTCGTTCGTGGATACTTGGTTTTTCTGAAATAACCATAGGATATGTTTTCATTTTAGCTGTCCAATAAATTCCCAAAAATCTAATATTTAAACAATGTGATAGATGTACTTTTTTAGTTTATGATACATTTAAACTAGCAAATATAATATAGGTGGTTTACTTTGAAATAAATATATGCAGCGTACGAAGTTTCTCGGTAATTTCCAAGTGCCTGCGTATCCTCGTCACTCTGCCAGAGTAACAAATTATTTATCCTTTTTTGGCGACGAAAATCAAATTCACCAAAATCTCTCCCTTTTTTTAATTTATTGTCCAGAACCTACCTCTGAATCCAACATCAGACACCGAATTCTTTATACATGCAGCCTTTCTTTTCTTACTTTCGGTAATAGGGAGGTGGTCCTGTGTCTCCGTGTAATTGATGTTAGGCGTGAAAGCATTACTCAACTGTGACCTAGAAGTGTATCATGTAACCACGAAGATAGAAAATTCGAACATACATAGAAAATACAATATAATTCATGTGAAAAAGCTATTGTAGGAAAAAGCCACAACACAAATCAATAAAAAATTTACTATAGAAATGAAATTACAAGAGATGGACAATTTACAATCAAACTTTAAAATAGAAAACCCTAAATTCCCTTTTTCCATACCCTAGTGGTCTATGGAACAATAGCGTGTTAGACCTAATCCCGTAATAACCTGGTTTATATAACACAATTCTAGAATTAAAAATAAAATCGTTCACTTGTGCAAAAGTTGCGTGCACCATTGATCGAATCTTCAATTGATTGACTCTAATCAACGATCTTTGATTGATCAACACAGCAAGTTCGATTTGATCGAACTTGCTCGAAAGTGCCTAAAGAGCTAACTTAATTTTTCAGAATTATCTTGATTGATCGAAACTCTATGTTTGATCGATCAAATATGTCCAAAACTATCCAGATACAATTGAAAATTTTGAAATTTTCTCGATCCGATCAAAGCTGCCATCAATTGATCGTAATCCCTTATTTCAGTATAGATTGAAGGCACCAATTTCAACAACTTTTACCGTGGCTTTAATCTCTATGCTGCACTGTTTTAAGCTGCTTCCTACATTTCTAATTGTCTCCATCATATTCATCATCACTTTTCGTGCACACTACGTCATCATTCATCCTTCGTCAAGCTCAGAGAATTCATGTAAAACCTGAACTTCTTTACGGGAACAACATTTATAAACATATCCGTAAGATTTTTACTGGTGTGAATCTTTTTAAGAGTAACATCGCCTTCTTCTAGCATCCGCGTGTTCATTGCCAAATTAATCGTGCTTTTGTTATCATAGTGTACATGCGCAACTTCCTACTGAAGCCCAACTCATTCATTATATCTTTCAATCAAACTATTTTCATGAATGCTTCCGTTACTGTCATATACTCAGCTTTGATTGTGGAAAGAGTAACTACAAATTGAAGCTTCGACATCCATCTATGAGTAACCAGAAGTCGACTTTCTGTTGTTTACGTTACCTGCATAATCAATGTCCACAGAGTCTATAAGTCTTTCCTCAGATTTTTTGAATGTCATATACTTAGTCTGTCGTATCTCATATGTAATAAAGTAGTCATTTCATTGCTTCCCAATGTTGCTTACTAGGGTTTAGTATGTATCTACTCATAACACTCACTGCATGTAAAATATCTGGTATCGTACAGATTATGACATACATTAAACTACCAACTGCACTCAAGTAGTGCATACGAGACGTAGACTGCTTTTTTCCTCATTTGTAATAGGACATTACTCTAAAGAAAGTTAAAAGTGAGTAGCCTGGGGTGTGCTAACTGATTTAGACTTATCGAGTATGAACTTAATTAAGACATTCTTATGATACTCCTCCCGAGACAAGCATAGCCTGTTTATTTCCTTATCTCTGTATACATCAATGCCAAGAATCCTCTTTGTATTCTCCCAGATCTTTTATCCTAAATGTCTTGAATAACCGAGTCTTTAATATGTTAATTTCAGAATGTTATGGCTGATGATAAGTATATCATTAATATACAATATTATGATAATGAATTTTCCATCACTTAGTACTCTAAAGTAAACACAATGATCGAATTCACTTCTAATAAACCACTAGTTTAACATAAAAGGATCAAAATTTTTCTACTACTGTTTAGGCGACCGTTTTAGGCCGTATAACGACTTCCTCAACCGTAAATTTATTGTATAACCCACATACCTCAAATCCTTCTGGTTGCTTCATATAAATCTGCTCTTTCAATTTTCCATGAAGGAAATAGTCTTTACATTCAGCTATTCCAATTCAAGATTGTATTGGGCAACTAACACCAACACAAATATGATAGATACTTGCTTGACTATAGGTGCGAAAATCTCATTAAAGTCGATACCCTCATACTGCATATAGCTTTTAGCTACCAATTTGGCCTTCTATCTATCCCGTTTCTTCCGATAAACCCACTTGCATTCGATCATTTTCTGTTCAGTGAAAAACTCCGCTAGCTCACACGTTTTATTCTTATACAAAGAATCAATCTCATTCCACATTATTGTCATCCAGTTATCAGCATTTACATTATCAATAATCTCCTGAAAAGTAGATGGGTCTCTCTCATTCGTAACGAGGGCAAATGCAATGTTAGAGTCATCTCCATACCTCAACGGTAACTTACGATCATGCGGTGGATTTTTCCTAACCGGTGGTGGGTTCACCTGCTCCCGTACCTCTTCCTGTGGCTTGACTTATTTAAGTGTCTCACCCTCGTCGATTTCGACATAAGTTACCGCTAATTTTTTTTTATTTTCTTGTGTTCATCCTTATGAAATAAGAAATTTTCATCAAACTTGATATCTCGACTCATTGTGATTTTCCATGTTCTCGGTTATAAAACGCGTATCATTTCACAAAATTACCATAGCCAACAAAAGTACACTTATTTGCATTTTAGTTTACCTTATCTCTCTCAATATATGGTACATAAGAGTAAGCATTATGACCAAATACACGTACCCCTGAATAATTTACTTCCTGACCACTCCATATTTCTTTAGAACCCTACAATCAATGGCAATAGATGGGACCGATTCACCAAATAACAAGCCGTGCTAATGTCCTCAACCCGTAGGTCCTTGTCCAACATAGTGTTACTCAACATACTTCGATCTTTCTTCAAAAGGGTCCGATTCATATGTTTCACCATACTATTCTACTATGATGTGCGTCAAATTATATTGTGCCTCATGTTTGTTTGCCTCCAAGTGCAGAGGTTTGTAAGTAATATCTTATGAATAAAGGGTCGATCCCATAGGGAGATGATTAATGAAAATGAGAAAATTAAATGCAAAATTAACTAAGTAATGGAAACTAAAGAGATGAAATGTTTTTGAAAGTTTTGACGGTATGAAATTCAATTGAATTAAAACAACACCCAAGCTTCAAAGTTTCATATATAGGCTAATGATCAATAAATTATGATGACTTTTGATAACAAAATTAGGATCCGAGCACTATGGTTAGCCTAATCAGAAAATAAAACAGTTTAAATATTTTAATAAATGATATAAAGATTAGAGAATCATGGATTGACACCATTAATTTATATTAACAAGCGCCAGTGATTTTAAGCATTCAATAGCTATGAGATAATGAATCAAAGAAATGTAGTAGGTTGATAACATCTCCCGTTTAAGAAATCTAATTAATCCAGGTTAAGCCTATTCACCAATATAGATATCACATAATGGAAACATATGAATCTCACATGAGGATCAAAAACCTAAACCTAGATAACTGATAATAAGCATAAACTATTCATTTCATCATTAAAAGCATTCAATCATCATAAATTATGATATTATTAAACCAATGTGTTTCCCTTTTAGCTTGGGTCAGAGGGAACTAGAAAAACATAACTAAATTGCAAAATAGAAAAGTAATAAGAAAGTAAAAAAATAAATTAATAAATATCTAAAAAGATCTTCTAAAGATCTAAAAACCTTAGAAAAAACCCTACATCTTACCCTTGAATGTTTTGAATGATGCTTATGAATGCCCTAAGAAACCCTATTTATAAGTGGGGAACTCCCTTCTTCAAACTGATTTGAAAAATTCGGAAACTGCCTCAAATTTTCTCATTCCACATAGTCTCTGTGTACCTTCGATGACATCGAACTACTTTCGATGTCATCTAAGACTGGCTCCGATGTCATTGAAGACTGCATCCAATTTGTCTACCAACTAAACTTGATTTTCTTGTAATTCTTTGATGTCATTTAAGACTTCTTCGATATCATTGAAGACTGACTTCGATGTCATTGAAACTAAAGCTCAGATCCTGAGAATTTTTATTCTAATTTTTACACTTCCTTCATTTTCTACTTGGTTTTCTTGACTCTTAGGGTCTTGAAACCTTCAATCTTGATCTCCAAAGGTCCATTCTTTGCTTTGGTGATTCTTGAGCATCAAATCCATGCTTTTAATATTATTTTCAATCTAAGCTCTTAAACTCACCTTGTAACACAAACATGTATAAAATATACTATTAAGCATTATCATGTTCATAAAACCAAGATATAAATGGAAAAAATATGCAATATTTGAGTCTCAACACCTCACAATCCCCTCATCCTTATAAACTAATTAAATTCATTCGAAAGTAAATTCTCTGTGATTGTCTGTCCTCAATACTTTTAACTATTGCTCTGACTATTTTTCAATCATGATCTGCCAAGACTTGAAAGTGGTAAACATGTCGAATTTATTTTTGATAAAATAAACCCATATTTTTATAGAGAAGTCGTCAATGAATGTTATGAAGAATGATGACCCTTCTCTAGAAACCATAGGCGACAACTCCCACAGATCATAGTGCACATAATCCAAAGGTCCCTTATTACTATGTTTTCCAATTTTAAATGGAAATTTTGGATGTTTAACATATATGTAATGCTCACATACATTCAAATGAAAAATTTTAAAAGCAGGAATTAAACCATGATCTAGGAGTAGCATCATACCACACTCGCTCATCTGGCCTAGGCGTGCATGCCACACACGTGCTTACGTGGATTCCATTATAGACATTGTAACTCCACCCGATGCAGTATTCCTGATCAACCTGTAGAGATTGCCGCTCTTTTGTGCCTTCATAATAGTGAGTACCCATTTGAAACTTTTAGGACACCTTCATGATTGGTGAACTTATATCCTATTACATACAGATCACATAAAAAATTAAAATTTTCTACAAATCTGGGACATGCCTCACATCGGTTAGAGTACACTCCACCCCATTAAACATTCTGATCGAACGAATCTAATTTCAATAATCTTACATGTATGATAATTGCCCATAAAAAGCAGGCCAACATCATACTCACTGTATGCAGTGAACCAACTCCGGTGAGGGGTCATTTGGTACGAAGCCTTCGTATTTAAAATCCACTCTTGATAGAAGTAACATGTTTTGGACACCAATAATACGTTAAAACCTTCCGAACATTCATGAGATTATGTTGAATTGGCCTCATTCGTCAAGTTATTTGAATTCTCATCATTCTAGATTTTAGGGAACCAACAATACTTCTTCATATGTCCAATCTTTCCACAATTTTAGTATTTTATCTTACTTTTGCCCTTAGACTTGAATCTTGATAATAAATTTTCATTCTTTTTCTTATAAGTTCTTCCCCCAACCAACCAACACATTCATAAAAGAACCTTCGCTACTGTTCTTTTTTCTCAACTACTTCGAATGAAGGGTTTAGATAATGAATGTAACGCTCGTGAAAATTTAATTATAATAATAATAATAATTAATAAATAAAAGATTTTTTTAATCTTATCTTATCTTATCTTTATCTTATCTTATCTCTATTATATCTATATCTTATCTATCTTATCTCTATCCTATTTCTATCTCTATCTTATCTTATCTCTATCTTTCCTTTATATATACCCATAAACCTCCCCGTATCCCTCAAAAAGGCACCCCGCGACAACTAAGAAAGGAAGATAGAATTTTGGATAGCTTAGATCGGGTATGCCTATAGTCTTTCTTTTAGTATTTTATACATTTAATTTGACTTATCTATGCAATGAATGGTGTGGATCGACTATACGTTCATTGCATTTGATTATGGGTAGATACGATGTAAATGTGATAGAGGTTTAACATTCTATGAAAAATTTCTAATTGTAATTGTTGTGCACCTAATCAAAGCAGATTAGATCTATACGGATCATACGATCCCTAAGACCAAAATATACAAGGGCTTTAATTTTTAGATCAATTTGACCATCGGATGGGCCACATTAGTCAGATCTAGAAATGGTTAATAAGAAAAGTATAGATTTCTGCACAAGTGTTGGTATCACTTGGCGTAGAAGATCAAGATGGGCCATCGGTGTATGTGTGGTTAGATCCATACCATTCATCTAATGTATAGAGGTAAAACATAATAAGACCTCAAGAATTTGAATGATCTACTTATCTAATGGGCCACCCCGATCAAACAATTTCCATTCAATTTTAAGATTTGGCCACCTAGGATGTTAATTAAAGGTGGGCCCCACCATGTAATAAAAATAGATGAATAATAATATCCTTGATATAATTGATAGGAGTTCGGAATTCAAACCAACCTAATTACATTGCGGAGTCTATACCACCAGACTCAGGTGAGTAACCCAACGTGCCTCTTGATTCATTAAAATTAAAATAAAATTGTGATGGTTCGATTGATTGATATACTGATTTGAGTATTTTGTTATGATAATTGTACATTAAATTTATATGTGAATATTCTGATCAAAACAACTATGCCAAATATGAAATGATACATTCATATATCATTTATCTTTCATTACATTTATATAATGCATGATCGATCCTAGGAGCCATCCCTGGAAGAAATGTCGATCCTAGTAGAGCGTTACCAGATGTGGGCCATGCCCAAGCCTACCGAAAGGTGGAAGCCTACCTAACGGGTGGATGTGGGTTGACGACCTCCAACCCAAACAAATAGATGATCATCCCATCTAATGCATCATGCACCATTTGCATCTATATCATTATGCGTACATTTTTACATTTAGTACTTTGTATTGTTTTAATTGCTATGATTATGAACCAATCTGGGTTATTTCACTAAGCTTGATCAGCTTGCCATTTTATTGATGAAAAAACCGTACAGAAGAACCATTAGCAGATGATGTGGCGCAGGAACCAGAAGGATCCACCACACCTGAACACGACCCATGTGAAATGTGGCCATACTTGTCTGAAGATAAAGTGGCAGCATTAAACAATTTCTGATTATGTGATTTATTTCTTAGAATCGTTTGATTAACGTATAATGCATATTGGTATTGATTATGAAATTTTAAGAAGTTGTTTAGATTTATTTTATTGAAATAATGTTAATATGGAATAAACATATTTATAGTATGATTATATAATAAATGAATGATTTTTAAGGTTTATATTATTTAATGGTCGTCAAGATTTATATATGCTTGGTTGATTGGTGCTAAGTGTTATATATGTGTAATTGGAATTGTAGTGGAACTTATACTGAATGTAATTATTACCTCTGATTAAACTAATTAAGGAATCAAGTTAGTATACTTTGTGTACGAGTTACGAACTAAAACTCGGGTCTGAGGGTGCACACTCTGTACTCGAATTTTGGGGCGTGACAGTTTCGGTGTTAATGGTCTCCCTATCGTGGCACAGAGTGTCAACAAGATTCTCGTAAGACTCTAAAAGATAATTCAACAGGATCAGGGCTTGGTCATCATAATCGATCTTCACATCCACACTTATCATTTTGTAAAATACTTTATTGAAGTTGTTGATATGTTCATTGAGATCCATCACTTTTGTCATATTCAGATTGTAAAATTGATTCTTCAGAAATAGACAATTTGAGAGAAATCTTGTCATGTAGAGAGTCTCCAACTTCACCCATAATTCTGCGGTAGTTCTCTCACTGATGACATTATAGAAAATCTCATTGGCCAAGCACAATTGAATTGTGCTAATTGCTTTTTGATCCAGTTCATCCCACTTTTCATCATTTATAGTATCAAAATGCTTCACTTTCCCAAGGAGTACCGTTGTAACCGTCGTTGAATTAGAAGGGTTTTGATCTTAATCCTCCATAATTTAAAATTATTTTTACTTGTAAATTTCTCCGTCTCGAATTTAACATTCGTTTCCTTTGATGTCATGTCTTCAGATACCACTTGTTGAGCACAAAAGCATCACCCAGTCGTGACCCGTATGTGAATCAAACAAGCAGAATGATAGAAAATTCAAGCATGCACAGATACACACAACAATTTATGCAGAAAAATCATTGCGGGAAAAAACCATGTTACAAACTGACAAGCAATCCACTATGAAAATAAATAAAAAAAGATGGACAACCTACAATTAAATCCTACGTAAAAAATCTTAGATTCCCTTTCTCCAAACCCTAACTCTCTCTAGAACAACCGCATGTTAACCCTAATCTTATAATAACCTGGTTTATATAACAAAATTTTGAAATTAGAAATAAAACCGCTACTTAAGCAGAAGTTGCACGTGTTGTCGATCTAATATTTGATCTATCGACGCCACAAATTTAATTCGATCTAACTTAATTTTTTGAAATTATCTCAATTAATCGAGACTCCATTAGATACAAAATTGAGAAATTCGAGACTTCTTTTGATTTGATTGGTAGCAATGGAAATCGCCTATTTTAGCATAGGTTAAAGTTAAAAATTTCAACAATTGCCACTAGCATGGAAAACATGGGCTAGATCGGAACCATTCACTCTTTAGGACTAGTAGTGGCTGGACCAGGATCCAAAAATCACACTATTTGGATGATTGTAGATAGACACTCAAAGCGAAAAAGTAGCAAGGGTTCAAATTTAGTTAAGAAATTAATTACATATATTAGATTGACAAGGATAGTTTGAACAAGGGAATTGTTGATCACTGTCCATTCAATGGTGGGGTCCATGAGATGATGGCTCCGATCTGTACACGCATGTGCCACGTGTAACATTACCTGGCTCAAGTATTAGATCTCAATTAAAAAAAAAAAAACATATTTCTCCAAACCTACTTCTGTTACTTGTAACTTCACCTCTTTGGCCGTGGATTACGTATTGACTCTGCCATGAATTAAAAGGGTTTTGATCTTCACCCTCCATACTTTAAAATTATTTTTACTTATAAATTTCTCCGTCTCGAATTTAGCATTCGTTTCCTTTGATGTCGTGTCTTCAAATACCACTTGTTGAGCACAAAAGCATCACCTAGTCGTGACCCATACGTGAATAAAATTCAAGCACGCACAGATATACACAACAATTTATGTAGAAAAATCATTGTGGGAAAAAACCACGTTATAAAGTGACAAGCAATCTACTATGAAAACAAATCAAAAGATATGGACAACTTACAATTAAATCTTAGGTAGAAAATCTTAGATTCCCTTTTTCCAAACCCTAACTCACTCTAGAAAAACCGTGTGTTAACCCTAATATCACAATAACCTGGTTTATATAACAAAATTTCGAAATTAGAAATAAAACCGCCACTTAGGTAGATGTTGCACGTGTCATCGATCTAATATTTGATCTATCGACGCCACAAATTTAATTCGATCTAACTTAATTTTTTGAAATTATCTCAATTAATCGAGACTCCATGAGAGACAAAATTGAGAAATTCGAGACTTTTTTGGATCAGATTGGTAGCAATGGAAGTCGCATATTTTAGCATTGATTGAAGTTAAAAATTTCAACAATTGCCACTAGCATGGAAAGCACTGGCTAGATCGGAACCATTCACTCTTTAGGACTAGTAGTGGCTGGACCAGGATCCAAAAATCACACTATTTGGATGATTTTTAGATAGACACTCAAAGCGAAAAAGTAGCAAGGGTTCAAATTTAGTTAAGAAATTAATTACATATATTACATTGACAAGGATAGTTTGAACAAGGGAATTGTTGATCACTGTCCATTCAATGGTGGGGTCCACGAGATGATGGCTCCGATCTGTACACGCATGTGCCACGTGTAACATTACGTGGCTCAAGTATTAGATCTCAATTTAAAAAAAAAACATATTTCTCCAAACCTACTTCTGTTACTTGTAACTTCACCTCTTTGGCCGTGGATTGCGTATTGACTCTGCCATGAATTAGAAGGGTTTTGATCTTCACCCTCCATACTTTAAAATTATTTTTACTTATAAATTTCTCCGTCTCGAATTTAGCATTCGTTTCCTTTGATGTCGTGTCTTCAAATACCACTTGTTGAGCACAAAAGCATCACCTAGTCGTGACCCATACGTGAATAAAATTCAAGCACGCACAGATATACACAACAATTTATGTAGAAAAATCATTGTGGGAAAAAACCACGTTATAAAGTGACAAGCAATCCACTATGAAAACAAATCAAAAGATATGGACAACTTACAATTAAATCTTAGGTAGAAAATCTTAGATTCCCTTTTTCCAAACCCTAACTCACTCTAGAAAAACCGTGTGTTAACCCTAATATCACAATAACCTGGTTTATATAACAAAATTTCGAAATTAGAAATAAAACCGCTACTTAGGCAGATGTTGCACGTGTCATCGATCTAATATTTGATCTATCGACGCCACAAATTTAATTCGATCTAACTTAATTTTTTGAAATTATCTCAATTAATCGAGACTCCATGAGAGACAAAATTGAGAAATTCGAGACTTTTTTTGATCAGATTGGTAGCAATGGAAGTCGCCTATTTTAGCATTGATTGAAGTTAAAAATTTCAACAATTGCCACTAGCATGGAAAGCACGGGCTAGATCGGAATCATTCACTCTTTAGGACTAGTAGTGGCTGGACCATGATCCAAAAATCACACTATTTGGATGATTGTAGATAGACACTCAAAGCGAAAAAGTAGCCAGGGTTCAAATTTAGTTAAGAAATTACATATATTGGATTGATAAGGATAGTGTCAACAAGGGAATTGTTGATCACTGTCCATTCAATGGTGGGGTCCACGAGATGATGGCTCTGATCTATACACGCAGTGTCACATGTAACATTACGTGGCTCAAGTATTAGATCTCAATTAAAAAAAAAAAAACATATTTCTCCAAACCTACTTCTGTTACTCGTAACTTCACCTCTTCTGCCAGTACCCAGTCGCTACGGGGCGAGCTATGTGGCCCCATCCTGATGTATATGTCTTATTGACACCGTTCATCCATTTTCAGCTAATATTAGGGCATGAACCCAAAAATCAGGTAGAACCAAATCTCAGGTGGACCACAACACAGGAAACGGTAGTGATTGAACGCCCCACCATTAAAAAAATTCCTACGGTCCACTGTAATGTTTAGTTTCCATCAAACCCGTTGATTTGGTCACACACATGGATGAAGGGATAACACAAATATCAACTTGATCCAAAACTTTTGTGACCCCGAGAAGCTTTTAATGGTGGCCATTCAACCACCACGGTTTCTTGTGTTGTGGTCCACCTGATATTTTGAACTACCTCATTTTTGGTCGCATGCCCCAAATGATATGAAAAAAATGAATGGACGGCGTGGATAAAATAAACACATCATGGTGGGTCCCAAAAAGCACCGACCAGTAATGGCTGGGTACTGGAACAGGACCGAATCCGCGTCCCGATATTTTACCCTTTGACCATTCTTTTCAGCAGCTGCGACCATGTGCCGCTGCGGTCGGTAGGAACAAAAGGGTTTGTTAAATGCGAAGCGGGAAAGATTCCGTAGTCGGGGAGAGGATTAGGTACGGCCCGGGCCTCACCTGAGACGGTGCGGCACTTAGCGTGGGGCCCACCTTGATTTATGTATTCTATATTCACTCCGTCCATCCATTTTTATAGATCATGTTAGTGAATGAGTCAAAAAATGAAACGGATCAAAATCTAAGGTGGACCAGCTAATAGGAAACCGTAGTGACTGATCATTAAAAACTTCTTGTGGACAACCAAAGTTTTGGATCAAGCTGATATTTGTTTTTCCACTTCATCCATATTTTTGTGATATTATCAACAGATTGGATGGCCAATAAACATTATAATGTGCCATAGGAACTTTTTAATGGTGTAGTGTTCAATCAGCACGGTTTCCTATCGTATGGTCCACCTGAGATATGGATCTGCTTCATTTTTTATCTCATACCTTAAAAGGATCTTTAAAAACGGATGGACGACGTGGATATAGAATAAATAATTAAGGTGGGCCCAACTGTAATGGCCGCATCCTGTAGGTGAGCCGTGTTCCGCACCTTATCCACTCCCACGTAGGTGAGGTTTGCTACAGTGAATCCAGCCGTTGAATCTTGGATCATCTCAGCCGTTATCGGTAGTCCGCTGCTTTGAATTAAAAAACCATGGGCCCTACTTGCCAGAACTAGAAATACGAGTCAGTCGTGCGCATGATGCAGGCCACGTGTCACGTAATTACTCCTGTTTCAGTAGACTGGTAGAGATTAGTAGATTATTTATGTGGTCAACGATGAGCATAGCTAAAATAAATGGATGGGATACGTCTTAAAATGCGTGGTACGGATAGCGTGCCAATAATTGCACAAGAGATCAATCATCTATTGCAGATGGACGGCAAAAGTAGGACGAGCGAACGGCTAGGATCGTTCTAGCGGTGAAACTTTTGGACCGTAGCCTGCTCATGGTGGGCCCCACCCAGCAATGATGATGATGATAATGATTGTAACCTGAAGAATATATTACCCGCATGGCCGGGAGGATCTCCTTTCAACGCCTTTGCTTTCCGACTCCGTGTACCGACAGCACCTTGCATGAATAAAAGGTTGTGATCATGGAACACATGCCACCTGTATGGTGTAGATGAGATTGTCAGTGTAGGACAGATTTTGTGAGTTGGATGGAGATAATGAACTAAAGATGGTCAAAATTGCATCATGATGATGTACTACTTTTATTTTGTTTTATTTTACTTTTTTAAAAAAAAATGATTTGGGACCGTAAACGTTGGATCTGTGATAACGTTGCAATGATCCAAACCTTTATATGATTGGCCTGACCGCAGATGGATGATATCCGTAAAATATAGAAGATTGAAAGATCTTAGATGGGCCACAACACAACAAAGATAAGGTCGGTGTCTACAAGAAAAGAGTTAATTAAATGATAAAAGTGTCAACGCATCCAAACTCAAAGGACTGTCTTGGGTATCCCATCAATGTTAATGGCCATCATACAAACGGTTAGGATCATGACTCTCAGTTGTACAGTTGCTATCTCAGCATAAAAGAGTAGAAAATTAAAAAGAAAAAAAAGTAAAAAATGATATAAATTGTATAAACCTCTTACTTATTGATGAATTAGGTATAAAGTGGGTTTTTTTTTTTTTTTTTTTTTTTTGGGGTTAGCTATAAATGTATTTAAATAGGGGTAAACAAATAATGATAACTTACTTTGATAGTTAAGCTTTAAAGATGTTGGCAATCAAAAAATTTAAAAAGAGATTCACGGGAAACTATGTGAGCCTTTCCATGATGCATGTATTTTAATCAGGTTGTCCATTCATCTTGTAAGATCATTTTAGGGTATGAGTCATGGATCCAAAGCTCCTGTGGTCTTAGATAGTTTTCAATGGTAGGCATTTAATCCCCAATGTTTTCTTCAAGTGCACTTAGGATTTGAGTCATCTCTAGCTCATGTCCTAAAATGAAAAAAAAAAAGGTACAAACCTTACACACAAACCTCTAAGTTATGGGATATCCCAAAAATCAACCACATACAAACCTTAGGTGAGCCATACCATCTAAAACTATATGAAGACATGCTTTAAATATATAAAAGTACCTGGTGGAGCCCACTTGAGTTTTGGATGCATCCGAAACTTAGTTTGACCCCTCATCCAAGTGGGACACACACAATGGATGGGCTGGATTTATGAACTACATCTCAATGGGCCCAATAAATGATTATGAATGCTTTAATGGGAAGGTAACCCTTCTTACCTGTTGTAAATGGTGTGGCCTACCCAAATCATGAATTGAATTGATTTTTAAGCCTATGGCCCACCATGGAATGTTGCATCTAACTGATGGGGTAGATGTTCGATAGACATCAAAGTGGGCCCACACAACTTAACCTCAGGGAAGTTCCCACGAGATCGACCGCATAATACCATCTCTCTCTCTCTCTTTCTCTCCTATATATATATATATATATATATATATATATATTATATATATATATATATATATATATATATATATATATATATTCCTTCATCTGGGTCTGTGTTGACCCTGGCATTGCTCTCTTATTATTATTTTTTAATTTCATCTGAAGCATGCTATGTACCTTGCCATTTTCTCAGGGTTGGTCATATATTTGAAAAGTTTGCTTCTACATGAAAACAAAGACCTTTGAGAATAAATATTGAACCATAGGGAAAAGGAAAAGAGTAAAGTTTAACATGTCATATGGCACAAAAAAGTATATCCGATTTTGGTAAGATTTGATCCGAATAGTAGTTCAGATCTAAGTCGGTATGAGGGGGACCACGAAGGTTACTGAATGGGTCACTCTTTTCGTTCAATTTGTCTTATTAAAAAATTCAAAGGCTTATATATATATGAGCATACTCACATGCGCACCTATGCACACGCATGCCTTTGCACACTTGTCATGGGTGAATCCGATGAAACCTTCGTGCACTAATTTTCATCTTGATCTAAAACTTTGATAGACCATAAAAAATAGAGAGGAAGCTAAGTTTTGCATCAAAGTAAAAGTTGTGCTGCAACTGAGCATTTGGATATATATATATATATATATATATATATATATATATATAGAGGAAAGGTTCTATGCTGTGGAGCTCATGGGAACTTCCCATGAGGTCGAGCTATGTGGGCCCCACTGTGATGCGTGTCGAACATCAACACCGTACATTTGATGGGTACTCTTTAAATTAAGGGATATCCAAAAAATTAGCCGCATACGGAACTTAGGTGGGCCATACCATCTAAAATCATGTGAAGACATAGCTAAAACATATAAAAGCACTTTGTGGGGCCCACCTGAAATTTCGATGCATCTGAAACTTGGTCTGATCCCTCATCCAAGTGGGACACACATAATATATGGGCTAGATTTGTGAACCACATCTAGGTGCATACGGAACTCAGGTGGGCCATACCATCTAAAATCATGTGAAGACATAGCTAAAACATATAAAAGCACTTGGTGGGGCCCACCTGAAATTTGGATGCATCTTAAACTTGGTCTGATCCCTCATCCAAGTGGGACACACATAATATATGGGCTGGATTTGTGAACCACATCTAGGTAGGCCCAAAAAACGAGTATGAATGTTTTAATGGGAGGATAACCCCTCTCAACTTTTGTATGTGGTGTGGCCCACACAAGTCATGAATTGACTTGATTTTTAAGCCTGAGGCCCACCATGGAATGGTGCATCTGACTGATGGGGTAGATGTTCAACACACATCACATTGGGGCCCACACAGCTCGACCTCATAGGAAGTTCCCATGAGCTCGACCGCATATATATATATATATATATGTCACATGTTTAATAGCGGGGCCCACCTATTATGGGGTTGAGTTTTGCCTGTGGACCAAATAGCAAGCGGCTAACCAAAGGCCCGAAGATAGAAATGCAACGGCTTCTCTCACATTTCCACTCGCCAATGGCCAATGTCCACATGGGCTAGCAGACTGGTTCAATTTTTGGGCCATGGCGCATGGGGCAGTGGGCCCAACCCAATGAACGGGCCTGATCTCACACTGGTCCTAGGATCATACCCATTCAAAAGGCCGGACTATAAAATTGACAGTGTAAAACCAATACTTACAATGAGCTAAAGCATTCTATTCGAACGGTTAGGATCATCTAATCATAGTGTTGTTCTAGCCAGGGCGAGTCCATGATTGTTCTGTCGGCTTGAATATTCAATAAAAGGCCCAAAGGTTCAAATTCAAGAAGAAAAAAAAACATTTTATAGTGTGGCCAATCATTTTTCTGGACCGTTAGTTCTGTCCGATATACTCTTTCAGGGGCCATCGTGCATAAATAACACTGATCAGGTGATTGTAGCAACCCAGACTTCATTTTAACAGTTTATTCTCCAACCAGAGATGGGTGGCTAGGATTATCTGTTCGAAGTGATTCTTGAGACACGTAGCAATCAAAGGTGGGACCAAACCATTGGATGGTTCAGATTGATGATTGGCCTTCTCTATCATGGTTCATAAAATGTACAAGTTATGGCTCCCAGTTTAGATGCACCGTGAAAAAAAATTTGGACCATAGGAAAGGTGGACATTAATTGGACGGTTAAAAATGAAAACATTCAATGGTCCTATTTCAACAATAAAATAAAATAAAATCCACAAATCAAAGGCTAGGATTCTTCACGCAATCAGATTTTGGGACACTGACTTTGCCACAATGGATTCTACAGTTTAGACGGTTTAGCTTGAGTCAATACATGCCATAATTACAATTTCCTAGTGCCTGCGTATCAAGCTTCATACGGCAGCCGAGTATCATAAGACTCCACTGACAATGTATATACATAGTATATACTGATACCATAGCGGGAAATTCGATTTCCTCTGAAATGGGAAGATGCCCAGGGAGAAATTTGGTAGTTGAATGGAGTTAGGCTGCCTTTCGGTGAGAGAGCTGATGGAATGATTATACTCCACCAACTCAACCCCTGCCAACCACGTCCCTTTCAATTGCAATCTTCATAACTATCCATCCGTTTCATCATAGCACAATTGCAATCTTCATAACTATCCATCCCAGGACTAGTCACATACAGGCAATGTACCACAATTTATGGTACACTGCAATTTTTCTTGCCAACATGCATCTTGTACAGGAAATCATCACCACCATGAATTGGTCGCCCCAACATGAAAATAACCCATGATTCTAGGTAGGGCTTTTACTACTGTGTGATCATTGCTCACCTCATATTCCAATTGCTTTAAGAAGAGTATTGGACATGGTACTATAACTTGTGGTACTTTTGCCTATGTACTTATAAGCTGAAAGATGTCATAGATGGGTGGGCCCACAGGATTCGAAGGTATACTTGATTTTGAAACTTTTACACAAAGTTGAAGATGGACAGTCTATGTTTATTGGTCTATCTAACTATTATGAGAGCAGTGAAAATCTTGTCACTCTTTTAATTATGTGTTTAAGATGGTTTTCGGATTTGATTAGTGGTTTAGATTATTTAGAGGCAGGTCTTACCCAGTTGGTAGACTCCCAGGAGTTTCAACACCGGGTCAAGGGTTCGAGTACCCACCAGCGGTGAAATCCCACGGCATGCGTGTGTGTGGGGTGTGTGTGCGTGTGTAAAAAAAAAAAAAAAACAAAGAAGGGACAAAAGGCCGTAATTTTGTCAACAAATATTTCAAGAAACTCTTGCATTAAACCTTTTTATAAAAGAAAGGATTGGAGATGGGTTTAAGTGAGGTAGTGCTTATTCTTATCTTATCTCATTTCTCTCTTTTAAATTTGAATTTTAAATTTAAAAAAGAATGCGACAAAAATAGAAAAATCAGAGGAAGATATGCGGGGTCCATCACTATCGGTTGGGAGCGGATTAGATGTTGTTTGGGTAACATGTTAATGAGTGTTATTTTGACCATGTAAGACCCACTTTGATGAATTATTTGTATATCCAAACTATCTATCCATTTTTTCAGATCATTTTAGGATGTGATCCAAAAATTTAAGCGGATTCAAATATCAGGTGGACTTCACCGTTAGAAACAATGCCATTAACAACTTTTTGTGGACCACAAAAATTTGGGATCAAGTCGATCTTTGTATTTTCCCTTCATCTAGGTCTGTGTGACCTTATGAACAGCTTGGATTGAAAATAAACATCACAGTGACCGTAAGAGGGTTTCAACAGTGGGCATCATTGTCCACACTACTTTCTGTGGTGTGGCCCACTTGAGATTTGGATCTATTTAAGTTTTGGGACTACGTCCTAAAATGAAATGGAAAAACGGATGGACAGCATGGATATACAATACATTCATCGAGGTGGGCCTCATGGCCAAGGTAATACCAAGGAGCGGATTGGCCGTTTCCCGGGTAATAGCTTTATGGGCGTTATCCTAACTATGTGGAGCTCACCCTGATGTATTTGTTATAAATTCAGGCCGATCCAAATCTCAAGTGGATAATACCATTAGAAATGGTGATGGGCGGGCTTTGTTTTTTTTTTCTTTTTTTTCACACGCACACACACCCCACACACCCACGCTGGTGGAATTTTACCACCTATGGGTACTCGAACCCTTGACCGGCAGTTAAAACTCCTGAGAGTCTACCACCCGGGCAAGAGCAAGGACCCAGTAATGAATGGCCATTAAAAACATTGTGTGCCACAAAAGTTTTGTATCAATCTGGTCATCGTATTTTCCCTTCATCCTGATTTTATTGACATTATCAATTGGTTAGATTACAAATAAACATAACATAAACCTTATGGTGGGCCCTTTGGAAATTTTAATGGTGAGGCACTCAATCACCATTGTTTCCTGTGGTGTGGTCCACCTAAGATTTGGAAATACATAATTTTTGGAAACCCATCCGGGCTAGAGAAACGGACAAACAGCCTGGATATACAAACAATCATCAATGTGGGCCCCACGGTAATGGTAACACCCACTAAGCGGTTGCCCGGGTAACATCTAAATGATATAATCCGCTCCCCCTGTCCAACACACGCAATAGTGGTAGGGAGCGGATTGCGTATTGAGTAACACACTAAGCTTAGCTAACTGAGTAAACTCTGTGGGGTCCACCATGATTTATGTATTTTATCCGTTCTGTCCATACATTTTATCAGATAATTTTAGGCTTGAGACAAAAAATGAAGCATATAAAGTATTTAACTGAACCACACCATAGGAAACAGTTGAATTAAAGGCCTACCATAACTTGCATGAAATCGGATTGCTTACTTACCGTACTGAGTAAACTCCATTGGGCCCACCGTGAGCGTATATGGTTTCTATACATCGTTCATCCATTTTTAAAGATCATTTTAGGGGTTTATCTTAAAGTTGAAGCACATCCAAATCTCAATTAGACCATACTACGGGAAGCGGTGGAAATATTGATTTTCACCATTGAAACCTTTTTAAGGCCCACAACTATGTTTCTTTGTCATCCAACATATTCATAAGATCAAATAGACATGGGTGAAGTGAAAAAAAATAAAAAATCATCTTGATATAAAACTTTTGCACCCCCCAAGAACTCTTCAATGGTAGAAGTTCAATTCACACTTTTTTTTTTTCTGCTGGTGTGGTATACCTGAGACCTTAAAAGTATGTTTAAAATGTATGGACGGAGTGGATAAAATAGATGAATTATGGTTGGCCCCATAGAGTTTACTCAGTACGCTTAGGGCCTGTTTGGGCATTTGCGTTGTGGTGGATTAGTGGTGGATTACAGCGGATGGAATTGAGCTGACAGTAGCATTTATGGATTTCAGTGGACTATCTTGGGATAGAAGTATACACCTCTATCCCAGGATGGTCCAACTTTTTGTTTGGAAATCAGGGGATTCGTTTCATCCCATGGGATATCACGGTGTGGGTTGTTTGGATTGCCATGGGATACAACACTTTCCCATCTCTCCAGCATCGATAACTTTTCTTTACACGTAATGGAACATTAAACCCAAAATAGGTTGATTTACAGTCATGCCAGAAGCATCAGATGAGCGATTACTGCGAAAACAAGACATCTGATGAAAACAACAACAACCTTTTACATATGAGGGATCAGAAGCAAAAACCCTCCTTCCAGCTCACAGACCCAACCATCTTCATAGGCGAAATCTCTTTTATGCTTTGGAACTAGATCGTAAGCCTAAGAAACAAATGGGGGAAAAAAAAGACCTGCAAGATAACCAACAATTAAAAGGAAAAAGTACAAGAAAAGACACAAAACTTCCGCTAAATTGTAAATCGACGACATATCAAATTTTCGAAGAGAGGGAGGCAAGATCTTGTCAAGAATCCATCGATCTGCAGATGAAGTAGCTAGGTCTGGAGAGAGGACGAGATTAGAAAAAAATGATCAAAAATAGGAGGAAAAATGCCTATTAGGACGTAGATCTGCGAGAGATCTAAACAAAAATGAAGAAAGAAAGGATAAAAGAAGAGAATAGACGAAGAGATCTAAGAAAGAAGGTGCAAGAGGATTTTGGGCTCGAGAAGTAGTAGTCCGAAACCCTTTGAATTCCGCTCGTGGGATCTCCCGAATCCCGCGCCTTTGACAGAGGATTTTGGAAGTGAAAGTTGGGATGGTCGCTCGGTTGCCCAAACGTACATGGGATGGAATAGGGGAGGATTTTACAATCCCACTCCTCATAAACCACCGTAAATCAAATGCCCAAACAGGCCCTTAGCGTTCTGAGTCTGCTTCCAATTGAAATTGCATTACCTTGCCTACATGTGATTAATCTTATGTTGTACAACTGTAGTACCACTAAAAAAGGAGGCCTGCCATAGAGATTACTCTTCCATACGTTGAGGATCCATTCACTAATGGAGAACACCTGCATGTTGAGTCAGGCTGTTGGTTGTGTCATCTAATCCAATAGCATGGTCCACCTTACGATTAGAGGTGGGCATTTTCAACCCGATCCGGTGGATTCGACCCGATCCGATCCGACTCGGTACCGTTCCGAACAGAACTGACGGCTTAGATCAGCCTGATCGAGTTTGTCAACCCAGATCCGATAGTATTTCGAGTCGGGTTCGGATAGAGGTTGATCTGGACAGATCCGACCCGGATATCCGAACCGAAAGGATCCGGCCCGAACCGACCAGACTCGACCCGAAGCCTAAAAATAGTAGACCGTAACCTTGACTTTGACTCAGATGATGATTAGGCCCATCTGCTTGCATCTGCTTACATACACGTGCCCGATTGACATGTGCAAATTCGAGTAGCATTTACCGTTTTTTCCGCTGAAACCCATCCTTTCATCGGACGTAAACCACGTCGTCCTTATTACCACAGGCCAACTACACTAGCCTCAAGCTAGGTGGCTAGTTCGTGCAGGGACGGATTGGTTGCTCCCTAGTCGGTGCTTTGTGGGCCCCACCATGATGTATGTGTTTCATCCATTCCGTTCATACATTTTTACAGAACATTTTATGGATTCATAAAAAAAATGATAGGTATATAAATCATAGGTGGACCACATGACAAGAAAACAATAATAATTGGATATCTACCATTAAAAATTTAAAATCCTTCTAAGGTCCACTGTACTGTTTATTTGACATCCAATCTGTTGATTAGGTCATAAAGACCCAGATGGATGGAAAAAATAAATATCAGCTAGATCCAAAACTTTTAAGCCCAAAACGTTTTTAATGGTCAACGTTTATTCAACAGTGTTTCCTTTAATGTGATCCACTTGAGATTTAGATATATCTCAAATTTTTTTTTTCATATTGTAAAATGATCTATAAAAATAGATGGAAGGCATGGATGAAACACATACATCATGGTGGGGCCCACAAAGCACCGACCAACAGCCAATGCTGGTGGCACCGTGGCAGGGAGAGTAGCCAATCCGTTTCTGTGCAAGGACGAGACTGACGCTCCTCGAGCTTCGAGTTGTACGAACGGTTCAAAGGAGATTAAAGGTATATGGGCCTCACAGTGATGTATTTATTATATCTACACCGTTCATATATTTTTAGCGATCATCTTACGGTATTATCTAAAAAATTATTAATATCCAAAGATCATGTGGACCACACCACAAGTTGCAGCATCGAATGATTTTCACCATTAAATATTTCGTGTGGTCCACTTGATAGTTAGATCTATCTTATTTTTCATCGTAAGCCTTATGACGAGCTTACTAAATAGATGAACGATTTAGATATAACACATACCCTATGATAAGACCCACATAACTTGTTAAGTTCATTACAGCAAGTCCCACTCACTGTATATATAAAAACAAGAAGTCAGAGTGCTTTCGTGCAATGCACGTTATTATACATGTTTGGTAAAAACATAAACACAGTAACGGATAGTTTTTGCATAGCCATGTGGGGCCCACCTTGATGTATATGTTTTATCTAAACCGTTTATCCATTTTGACATATCAATTAAGGCATTGAGAAAAAAAATAACATATGTTAAAGGTTGAAGTGGGCCACATTATATGAAAAATTAAATTAAATTCATACGAATCCGAATCGTACCCAACTCGATCAGACTCGGTTTCTCTAACCGAGTTGGACCCTGTTCGGGTCAGACGAATTATGTATCGGATCTGTTCGGGTCAAGTGACCCGGATTTGATTCCGGATCTGATCGAGTCCGGGTCAGACCATGGCCATTTCGGATCTGATCGGGTTGAACCCAATCCGCTCCGATCAGGACCGATGCCCATCTTTACTTACGATCAGACTTGATTCATGGTATTGATTTCCTCTACAAGTGACATGTCGAACAAAAAGATGGCAATGTACCACTAGAGTGGTACAATTGGCATGTTGAAAGAAAAGATGCCACGGTAGCATTGGTTAATTAGGTAGCTTGTCCGTGTGAGATAAGTTCTTTTTGTTGGAATATTTGATTGAATTAAATAGACTATTAAAAATCTAGAATTAAAAAATAAAATAAAATTTAAGAAATATGACTTATTGAATTGAGTTGAGGCATGACATGAGTCACTCGACTTGAAATCGAATTTTCTTCCATTGGACAAGGTCCCAAGTGTGACAGGTTTCCAAAGCAATCGACCTTTAGGATACAACGAATAAGCACCTTTTAGAAAGGGTCTGGTTTAACGCAAGTGCGAGTACACTCTTGTAAATAAAGTCCCACGAATATCCGTACACATACACCCACGCGAGCATACTCGCACCCGCACTGCACCTGCGCCTAGCCCAGCCCAGCCTGTCGCGTCGTGTCACGCATGCGGAAATTGACTCGGCTCGGCTTGGCGCGCGCATGTGTTTATTGGCATAGATTAGAGCTATTAGAATACCCCCCATAAGATTAAATTTACATGCCGCCTGAATGAGGCTTAAGCCCCAAGGTAAAAAGCCTATTTTGTATAGAAGATGTTTTTCTTTGTCAGATTCGATGTGCGACAAAACTTACAACCCAAAAAAACTAAAATTTTAAATGTGGAGGAAAACTGAAAATTTTGAAAATCAAAATTTAATGTTTATTTAAAAATAAAATACAACACTTTTTCCTAAAATACTAAGTTCAGGTGACTAAGTGACCCCTAAAGATCCCCTTACTAGCTCCGTTTTCCATTGCACATGGGACCCACCCTACTCATCAAGAGCAGTTTAACCCATGGGCCCCAAGATGGACGGTACATATGGCAATTGGGCAATCCTATCAATTCATTTGGTGATCTATAAATGGATGAGATTTGTTTTCAAGTGCTTACAAATGAAAAATAAAATAAAAAAATGATCACATTTAGATGTATAAGTTACATATGGCGTTTTCACTAGTCCGCTGCGTTTGGTTGCACCAAATATCAATTCAGGTGTAGAAGTTACATGTGACATTTTCATACGTCCTTTCACTAGCTTAGGTTGTGTTTGGTAGGGTATGTAATAATAAAAAAGGAGGGTGCATTTGGTAGCTCCAAATTAATAACAACTTAGGCGTAGAAGTTACATATATATGTCATTTTCACACATCCTTTCTCTAGCTTTGGGCGAGTTTGGTAGCACCAAATATCAATTTAGGCGTAGAAGTTACATCCAATCACATTCTCACATCTTTTCTCTAGCCTAGGGTGCGTTTGTTAGCACCAAATATTAATTTAGACATAGAAATTACAAATATTTTTTTGTGCACGTCTCATGTTTTGCGCACTTCCCATTTTGGGTTTGTTAGGAAAATATTTTCTTGTAAGAAAGAATCCTTCATATAATATGGAAATGACGTGATGCAAGCGCTTATAATGCAACCAACCATCCAAAATGTGGGCCTCACTTCATTTGGGTCGCAATTGGTCAAATTTTAAATCGAACCAATGTTTTAACAAATTCAACAAACAAACATTTAGTTGTCCAAAAGTTATCTTCCAATTATCCAATTTTATAGTCATGACTTATCGAAGGGGGTCTCACAACGACGCCTGCCTTGTGGGCGGTCTACATTGTTGTGAAGCAGTGCCTTCGGTCACAAGGACAAGTCACCATCCTTTCAAAATGGTGCCAAACTAATATAGGAGTCTAAATCATGGTTCATTATAAAAAGATCGACTCCACTAAATGTTTGGATGGTCCTGTTGACTCGAAGACTTGTACCAGGTCTTCACTTAAGCCGACGTGCTTTAAATATGTAAAAGGGTTTTGCTCATGTTCCCATCACGAATGACACATGAGATGACGTATCATCAATTGGGATGTTTCTTTCAACTTTACCATTGGGAGCAAGCCATGGTGCAAGAATCACATCAACTGGACTATCCTTGCCTGTTGATCAAAGGAACCAATTTATTACAATCTCTGTCACTCTCTAGCCCATTTAGATACCCTTATTAATTAACTGTTTTAACTTATGGTTTGAAAGTTATTAACCCTTAAGTTTTTTTTTTTTTTTTCAACTTTTAATTTTTCTACTTCTCTATTGTTCTCCATGTGATGGGTGGTTTACATCAAAGGTTGGGCCCACACAATAGATGAACCACATCAAAGATGGGCCCCACATTCCGAATGACCTACGTCAAGTTGAGCCCACATAATGGATTGTTTGAATCAAAGATAGGCTTCTAATGATAAATGACCCATATCCAAATTGGGCCTTGCATGATAGATAATCCATGTCAAAGGTGGGCTCCACACAAGGGGCGGTGGATATTGAACGGTGACCCAACTTTTTGGTGGATAAGTATAACATAAATAGAAGTAGGGGTGCACGCGGGTTGGTTCGGTCCCGGGGTGAAACCGGAACCAAATCGTTACTACCACCCTAGAATCGAACCGGAACTAGACCGTTAGCACAACCCACGATTTTGGGAGAGAGAGAGAGAGAGAGAGAGAGAGAGAGAGAGAGAGAAGCTAGGAGTGAGAGAGAATGGAGGGGGATTGGGGGTAGCCGTAGTAGGCTTGGCATGAATAGGTGAAGGGTATTAGTGTTTTATTATTATTATTATTATATAAATGTAGGTTTAATTCCATGGTTCAGATCAACGGTTCGGTTCTACATATTGATTCATAGTTTAATTCGATTCTACATACCCCAAATCGAAAATCGAATTGAACTAAATGGTTCTTTGATTTTTGAAACCAAAATTGGAACTGGTGCACTCTAGAACTGAACCAAATAGTATGGTTTGGTCAATTCTAGTCCGGTTCCACGGTTCTATTGGTTCGATGTACACCCCTTAATAGAAGTGAAGGTAAGTTACTTGATAAATGAGCAATCTTTTTTTAACACACCCACGCTACACATACTCAACCACCCCACTCACATCACATAAGCCGTTGATCCCATTATCTTAGCGTTAAAATAGAATCTATGTATCAGTAAGCCATGAAATTGGACTTAAGGACCAGAGGCATAAGTATCTTATATAAAGTAACTTACACCCCTACAATATCCATACATAATATGGTTAGAATTATTAAACAATCATCGAACTAGAGTGTTATTTTGGAACACAAGCAATAAAAAGTGAAATCTGCCCCACATGTTTCAGCATGATGATTCAACCTATTTTATTTCTCTATTCAATCTTGATCTTTTGTTTCTCCTGTCACTGGCCGTATGCTTCGGATTATCAAATAAGTGTGATTTTTGGCTTTCTCCTACTTGTAGGAATGAATTACTAGCTCAAATCTATGATAAAATGCCCATGCGTCATTTAAAATCACTTTTTTTAAAAAAAATTTTTAGGGCTAGCTTGTCAGTACACACCCATGTCAGTACACATACTCCATGTTAGCCACCCCCAAATAGGGATCGATACCAAGACCTCAAGTGTTGAAACGAGAAAACTACTTAGAGACGTCAGCAAAAGCCAAGGAAATGCTAAGGTCCACAGATTTTAAGTGACACGTACCATTAATTTCGACCTTTCATTCATGGGCATCATTTGGGGGAAGCTATGGTGTAAAAGTCACTCGAATTCAACGTGTGTGTCTCCCATCTGATTGGTCGGCAGGCATAGTACACGTGGCAAGTAATCATGGGCCGGTTCTTCAGTTGAAACGTGAGTGCAACGTAAGAGCACATTGACACATGGTATCTTCCATCGAATTGATACTAGTGGTTTTCACTTTGAATGATCGGGACCGTCCACTTGCTTTTAACTTTCAAACGTCAGTGGCATCGATGATCTCATCCATCCAATGTACCTTCTACCAGAGTCATCCCTTGCACATCTCTATCAGTGATAAACACAAGCACCAGATCCACCAACCTGTGTCAATTTTATTCTCAGTCGGCCAATGCATGAACAGATTTCGCTTTCCCTTTTCTCCACTTTTTTACAAAATTTCCACATGAATGGGGTACTGAAAGATGACCAAGGAATCATGCAAGTGATGGTATCCGTCCAAAGTCGACAATTGAGGAATTACACGGTCCTGCTGCATCACAAATCCTGATGTTCGATTTTGTACATATTGTGTCATGGTTCATAAATCCTCACCGTTGATTTGAAGGAAGCCATAGCAGATGTGCAATATCCAAAAAATCTCCGAAATAGAACGGTTAGCTTAGATTTGCGGACCAACCAATAAACAGGATGGTCCAACATAGATGGGGTACTGGAGCATACTCCATCCATGATGGGCCACTGTATCAACGGTCTAGATCAGCAAAACATGCCCCCACTTGTACAAAGCAGATACTTCATGCATTAGCATGATAATGAATTTTATTTTATTTCTATAACGTGTAGCACCCTGCTTTTTGGTGTAGTACGATTATCACCTTATTTTTTCACTATTGAAAAAGAGCACCTTGCCATTAGTTTTGTTGACAGGAAGCATTTAAAAAAATAACTTTGTTTAAGATGAAAACTTTTTAAATGATGTTTCAACTCCCAGTTAAAATAAAGATGCCCGGGCCTGTGTGGGACGGACCTAGATGCCCATGACGAATCTACTTCGTTCATCTATTTTGAAAGACCACGATAAAACAGGATTCTAAAATTTAAGAAGATTGAAAACTCATGTGGGCCATACCACACGAAACATTAGGGATTGAATGCCCAGGAGTGATAGAAGTTTTGTATCACGGTGATATTTGTTCCTACAGTTTATCTGAGTTGTAATGACCCTATCAACGGTTTCGATGGCAAATAAACATCATGGCCAGCTCCATGAAGGTTCAACGGTGGATGTTGCTGTTCCCACTGTTTTGTTGGTATGGCCCACCTGAATTTTGAATCTGCCTGATTTATAGAATCCTGTTCGACTGTGGTCTTTCAAAACATTTGGGCTGAGTAGATTTGTCTCGGACATCTCTGTGGGCCCCACGCATCCCTAGGCACAGATAAATCTTTGTGCCCCTCGCTTCCTAAAACAGGGGAACTTTTGCTAACGGGCCGCCCTGTGAGAAGAAGAATTGGCGGAGAAGCCCAAGTCTCTTGCATAAATACTTCGCCTCTGGTAAAGAAATCAGAGGGAGTTATTTGAAAATACTAACTAGGAACGAGGTATCTGGACTTGTAGGAAAAGGAGAGGTGGTATTTGTCAACTTTTCTAGAGGGAGTTATTTGAAAATACTAAATAGGAAGGAGGGTATCTGGACTTGTAGGAAAAGGAGAGGTGGTATTTGTCAAAAGGGCTTTTCTAATTCCTCTTGGAAGTAAAGTCAATATAGATGGTTCTTACCCACTACTATTCGAGAAGAGTATAACATTCAACGGATTGTAACCATCCATTATAGGCGTGTCGATACGTTTGCTATTCCCTTTTTATTTTTGGGTCATGGCTTAAGTGGATCTATGACTGTGGGGCCCACCGTGATGTATGTAAATTACATCCATGCCATTTATCCATTTTTTTTCAGCTCATTTTAGGGCATGTTCCAAAAAATTAAGCACATCCAAATCTCAGGTGGACCACAGCATAGGAAACTGGTGAATGACCATTAAAAACTTTTTGTGGGCCACAAAAGTTTTGGATCATGCTGATATTTATGTAGTCCCTTCATACATGTCTTTGTGACATTATCAACACGTTGGATGAAAAATAAGCATTCTGGTACTCCCCCAAGAAGTTTCAAATGGTGGGTATTCAATCACCTCTGTTTCCTGTGGTGTGGTCGACCTAACACTTTGATATGCTTCATTTTTGGGATTTTGCATTAAAATGAGCTGAAAAAACGGATGGACGTCGTGGATGAAAGGAACATACATCAAGATGGGCCCCACAGTTAGGGATCCACATACCTTGGTCGATCCGGGGATACACCGGAAGCCGCGCCCCTATTTGTCAAACCATGCGACTAGCTGAGTCTGGGCATGTCCTAAGAGCATTCGAATTGTGACCGTCAAATTTGACAATTTAAGTGTCACGTGATCAATGATCTGACACTGGGACCCTAATAAATCAAACGGTTGGTGTGAGGTATCATCGCGGAAACAGCACTTTGGACGGTTGAGATTACGATACAGTGCATTGCACGTGTATGGTATGAGTGTATGAATTTCCTGAAAACAAGAATATCGGTAGAATTGCGCATATCGGGTATCTTGAAAAGTAAATAGCAAATCAGCATCCGATGTGCTAACGTATCAGACCAGCCGATATTCTCAACTGCACTAAGAGAGAGAGAGAGAGAGAGAGAGAGAGAGAGAGCTCGCGCGTCTTCAATGAAGGGACGTCCTACTTGATTAATGGCCCGGATCCCCCTGCTTTGTTTATAGAATTAGTTTTTTCAACGAATCTGCATGTCATCTAGATGTGGTTTGAATACAGAATCCAACCCCGTCTAGAAGGGTTCTTTCACCACGAAAGTGTGTTGAACATATTACAAAAAAAATGCATACATATGAATAATGCAAAATCTAAAAGTAAAAAAGCAAAACCGAAAGTCAAAACCCAAAGCAAAAAATAAGAGATTAGAAACACATGTGATTCCGCAATATGCCTAAGTTCATAAGATAGTAATAATATTATTTTCTTTACTAAAACAAAAAAATAATAATAATAATAATTAGAAATTCAAGTTTAACATTTCTCTCTGTCTTTGTATATGACTTTTCGACTTAAAAAATATTTCAAAAGAAAACCTATTCTGTACTTGTGCTTCTTATATAGACCACACCACATAAAGAGATGACATATATCTAAAGTCCTAAAAATCCAGACTTCAAATGTACAGGGAAACAAAGGATGAGAGGATGTTTCCTGTTGAGAAATGAATCCTCCCATTGAGAAATGCCTCATGTGTTGGCGCTTAGAGGACTACCACTTCAGAGTACGAAGAGACAATATCTGAATAGAACTTTTAAAATAAGGCCAATCTAACTATCATGTAGGCTGCCACCTAAATTTAAAAGTTTTTAGTGGATGTTTATTATTTTCTATGGTGTGGCCCACTGATGATGTTTCAAACATGATCTCTAGGAGATCCTATCTTCATGGTGGGATTGACTACTTGATGCGTGGATTGGATGGCATTCACAAAACTTTTACACGTAGTTGGATGAATTGTATGCATGTTGATAACTCTTACAGTTTACACACGTGATAGATAGTTGCAGAAAAAGCATTTTTCCTACAAACATTTGTAGAGGAATCGACCACTATATCTTGATGTGTACATGTATTAACGTGGCCGGTTCCTCTACGACTTTTATAGGATAAGCTTTTTCTACAACATCGTTTGTGGGGTGAGTGGCCGACGAGATGGGCTACATCTTTGTGAAATCATGCTTAAAAAACTTCTATAATCACGTGGTATGGTTTCAAGTGTCTATTAATTTTAATGGGGATTTGTGGGGTGTGTGGTCCACCAAATGGGCCAAACAATGTAAAATCATGCTTAAAAAACTATTAAAATCACGTGGTATGGTCAACCTAAGTTTCATAAATGTATGATTTCTGAGTGTCCAGTAATTCTAGTGGGATGCACCTTCTGAATGTACTGGATAGAATATACAAAACATGGTGGGCTCCACACAGAAAACCTGTTTTACTGGTGAGCTTCCCCGTCCTAATGGTTATCTGTGTGTTGACCCACCTTGGTTTTTTATGGGGGCTGATTTTTCTTGTACAGGGTCAAATCGAAGGGACGCACCTTATTGACGGATTGGATGTGGCCCCACACACCGCTTTGTATATGAACTGGCCTTTCTATTACTTACAATCGATATGGAAGGAGATCGATATTGCTAATGGGCCAGACTTGATGGGTTTGTAATTGGGCCAGGCTTGACAAGCTTTAGATTTTACTGGTGAGCCACGTTCTAATGATAATCTGTGGGCTGACCCACCTCTTTTTTTGTGGGGTTGATTTTAATGGTTCCTTGTTGTGTGACCCACCTATGTTTTTTATGGGGCTGATTTTTCTAGTACAGGATCAACTCCAAGGGACGCACCTTATCGATGGATTGGATGTGGCCCAAATCACAGTGGGCCCCACACACCACGCTGTAGATGAACTGTTCTTTCTATTACGTACTTACAATCCATATACAAGGAGATATTGCTTAATGGGCCAGACTTGATGGGTTTCTAATTGGGCCGGGCTTGACAAGCTTTACTTGTCCTCTATCTAAAACAAGCTTTAGGGCCTGTTTGGGAGCGTGGATTTGGAACCCCTTGGATTTGCAACCCCCCAGGATTGGAAACCCCCTGGATTGGCAATCCTCTGGGTGTGTTTGGCACCCCGGAGTGTGAATCAACTTTAATTCAAAAATACCTATACATTGTATATTTACAGGGGTTTGAATTTAATTACTAAATCGACTTTAATATCCCCGATTAGTGAGATATATAATTTTTGACACTATGGTTGTGATAAGCCCGCTAAAATATATGCTTTGCCTAAAAATGATGAAATTCCAAGTCTCAGATAGACTGCAAGCACAAGATCATGTCTGAGTGACTAACCAATAATTTTTAATCGTTGATTAATATGGACAATGTTTGGATGGTGCTAGACAATATTTGAACGGTGCTGATCTACATGAACAATGTTTGGACGGTGTTGATCATCGTTAGTGGGCCATGTGCCCAATAGAATGATAGTGTACAGTGACATACATTTATACCCGCAACTATTGAAATGATTTTAGGTGTAATCCAAGCTCTCACCTTGGATTACAAATCCCCTCAAAGAGGGGATTGGGAACCCCCTGGATTGGCAATCCCCAGTTACTTTATGCTACCAAACAACGAAGGGAATTTGAAATCCCCTCTGATCCCCTCCAATCCAAGGTGCCAAACGACCCCTTAGGGGAAAGCTTTTGAGCTGTGGGTCCCAAAAAAAAAAGTTACTTTTTTCTAGGGTCGTGATTCGACGAGAGAGCCTCGTTTAAGGGGATACCGCACGTGTTAAAGAACCGGACGGACGTACACTTGTCAGAGATCCTGGCCATTCATTAGGTACTTCGAGTTCGTGCCCTAAACATGCCAAGAAATCAGGGTAGCATGCTTCTAAAGTGAACCACACGTGTACGTTGAATTTGGCCCGTTGCACATTTTCTTTTAGCCGTTCATTTTTTTCACACGATTTTTGATATGGGGACCAACATTATCTTTGGCCCAGTGTGCCTTACCTGATGAATGGCCCGATCTATGACACGTGTGTTTTGCGCATGGATATTTGGCACTTGAATCAGGACGCTTGTGAGTTTGACAGAGAGGCCGGCCGAGTGAAAGTGAAACGTTATGTACGTTTTTGCTACAGTGGACAAATGGCCTTTACGTGCATGAGAGGATAAAAACGTGGGGATTTTGCAAAGGCACGTCGGCAAATGGTACGATTCCCGTGTCTCTATCCAAATATGATATACATCTGACGTGGAAGGGTAGACGGTGAATCTTGACTGCTTAAATAGTGTGCTCTTGCTTAGAAAGAATTCTAGCCATTCGGTTGTCTGAGTTTCCATCCTGATTTACTCGCATTAAGCATTTTTAGTTCTCACCGTCCATTTCATTTCTGGAAAATAATTTTTTATAAACAAAAACCTTCTATGATAGCTTGCATTTTACCAATCCATTGAAGAGGACACTAGATGTACGGTGCTGATCTTCCATTTACCATGCCAATTGGACGATCGAGGGGCGGTTTATCTTGTTTATGATAGGCACGGCTACATAATGCCATTTCTCGGAGAGGTCGGACCGAGTAACGGATTCATATGCGGTTTCTGGAAGGTGGTCCGGGCTAGAAGATAAATGCGACGAGCTGAGTAAAAGGACGGCGAGTTGGAGAAAAAACGTGATTAATATTTCGGGAGTTCGTTTTGCACGTGTCGCGAATCAAGGAGGGCACACCGTAGAGATTACATTCACATAACGAGAGCCGTCCATGGGTCCTTACTCTTGCTCCTGTGGTAGACCCTCAGTAGTTTCAACACCTGGTCAAGGGTTCGAGTACCCATAGGTGGTGAAATCCCACTACGGCTTGAGTGTGTGGCGTGTGTGCATGTTAAAATAAAATTAAAAATTTATAAAAAAAATTTATTAAAAAAAAAAACCGGGAGCCGTCCATCATCAGCTGGCTAATTTGTTGTGTTCATTTTGAGCTGTGTTGAAGTTTTTCTTTTCAAATTCCAAATTCAGCTGCACATTTGGGAAACGGAATGGCTACTCCCCCTGCAACCAGCGAATGGCTGGTGGTCGGTGCTCTGTGGGTCCCACCATGATGTATGTGTTTCATCACCTCGCACATTTGATGGTTAGAATCCTCCGTTCAGTGCAAGATTCGTCTATGATAGTTTCAACAATGTGGGCCGTTGAAATCATTGACCCATCTCTGTATGTGGGCCCCATGGGACGAATTTTAGGGCCTTAAGAATTCTCCTTGATAGGACAATCCCATCCTTTCAATTGGTGGCACGTAAATAGACGGTTTAGAATAGAAATGCATCAATGGTCCATAGTAAACTGAAAAAAGGTCTAAGATTAGTGGCTAGAATCTACTGGAAATTTTCGGTGCATGGTCCAAAAAACCAACAATCGTGATATCCTCGTTATTTGGAGAGGTCTTTGTGCTAATGATCCAGGCGTCTGAATATGGGAATCTCCCGTACAGTCGAGCTATGTGGGGCCCACCGTTGATGTGCTTGTCCAGTTGGACGGCTAAGATTGTGTGACCGAGTATACATAGTATATCGTTGCTCATCCACTGTGCGGTCACCACATTGATGGTGGGATCATGATCCGTCCATGCAATCACAGGCTGTCCACCATTTTAGGAAATTAGGACATGTCATGCCTGTCTTAATGAAGAGAAATTTATATCATAGGCTTGTTTATATATCATGTATTGCCCACAAAAGTTAAATAGATGCCTGGTGGACCGTTGATTTGGTGGACCACACCATTGATGGCCATGCTTTCTGAAAATCTTACAGATGGAATGAATCTTAAACCGCTAGTGGTTGATCCATAATAAACGAATTAAGGCCTATATACTATGTGGCCCACCACACAAGCCGTTCAGATCGCTGGAGTGCCCAACATGGAATTATTGTACTCGACATGCACCTCTACGTGCAGACACACATACAACCTACCCCACGTGTAGAACATCAGAGCCGTGTATCATGTTGGACCCGATCTGTAGATCATGGTGCAAAGAAGTTTAGAGCAAGTAAGCAATCAACGGGCCACACGTGTACGTGTGGCTGGTAATGGGCCGGGCAGCCCAGCTGTAGGGCTAGGCCTACGTCTTATAATCGGCCCAGAGTGTCAAGCCCGGGTCAATAATGAATGGTGTGACCTTCTCTCTCAGCCCGCTCCAATCATTAGGTGGGCCTCTACCGGACAAAAAGAATGGACGGTTAAAGATCACTTGTGGTTTAAATACATACACTTTCGGATTTTGGTCATTTTAATGATCCAAACCATTTATATGATTGAGAACATAGTCCATCATTGTCATGCGGTCCACTTTCTTTAATTAGAGTTGTGTATTTTTCAAGTTTTCATGTGTTTTTATGTCTTTGTGCATAGGGTGGTTGACAAATCATACATCATTTCCATATTTAATTTCTTCTTAGCAATTAGCACGCTAGAACTTAAAAACACAAGGGCTTAGTTGGACCCACTGACGGACTTTTTTATCGACTCGAGTCAGATAGGGATTTGTAAAAGTACATCCAAACATATAAAGTAAAATAAAATTCAGTTTAAAATGATTTTTGGATGTTGAAAGGGTTTTCTGAGAGTGTGATCGAATTATCTATAATGTAAATACTTTTTTTTATTTTAGAGAGTAAGAGATTTTATTTTTCTCTTTTAAGTAGAAATAATTTTTTTATACACATGAGAAGTTGATCATCAAACGAGCGTTGAATTAAAAAAGCGGCTTATAATCTCACGTTCATCATTGGTGGGCCGGTTTTTTTTTTTTTTTTTTTTAATTGAGCAGTTTTCTACATGAATTAATGTGCATTTTATATCCTTATTTTCTTTCTTAGCTTCTTGAGATGGTTTTACGCAAAGGGTTCCTGTTGGGAGAGTTTCGCATCATCCCATCACACCTAATAATTGAAGTGCTTTGACTTTGTCATGATCATTTCTACTAATTACTAACTTGACTGTCGTACCTAAAGTCTAGCTTAACACGTGTGTTCACGTGCAGGTGCGTGTGGGGTTAGCAAACCTGTAAGAAGAGAGCCCTTGTACGTTTGTTTAGCCAAGAAGAAAAAAGAGAAAGGGTCCATGAACGTTGGCAAACGTTCTTTTGAAGATATTTTAACGTGCAACACCGCCCCACCTTTGAATGGTAGATGATAATGTCTCTGGTCCCAAAAGCATTTCATGGAGAGAGAGAGAGAGAGAGAGAGAGAGAGAGAGAGAGAGAGGTGAACCATTCAACCTCACTCTCTTTTTATCCTTCCACACCACATTCAGTAGTCTGCTTGAGTATTTCTTAGAGAGAATTGATCACCTGCAGGCCAACGCACCCTAACTAATCATGCAGGCCTAATTTTCCGGCCAACATGCCATTACTATATAAAATTAATTTCTACCATGAAAAAGGTAGGGCCCACCGTGAAGATCACCTGAAGAAAGAATCAGGCCAGTCCACTCATCAGGTGAGCTACAGTTTTGGGATCAATGGAAAACTAACGGTCTCAATTCAACGTACAGGTGTGGCCCATCTAATTAGCAGATAGGTCTGATTTCCAAGATATTGATCTGCATGATGGGGCCTACAATTTTTGCGGTAGGGATTTCCTAGACGAGGTAGGCTGGGGGAATGATAGGCCTGCGTAGCTAAATTAAGTGGCTGTACGTGTAGGTGACCGCCTCTAGTCTCTGGAATACGTATTTTTCTTTTGACTTCCAAGCACGTGCGCGGACCGGAATGACCTACAACACCTGTTTTAAGAAGCGGGTACAACACTCAAGTTCTGTGTGGGCTTGCTATGTTGTATATGTAAAATCTACTCCATCCATCTTGTATGTTCCTCAATTCTAAGTCTTGGTGTAACAAATAAGTTAGATCCGTGGGTCACAACATATGGAACAATGGAGATTCTAACTATAGGTTTGTGTGTGGGATCAAGATGGTGATGTAAGGTTCCTTGCAAATGCATTTTTAGCACAATTGAACCAAACAAAGCTCATATGAAAGCCGAAGTAATACATCTAAAATTGAGCCTAGTCTCATGTAGGATCCTTGCTCTTGCTCGGGTGGTAGACTCTCAGGAGTTTCAACACCCGCTCAAGGGTTCGAGTATTCATAAGTGGTGAAAGCCCATTACGGTGTGAGTGTGTGGGTGTGTGTGCGTGTGTGTGTAAAAAAAAAAAAAAAACAACAACGAGCCTGGTCTTATGTAGGGGATAAGATAATTGATATGAGGAATGTACTAATGGACATGGACATATTGTCTTTTGAAGGTTTTTTTTTTTTAATTTTAATATTTACACACGCACGCACACTCACACTAGTGGAATTTCACCACCGATGGGTACTCAAACCCTTGACCGGGAGTTGAAACTCCTGAGAGTCTACCACCCGAGCAAGATTAAGGACCCGTCCTTTGAAGTTTTAATAGTAAAAAAGCTATATAAGTTTTGATCAAGGTTTCAACATGAAATGGACATCTTATTGATTTTTATTAAATGGTAATTTTGAAGTCAACCGACTTGCATAACAGGCCATGGACATCCGTTTTGTGAGAAACGCTAGCTTTAGGGTCAAAATTTAGATTTTTTTTTAAAAAAATTCTATTTTCATTATATTTTTTCTATTTTTAGAGTTTTAAAATTTTTCACCTTTTTAAAATTTGATTGTAATAATGATGGGAATGTTAAGGTTTATTTGACATTTCTATTTTTGACAAATTTAATCTTTTAGGAAATTTTTGTTATTTTGGATATTTAAAAATATGGATTTTTTTTAATCATATATACAAGTGATATAATAAAAAGTTTTAGATCATTATTTAATAAAAATATTCAATTTTTCTTTCTTATTTCATGTGGACTTAAGAACTTACCTTGTGAATTTAAGGCTTTTACTGCTTGAGGAAGACGATGATTTTCTTTCTTTTTTTATCATTTCACGTATTTCTTTGTGTTAGTTGGTATTAGAGTTAGCATTTTTCTCGATTTGATGGCATTTAACAATGGTTCGGGTAACAAATATGTGGATGGTGCTCCATGGGATAATCCTATGACAGTTGCGGAATTTAAAGCTTTCCAATGGGATAATCTATGAGCCATGCGAGGAATGCAAGTAATGGTCGACAGTTTGACGAAGGCTTTATGATAGGCCCATGTTCATGATGATGAACAACCTAAGATTAATGAGGGAGCTTGCGGCTATCATGTTCGAGTTGGGGCACCGGTGATGAATTATAGATCACCACTTGATAATGGTGAATCTAGTGATGAGGAGAATGATGATATAATTCTTCAGTGAGAAGAATGAAGAGGCGCGAGGCAGGAGCGAGATAAAAGATTATGGGATGAAGGTTGACCTCCATAGATTCAATGACCAACATCACATAGATGACTTCATGAATCGGCTTCTTGAAGTTGACTAGTCTTTCAATTATATGAAGATTCCTAAGGAGAAAAAGGTCAAACTCATTGCCTACATATTGAAGGGTAGAGCCTCGACTTAGTAGGAACAACTCCAACTTTCACGTACCAGGTAGATGAAATCGTAAATCCGCTTGTGGCAGTGAATGAAGTAGTTGGTGTAGACATGATTCCTGCCGATCGACTATGACCAAGTGTTTTTCAAGCAATACCAGAATTGTCAACAGGATAGTTAGTCCGTGAGAGATTATGCAAAGAAATTCTATTGCCTGTCTACAAGGAACGATATTTTCGAGACCAAATCATAGTAGGTCATCAGATTCACTAGTGGTTTACATATAACAATTCAACATGTGACAATTTGAGATCAGGTCCAGATGTATACCATCTTGATGATGAACGAGGCAGTCAAGCTATGTAACTAGAGCATCCCAAAGCATAAAACTATACTTCAATTAGGGTGACTACTATTGAACCTTCACATGATGCGACATGGTCATGGGGTAAGAATCTTATAGAAGTGTCTTCGACCTCCTCCAAATGTGAACTGAGATTTGGAAAATGATCAAGTTATACCTCAAAGGACAACAACTAATGTTGTTAGTCTAAGTAGAAATCCTAACCCTTATGGTCTGCCTCAACCGGACAAGCGTTATCAATGTGGATAACTTGGTTACCAATCTAATATGTGTCCTCAGATGCAGATGGCTAATCCAGCCATTAACAATGGAGAAGCAGAAGATGAAGAGGACAATCCGAAAGTCAATGACACAGAACATGCCAAAGATAATAGTACTAAAGAGGGCAAATGGACTTACAAAAATCATGATCAATCTTTGATCGTGAGGAAGTTATTGTACATGCAAAAGAATGAAATATATTTGTAGCAATACAACATCTTTGGAACAAATTGCATGGTGAACCAACCAAAAGATTTGTGATCTAATCATAGATGGTGGAAGTAGTGAAAACACCGTGTCGAGGACTATGGTGGAAAGTTGCAACTAAAGACATAAGCATCCCTATTTGTACACGATTGGATGGATTAAGAAGGTCAACAAAACGAGTATAACTAAATGATGGTGTATTCCATATATGGACAAAGTAATGTATGACATGGTTATATAAAGGCTTGCCACATGTTACCGAGTTAACTGTAGCATTATTATGTTGATGTCAATCATAGAGGGTAGAATAACATTTTTTTTTTTTGTTAAAGATGGTAGAAAGATTATCCTCGCTCCTATGAGAATGAAAAACCAACCCAAGACTTCTAAAGTGGAGGGTCAGTCTTTTCTAACCGGACAAGATTTTGTTAAAGAATCTAAGGAAATAAGAAAAATCTATGCATTGGTCATAAATGGAAAAGAAGTAGAACCCATGAACATTTAAAAAAATAATAAAATTGTAGAACTCTAATATCGAGTGTAAAGAAGAGGTTGATAAACATCAATGCTAGGAGGTGTCTGAAGTGGGTGATAACGTGCTAATTCATCTTCACAAGGAGATTTCTGACTGGAACATATAATAAGATGAGGAATGAAAAGGTAGGCCCTGTTCCAATACTCAAGAAAATCAATCATAAAGCCTATGTTGTTGATCTTCCCGAAGACAAATCTCATGAACTTTCAATGTGGCAGATCTGTACGAATATTATGAGCCGAATTCATTTAATATCTCGAGGACAAGTTATTTCCAAGTGGAGGGGACTGATGTAGAGCATGCTGCAAATGCACACAACTAGATTAAAATAAGCCGATACAAAAGTGAAGGTAGTCCATTAAAATTGAGCCCAATCCTACATAGGGCATGCTATAATTGAGTCCCAAGTGTGTTTGGTTCTAAGAATTTTTTTCCAAATGTGGAGAAATTGCCATTTAAAGCTTTGACAGTAAAAGATCCTTAACTTGTAATCCAATATCGTCACGAAATGCACAACTTATCAATCTTTATATAATAGTGGTTTCGAGGCCAATCGATTTGGACGTGCATTTCTTGAGAAAGGCTCATCTTGAGTGTCAATATTGAGATTTTATATTTATATATATATATATATATATATATATTAATTTCTATTTTTCTCGTTTCTCCTTAATTTTAGAGTTTTAGAAATTTTTGCTTTTTAAGAAATTAATTGCAATAATGTCATAAATGTTCCATAAAACTTATTTATTCGATGTTTTTATTTTTGACAAATTTAGCTTTTCAAAACTTATCTAGTAGAATCAAGGCCTTTATCATTTTTGCAAGGCAATGGATCCGAACTCAAGATAATGTTCTTCTTCTTCATTGCTTGCTCTTTACTATACAGATGGCGTATATCTTTCATCAAACTCGTACACGAGATTTAACTTACGAGTATGACGTGAAGATACAAAAATCAGTCTGGTCTAAAAACTCATGCAGCCCACACCGAGTGAACTTACAGGTCTGAGTAGCATATTTTATCAGGCTAATATTTTGTACGTATGGTTCCAGTAAGGGTTCTAGCAATTCATTTGTTTTGATTTTCTGTGGCCCACCATACCATCTAAATGACCTGATTTATATGCAAAAATATCTAAACCCTGATAGAAAGCTCAGATCTCACATGCTGTCACATTGTAACACATACTTCTGCGCCTGGAGTTAGAAAACCACCTGTTTTCTTGGAAATTTAGATTCCAGTCCTTTTATTCATCTTTGTCCAACTGCCATACGATGTTCGAGCAAGAGATTGTGAATTAAGCTCGGGATCTCAGTTGCACAAGTTAGGCCCATGATCCAGTGATCCAAAACGTACGTTGATAAGATGGGTGGATGGACTCAGCTCATTTCTACCTTCTTTGTTGAACACGTGGAATCTCTTTTATAAAGATTAAGACCATTGATTCAGTGGGCCACCTCATATACCGGCCATCACTAGAAAATTCAAACTATCGGTTTAGTCTTAGCCTCCGTATCGATGTGGTTGGATAGTTCACAAAATCATAATTTAAAAACTCCAAAACACGACTCTGTATTTAATAACCAAATAATACTATTTGTAAATGTTTTTAAATAGTTAATAAATGTAAAATATTTTTAAAAATGAAAGGGGTTGCAAGTAGATGGAGCTTCGCTAAGCGATCAGAGGTGTTAGCTCCCCTGTTTTTATTTTTATAGGAAAAAAAAACACTTAAGCAAGAAATCGGATTGCGTACTGGTGAACTCAGTGGGGCCCACCATGCTTTATGTGTCTTATCCACCCTATCCATCCGTTTTAGCAGATTATTTTAGACCACAAGACAAAAATCTAAGCATGTTCAAAGTTCAAGTGGACCACACCACAAGAGACGGTGTGAATTGGACACCTACCATTGAAATCTTAGCGGGGGCCACAAAGGTTTTGGATCAAGCTGATATTTGTGTTTTCCTTTCATCCACGTCTGTGTGACCTTATGAACATATTGGATGACATATAAACATCACTGTGGGCCCTAGGAAGGTTTCGACGGTGGACATCATTATCCCACTGTTTCCTGTGGTGGGGTCCGCTTGAGTATTGGATATGCTTCAATTTTTGGCTCAACCCTAAAATGTGCTGAAACAACGGATGGACGGCTTGTATATGGTACAGACAATCAAGGTGGGCCCCACAGAGTTTACTCAGTACGATAGATTGTGCTGAGTTACCAAGTACGCAATCCGATTTTCTTCAAGCCAATTGCTACGGTCGAGGAGAAATTTACGACTGTGGACTCTACCTTTTATCCAGCGGTTTTTATGAAGCAATACAAGCTTAGAATACGCACTTGTACCTCCTCGTACGGAGTCGGAATTTCAGGACGAAAATACCCCTCCTTTTGATGGAAACGGATTCGGTACTCCCCCTGCCACCAGCTAATGGCGGACGGTCGGTGGCATGTGGACCCCACCATGATGTATACTTTTCATCCATGCCGTCCATATATTTTTCCTGATCATTTTTTGGTATGAGACCAAAATTAGGTATATCCAAATCTCAACTGTACCACATTACAGGAAACAATCTTGAATGAGCGTCAACCATTAGAAACTCAGGTGGAGCCCACTGTGATGTTTGTGAGAAATCCTCCCCATCTAAGTTCATTCATAGGGTCACAAAGACCTGGATGAAGAGGAAAAACAAATTTCATAATGATCCGAAACTTGTGTAACCCCTAAAAGGGTTTCAATGGTAGACGTTCAATTCCCCACTGCCTTTTATAGTGTGGTGATCTGTCTTATTTTTCACCTCAAGCCTTAATTCGAGTTCACCAAATAGATGGACGGTTTGGATATAACACATACCTCATAATGGGACCCACAAAAATCGGTGGGGATTACAACCGGGAAAAAGAAGGAAAAAAAAAAAGAAAAAGGAAGCCAGCGAGTTGGGGTCGACCGGGTTGGGACCCGGTCAACCGGGTTAGAGCTGGGTCTATCGCTACGGATTATAACCGTAGCCAAAACTGTAATGCTATGCACTTTTTTCTTTTTCTTTTTTTTTTTATTTTTATTTTTTACATGGAGAACGTTTTCCCCCTTACATTTTTCTATAATACATAATTATGTAAATATGTATATATAAGTATATAAAAATATTTTTCTATCTTTTAATTCATTTCTTTACCTATTTATTTAACAAGCATATCTCCTAAACTAGAATGATTTACTTAACTTACCACATAGGATTTTGGGGTAGGAGAAGCTAATTTAGCCAATCAACCTAGTTATTTTTCAAGATTCCATTGGGTCATTGGTCGAAAATCTATTTCATTCAGTTCGTGGTCAATTTGAATCACTTCGTGGTCAAACTAGAAATTCAGCGAGGCAAACTTGAAATTGAGGAAGGCAAACATGAAATTGAGCGGGAAAAACTAGAAAGAACTTCATTTTTATTATATTTCAATATAGGACTTATTACATTAGTTTATTATATTTCAATTACGTGCTAATATTTTTGTTATTACATTAGTTTGTTATTTCAATTACGTGCCAATCCATTACGTGCTAATATTTTTGTTATTACATTAGTTTATCATATTTCAATATAGGACTTATTTTTGTTATCTATGATTTTATTAATTATATACGTGATTATTCATCATAAAGAACTTCATTTTTTTCTTTAAAAAACTAAGCTAAAATATAGGACTACTCCTTTAAAAAGTCATGTAGCATAGCACGCAGTCTATTTGGGAGAGAGAAATCCGGCATATCTTGTTAGCTTGAGTCCTTGAAAATGACATGGACAAATGAGACCCGACATTTGCCCTGCTGTTTTTCTTGTTTGCCTCGCTCATATTTTAGTTTGTCTCGCTGTTTTTCTAGTTTGTCCCACTGTTTTTCTTATTTGCCCTACTATTTTTCTAGTTTGCCCCGCTCATATTTCAGTTTGTCCCGCTGTTTTTCTTGTTTGCCCTGCTCATGTTTCAGTTTGCCCCGCTCATATTTTAGTTTGCCCCACTGTTTTTCTAGTTTGCCCCGCTCATATTTCAGTTTGCCCCGCTGTTTTTCTAGTTTGCCCCGCTCATATTTCAATTTGCCCCGCTGTTTTTCTAGTTTGCCCTGCTCATATTTCAGTTTGCCCCGCTCATATTTCAGTTTGCCCCGCTGTTTTTCTAGTTTGCCCCGCTCATATTTCAGTTTGCCCCGCTATTTTTCTAGTTTGCCCCGCTCATATTTCAGTTTGCCCCGCTGTTTTTCTAGTTTGCCCCGCTCATATTTCAATTTGCCCCGCTGTTTTTCTAGTTTGCCCCGCTCATATTTCAATTTGCCCCGCTATTTTTCTAGTTTGCCCCGCTCATATTTCAGTTTGCCCCGCTGTTTTTCTAGTTTGCCCCGCTCATAATTCAGTTTGCTCTGCTCATATTTCAGTTTGCCCCGCTCATATTTCAATTTGCCCCGCTGTTTTCATGGTTACCTAACTCATTTTCATGTTTGCCCCGCTGAATTTCTAGTTTGCCCTACTCAATTTCATGTACGGCTGAAAGTTGAGCAGGTTCAACCCGACATTGGGTTGGGCTTGGGCAGGATATATCGGGCCCGATCTCCAGCTTGGGCTATACAAACACCAACCCGATAATACTTAGGTTGGGTTGGGTTAAGCTTGAGCACCAACCCGAACCAACCCGCCTGACTTTCAGCCCTAATTTCATGCTTGCCCTGCTCAATTTCATGTTTGCCCCTCTGAATTTCTAGTTTGCCCCACCGAATTTTTAGTTTGACCGCGAAGTGATTGAAATTGACCACGAACTGAATTAAATAGATTTTCGACCATCGACCCAATGGAATCTTGGAAAATAACTAGGTTGGTTGGCTAAATTTGTTTCTCCTACCCCAAAATCATATGTGGTAAGTTAAGTAAATCATTCTAGTTTAGGAGATATGCTTGTTAAATAAATAGACAAAGAAATGAATTAAAAGATAGAAAAATATTTATATATACAAATATATACATATTTACATAATTATGTACTATAGAAAAATGTAAGGGGGAAAATGTTCTCCATGTAAAAAATAAAAAATAAAAATAAAAAGAGAAAAGAGAAAAAAGTGCATAGCACTACAGCTATGGCTACGGTTATAATTCGTAGCGATAGGTCAAGCTCTGACCCGGTCGACCGGGTCCCAACCCGGTCGACCCCAACTCGCTGGTTTTGTTTTTAAGTAAGCTGACCTATGGCTATGGATTTAGCGGCCTCTATAGCTACGGATTATAACCGTAGCCATAGGTACCGTGAATCCGTAGCTATAGGTACCTTGGTCCAGCGACCTGATAAACTGGGTCAGCTAGTTAGGGTCAACCGGGTCAGTTGTCTTGCCCACTTATTTTTTTAAATTTATCTCATTTTTTGTCTTATATCATAATGAGAGTAGTCAATTCATTTTTTTAGATTTATCTCATTTTTTTGTCTTATATCATAACGAGAGTAGTCAAAATGAAATGACATGAGACCTACATAGCTTTCAATAGTAAGGGATTCCTACCCTAAGTTGTCGTGGGCAATCTGCATCCCTTTGGATTATAGGGAATTCATCTAACCCTAGGTTATAGGCAAGTTGCATAACTTTTAAACAATTTAGTTTGCATATGGCTCAATTGAGTTTCAAAACTCAACATAAGCTCGACTCGACTCGAACCACTAGCTCGAGTCGAAAGCTTTGGCAAACAAGCCAAGCCTCAATGTTGAGCTCGAGGGCAAGCTCGAGCTCGAGCTCAAACTCGAGTATAGCATGGACGAGTCAAGCCGAGCTTGGCCCACCTCGACTCGACTCGACTTGATGTACAACCCTATTTACAGATAATGTGCAATAGTTAGGCCTCAAGTCCAGTTTAGGCATGATTTTGTTGACATGTGAGTGGTGTAATCATGCATCAGTGAGCTATGCCCTATTCTCAGCAATAAATTCTCGAACATGTCTTATTTCACTCGGTATTGGATAGTGGCATATTTGCATGCATGCTTAGCGAGCTCATCTAGCACTACAAGCTCTAGATGTCCTGCTTGTGTAATTCAGATAAGGTATGGATACGAGGAGCAAGACATATAAACTAGACATGACCTATTCATGATGGTTTCCTCCGTATCAATGACTTGGATAAATATACAATTGAGTTTGAATAGATGGTTCTTGTGAGCTATTTTGGATGCTTAGCTAAAAGCATAGACTTCTTTAACTTAGCCACAGAATGTTGTGGTTAGATTTCTTTCGTTCGTTGGAATTCCTGAAAAAGAGTTTTAATGGATAATTGAAGTTTAAACATTGTAAACACCATGAAATTAGATTTTTCAAGAAATCATTTTTTAAAAATCTGTTTTATTGAAAGATCAAAACATCTCATTTCCCATTTCCCATTTCCCATGAAATATGAGCGAGGCAAACTAGAAAATCAGTGGGGGAAACTAGAAAATGAGCGGGGCAAACTAGAAGATCAGTGGGGCAAGCATGAAAATGAGTGGGTCAATCATGAAAATGAGTGGGTCAAGCATGAAAATGAACGGACCAAACTAGAAAATGAGCGGGGCAAGCATGAAAATGAGCGGGTCAATCATGAAAATGAGCGGGTCAAAGTAGAAAATTAGCGGGGCAAACTAAAATATGAGCGGGGCAAACTGAATTATGAGCGGGACAAACTAGAAAAACAGCGGGGCAAACTAGAAGATCAGTGGGGCAAGCATGAAAATGAACGGGGCAAACTAGAAAATCAGCGGGGCAAACATGAAAATCAGCGGGGAAAACATGAAATTGAGCAGGGCAAACATGGAATTGAGTGGGGTAAACTAGAAATTGAGCGGGGAAAACTATAAAATCAGCGGGGGAAATATGAAATTGAGTGGGGCAAGCATGAAATGCATGGAAATGACCATGAAGTGAAGCGAATTGACCATGAAATGCATGAAAATATGGGTTAGCTTGCTAGTAAACACCCATGCCAGTACACACCCTCCATGTTAGCCACCCCCACTAGGGATCGATACCAAGGAAAACGTACCTAAATAAGACTTTAATTTTACTATTAAACTATGGAGGTGTCCCAAAAAAATACTTTATAGATCTTCTAAGGAATGCTTTGAATCATGCTCGAAATGTTCGTTTCAATAAGCACATTGCATCTATCTGGCTTCAATAAATGCCCAATGTGATGAATGTTGCTTTGGTTGCTTTAGTAGTTCACATGGTTGGAGTTGGTTATAAAGAGTGCTCCATGTAGAAACCTTTGCCATGTACTTCCTAAAAGCCAACCCAAATTCTTAGGAGAAGATTAAGGTAATAATGGTGATGATGATGCATTTGTAAATTCATACACATATACAAACATACATACTTATAGAAATATATAGATATGCATATACACATACAGATACAAATACAGGCATGCGGTTTTGATTGTATATGGCAATCACACAATGTAATTCTTGAGATTCCGGAGAAGTCCATCTTTTTCATAGCCAACAATCATGGCCACCTAAGACCTGTCACTTGCCATGAAAGAGAAAAAGTCCTCAATTTATTTTCAAAATTGCTACAAACCCAAGACATCATTTCAGTAGCAATAGTGTAGGATACGATGTAAAGTAAAAACCCACTACACCTCGTGAATCAATGTAATTTCGCTTGTTATTTGATTCCTCCATATTATCATGCAACAAGAAAGGCTTGTTATTTAATTAGTTGCTCTTGAATTTAACAGGGACTTAACGTTTTAATCATTTTATGAACATGTTTGATCACAAACAAACATCACTGTTGGGCCTAATATGTTTTCAACGGTGGAAATCATTATGCCCACTGTTTCCCGTGGTATGATCCACTTGATCTCTTGATATGCTTCAATTTGGGGCTTAACCCTTTGAATTACATGGAATAACGGATGGACGACGTGGATATACTACATACATTCAATGTGGGCCCAACTGAGTTTACTCAGTACGATGGGAGCGTACTGACTAGCTCAGTACGCAATCCGATTACGCTTGCTACGCCCCACAATGGTGTTTTATTTGTAATACATCATGTTCATCAGATTATGTAATACCCCTCCGTTTTCATCGCAATATGTATACACCAAAACCCCATATGTCGAAGAGAACCTAGACATTGAGGGAGGGAACTTAGACATTCAGCGGGACAAACATGAAATTCAGCGGGAAAAACATGAAATTCAATGGGGAAAACATGAAATTCAGTAGGGCAAATCATTAAATTCAGCGGGGCAAACTGGAAAATTAGCGCGGGAAACTAGAAGATCAGAGGGGCAAACTAAGAAATTAGCGGGGCAAACTAGGAAATCAGTGGGGAAAACTGAAAAATCAGCGGGGGAAACTGAAAAATCAACGGGGCAAACTAGAAAATCAGCGGGGCAAACTGAAAAATCAGCGGGACAAACTAGGAAATCAGCGGGGCAAACTAAGAAATCAGCGGGGCAAACTAGAAAATCAGTGGGGAAAACTAGAAAATCAGCGGGGGAAACTGAAAAATCAACGGGGCAAACTAGAAAATCAGCGGGGCAAACTAAAAAATCAGCGGGGTAAACTGAAAAATCAACAGGGCAAACTAGGATATCAGCGGGGCAAACATGAAAATGAGTGGGACAAACATGAAAATCATTTTTCCTACTGTTTCTCATAGTATGATCCACTTGATCTTTTGATGTGCTTCAATTTGGGGCTCAACCCTTTAAAATAGATGGAAAAACGGATGGCTTAGATAACAAACTTATCTGCCACATAGGCTCTTGTGGGGGTGTGTTGATGGGTGGCCAAAGTACTCATGGACCTAGGAATTAATAATACAATTGCCTCTACACACTCGATGGTTACTATGGTGTGGTGGTTAGGATTTGATCCAGCATGTAGTGTTACCTGGTTTCTACTCCCAGCAACCCCTATAATAGCAATACCAATAATTTTTATTAGTATATATTGTAAAACACTTATATATACAATATTCATATTAAACTAATCAGGTATCCAATGGGTAGCCAATTAAGTACTGTACCTAACCAAATTTATAGTGTTCTAAAAGTGATGGACCGAAATCCGACCAGATCTTTAAGCAGGTCAAGAAAGTGGAGATAGATCTGTTTAAATTGGGTTGGGTCCTTTAGGTACTCGAGTTCCAGGTACCTGCTGACAGCTGGGTTCTCTAGCATATCCTGGGCTCAAAGGGACAAATGCATGGAGGGGCAGTTTTTTGGATGATATCCTTCTGATTATGGCTCAAAGCAAAACAGGTAAGGCTATCCCTATCTTAGTGGGAAGAAATTTCAGTGGGCTTCAAGGAGTATTTTGTGCAAATTAAACCCCCAGGACAAAGGAGGTCAGCTGAAAGACCCAAAAAGCTCAGAATTCCATCACGTGGAGAGGAATCGAAAACAACAAAGCGTGGGCGATGCAAATAAACTGGGCATAATCGCCGAAAGTGCAAGTTTTCCATATCTGAAAAATAGCATACTTAGTAATTTATTTAGTGTTTTAATGTATAGCATACTTTGTAATCTTGGTGGACGATGAATGAATTTTCTACTTTGTAATCTCGTTCACAACCTCATAAATCTCATGATATTCTTCATCAAATTAGACCAATTAATCATGGAATATTATCAAATTTCATCCAAACAACAATTGCCTATAAAATTAGATTTCTATAACTAGGTTTTCAAATTGCTTTAAAAATCCAGGAGTGGCTACAATACAGGGCCTTATTCTTTTTTTATTTAATAGAAAAAGAAGCTTTGAACAAATCTTTCTCTGTGTTTTTGCAAGTTAAAAACAAGCCCATGTTTCACCAAACCAAAAAAAAAAAATTTAAAATAAAGCCCTTGTTTTATCTTGACAAAGAAATGCATTCTGCTGTAGCAACCTCAAACAGGCAATTACCAGTTTGCCTCAATCATATTTCAGTTTGTTCCGCTGCTTTTCTAGTTTGCTCTGCTCATATTTCAGTTTGCCCCGCTGTTTTTCTTGTTTGCCCCGCTGTTTTTTTAGTTTGCCCCGCTGTTTTTCTAGTTTGTCCTGCTCATATTTCAATTCGTCCCGCTGTTTTTCTAGTTTACCCCGCTCATAATTCAGTTTGCCCCGCTCATAATTCAGTTTGCCCCGCTCATATTTCCATGCATTTTACGGTCATTTCGCTTCACTTCAAGGTCAATTCAATGCATTTCACGGTCAATTCCCTTCACTTCACTCTCATGTACTCAAAAATGATGTAGATCCAAAGCTCAATGGGCCACATGATAGAAAACAGTGGAGAATGAATTCCCCATACTTATGAAATTCAGTTTTGGTGGGCCCCAGACTCAATGTACATGGTTTTGGGTAATATGTGTCTTTAGGTATGGGTTTAGAAGATGAGTAAGGTTTGGAATAATACACTCTAAATGAATATGCATTCTTACGGCATCTTTTAACATAAACATCCTGATGAACATCAAGTTGTTTCTGTGTTTCAATAGAACATCGTTCCACAAATGAGAATCAAAGGAGACCCATGAAATGTTGTTAGCAAAATCTCCTTCAAAGTAGTATCCTTGTGTCATGAGCTCGTATAAGTGGAGGCTATGGTCTTATGATCTAGAAAGTTAGCCAGATGGGCTCCACTGTGGATGATCCATGCCCGAAAAAATACAAATAGGATGATCACGAACCTTGTGACCATTGTCAACCCGATAGAATCTTGGAAAATAACTAGGTTGGTTGGCTAAATTAGCTTCTCCTACCCCAAAATCATATGTGGTAAGTTAAGTAAATCATTCTAGTTTAAGAGATATGCTTGTTAAATAAATAGACAAAGAAATGAATTAAAAGATAGAAAAATATTTTTATATACTTATAGAATGATATATAAGGTGAAGGAAGAGGGAAACCGTCGACCGGCTACACACGCAGGACAGTGAGATGGGGTCGACCGGGTATACCCGGTCGACCGGCTACACACGCAGGACAGCGAGTTGGGGTCGACCGGGTCACCCATGACACAACGAGATGGGGTCGACCGGGTAGACTCGGTTGACCGGGTCAGTGGCCAGAATAGCGAGATGGGGTCGACCGGGTCAGAGGCTAGAACAACAAGATGGGGTCGACCGGGTCTGTATGCTCTCCCCCCGGACCTTCACCCAATTGTACTACTTCTGCTTCAAAGTGTTAGCTAGTCACTATGATTTTAGTTTAATTTGTTAATAGATTAATATAGGTTAAATAAATGCATCTGATTTCTCTATATGTATGTATAAATTTTCCTAACAAACTTCATATATCGAATGCATTTTATTTATAGATGTGTTTTTAGTTTTTTTCCTTCACAAAAATCCTGATGGCATTTTTCTTTTTTATCAACCTTACTTAGCAAAACCAAGTTTGAACTCATTTTGTCAACCATACTTAGCAAGTAATGTTATTATTAGGCTCACACAGGCATTTCGTTGAACACAATACACACTTGTAGGGCCGAAAATGTCTCTACTGCCCATACCTGTTAGAATGAAAGTGTATATGGTTAAAAATCCAAAGTTGAATATAGAGGGAAAACATATAGAAAATAAAAGGTGTTCTTACTTATAGGGAAAGGATGCAACCAAATACACTGTACCGAGGGGAACTTAATGCGACAACGGCAGATTCGATTCCTTGCAACATTGTATGGTATCCCAGACTACCCCAGAGATACATATAGAAATCATCTAACGAGTCCACCAGGTGAATATAATCCAAGTTGCACATAGTTTTCGGTTCGGTTCCCATAAGAAAGCACTCTACAACTAGAAGTAGGGCAACCTTCATGACGTCCCCATGCTTATTGGTGTCAACTAATCTCTCAAACACATCCATTAGGTGCTTCTTTAAGACTGGATATTCTTTGAAGTATTTGTCTCTTAGTGTACTCGTAGCGCAACGATTCTTCGGTACAGTAAGATCTCCAATCTTAAGACCGGTAATGAGGGCGAAGTCCATATCCGAAAACTGCAATCACCTCCCCTTCATATCAAATACTAAATCACCTTTGTATCTTAATAAAAGAACGCGAAATATAGCCCCTATAAATCTAAAGGATGTAACATGCAATAGAAACAAGAAAGGGGATTGCCTAAACAGATTTAGGCGACTATTGTGTTTTTCCACACCACCCTTCACCTTGCCAAACCACCATGTCAGTGTACACCTAGATGTTGGATTGAAAATTACGGCAGAATATTCGTCGCCTGCAGAAATGAATTGAAAAATATATCAAACATAAAATTTATAAGATAAACATAGTATACAAAATCAGACATAATTGAAAACAATGTAGCATTTCATTATTTTGAACAAGCTTCATATGAAATATAAATAGAAATTGAGCAGGGAAATATCGAAAATTGTACAGAGACAAACCATCAACATAAGTTATACATTGATCGGAGCTAACAATAAATTCAAAATTGAACAAGGCAAGCTGGACATTTTACCAAGTTCAACGTTGGCCAGATTAGTGAACATTTATAGTGGTAGTATCAACAAGAAGATGTTATTTGCAACTAGTTTTATAGTTGATTAATTGGTCACATTTTCTTCTTGAAGAGAGTTGTCATCTTCGAAGAAGCACGCCTAAATCCTGTTACGAAAATATAAAATTCAGCGGGACAAACTTGAATTTCAGCGGTGGTAACATGAAATTGAGGAGGGCAAACTACAGATTCAGCAGGGCGAACTAGGAAATTAACGGGGGAAACTGAAAAATCAGCGGGAGAAACTAGAAGATCAGCGAGGGAAACAAGGAAATCAGCGGGGCAAACTAGGAAATTAGGGGGGCAAAATAGGAAATCAATAGGGCAAACTAGAAAATCAGCGGGGGAAACTAGAAGATCAGCGGGGGAAACTAGGAAATCAGCGAGGCAAACTAGAAAATCAGCGGGAGAAACTGAAAAATTAGCGGGGCAAACTAGAAAATCTGTCACGCCCCAAACTCGGAAACCGGCTCACAAAATTTTTGATCGTTGAATCCGGTGCTGACAGCCTCCGTAGTACTCCATTCTCGGCTCCCAGCGTATATACGCTAGATTCCGATCCTGGGATCCTACAAGGAGGATTTTTCCAGCGTACATTTATCTCGTAATGAGCATAACCACAAGATTACCCAAATCACAAAGGCAACATCATCATCACATATCCACTAATAATCTTTTAAGTACAATAATGAAAGGAAAATACATATATAAAATAAATCAAAGCTCCAGACGACCGCTGCAAGCTCCAGGCTCAATGCTGCTGCAACCTAACATCACCTGCACGCATCTATCGTGCATAAGCTTATAGAAAGCTTAGTGGGTGGGGTCCACGTACACGTAGCCCACTAGAGGAGATGAAACTGATATTTGTGCTCGCCTTCATCCCAGCAGTCAGCAGCAAAGCAGGGTGGCCTGGAGATCCACGGTACCAGCATACCACTGTTACTGCTACCATGGTGCGACCCATGGACATTGGGTCTGGGCCGTGCAGATGGACGGCTGGGGATATAGAACATATGTACATCAAGGTGGGATCCATGCATGTGTCCCACCAGCTACAAGTTCAAGCTGATATTTACAATCTCCCTTCAAACAGCCCTACATGACCGGACGGTCATGCAGGCCCTATGACGGCAGTAAGGTGGTCCCATTAAGTGGGCGTCATGGATAAAATACATACATCAGAGGGGGCTTCACGCAGGTGGGCCACCTAGCTTGAGATCAAGCTGATCTTCGTGTTTTCCCTTCAATAGGGCGTGCTTAGAAACGGGCAGCAACTGTTGCCCCTGGATGGTCCAACAAGGCTGTCCCATTTTGTGGACAGCGTAGATCTCATATATACATCCATGGTGGGCCATCAAACCAAGAGAGAGAGAGAGAAGCACCCACGTTAGATCTCTTCTTCATTCTTCCGCCAATGCAGGCTAGAGCTCAAATGGGTGGACTTCAACGGTTGAGATCGGACTTAGATGGTGGAGATGGAAGGTAGGAAGGTGGGCCACACTAGTTTCTCTCCCATGGAAACCATGGACGGTTGCTTAGAGAGAATGAGGGAGAGAGAGAGATTGGAAGAGAGAGATGGGTGAGTGATGTGGTGGGTGTACTTTGTGTAAGAGAGAGTTTGACTTTGGGGGTTGCTTGGGGATGGGGTTGTACTTTGACATGTGAGGTGATGTGTGATTAATTGATGAGATTGATGGGATTTGATGTAATGTTCCCTTGGGTTTTGCAACAGCGCGGTATTTTCCTCGAACTGAACGCGGGCCCACATCTTCTGGCATGGGTATCACCTCGGCGCGTGAGATGCGACATCAGAACCGCAGCGACGGCGCGGTCGCTAAGGTACAAGTCTCGGGTCGAACCGACTCTAAAATACAGGGTACAACTCAGGATCGCGTGCCACTGCTATTTACCCGTCGTGGGTCACCGAAATTCGACCGGGAGGACCGCGAAAGCCTACGGAACGGTACGAGCTAGGACATGGGTCTTACAAAATCAGCGGGGCAAACATAAAAATCAGCGGGGCAAACTTAACAAATGATTTCGTGGCTTGAGCTGAAAAATCTAAACATATCCAATGTTCAAATGAACCACACCACATGAAATTTTGAATTGAGCTTCTAATGTTGATCATTTCTTAGTGGCCACAGAAGTTTTGGATCAAGCTTATAATTGTGTTTTCTATTAATCCATATCTATATAATCTTATGAATAGGTTTGATAACAAACAAACATCACTGTTGGGCCAACTATGGTTTCGGCGGTGGAAATCATTATGCCCACTGTTTCCCGTGGTATGATCCACTCGATCTTTTGATATGCTTCGATTTGGGGGCTAAACCCCTTAAAATAAATGGAAAAACGGATGGATGATGTGGATATACTACATACATTCAATGTAGGCCCAACTGAGTTTACTTAGTACAATAGGAGCGTATTGACTAACTCAATACGCAATCCGATTACGCTTGCTACACCCCACAATGGTATTTTATTTGTAATACATCATGTTCATTGGATTATGTAATACCCCTCCGTTTTCATCGCAATATGCATACACCAAAATCTCATATGTGGAAGGGAGCCTAGACATTGAGGGAAGGAACCTAGACATTCAACGGTACAAACATGAAATTGAACGGGACAAACATGAAATTCAGCGGGGGAGATATTAAATTCAGTGTGGAAAACATGAAATTCAGTGGGGAAAAAATAAATTGATCGAGGTAAACTTGATATTCAGCGGGGGAAACATGAGATTCAGCAGAGTAAATCATTAAATTCAGCGGGCCAAACTGGAAAATCAGCGAGAGAAACTAGAAGATCAGCAGGGCAAATTAGAAAATCAGCGGGGTAAAATAGGAAATCAACGGGGCAAACTAGAAAATCAGCGGGGGAAACTAGAAGATCAGCGGGGCAAACTAGGAAATCAGCGGGGCAAACTAGGAAATCAGCGAAAAATCAGTGGGGGAAACATGAAAATCAGCGGGGCAAACTTAACAAATAATTTCATGGCTTGAACTGAAAAATCTAAACATATCCAATGTTCAAATGGACCACACCACATGAAATTTTGAATTGAGCTTCTAATGTTGATCATTTCTTAGTGGCCACAGAAGTTTTGGATCAAGCTTATAATTGTGTTTTCTATTAATCCATATCTATATAATCTTATGAATAGGTTTGATAACAAACAAACATCACTGTTGGGCCGACTATGGTTTCAGCGGTGAAAATCATTATGCCCACTGTTTCCCGTGGTATGATCCACTCGATCTTTTGATATGCTTCGATTTGGGGGCTAAACCCCTTAAAATAAATGGAAAAACAGATGGATGATGTGGATATACTACATACATTCAATGTGGGCCCAACTGAGTTTACTTAGTACAATGGGAGCGTATTGACTAACTCAATACGCAATCCGATTACACTTGCTACACCCCACAATGGTGTTTTATTTGTAATACATCATGTTCATCGGATTATATAATACTCCTCTGTTTTCATCGCAATATGTATACACCAAAACCTCATATGTGGAAGGGAACCTAGACATTGAGGGAGGGAACTTAGACATTCAGCGGGACAAACATGAAATTCAGCGAGGGAGACATTAAATTCAGCGGGAAAAACATGAAATTCAGTGGGGAAAGCATGAAATTGATCGGGGCAAACTTGATATTCACTGGGGGAAACATGAGATTTAGCGAGGCAAAACATTAAATTCAGCAGGGCAAACTGGAAAATCGGCGAGGGAAACTAGAAGATCAGCGGGGCAAACTAGGAAATCAGCGGGGCAAACTGGAAAATCAGCGGGGCAAACGGGAAAATCAGCAGGGCAAACAGAAAAATCAGCGGGGCAAACTAGAAAATCAGCTAGGCAAACTGAAAAATTAGCGAGGGAAACTAGAAAATCAGCGGGGCAAACTTAACAAATAATTTTGTGACTTGAGCTGAAAAATCTAAACATATCCAATGTTCAAATGGACCACACCACATGAAATTTTGAATTGAACTTATAATGTTGATCATTTCTTAGGGGCCACAGAAGTTTTGGATCAAGCTTATAATTGTGTTTTCTATTAATCCATATCTGTATGATCTTATGAATAGGTTTGATAACAAACAAACATCACTGTTGGGCCGACTATGGTTTCGGCGGTAGAAATCATTATGCCCACTGTTTCCCGTGGTATGATCCACTTGATTTTTTGATATGCTTCAATTTGGGGCTCAACCCCTTAAAATAGATGGAAAAACGGATGGACGGCGTGGATATACTACATACATTCAATGTGGGCCCAATTGAGTTTAAAATATACTTGTGCTGGGGTCCTTACTCTTGCTTGGGTGGTAAACTCTCAAGAGTTTCAACTCCTAGTCAAGGGTTCAAGTGCCATAGGTGGTGAAATTCCACCAGCATGAGTGTGTGGAGTGTGTGTACAGCGTGAGTGTGTGAGGTGTGTCTGTGTAATAATAATTAAATTATACACACACACACACACACACACACACACACACACACACACACACACCTGTCCTGTGTGCTTTCTTCGCTGGACCCACCATTTTCAGAAGAAAAGTATATATATATATATATATACACACCTGTCCTGTGTGCTTTCTTCGCTGGACCCACCATTTTCAGAAGAAAAGACAAAATGCTGATAAGGGGCCGACAAAAAGGGTGTTTTTTTGGGTCTTTCTACCAGAAATGCAGCAAGAAAATGGGGGGTGAAAGCAACGGCAGCGAAAGTGGCAGTAGAAAGGGAGAGGAAAAGCAAAGTGAGGAAATGGAGAGGAAAATCAGTTTCCGCCAGGAGGAGGGGTATTTTCGTCCTGATATTCCAACTCCGTGCGAGGAGGTCCAAGTGCGTATTCTAAGTTTGTATTATTTCAGAAAAACCGCTGGATAAAAGGTGGGGTCCACAGTAGTAAATTTCCCACGGTCGAGTAAAGAGTTTTAGAAATATATATGCACAAGATAATGGAAGCGGATTGCGTACTGAGTAAACTCTGTGGGGCCCACCGAGATTTATGTATTGTATCCACTCCGTCCATCTATTTTACAGTTAATTTTAGTGCTTTGAACCAAAAAAATTAAAGCTATCTAAAGTTCAAGTGGACCACACTACAGGAAACAGAGTGAATTGATCGTCTACTGTTAAAAATTACTGGGGGCCAAAGAAGTTTTGGATCAAGATGAAATCTTTTTTCCCCTTCATCCATATCTGTGTGATCTTATGAACAGGTTGGATGAGAAATAAACATCACTGTGGGCCTTAGGAAGGTTTCAACAGTGGAAATAATTATTCCCACTTTTTAATGTAGTGTGGTCCAATTGAGCTTTGGATATGTTTCAATTTTGTTCTTAACCCATAAAATGATCTTTAAAAACGGATGGACGGCGTGGATAAACTAGATACATTGACAGTGGTCCCAACAGAAGAAAACAAGCCAAATCCTGATGGTCTCCATTCAATGGGCCAAAGAACTTGCTAGTGATCCAGGATTATTCAATTACTGTAACTCTTGGGCTATGGATTGTGACCCACCAGATCAATGGATGCCCTTTATCTTAACAAAATAAAAAAAAAACTTAAACAAGGTTGGAAATGGTTGGTCCAGCCTACGTTTCAATTGGCCTAATCCACTTATAATCATGTTCAGGCCCAAGCTACATGAGTACCGGTCCGGTTTAGAAAATGTTGCCAGTTTACTTAAATGGGTCGGGCTTGGGTTGAACCCTAGCTGATCTCACTCACCCATATATGTTGCCCGTTTACTTTAATGGGCAAGACCAGTCATACCTTTTGCCCCATATCCTTAAATGATGTGGGTCGTGTCAGGCCAGGCTTGGTAGGTGACCATGTCCCACCTTATTACAATTAAATAGGTCGGGTCGGTTCGGGCCGCAAACTAATGGGTTGCGGGTCAGGCTCGGACTATTGGTTGAACCAAACCCGACCGGCACCTAACCCGTCGCCGCCCCTACCCTAAAAGGGGAAGGCGGCTGCTTGGAAGATCATAAGCATTCAAATTTAAACTCGCCGAGTCGGGTCGTTGATGGGAACGTGGGGCTGACTTAGTTAATATTCAGACTCGATGTGACTCAAGCCCGAGTAACACTACTTTAGCAACTAGTTAGTTAGAATGACTCAATTAATACTCAGACTCGATGTGACCCAGGCCGAGTAATTCTAATTTATCAACTAGTTAGTAGGGCTGAAAGTCAGAGGGGTTCAACCCAACTGACCTGTGACCAACCCAACATTGGGTTGGGCTCAGGCAGGATGTATCATGTTCGGTCTCGAGTTACAGCTATACAAATACCAACCCAATAAAACTTAGGTCAGCTCAGGTTGAGGTGTTGGGTTGCCTCAGGCAACCCAGACTTATCGATATATAAGTTACTTATAAATTATAATTGAATGCAGATCATTTGTGTTGAAAGCACATGAAATTCCAGTGCCATCGGGTTTCATTGGTCCATGTCATTTCCAATGACTCAAGCTAACAAGATATACCGGATTAATTTCTCTCTACCAAATAAATTGGGTGCTATACAACACAACTTTTGAAGTAGTTGTCTTATATATATTTTAGCTTGTTTGTTTACAAAAAATGAAGTTCTTTACCGTAAATAACTACATATATAATTAATAAAATCTATAGGTATAAAAAATAAGTCGTGTATTGAAAATATAATTAACTAATGTAATAATGAAAATATTATCATGCATCCACCTGACCAAACTGGCCAAGCCTGCTTGTGTGGGGCTTGGGTTGAGAATTCCTAACCCAAGGTTGGGTTAGGACCGGTTGAGGTACAAGAACCTTGGGTTGGGCTAGGGTTGAGCACCAACCCACCCGACTTTCAGCTCTACGAGTAATGGGCCGGTTGAGGTATAGGAACCTTGGGTTGGGCAGGGTTGAGCACCAACCCACCCGACTTTCAGCCCTACGAGTTGGTAAGAATGACTCAGTTAAGACTCGTTAATTCCAACTCAACACTCGGAATCAAGTCACACTGTATAATAAAAGATACAAATAATGTCCAAATCCAACAGTTAAAAAGATTGATTGCTTGGATGGCTAGGATCGTCGGTTCAGAACGACTAATGGGCCATGATCAATGCAAAGTGAAGTGTACCATACAGACGGTCCAGATTGATGATCATGCCATCCATGCAAACAGGATATAGAATTTGTATTGTAATACAATCCAACAAAATCTTACTAGCAATGCATCACAAAAAATTCACAGCTGATCGCATTGAACGGGTGCGAACGACAACGTCTCTTTCTGCAAATCGTAAACGAACTGCAAGTTCTGTTGTTGGAAGTTTCCGAAGATCGACATTCCAGTGGAATCCATGATCGTGAGGCAGAGCAAACCGGTGCTAGAATCAAGTATCATGTAGTTCTCGGCCGGTAAATCCAAATCAGCACCATTGAAGTGGAAAACTAACTTAGGCACTTCGACCGTTGAAGCATCCGACGGCAGGGAGAAGCAGAGATCGAGACCGGTCGATGACGCGTCAGCCTCCTCCAACTGAACTTGAGACACAAAGGCCTTCCTCACGAGCTTGTATCCAACTTCTTCTAGATATGTGATGCTTGTACCTGAGTCTATGATCAGACCACCACTCCCATCATCTTTCAATGCAAATGTGGATTTTGGAATGGATAGGAGGGTCCCACCAACTGTAATACCTTCCAATGAGAGATAATAGAATGTTGGCTGAGATGGGTTTTTTATTAGTGGGGTGGACCCCACCTTGAGGCCTTTACCGAAACTAGCTGTGGACCCAAAAAATAGAGGGCTGGTTTTGGAGTCATCCAATGAGGTTAGACAATAAGAGAACTTGCCTGCACCCAGTTGTGAAATGAGTGATAGTGGTCCCCACCCAAGGCCCACCAGACCAGCACCTTGGCTGAATCCTTTCCCTTCATTGTCATCACCACACCCAAAACCGATGTGGGGTACTGTGATTTTGCTGCCGAAGGTGAAAGTCTCACTTGCTAGAACGCCTTGGGTTGTTGAGTAGTCACCGTATGCGTAGAGATATTCACAATCTGGGCTGCATGTGGAAGTGGGAAGAGCTTTGCATAGTGAGCTGGAGCAAGGTAGATTGGAGTATGAAGATGACTTGGATGGATCGAAAATGGGTGTGGGCTGATTGTAACAACTAGTACATGGCTTGCATTGGGTCCATATCAAATCGCTCCCTGTGTCTACAATCGCTGAGAATGGCACGGTCGGGGTGCCTATAGAGAGATTAATGAGAAACTCACCATTACCTGCATGAACGGGAGCTTGGAGTTCATCACTACCGTCGTCGGCAGCTAGGACATCACCAGCTTTCAACCTCTCTAGTCTATGTTTTCCTCGCTTGATTGCTCGTTGAAGTAGCTCGAGCTTAGTGAAATTTCCACCATAGTCTACGTGGAATAGATCGACTCGGATCCCTTTCGGAGCAATGTCGTGGAAACCGCCCCTCGATGTGGCCCAAGTCGGCGGCACGAGAAGTGCCACCACCATTAGTACAAAAATTGAAAGTGGGTGTGTCATGTTGCAACTATAATTTTGAGATTACAGTGAAGATGAGATGCAATAGAAATACATAAAATGAAGGGTGGAGATGAATTGGGTATTTAGAGAAGGTGATGAATAGATGGATGGATGAAACTTACATAGAACAAACCATGGATGAGATACATATATGCATACTAGGAAAATCTGTAATGGCACTTGGTGTCCTTCATCTAAAAATATTTGAAGGAGTTCAACAATATAGGAGAAGTTGGGAGGGAAGATTAGAAAAGAAAAATGGAGATGATGATGATGATTTGGATGTGAGAGGGAGAGGTTGGTGGGCTACTCTTGTAACTTATATTAGAGGGATGGTGTTTGATTCGGTTGCACGCATTAGATGAATCAAAGCAAAGGTGGTGGGTTGATTTATAGTTAGGTGGCCTATGTTGACATGAATTACTACCATAAAATAATATTTCGAGCTTTGCTAAACCCACACGCGTGTACATTTCATATAATGCGTAACGCGTGTACATTTCATATAATGTATACACTACCACTTATGGCAGCGTGGCCGATGGGTGTAATATCCAAGCCGTCCATCAGAAGGGTACCACCATGTTAGATTTTCTATCTCAAGAATCGGGTCGGTCGACTAAGCAAAATGTACGGTTGTGAAAAAATCACGTGACGGAAGTTTTCTAACATGTCCACTTGTTTCTAATATCATGGCACATCTACTACTGGACCACCTTTATCTTTGAGGTCCATATGATGGATGGCTTGGATTTTCACCCGTGTGCCATGCTGGCATATTTGGTGGGGCGTGCACGACTGCACTGACGTGGGAGCTTAGAGAAGCTCCGATATTATAATTACAATAATTTGAAGAAATTTGAAGAGTGTAAGTCTTTTAAGTGTAGAAGACGGAAGCAATGTATGACATTTGAGAAACAAACACCAATTGACTTGTCGAGCATTGAAATTGACGTCTTCCTACTGTTTGGATGACATGTTTTATTTTAGCTAAGAATTTTTGGGCCACCATCAAATGCAAGTACCATTGAAGTTGATGTAGATTGTGTTATCCCCATTCAATAATCTCAACCGTTAGTTCATCTATGTTGTATTGCTCACCGTCAAAAATAGTTCCGATTGAATGATCCCAACCATTTGACAAAAGTTTTGAACACGTTGTACTTGATTGGGCGGTTTAACCCATGGTACACTTGGTATATATACACGCCAATTCAGAACACCAAAATCACGGTCTCCCTTGTGGATTGGGGCATAACCCAAAAAAATACACAGGTTGGATGATCTTAACCATCTGTTTTTGTCTATTAAATTTGGACCGCTGATCTTTCACCTTTCAACTGCTCATTTAATCAGCACCAGCTGGACAATAACATCCAATTCGTGTGATTTTGGGTTGAACCTCCCATCTAAAATGGGACACAACACATGATTTTGAAATCTGGATTCTATCGAGTTCTACCTCCATTTGGATGAGATGAGGTACTGAGATTTATCAGCCTCTGGGAGAGTTACTAATCATACGAGTAGATTGATTCTCTATCATTCACTCCCAAGATTAGTAGATGCTTCTGAAAATTGGTGACGCCATCCTCATGGTGATATCAACACCACGTTACGTGTTGTCAGGACTCTATGGGGCCCACTGCGATGTATGTGTTTTACCCACACCGTCCATCCATTTTAGGGCATGAGCCCAAAATTGAAGCAAATGATGCATCCAAAGCTCAAATGGACCACAACACAGAACACACTTGCCATTGAAAACTTCTCAGGGCCCACACAAGTTTTGGATCAAGCTGATATTTGTGTTTTCCCTTCATCCATGTCTGTATGACCTTGTCAACAAATCAGATGACAATAAACAACAACGCGGGCCCTAGGAAGGTTTCAACAGGCTGTTACATCATTTTCCCCACTGTTTCCTGAGGTGGGGTCCGCTTGAGCTTTGACTATGCTTCAATTTTGGGGTCATGCCCTAAAAATGAGCTGGTAAAACAGGTGGATAAAACATATACATCATGGTGGGCCCCACGGAGTCCCGACGACAACACATACCTACCGAGCACTCCGCCTCCGCGTAACACTGAATTATGCAAACTTTGTTAGTTGTCAAATCTTGCAGGTGGATACCTAAAGAGTCCAAATATGGGATTCAAAGCATATCCCTAAATTGCGAATCCCAGATGGATGGATGTCGGGACAAAAACAGGCCCTTAGTCAATTGTCAGTCTTGCCCTAATCCCCATTCCTTGATGGCAAACAGTTTCCAGCCTTCACGGATGGAGACTAGATAGGTAAATGGCCAGCAACGGTTCTAAAACTGGACAACTTGGGTTGAAATAGTCCTCCATTGAGCTTTTGAAAAATTATGAAATATATAAGAGAATATTCTGTCAACACGTCTCCACACCTCTCAACATGAGACGGATCCGAGAGCCTTTCAAAATGAGATAGCATTTGGATTGCTGGCCACCGACGCTCACACACTGAATTACTGCATGGAAAGAAAAGGTCGGCCATTGCAGTTTTAAGATCCAATAAATGGCTGGGTCCTTTACTATTTATTCTACATGACTCAGCTCCCTTTCTGGACAGTTCATCATTCCTTTATATATTAATCATCAACATTACTGTTAGGGTGTAAATGGGTTTGTAGAGAGACAAAACTTTGGCGCTCTCAGGCAGAGCTGGGGCAGCTCTACTAGGACTGAAACCATCTCCGGAGTTCTCCAGAACCTTGTTTTACCCGTTCGGTATTGTTTGAATTACGCTGTGAAAACTTGAAGCGGTACTGTTCGATCAGCTTGTCTAGTTTATCCTGCGGTTCCTCTCCCGACACTTTCTTTTTCTTCTTCGTACTTTTGGGGCCCTTCTGCTGTTCTGTAACATCACCCTCCGGGCGTTTCCTCTTCTTCAGGGCCCCTCGTATTGCCTCATTGGATCTGGACTTCTGGGTGTCGGCTGTGCTTGCTTCTTTCTGCATGGGAACCAAAGGACAGCAATTATTATTTGAGTGAGCCTTGCAATAAATGAGGACGGTATAGAGGAAAGCGTTTCTTACTGCCGTATTTTTCACATTAGATGGTTGTCGATTGAATTTGCCAATTTCTCGTTGGCTGAGCGGGTTTTCATTGGTCCGCCCATGATTTGCCTTGGCAGAAAGTTCAGTCTTTCTTCCTTTCGCGTGTGGACCCTTCTGCTTCTTTGTTGTAGGCTCCACAGCGTTACCTGCCTTTGTACCCCCTTCACTAGCATCATATACTTCGTCATCTCCTTTGTCAGATTTTAGGGCCTTGAATGATCCACTACCTTCTCGAGGTTTATGATTTTTCATTTTCTTATCATTTGCTGTCTGAGATACGGTGTTCTCCTGTGCATCCATGGCCTTATCTTTTGTTGGACTACCATGGATGCCCTGCTGAGACTGTAATTTAGTTCTACGCAATCTTAATGTGTGGACATTGTCAAGAGCAAACTCAACAACCGGGCGATGCTCAGGACCAAAAGTTTCTGTACGAAAAAAAGAAATGATTTAAAATGCAGAAACTGATTACCTTACCAACAAGGGAAACTAAATGTTGTAAACAGAAATCTGCAACACAACAAATTTACGGATGCGCATCAGGTAGTGAGGCCCTCACCACCCTCAGGGGGGGTGTGGTGACGTGGCAAGATGTGATTGGTGGGGCCATACACTGTCAGAGATGAGCCGACTACGTACTCAGCTGAAAAACATTAAAATGGCCCAGGACCCATCTCTGACAGCGTACGGCCCCACCAATCACATCTCACCATGTCACCACACCACCCCTGATGGTGGTGAGGGCCTCACAACAAAATCGGCATCCCAACTTTACATGGTAGACAAATTAAGACACCATTTGGAATGGCCCATAAATTGTCATCATGTCCTCTTTAAATAGTGCCAAATTTTAATTCTAAATGGAATTTTGTAGGAAATGTGGAGACCCCATTCTGCACCAAGCAAAATGGAGAAAAGTCCACCAAACTGGACCTAAATGGCAAGCGAGCTTGATGCACCAAAGAGGCAGATTAAGCACAACGTCCATTTCGCTCAATGCAACACTTAAAAATGCATCATAAAGTGCATTACCAAATCAACTACTAAAATAACAAGATTACTTGAAAAGGTGGAGGAAAGCATTCGTTCATAAATAAGATGATATATGACAGCATCTACTTTTTCTTCCATTTTATATCAATGGCCATTGAGTCATTGACTAAACAAGTTGGGCCAGAACTGAATAGAACTACTAAATGAAAAGTAATATACAAACGAAGTTAAGAAATGGAATAAGAGTTCAAGGGGCAGTATTTGATTAAATATAGTAACCAACATCTCGTCCAGCAAAAAAATCTGCTCGAAGAACTTTGAAAAACTGTGTATATATCGACATTTATATGACATCAAAAGGTTCAATTTGTCATTTTTTGTAGTTTGACGTGGTTTAAATTGTGCCAACACTAGGGAGACTTGAAAAAATCTGTTGGTTTTTCTTGTTGAAATCTTACATGGTTCCAAAGATCAGTATAATGCTATGTAACATGAAGACATGACTGTCGGACACAGACATGGTGACATTTAGAAGTCAGATTCCCTTAGACATTGATCTCAATATTTAAAATAAAAAAAAATTTATATTTTAACACCAATAATTGCTTATAAGTAAATAATTACCAACAATAAATAATAAAAATCATAAACCTTAAAAGCAATTATTGACTTAAGATCATAATAATTATAACATAAAAGGTCTAAGGTTGAAATACTTGACTTGGTACCAGAATTAGAGTTCCTGGTATTGTTGAATTCCTGGAACTATGACTTCTTGGTAGGGGTGTACACGAACTGAGCTAGCTCAGTAAACTCGCTTGACTCGGCTCGAAAAAGCTCGAATCGACTCAGTTCAAAGCTGAGTTCGATCCGAGTTGAGTTGGTTTTTAGAGCTTGAAAATGAGTTCAAGCCAAGTTCGAGCTAGCCCCAACTCGACTCGACTCGATTCAATATATAGCTCGAACCCCGCTCGACTCGGTTAGGTAGTATAAAAAGTTTTTAAAAAAAACCCTAGCATCTACCCTCTTTCCAGTTTCCCCCTTTGTTTGAAAAAAGAACCCGCCCTACCCGCCGACCAGCTCTCTCTCTCTCTCTCTCTACTCGTCCAGTTGTCCCGCCCAACCAGCAGCGACCCACTGACCCTAGCTCTCCCTCTCTCTCTGCTCATCCCGCCCGACCAACGACTCCCTCTCTCTGTTTGTCCAATCGTCCTGCCCAACCAGCAGCGACATGCCGACCCTAGCTCTCCCTCTCTCTGCTCGTCCCACCCCACCAGCAATGAGCAACTCTACTCGTCCCACCCCACCAGCAGCAACCAACTCAGCCCTACTCGGCCGTCTGCAGCCTGTTGCTCGCCCTCTTCTTGCCACCACTTGACAGTCCGGCCGTCGCCTGCCCTGCCCATCAGGAAGCACTTGAATCAAACTCATTATCTCATTTTAATTTATTAATTTTAACTTGATACTTCCAAGTTCCAACATCGTATACTTATCTCATCTCGAAAACTAAACTCAAACTCAAATTCGAAAACTCGAAAACTAAACTCGAACTCAAACTTGAAAACCCGAAAACTATAACTCGAACTTGGCTCGAAAAATCGAACTCAAACTCAGCTCAAAAAGTTGAACTCGAACTCGGCTCGAAAGCTGGAGCTCAAACTCGGCTCAAAAGCTCGAGCTCAAACTCGGCTCGAACTGGTCCGATCTGCTAACCAAGCCGAGTCGAGCTGGAGATGCTGGCTCGGTCACCGAGCCGAGCCGAGTTTGAGATGGGTGTGCTTGCTAACTGAGGCCAGCTCGCCTCAGTTCGACTTGATGCACACCCCTACTTCTTGGAAGTTTCAGTTCTTGGAATCTCAGTTTTTCTATTTGGCAGACCTAGAACTCTGTTAGAAGAATTGAATTCATCCATATATATTTTGTGGCAAATCATCATACAACTAGAGAGACACTCATAAAATTAAATTTATCAACAGTACGTGGAGTTGTACCATTGATGCATGCCAGCATGTCAGATGTGTAAAAAAATCCAATGGTTCCATCAAGTGAGCCATACGGTGATAGAAGAAAAGATCGATCCAAACCATCCATAATGTGGGTTCCACCTTTGATTGCCCATCCTCTAAAATAATTTTTAAAAAAATCACTTCTAGTGGATGATCTTAGCTACATTCACTGGCTAGGAAATGGACAGCCCTTATTGATATCACTACAAAAGGTCTGATAATTTACTACAAAAGGTCTGATCATTGATCTAGACCATCTATCAGGTGGCTCCCACCTTTCATTGCATATACCTCTTAAATAACCACTATGGTCATAGGATCTAACTATACATTAGTTGGCTAGGGCTAGGGAAAAAGATGGACCATATTGATTATACTAGAAATGGTCCGGTCATTGATCTAGGTCATCCATCATGTGGGAGTCACCTTTAATTGCCCATCCCTCTGGAAAAAAAAAATCACTTTGGTCAGATAATCCTAAACGTCCAATCAATGGCTAGGGAAATGGATGATCTATATTGATTAATTAGAAATGGTCAGATCATCCATCATGTTGGTCCCATCTTGGTCGGACTAGGATACTTGACTAGTACGATTTGCCGGAGTGGAACCTTCCACGGTTGGGCCACCTAAAGAGTGGTATGGATGCCAACCAAGCATCAAGAAGGAGAGGTAAGTCTTAGCTGGTGGAAGAAGAAGAGGGACTAAAGTTCCTGGAATTGCAAAGAAAACCATTTTCAAGAGGAACCGAAATTTCGACTTCTTAAAAACTTTTTGCTGAGAGGAATCAAAAGTTCTGGGAAGTTGCGAGCCAAAGACTTCCAGGATTTTGGTCATAGGACGTAAAAATCCTGGATAGTCCAGGAGTGTAGGACCCAAAGACAAGGACACATGCTGAAGCAGCATAATATCAAAAAAGAGCCATGTCCTGTTATATAAAAAGAGTGATATATTTGCTAAATGCTGATGGGCATATATTTGCTAAATGCTGACAGGCAACATTCAGAATAATTAGAAATATCTAATACTGAAATGCTCTATACATTTGTGGCATTTCCATATTTGGGTTGAAATATTGAATAGTGTGTAGTGTAGCGTTCACCCCTGTTAAGCGTGAGGCTCAAATATAATGGAATTTCATGATATTTTACACGAAATTAGCCTGATTAATAATGAAATTTAATGATATTTTGTGTGACCAGACAGCCTAAAATAATAGGAAAAATAAGTAAAGATTAAGTATAAAGGTAAAGAAAGAGCAACTTAAGTGGTTCAATACCATAACTTGTATTATTTTACTGAAATCATTGAAAAGATTAATTAAATTTTATTAAAAAATGGAAAAAAAAATGTAACAAATCATTGAAAACAATAATTGATTATAATGTTTTAGTGAAAAATAACTTGTAATGTAAACTGCGTAGCACATACCATAAGCTGTGTAGCATATGTAACATATGCAAAATTAGGATGTAGAGCCTACACAACTTAAGCCATTTTTATGAGCCATGTGGGTATTAAGGCTAAGCTATGCAACGTAGCATAAGCTACATGCTACGTAGGGAAGCTATTTAAAACACTGCTCCAACCATCAATAACCTTGCAAAGAATAAGATGACACAAGGCACAATCAGCTGCAATATGGATGGTTAAAAAAAAAAAAAAAAGTAGCAATGCGAATGGTTGGCAGGAGGCATCAAAGACAGCCCTGTTCTTGGTTAAAGGAAGCTGGTGAAGCTGATGAAATGGTCATTGATAATGTGATGAGAGGTTGCCTAGTGTAGCCCATGAAGGATTATTTCAGGTGGTAATAGCATGGGCACAAGGTCATTTTAACTATCATAGATACATGCATGCATCTACACATACATACAACCATGCATGTGCATGCACACAAGCACATGTCACATACACATGCATGCATGTACGTAACTGCGCACACATGCATATATGTAATGGGTATGGCATGTACAAGGCACATAGAGAAATCTAGAGGGAAGGATGTGGCCTAGATGCAGAGAAGAAGAAGAAAAAAAGAGGGTATGGCTACATGCAAAGAGGGAAGAGAGAGAGAGAGGAGAGAGGTTGCAGGCTACACGCAGGAGATGTGTGCAGGCTAGATGTAAGGCAGGGGAAGAAAGGCTGTGAGCTACTCACATGGGAAAGAAATGACAGTAATGCCCCTGAGATGTGACACATTACATCCACACCACTTGCTGACACTGAGTAGGTAAATATAAACCATCCATTGATAAGCACACAGACTTTGAAACTTCCCTAAATACCCCTAATCTATGTTGGAAACACCTTGTAATGTTCTATTAAATCTAAAAGTTCACAATTCTCCTAAAACTAATCGCATGGGCAAAAATGTCCATTTGCTACTCCTTTATAGTAGAGAGATGAAGTTTACTATTTATTAATTGTCTCCAACGGGCATGCATCCTGGAGCATACTTGAGTTAACATTAATTCTTCACTAAACACATGATGTAATCTGATTACATAATGCAAGTACTTATGAAAGAAATGAAATTGAACATACAAAGGATTCATGGGGTGCTTTAGAATCTAAAGGATTTAAAATTAGTCAAACTAAAACAGAGTATATGGAGTGAAATTTTAGCAACAATAAGAGTGAAAACAAGGAATCATTAAGATTGTTGGCCCAGAAGCTTCCCAAATGAGTGTATCCGCAGGGATTAGTCTCACTTCAAAAAAGAGGTGGGGACACCCTGTGTCTTCAAAAAAAAAAAAAAAAGCTTCCTAAATGACCACTTTAGATATCTCGGGTCAATAATTCATGAGTGGAGAGATTGAGAAGAATGTTGCCTATAGAATTCAAGCCGGGTGGAAGAAATGGAGATGTGCCTCTAGAGTTTTATATGATTGTTGTGTACCAATCAAACAAAAAGGGAAATTTTATAAGATAGCTATAAGACCAGCCATGCTTTATAGGACAGCATGTTGGGCAGTTAAGGAACAACATGTACATAGGATGAGACTGAAATGAGGATGTTGAGATGGATGAGGTCAAACTATCAAAGACAAGGAGAGAATTACAAAGCATTGGAAGGAACTTAGAACTATCACCAATGAGTAATAAGATGAGGGAAAGTAGACTTGGATGGTTTGGTCATGTGAAATGGAGACCAAGAACTATGCCGGTTAGAAGTGAGTTGGTGCAAGTTGAAGGATCTAAAAGGGCAAGGGGAATGCGCAAAAGGACGTGGGTGGAGGTAGTAAGAAAAGACTTCATGTCATATGGTCTGGCTGAAGTTATGGCCCTTGATAGAGTGGAGGGGTGAAAAGGATTCATGTAGCTGACCCCAATTAGTTAGGAAGTGGAAGGGCGGAAAAGGATTCATGCAGCTGACCTCAACTAGTTGGGATAAGGCTGATGATTGACCAAAATAAAAATTGAGATATCATTTGTCATCTCGCAAATAAGCTGTTATATATGTTCATTGAAAGAAATGACATCTTCTAATTTGACTCAACATCGACACTGAATGAGCATATTCCTAGTTCCAATTCCAGAAAGAGTTGGGGATAATAGAACCATCCTTTCTTTTTTTTTTCCAAATATACTCATTTTTAGAGTTGTATTCTAGTTTCGATGATTTTCTTCTAATTCAATAGTGTGACTTGTCCAAGCTAGATCAGTATTGGCAATTCGACTTGGATTCAGTACTGACTGAGTCAGCCACTGAAACTGGTATTTTTTTTAAGCGATAATAACAGCTTTTATTAAAGAAAGGCCAAAGGCCAAAAAAAAAAAAAAAACCTACACCCTTACAGCTCTATCCAGCTAGCACGTTAGCTGCTTGCGCCCTTTGTATTACATTTAGTTTTGCCCTATCGAAGACTTCCAAAGGACAACACCTCCAATTTTTAAAACGACAATTATTTCTCTACAACCAAATACTCCAAATTTGTTTCCCGACTTTACTTCTAACCCCTCCGTGCCAAGCCAAGAAAAACTGATCTACCAAACTTGGATTAACCCATGAAACTCCGAAGAGGATGAGAAAGCCAACCCAAATATTTGATGCAAGAGGACAATGGATAAATAAATGATTGGCCGACTCCTTCGAAACCGGTATTTTAACCATGACGAAAACCAATGTCCCCATTCAATGGAACCCAGTTGGATAGGTTAGCATCTCAGATGGAGGAGTTTTTGGATCTCTCCATTCCAACAAGGGGCACACCATGTGGACCACCAAAAGGTGGCCACACGCAAACAGTTTTTTGGGCAGAGCAAATGCTTAATCAATCATGTCTTTTCCCAACCTTGCTGCCACTAATCAACAGGTCTATTGGAAACTTTGACTCAGCATACTTTAAAATCATATTACCTGGATTGTTATTAAGAACTCTGAGGGCCACAATTGCATGATCATGTTGACTAAACTCAACAAAAGCTACACCACGTGAGTGCTTCTTTCCAGCCTTTACTTTCTTCTCATCCTTCAGAAACTTTATCTGAAGGTAAAGTACATCAATGAATAAAACGAAAATTACTATATGTAGAACAGAATGTAAAAAGTAATTCTCAATCATATTATCCAATATACAAAACCTGTCTGATCAAGGGCTTTTGCTTGCTAGCTCGAGAAAGAACTGCTTCTATACAAAGTCTCTTAAGTTCTCTTTCTGTCATTGACCGTGGCACATTGTATACAATGAGTCTAGTCCTCGAAACATGATAATTTGGAGACTGAAGCTTAGCCATCTTTTTTCTTTGCAATCTGTAAGAAGTACAGAGCTTGATTTATATTTTTGTCTAACAGGAGTAAAAACAAGACACTGAATATATGAAAAGGATCCCACATGACAGCCATGAGGCATTTAACCGAGTAGAGAGCAGTCCAGATATGTTGCAAAAATAATTTAGCGGTAACCAATGTACTTTTTTTAATAAGTAGGTTTGAACCACTCACCTGGGTTCGAGCCTGAGTGGTAGACAGCCCACCTTCCAACATTGAGGTTTCACTCTCTGGTTCAAGTCTAGTTTACCTATATAAAAAACCACTGACCCTCAAACTTCATAAACCTGTTTGGTGGTTGGGGAATTCATTCCCTGGTTTTATCTTTCCTGGGGAATGTTAGAGTCGGCCTAGTATTTCTTGGGGAACAACTAAATTTTGTTGATACACTGGTTTTCCTAGAGAAACCTCGGAAAAGTCTAAAATTCTGTTTTAATTCCCCAGGTTTACATTCCCATGGTAACACGTTGGGGCAAGATTTATTAAGGAAAAGCTGGGGAATAGAATTCTTGGGGGATGTAAAAACCAACAAAAAGTATGAACCAAACATGGCTTTTATATATATATAAAAAGCAGGAAATTACCAACTGAGAAATATAAAATCCAGCAACCTAACACCTCCTTGGGGTCAACACCACTGGTGCAAAGGCTCAATCCCCACAGATTTAGAATATTGTTACATAAAAGAGATTATATCATGCCCAAGACCCACCATGGGGCCCAATGCATGCTGAATTTTGGAGTGCTCTCTGCTAGTTTTTGGGGGCTAGATTTCAGAGCCTACAATTTACTATTTTTGGAAGATTAGAGGTGTGATCTTGAAGGCATGGTTGCTGATTTTGAAGGTTCTCGAAAGTTTTGGGGGATGATTCTCTTGAGGAATTGGATGACATGATCCGACTGTAGCCTACTCTTCAGAGTTGTTCACCATCCAGCTCAGTGAGAGACTCTTGGGTGTGGAAAGGGCAGAAACCTGGAAGGTTTCTGTTACATCCTTCTACCGGATCATTCTATCTTCAAGGGAGAGTTCATCGAGCACCCCAACTGAGTTTGTTTGGTCCAATGGAGGGCCCTCTAAGGTTGCAACTTTCAGATTGCTTGTGGGAAGGAGCGAGGTTGTCACAGTGAACAATCTTCAGAAAAGAAATATGAAGGAATATGAGTGTTCCTAATGTTTGTATTATGTGCTTGCAAGATGCGGAGTCCAACACCTATTTTTGCATTGCACCTTTGCTAAGGAGGTTTAGGACAGTTTGTTAGGCCTATTTAGAGGCATTTGGTGATACCTAGTGCAATTGGGGATATGCTTTTAGCTTGGCATGGGAGAGGAGCCAGGATCAAGAGGGGGGAAACTCTGGAAATTCTCTCCTAGCTCGTCTTTGGGCCATCTGGATGGAAAGGAACCATAGGTGTTTCTGTAACAGCAGTCTTCAGATGTGGTTTTTATGAAGGCTTGGATGTTATGTTTTGTCCACATTTTAAATGCCCTTACTAGCTACCCACTAGCTTATGCATCTATTTGGTTGGAAAGTTTGTGAGTCTTTGGCTTAGACTTCGTCTTCACCCTTTTAAATAAAAATAGTAACCTTTCAAAAAAGCAAATTTGATCTGTTTTTACTATTTTTAGGCCACTACTAATGTTGGTGTAGGACGGCCTAATCCAACCTTAAATGAACATGATATTTGAAAGGTGCAGATTTATGCAATCTTTAAAAACAAATAAAAAAATTTCATAAACACAAGAAAGAAATAAGGTTAATGCATCAATGATTATGGTCATCCATCACAAACACAAAGTTTTGAATCTTAAAATCTGAATTTAGTCGGATCCGGCGAAAGATATAACTTTCGTTTTGCAATAGGTCCATCTAACGATCCAAGTGGATTTTCTAATCCAGAAAATAGGAATTTTCTGTATTGGAAAATCCGGAAAATTCAGAAAAATAAAAATAAAAAAATTTGGTGATTCTTCAAATTTAGACTTTGGGTGATGAGTTTTGAAAAATGTCAAAATATGCAAATGTTGGGATGAAAATCTTTTAAGATCAAATGATTTAGATAAAAAGAAACAGGATCGGCTTCTACATCTAAAGATTTTAGGAGAAAATTAAGAGAATAAAGTTAAAGAAAAGAGTACCTTAAGAAAAGAAAGAATGAGAGAGAAATATATGATTAGAAATCACTTCACTGGGCCTCATGCCCTCTTCCAATTACTGAAAGTCGAAGATGAAATCGTCAAAGGCAAAAGCTCTTTTTTTCTTCAAACATAACATAGCATGCTTTAGGTTTTAAGGCAACCCTTATAAATTCGTAATTACATGAAATTACCAAATACCCTTACTTAAAAAAGTTTCGAAAAAAAAAAAAAATCACAAAAAAATTCTGCACAAACTGTCTCAAAACTTAAATAAATCAAATGTTCATAAACTAAATTCAAATTAAAGATGTCCAATGGGCCCCGATGATAACGCCATGAGGGTGGCGCAATGAAAGTGGGCCGTGACGATCCAACGGTCCTGATCACACCATCCTTGTGATCCAACGATCCAAATGTTTCCTTCAAGTAACTTACACATGTCACAAACACATGTGTAAGGTCTTCAACCTCTAGAGACCCGACCCGTACCCGTCATCTAACCACATTGACACAGGTAACGCACACCTCCTGCGTTAGTATACTTTGAATAGCCTGGTGTCCACATCAACTACAAATTGGCAAAGTCTCGTAAATAGAGTTGTTGGTATCTTAGATAGAGTAGATTGATTTGATATCAATCTAATAGTTGGAAATCTTAATTAAAAAATTCATAAAGATTTTTAGAGTGCATCTGATGTAGGACAATTAACCACTTGCTCTAAAAGCTCGAACTAATAGAGCATGGCGAATTAATACATTTATCTCATACCCCAGGCCCCACGTCACATGGGTTAGGACCTCGGCCGAACCCCCCTTGTGGGCCCCACATCACATGGCTACCATCTCACACGAGCCACCCGCCTCACACGGATCACCCACCCTGAGTGTGTCCCTACATCCCACAGGCTACCCCACTCGAGCTCGATGTGAAAATGCCCCTGCATTAATCACCCCAGATGAGGAGTCTCAAACACGAGATCTCCCGCTCTGATACCACTTTGATGCAGGACAATTAACCACTTGCTTTAAAAGCTCGAACTAATAGAGCATGGCGAATTAATCCATTTATCTCATATCTCAGGCCCCACATCGCATGGGTTAGGACCTCGGCCGAACCCCCCTCGTGGACCCCACTTCACATGGGTACCACCTAACACGAGCCACCCGCCTCACACAAGCCACCCAACCCGAGTATGTCTCCGCATCCCACAAGCTACCCCACTCGAGCCCGGTGTGAAAATGCCCCTGCATTAGCATCTTTTTTTAGGTATATAAAAGTTGTTTAGGACGTAGAAGGCAACAAATTTTTTGAGTTTTGTCAGGTTTTATGAAAGTATTTATAAGAAGACAAGTTTCCATTTCGATTATCCCCGTTTGTTCCAATATTCTTGGAGGTCTTCTTCATCTATTCTTGCAATTTAGGTATCGAGATCTCATTGATTTCATAACCAACTCGCATCATATTAAGAAATCTCACTTTCTATTCGACCCAACATAGGTATAGGTTGTGCCAAACTTTGGGCAGTGCTCGATGCATCTCAAAGTCTCATTATTTTCCTGAAGTCCTCCAGCGTTTTGCGCCGACTTTGATAAATTACACGAAAATGCAAAATTTCCCTATGTTTCCCACAATATTCACAGCCCCAAGGGTACGATACATATTGCGAAATTGATACTCCGGACAATGACTTTGGGAAACCTAAGGGTTCATCTAATGAACCCCACAACCAATGGGCTCTGCCCTCATATACCCACCATTAGATGATCCAAGCCATCCAATTGTTACCCTTGCATCCAATAACCCATATTTAGTGGGAACCCAATCTGCTAGTTAGGATAACCTGTTACTGAAGATTTTTGGGGTCTCCTTTTCACAACAAGGCCCACTGTAGGAATGGTTCGGATCACTAATAGGTAACACCATATGCAGTGTGTCGGTCAACAATTGTTCAATAAGCATTGTATATTTCCTTAAAAAACAAATGCACATCTCATTGCCGCCTGAATCAAACTTTTTCTCGTTGGAAACATTTCTTTCTTGATGAAAGAGCACAATCAATGTTGAGAACTGAAAGAGACACCCAAGCAAAATCATGACATACAATTGGTATACATTGACTTCTGAATGACAAGTTCATCACACCTTAACAACAGGCCATAAACAAAAGAATACAAACAAAAGTTACTTACTCTTGTCGCTTTAACATATCACCTTCAGACACACCTTCAGCAGCAGGCGTCCCCTCAAGAATGACACCTTCCTGTTGTAAAATAATAAAAGGAGATAAACAGTTTCAAAATCACCTTTCACCATGTACAGCAGCATAATATCTGGTACGCGAAAAAGAACACAAGTGACCTTTGCAAGGTAAAGGTTGCGCAGGTCATGAGCCTCATTCTTTTTCTTATCAAGTTCCTTCTTGTGAGCTGATTTCTTATCCAAAGCCTTCAAGACAGTCAGTGATCTCCCTTTCATAACAATACCTAAACCTTGTGCAGCATTAGCAGCCGAAACTGCAGCATCTGCTGCAGCTGTTGTACCAAACTTGAGAAATGCAGTCCCTCTTGGTCGCCTGCCCACCCAAAATAGCAATATTAGAATTACATATTGAAATTGCTACGGAGCATTCAACTGTTGCTAACTCATTCTTACTTCATAGACATTCAGTGCATAGATAACAAAGTCAATATTCCTATTGCTAAGAAAAGATAAAGTCATTTCAACATACTTCGTGATGTGGTGAAGCACTGGAAGAAATGATTGCACTTCCCCAAATACAGAGAATCTTTGTTTGACTTCCTCATTGTCAAGCTCAAATGGGAGGTTGCTTATGAAAATTGTCCTGTCCAAACCATCTTCTCCCTCATTTGATTCATGAGCAGTCAGTTCCTTTTTATTGGGATTTTTCAGTTTACTTCTACTGGTATTTTCTCCAGGCTCAACAGCTCTCTTACTCTTGAAACTAATCACATCAGGTGATTTTAATTCCTCGTCATTTACAGTGAAGTTGGAATCGTCTTCATGAGCAGGAAGGGTTCCGTTTGCAGAGGATGACATCAAGTTGTTGAGAACCTTCATTGTAATTTCTGACTCATCAAAATCCACTTCTGTAGAGAGAACTTCATTGTCTACATCATTACATTCTTCTGGAACTGTACCACTATCTTTGGGTACCACAGCACTATCATCTTCATCATCCTCGCTAGCCAAATCATCTTTGTCAATATCATCCCCATGCATGTCATCCTGTTGTTCTTTAGGCAAAAAATGAGGAGATGTCAACACCAATGCCATATTAACTGGTATTTGATGTCACACTTTCAATATATGGTAAATCATTATTTTTCCAGCATGTAGACTATGTTAGCAGAACATGGATAAAAATGAACAAGTCAGAGAAAATTGTCTACAGAACAAGTGCAAGAGCTGCATATAGCAGGCCAAGATAGAACCGGCATATCTAAATCAATGAGATAACAGAAGCAAAAGCATGGAAACTGTCATCCCTATCCAGCACATGGATAAAAATGATTAAGTCAGAGAAAATTGTCTACAGAACAAGTGCAAGAACTGCATATAGCAGGCCAAGATAGAACCGGCATATTTAAATCAATAAGATAACAGTAGCAAAAGCATGGAAACTGTCATCCTATCCCACAACTAATAGATGTGTTTGTGATTCCACTAGCTTCTTTATGACTATACTGCATTTATGATTGCACTAGGTTTAGGTATTGTTATGAAAGGGAGACTGCTAATTATCTTGAAGCTTCTTTTTCTTCTGCATGCGGTTTGTGGTTGTTTTGATGATGCTAATATACCAGATGTCCCTCATTTTTAAAAGGCCAAATACTTCAATTGCCTGCAGTCAAGTGCAAGATGGTGGTGCCTTCCAAGATGATGGAATTGAGAACGTGTTTCAGGAATGATAAGCTCAAGAGTGATTGCCCACATAGGCATCTGTGCATATTGCGCGTGCAGCTAACAATTCTTTCAAAAAAATGCATTTAAGATAATATGAACATTGCTGCTAAATGTTAGCAACTGGATATTTGAAAAGGCAGTCTTGTGAGAGTTATTCCTATCCAAAACAACCACTTTCGAGCTCAGCCACTATTCCTCCACTCCCAGGTAATCCTAAGAAACGGGGCCATCTGAATTTCGAGCTAAGCAATACGGAATAACATCATCATCATTAGCCTTTCTCCCAGCAATTTCGTGTTGGCTTTTAAATGGTAGATTTGAAAGGGTTCTACTATCAGCTGCCCACCAGACAGTAACCTCCCTCTTTTGCCAGGGCCCATGGAGCCAGCCATAGCAGAGGCTCATATTGACAGCACTCACATGCCAACATGGTTCTGCCCCGTATTGAACCCCATCTCAATTATTACGTGCACGTGCAGGCAAGCAATGCAGGGCCATTTAGGAGCAGTTTCCCAAGCACGAAATACCCACAAACACAAGAACTCATGCTTGAATACTTGCTGCTCAAAATAGCCAGGAATACACAGATATATGATAACACATATGATGGGGACATCACATGCACGCACGCCGCCCCTAAGAAGGAAGGCCCCACTGTCGATCTGAATCGATGACGACGTCCAGGGAGGGCCCCCTAGCTAGAAGACGGAGTTTTGATTCCTTAGAGTGGGCCCGATAATCAAGTAAAGCCCATCATGGGGATCTCATGATCAGGGCCCACTAGTCAGATTAAGTTCATATTTTAGGTTTTGAGTATTTATGTTATTTAGAATATCATAAATGTTTTAGATTTCTTTGGTTAGTTTTTATTTTGGTTTACTTTATTGTCAAGTAATAGGTTGCGCACATGGCGCGAGTTTTGGGATATAAGGTTTTTCCTATAAATAGGCACCCCTTGTAATTCTTTTGATTCATCGAAGTTTAATAAAAAATTCATTCAAGTTTTTTTCTACTATCTGAGTTTCTGAGTTGTGGAAAAATTCAAGTGGGTGCGAAGCCCTCCCTTTTCAAATGGCTAACTACCATGGTGCGAAGCCACATCTATCCTCATCCACCCCTACCCTCTTCTATCCATATATCTCACCTTTTACAGTCATCCTCGCCTCGAATCCATCAGTTTTACAGTGAATCTTCTCCCTACAGCCAGTTTTCAGAATCTGGCCCTGCAGGAGGGCTGAAACTTCGGCAGAGCACCGTTCACAGCCCGTAGCTCGGATCGCCCTGAAACTTTAGAGGTTTGGAGCCCACCCCTAGCCGACCAAGGCCAAGGAATCGGTTTCCGAGTGTGGGACCCGCTCACACGTGCGGCCAAGCTAGTGCGCACGTGCGCTAGGCCCTGGCCCGCTGTCCGCTCACGAGTATTGTCTCTCGGTTCAGGTTTTCTCTTATTTTTCTCTTTTCATACCTATTTTCATAAACCCTAACCCTAGATTGCATTACCCTTAATTTTATTTGCCCTTTTTTCACCCTAAGTTTCCTTGAATTGAAATTAATGAATCCCTTGGATTTGGGACTGATTACTGTGCATGTGTGGATGATTATTTCTTATCTTTAAGTATCGTTTGGTTCATATTTTTTATTAATCCAGCCCTAACATGTGTAGGCCTGGACCCGCATAGATTCCCCTCAATTGAATGTTTAGACTTTCATGTGGGATATGGAATTTGTGTGTAATTGTTTCTGAACTAACGTCATCTTAAGCCTGAAATCTCGCACATCATATTTGAATTTCATGTCCTGCATCAACATGACTCACATGCCAATAATGAATTAAAAAAATCAGTAAAATATGAATTCCTAGACAAAGCGAGGATCCAAGGCATAATCTACCATCTTTTGTAGCATCAGTAGAATTGGAAACTGTTGCATATATTTTCTTTGAAACGGCCCAATCAACAGCAACAGGCCTTTTGCCTATCTTTTGCCCATTAACCTTCTGGATGGCCTGACAGGAAAAAAAAAAAATTGTTACCAAGGAAACTCCCCTGGACAATTATTCTAAATAAAACTGATCCTCAGTTGTCTATTTACTTAAAGGCATTTTTAATCTAATTTAGTGTAACCTGCATTAAAAATCCTAAGTATGACTGAGTAGTGGATCCTAGAAAAACCCCAGAATCGTACATTTTCTGCATCTTGTTTGCTCATGAAGGCAACAAAAGCAAACCCCTTAGACAACCTGTGCAAGAAAAGGAAAGAAAATCCACATGATGTTTGAAATCAGAAACATTAGCAGTATCAGAATCATGGATAGAAAGTATATACCCTTCCTCAGACAAATGCGGAATGAATACGTTCCACACAAAACCTGCTGCAGCAAAGACATTTTTAATCTCATTTACTGTAACCTGCATTAAAATTCCAAGGAATGGTTTGAGGAGAGGAGCTTCCTTCAAAAAAAAAGGATAGGTGAAGTAATATAAGTATATAACTAATGAATCTAGCAACCTTGAAAGGGAGATTTCTAACAATAAGTTTCCACTTCCTTGTCTTGGAGCCCTGATTGGCACAAAGAATGAATTGGCATCACAAAATATTGAAGCATCTAAAAAACCATGATTGACAATATTGATAATATACATGTCAGAATGCATTCGCATTGCAGCTGGATGTCTTCCATACTTTCCATCTATTTATCATTTTCTGATAGAATATGTACTAGACATGCATATGATCTCCATAACATTTCAAAAGTAGTAAAGTATCACATAATACAACACCTCGCCACCCAACTGACGTGCCCAAACACATCCACCATTTATCTCTTGCTGATGCAACATGGCAACAGAAGCACGTGCTGATTTGACACTTGTATAAAGCACAGCAGCGGCATCCATTTTGCATCCGTCCTGTGCAAGTCCTGGAGCAGTAGCATAAGTTCTTTAATTTTATGTTACTTGCATGTGAGTAATCAAAATTGATATCTAACCATGTAATGTTCAGTTCAATTTATTTAAAAAGGTAACATTTTCATTTATGAACTGTGTATATGATTTCTTTTGACAGAAGCACGTGCTGATTTGACACTTGTATAAAGCACAGCAGCAAAACTTTTATTAGAACTGATTAAAAGGAGAAATAAACACCGGAGAACCAAGAGAAGATCTAAAGGTGTAACCGGCTGCGAAATAAATTTGTGAGCTAGTCCTAGTGGCTGATTTGAAAGAGTTTGTTACTTGGAGTTGAAACCATCATCATCTTCATCATAGCCTTGTCCCAGTTAAATCGGAAGGAGAGGCGGGGATTAGGGACTTGGGGATGATGAATACTACTCTTCTTCGGAAATGGATTTGGCGTTTTGCGTCGGAGGTGGGTAGTTTGTGGAGAGAGGTTATAGCGAGTAAGTATGGTGTCCAAGATGGTGATTGGTATACGAACTACGAAGAGATCGTCTTTGTATTGTACTTCGAGCGTTTGGAAGACAATCATGTCAACGGAACACTTAGTGTGGGAGGGTATCAATTTTGTCTTGGGCAAAGGGGATCGCATTTGCTTTTGGGTGGACGTTTGGTGCGGAGATAGGGCGCTTCAAGACCTATTCTCGAATATTGCAAATGTAGCCCCTGATCGTTTCATCCTTGTCTCCCAATGCTACGACTTTTCTGGGGGCGTGTGGTGCCCTCCATGTCATAGAAACTTATCTGATGGTGAAATTGGGAAGCTGATTGGTTTGCTAGATGTCCTAAAGAACATTTCGCCTTTGGCTCTTGAGGAGGACTCGTTGTGCTGGAAAAGACACAAGTATGGGATCTTCACTATTGCAAATTTCTTCCAGTACATTTCTAGCTCCACTGTTCGTCGAGGCCCTTCATACCCTTATCTTCATTGGCACTATGGCGCCCCTCCTCGTGTTGCAGGCTGTGTGGCTAGTTGGGCACAAGAAAATTCTCACAATTGACAATTTGCAGCAGCGATTCCTTGTTCTTCCAAAAATATGTTTGATTTGTATGAATGATGTTGAGTCTATCAACCAACTTTTTATCCATTGCGCCTTTGTTCGGGAAGTGTGGAATTTATTCTTCACGTCTTTTAATATGCCATGGGTTATGCCAAATTCAGTTGATGACCTTCTTTGGGCTTGGCATGGGGGAGGAAGCAGGAAGTTTGGAAAAGTTTTGTGGCGGCTCACTGCTATGGCGGTGTTTTGGATAGTTTGAAACGAAAGGAATGGGCAGTGTTTTAAAATGAGAGCTCATCCAGTCGTGGAGTGATTGCTTCCATTGTTCATGTTGTTAGGTCTTGGGTCCCTCATGATGTAGCAGCTTCGGCTGTCTCCTTTGCTTCTGTTTCCTAAGGGTGTTGTATCCTTTCACTGTCTTTTGGCAAGTTTCTTAATAAATTTTGCTCTCAACAAAACAAAACAAAAAACCAAAAAATAAAAATAAAAAAGAGGATGTCAGAATTCAACAGTTTTGGATCCATCTAAATCACTTTTGACACAATAACCACGTCTAAAACAAGCATTGCATGTAATTTTGACTTCCTCATAAACATCTTACTTAAGGGTATACATGTCAGCATCAACATAACATTATGAAGTGAATCTACCAATCATGATAGTTTCCTCCAATAAGGTACAATACCACATCAATCTAAAAAATTGGCCACAATGATCTCATATATCAAGCATGTTTTTAAAGAGAAACATAAAATAAGTTAAAGAAGGCTACTAGTACTAACCATGGAGTTCAAGCTCTTCTTTGGGAAGCGGATAAGTTATAGAAACTACATCACCAACCTCCCGAGCACGACGAAACACTTCGTCTGCCATTTTAGCACGCAGAAGACCACCAAATACTACTGTTTTGGCAACCCTTCATAATAACAAAAGAAAATTCATGGAACATTTTTAGGAAAAAATCAAATCATAATAACAAAAGACTTGGATCCACATACCATGTGATAGAGAAGACTATTAGTGCATTCTTAGGAAAAAATCAATTTGTATTGTAAAATTGAAGTTTAGACGCAGTTTCGAAGTTTGCCAAATTATATCAACTTCAATTAGTGAGTTTTGAACATTTCCTCACACAACCAAACAAAAGTAAAAAGTTTGTTGCCCCATTCTTGAGAGAGAAAAAAAAAATGCTTAAATTTCCACCAACTCGTCTTTAACCAATCATAGAGTTTGTATAAATTAGTTCGCTGGCTAAACTCTAAAGAGCATCAATTAAAAACGGTATGTCATTGAAAGAACCCAACCTGATGCTGCACCCAAAAAGAAGAAGAAGAAGAAGAAGAAGAAGATCAATTTCTATACCTCTGTTTGACTGTATAATCCCCTTTATTAGGTACATCACTGTGAACTACCATTTCTTTTCTGGTCCCTTTCGACTTCTCTAAAGTGTCAGAAGCACAACATAAATACATGAGTATTCCAGAACCAGAGGCAGAAGCAACTACACAAAGGCAAAGGAAACCCATCAGTTACCACCTACCTATTGCTTGTGCAGGAGAAGCTTGCTCATGTTTAATTACTCCACAAGAAAGGTTGCCTTCCTTGTCCTTTGGCAAGGGATCATCTGCATGCATTGACAATATAAAACCAAGAAAAATAGCATTTGTAAAGCCAATAAAAATAGAACAAGCATCTCAGAGCTCAAGCTTGGACAATAGTCAAAGAGTGACATAGTAACCATGATTTGCCTTTGACCGACGCAGTTCAAGGGGAAGACGATGGATTGCAAGTTTAACTCCAATCTTTCTGCCTCCCATGAGTGCACCATTTTTTAATTGAATGGCCCGCTCAGCATCTTCAGTAACAGCACTGCAAAGGGATGCAAGGCCAAGGTAACAGTATAAGCAGAAGTCTAAGATTATAAGCTAAAGTGGACCATGAAACACAAAACATGGTTGTCAAAAATATATAGTTGAGTTTGGCAACCATACCATATAGTAAGCTTTGCCAACCATATTGATGGATTGTACTCAGTTTTTTAAATCAACCTTTACAATAATTTTAGAAGTGATATGGATTTACATGGCATACAACATCCAAAAACCAAAATTGCATCTTGATGGCATAGAGTACTCTCAAGGAGAAAATATGAACCAAACCAAACTGTCCAAAAAACTGACATAGCCCAGGTTCGATTATTGGTTCAAAATATTAATCAGAGATTACAATGGATACTGCTAAAGGCCAATGGCGCAATCTTTATTATGTATTGAAGAGTAGCCAAAATCTTTCAGAAAAATAGCTACAGCCTACAAACAAGATTCATATATAAACATATGCAGTAGCTTGATCTGAATAGGAGACAATTCATGAAGATCATAAGTTTACTGATTGAACAATAATTTCTTACTATATACATTGCTTACAATGGAAAAAAAAAAACATATTAATGATGTGATTAAAACAATTAACTTCAATGAGTTCCAAGTATTTGTGTAATTGGAACAACGTGCAAGGTGACTTAAGTTATGCATCAAATATTTTCAATTATCAGAGAATTTTAAGTTCTCAATTGATATGCTATCCCACACGGAAGAATGTTGTTCATATTTCCATGAAATGACATTACAAAAAAGTCAACCAACCCACAGGTAAACAATGTGACCAAAACTTACAACTGGACAAACCCAAAGCCACGGTGTTCATTTGATCCTGTCAAGAAGAAGATGCAAGGAAAAAATATGTAAGATAGTTATGCAAAGACACTCAGAAGACTCAAAACTAGTATCAATCACCTTTCAAATTGCTAAGAAAGAAACAATCATATCATGCATACCTAAAAAGTAAAAACATAAGAACATTGATAGACTGGCAGAGTATTATGATCCAAAGCATGCACACACAGCCAGTTAACATGGCGGGTGCACTTGCCCCAACCCAAAACATTCAAATCATGGGTCCCACTCTAGGTGGTGGGTAGGGCCAGAACATCTTGATCAAGAGCTCCACTGCTCCGAAAATAGTGAGGACTCTTCAAAATTCAGTTGAATCGAATCAGATTGCTTGGATGGTCATAGCCTCTATTTGGTGGTCATCTATTTGTTGAATTTGGACAACTATTTTTCATTTTCACCGTATCCATGTTCTAGCACTGGTCAGAAAGCTATGATCATCCACTATATGTGACTGTTTAGTTTTTGACCCATCTACAATGGGGGCCACAATTTGGACAGTTTGCAGTGAAGTACATGTATGTTGTGTGTTTAGTGGCTGTGTGCATCCAAACAGATCGTCATACTTTGCAGCATGCCAAATAACTCATTATAAAACACTAACAATGGGGGAATCACCGTAGGCCATTTACCTAGAAATAAATAAATAAACTGAAACCATAAACTATCAGAAGAATATCATAGCAGACCGCCGTAGTTAGCAAACATGTCGCTATAATAGTGAGGTTTGACTTAAAGCTCTTGAGTTTCACTATGCTAAGTACGGCTGTCAATGGGCCAGGCCCGGGACAAGGAAAATCAAATTTTCAAATAGGGCCAACCTGACAGGCCCAACTCAACCATTTCAAAATCCTGGCATAAGCCAACCATGAGCCCGACCCCTTGACAGCCCTAGTACTAAGCCAAGACTCAAGCAATCTATGAGTAAATCTATAATACATATGGGACATACCAACTACAGATGCAGTATCATATTGAATTGCAATTGTTAGTCTTAATCATTATCATCCTCATCATTATCAACATCATCATCATCTTAGCCTCTCCCAACAATTTGGTGTTGGGTTTTAAATGGAAGTTTGCCAAAAGCTATACAATTGGCTGCCCACCAGATAACGAGATGCCTCTTTTACCAAGTTCTTGGAACCTAATGAGGCTCACATTGACACCACTTGCATCCCAACATGGTCCCACCCAGTACCGACCCCCAGCCCATGTTCTAAAGGACAAGAAAGCAAGGTAGGGAACTGACCAATGACAGGCAGTTGCTAGACAAACTACTAAGCACAAAGCAACCATGCACATGAAAGATCACGCTCGAGCACTAGGCAATAAACACGTTTTGGGATTTTTTTGTCATGACGATAGCAAGGTTTGTGTTTTTTTTTAATTATGTTATTTTTGCTGATTGAACTTTACCAATATTTGAGTTCATGCATCGATCCTACATCAAAGTGGTATCAAAGCGTGAGGTCTCGCGTTTGAAACTCCTCATTGGGGGTGATTAATGTAGGGGCATTTTCACACCGGGCTCGAGTAAGGTAGCCAATGGGATGTGGGGACACACTCGAGGTGGATGGCCCATGTGAAGCGGAACCCATTTGAAGTAGGGCCCACGAGGGGGTTCGGTCAAGGTCCTAACCCATGCGATGTGGGGCCTGGGCTATGAGATAAAGGGATTGATTCGCCACTCTCTATCAGTTCAAGCTTTTAGAGTAAGTGGCTAATTGTCTTGCATCACACGTGTATGTTGAAGGACTAATGGAGTTGAAAAAGAAAACAAATTGTAATTTCCTTCCCGAACATTCATGCACAGGGTTTGGGGCCCATGTTGCCATTCACAAATGTTCAAGTTGGGCCTGAAGTAAATGTAACAGAATCTAGGCTGAGGGTTAGATCCATGACACATTCATGCAAAGGCCTCGGGGCGCATGTTTTGCATCCCCTCAAGTAAACTGAATCTGCAGTTCAATTCACTTCTCAATCTAAACATAACAATATAAAGAGCAAAGAAATAAAAAATTATGGGGAAAATCATGCTGACAAATCTTGTTCTTGGCAATTTCTAGGGATCCCACCGTGATGTACTTGCCTTACATCCACACCGTCCATCCATATTGAAAGCTCATTTTAGGGCATGATCCAAAAAATGAAGCAGATCCAAATCTCAGGTGGACCACACCACGTGAAACAATCTTGACTGAATCCCCACTATTAAAAACTTCATGGGGTCCACCGAAATGTTTATTTGCCATCTGACCTGTTGATAAGGTCACAAAGACCTGGATGAAGAGACCACACAAATATTTTCTTGACGAAGGACTTCATGGATGCAAGGAAAATACATCACGGTGGGCTTCACAGCCAAGGATCCCACCCACCTCAGTGGATTCAGGGATCCACCGAAGTCGCGCCTGTTTGGCTAGTGAACCTGGCAAATAGCCAGGTGTTTGCTGGTTGGTGCTCTGTGGTCCCCACCATGTTGTATGTGTTTTATCCACTCAATTCATCCATTTTTCCATATCATTTTAGGCTTGAACCCAAAAATGAGGCAGATCTCAATCTCAGGTGGACCACACCACAAGAAAACAATGGTGATTGCATGTCCACCATTAAAAACCTCCTAGGGCCCACTATAATGTTTATTTGACATCCAACCTGTTGATTAGGTCCTAAAGACCTGGATGAAGAGAGAAAAGCAAATATCAGTTTGATCGAACTTTTGTGGCCCCCAAGAGGTTTTTAATTGTGGGAAGTTTTAAATATGGATTGAAACACACTGATTCTGATTTGGACCATTGAACTGATGGTCCCAATGTTGATTCGGGGATGCCCCAAAATTGTTCTCGATTGGATGGTCCTAACCCTTTATCAAGGGTCTGGATCATTGATGCATACGCCCCACATGCACAAAATCAAAACCATCATCAAACCGTTTGTCTATTGTTTGTCTGCGTAGGCATCTAGATCCTATAATCTGGTTTAACTCTATATGTTGGGCCGTTTAGGTTCCTTTCGGATCGACCGAATCTTATCCATACATTCATTCATAGTGTGTCCCCTAACCAAAGGCATGTATGATTGGAGAATATGGTTCCTAAATAGATAGCTCTTTTGTTTATGTGATTTGTTTTTATGTTTCTTTCCCTTGCAGCAATGTAAACATATCTTCAAAAAAAATTTGTATTTTTAGTTCCTTGATACCTACCTTAAGTTTTTTCCATATCACATGTATTTCGAATACGTGGGCCCACCTGATGATTAGTTTAGCTTAAGAATTGGTCCAACTATTCATCTAGATGGGCTTAATAAAAAGACATACTTTTATCCAAGATTTTTTCTGTGTCAATATGATTTTTAAACGATTCCATACACCAAGCTCTGGTTGGTGTGAATATATAGTTTCTTACCTATAACTAACTTACAGGTTACCCAAACACAAAAACTAACTTACCCTGTAAGTAAGTTACAGCTTACATCCAAACAAGATTACCTTAATCCTATAAACTTTCTCCTATAAGCAAGTTACCTGTAACTCACAACTTAAAAACGTTACAGGCATTCAAAGGCAGCCTTAGTGTATTTCTCACGACATGATGGTGAGATTTTCAAAATCTCTGCGATATTTGTCACACTGAGGGAACTATCGACACCAACCTGATTGATTCGCATAAACCCATTTCCCGTTTTCAATTTTAGGAATTGAAACAGAACAATTGTGTCCTGTTTCGATTCCCAAACAGGAAAATGGGTGTGTGCAGACGATCAGGTGGGTGTACATATCAATTCCCAGGAATGTGGCTTCTTTTTTTTTTCTTTTTTTTTCTTTTTTAAGGAAAAAGATACAGAACCCATCGTCACCCTAACAGCAGCGTATGAAGAAATCCTCACCCTTTTTTGTTACGAGGAAGGACCGGCGCACGGGACCCACCTCACTGAATGTTTCTTCGAGCTGTAATGTCGGGAAGGGAAAGAAATTGGGTCAGGGAGAAACTAGAGAGAGAGTGAAAGAGGGGGAGGGGGAATGGCGCGTTACCTGAGCAGAAGAAAGAGAAAATGGCACATTGGAGACAAAAACGGTAGAGCGGCAGTGCTCTCCGCCACCATTCTCACTGACGCCTCCCTCCTTCATGGCTTTCGTTTTCTTCCCCATCTCTCTCTCTCTCTCTCTCTCTCTACCCTACAGAGGGTTTTATTCTAGAAAGCTGCCACTCACGCGTCGAATATCGAAGAGTTCTAAAACCCTACCGCCAGAACACATTCGGGCGCCGTTTGGCTGGGGACCCCATCACTGGGGCTGTCAACTGGCCGGGCCTGGAGTAGGTCTCGGCCCGGAATTTGACTGTTCGGGTCGGGTCGGCCCCATTCGGATTCTGATTTTGCCAGCCTCACCCCGGCCCATTGATACTTACGAGCTGGGAACCAACTCGACTCGTCCAACTCGTTTAAACTCAACTCGACCCGAACCGAATAGGTAAGCCGATCTGAACGAAGTAGGCTTCGCCCAATTCGAACTCAAACCAAGTCAAGTTCGAGTTACCTGGTAACTCGACTCAACTTGGCCCAAAACTTGATCCGTCAAAGTCGACCCGATCTGAAACCCAACTCAACTCGGAGTGAGCGTACATGTCAAATCCCATGGAGAAATGTGGGGTGTACATGTCAAATTCGGGAGAGAAAGATAGGAAGCAGATTAGGTAGTGCCCAGTGAGTAACTACTATTACTAGGTAAACTCTGTGAGGTTTACCATGATTTATGTATTTTATATGCTCCTTCCATCCATTTTCCCAAATAATTTTAAGGCTTAAGCCCAGAAATGAAGTATATTCAATGTTCAAATGAACTACTCTTGCTCTTGCTCGGGTGGTAGACTTTCTGGAGTTTCAACACCCGGTCAAGGGTTCGAGTATCCATAAGTGGTGAAATTCCACTAGTGTGTGTGTGTATATAAATATATTCAAATGAACTACATCACATGAAACAATTGAATTGAACTTCAGCCTTTGAAAATCTTTCAAGGGCTACAAAAGTTTTGGATTAATGTTATATTTGTGTTTTCCATTCATACATATTTGGATGATCCTATGAACAGGTTGGATGACAAATAAACATTATTATGGAGCCTAACAAGGTTTCAACGGTGGAAATCATTATCCCCACTGTTTCTAGTGGTATGATCCACCTGATTTTTGGATATGCTTCAATTTTAGGATCAACCCCTTAAATTAGACGAAAAGGGGATGGGTGGCATGGATATACCACATACATTCAAGGTGGGCCAAATCTTTTTACCCCAATCCTATTTCAAAAAGATCCAAAACAGTACACAACTGCAGAAGCAGACTGCGGAGTAGATATCCAAAACTTAGCGTGCTGAGTAAACTCCGTGAGGTCTACCATGATTTGTGTATTTTATCCTCTCTGTCCATCTATTTTAAAAGATAATTTTAAATCTTAAAATAAAAAATGAGGCATATCATATGTTCAAATGGACCACACCACAAGAAACAATTTAATTGAATTTCTACAATTAAAAATTTCTTGAGGGCCACATAAGTTTTTGATCAAGCTTATATTTGTTTTTTACTTTCATCCATGTCTTTATGATCTTATGAAGAGGTTGGATGACAGATAAACATCACTGTGGGGCTAGAAAGGTTTCAACTATGGAAATCATTATCCCCATTGTTTCTAGCGGTATGATCCACTTGATCTTTGGATGTGCTTCACTTTTGGGCTCAACCGCTTAAATTAAATGGAAAAATGGATCGATGGCGTGGATAGACCATGTACATTCAAGGTGGGCCCAACTGAGTTTACTCAATAAGCAATCCGATTTCAGCAACCGCACTGGCGCGAGAGAAACGATATAGTAATAGGCACGGAAAAGGGTGAAGGGCCCCAAGCCTAAAGGGCATGGCGGGGGATATACAAAAGAGTGGGCAGCATTCTTTCTTGGTCAGAAAAGAGAAGCACAAGGCCATACTTGATCCGAAATGGTGCGAACTCCATCCGACTTGATATTTTTTATCGGGTCGGTTCAAATCAGCCCAGCCTAGACCCGGACTCAGATCAAGTCAAGCATGTTAGACTCGGTACCGAGTCGGATCGAGTTCAGGTCAGGCCTTTATCAAAACCAAGTCGAGTCAGGTTAGACCTAACTTGGTCCGACTTGACTCGATGCTCACCTCTACTTACCCATCGCCTGGTTGGTGTCGAAGCTCCGTGGGCTACACTGTGATGTATGTATTTTATCCACACCATTCTATCCATTTTGCCCGCTCATTCTAGGCATAAGCCTAAAATTGAAGCATACAAAAAGTTGAAACGGACCACACCATGGAAAATAGTGGGGGCAATTACATCCACCGTTGAAACCTTCCTATGGCCTACAGTGATGTTTATTTGTCGCCTAGCTTGTTCATAATATCACACAAAATCTGGATAAAGGGAAAAACATATATATCATCTTCATTACAACTTCTAGGCACAGAACTTTTCGACATATGAGGTCAATCCCCACCATTTTCCGGTCGTGTGGTCCACTTTGATATTTGGATCTGCCTGATTTTTAGCTCATGCCTCCAATGATCTAGAAAAAATGAATAGACAATGATGATAAAACGCATACATTATAATGATGTCCATGAAGCTTTAACACCAGCTAGCTAGCTAGTACTGTGTGGCTCGCCAACAGGCCTAGATAGAGCTTGGCAGTCCTAGGGGTTTTGTGGGGATTGGATCATTCTCAGGCATGAGCCTAAAAAGGCAGACCTAAGGCTTGAGTGGACCATACCATAGGATGCAGTGGGGATTGAACACCTATTGTTTAGAACTTACTAAGGCCCACCGTGATGTTTATTAGCCATCCAACCCTTTCATAAAGTTACATAAACATTGATAAAGGGAAAACATAAATATAAGGTTGATCCGAAACTTATGTGGTCCACTTAGCCTTCGATCTACCTTTTTCTGGGCTCATGTTTTAAAATGATTTTTCAAAATACACTGACTTGATACACACACACATTCCAATGGGCCCAACAAAAGCCCCTAGTAGGACCATTTGTCTCTAGGTAGGCCTGGACACATTGATGCGTGTATCTTGTATCGACGCTGTCCATCCCTTTTGGCAAATAAAATTAGGGGATGAGCCGAAAAAAAGAAGCAGATCCCAACATCAGGAGTACTATACCGCAAGAAATAGTGGTGATTGATTATTAGAAACTTAGCCATAAAATTTTGGATCTAAGCTGATTTGTTTTTGCCCTTTTATACAGGATCATGTAATCTTGATGGAAAATAGACATTATGGAAACATCAGGGTGGACTGTATACAATTTTAAAGTGACGAAGTGCTTAAACACCATTGTACTTCCTATAGTGTGGTCCACCTTGGATTTTTATCTTTTTCATTTGGTTATGTCCTCAACGATCACAAAACGATGGAAAAGGCCACCGTCTCAGGTAGGGGTGGTGCCCTACAGTGATGTTTCCCCTCGGGTAGCGCCCACCTTGATAGATGTGTTATGCATCCACCTATTGATCAGCTTTTCCAACTCGATTTTGGGATAGAATGAAGTAGATACACATCTCAAGTAGACAACACTGCAACAATGGTGGCGATTAACCATTAAAAACTTACTGTGGGCCAAGAAGCTTTGGATCAAGTGGATATTTGTATGTTCATCCATGTATTCGTGACCTTTATGAAAATGTGGCATGGCAAGTTGATGTAGAACATGTCACAAATACGTTCCTAGCATGGATGGGCCAAAAGAAGGTGGATCGTAAATTGACTGTAACTTTTGTTTTGCGTATCATTACAGGTAAACAACTTATCAATCTTTACTGAAACGGGCCGTCCGAGATGAACCAACCCACAAAGTGGGTCATATCTATCTGTTTTTGTCAAAAAACATGCGCTTTTAACTCAAAAACGATTTGTTGTGAAAAAAAACATTATTTTTAATAATTCCAATTTTTTTTGATATTTTTCTATTTTTAAGTGTTAGATTTGATTCATTTTTAGAAATAACTTATAATTATGCCAGGAATTAGGCTTTAGAAGAGTTTTAGTATAATTAGGATTTTTATTAAAGTTGAAAATTTGTTATTTTTGGTAATTGCAAATTTTAGTTTTTTTTTTTTATATTAATAATATAACAGACACATACAGATTAGTTAATTATCAATTAATTTACGAATTTTTTAGAATTTATTTTCTAATTTTCTTGTTTTTTTCTTAATGAACTCGAAGAGTCTCTATGCGGAGTACAGAGAAACTCCATGGATTCAGAGTAGTTATCCTCAAGGAAGACGGTGATCGACCTCATCACGTTTATCCATGCGTTAATTGGTATCAGAGCGAGGCTTTTCCTATGATATATGGCTTCTAATGACTGGTTGGGGTAATAATCCCCATGAATGGTATTCTAGGAAATTTATCTTTAATGACGGCAACTTTCGAAACGGCGCAGCGAGAGAATTGGCAAGCCATCAAAGGGTTGCAGGCTTCCATCGATCACATAGCAGATCGCATAACGGAGGCCCTAGGGTAGATTCGTGTTCATGGTGGTGATCCACCACCAGCAATTGCTGGAATTCATAATCGCACTAATCGTAAGGTGATGCTAGCAGTGAACCACTTAATTACTTTTGAGAAGGTGGAATCTAGTAACATGATTTCACAACATCCTAAATGAGGCATTGATCAGATAAATCGGACGGAACAAGAGTTCAAGATGAAAGTTGATTTTCTTAGTTTTAATGGCAAACTCTACTTTAAAGACTTCTTTGATTAGTTTCTTAAAGTCGAACGTTTTTTCGACCATATGGACATCGCGAAAGAAAATGAAGTTAAACTTATGGCCTACAAAATGACGAGCAAAGCTTCAGCTTGGTGGGAACAATTTCAACTCAAGTGAACGAGACAGATGAAAACGCAAATCCGCACGTGGTCACAGATGAAGAAGTTTCTCCCCAACAACTACGATAATGTATTATTCAAACAAAACCAAATTTATTGGCAGGATAACTTATCAGAAAGAGGATATGCAAAGAAATCTCATTATTTGTCGGTGAGGGATGACCGCGTCGAAACGGAGTTGCAACAGGCCACGTGTTTCGTCGGTGGCAAACATATGACTCCCATGAAAACGGAGAACCAATCCAATACTTATAAAGTATAGGGACAGTCTTTCATAACTAAACAAGCCTTTGTTAAACAATATGAGGAAACAGTAGATATACATGCATTAGTTGAAAAAAAAAATTATATGGAGCTTGTGAACATTTCAGAGGGTTTAGAACCAGTGTTGCAGGAGTTCAAGGCAGTCGTGCTCGATGAATTCCTTAATAAATTGCCTCCCATGTAAGATATGCAAAACCACACTGATTCCATCTCAAGGGCAAGTATGCCTAATTGTCTACACTATCAAAATGGACATGAAATTTTGAAGGCATAAGTGAATGAACTAATCGATACTAGTCAAGTCAATGAAAACATGAATACATGTATTGTGTCAACTTAATAGTATAATGTTAAGTATAATGGAAGGGCTAGTAAACATCGGCGTCATAAATGATCTCAAATCATGAGCCAAGTTCCTCGAGTAACTCAAGGACGAGTTTTTTTTCAAGCGGAGGGGTTTGATGTATAACGTGTTACAAATACGTTCCTAGAATGGTTGGGCTAAAAGAAGGTGTCACGCCCCAAACTCGGAAACCGGGCTCACAAAATTCCCGATCGCCGAATCCGGCGCCGACAGCCTCCGTAGAACCCCATTCTCGGATCCCGACTCCCATTTACCAGGTTCCGATCCTGGGATACTACAAGGAGGGTTTCAAATCATTAGTCTGATTCATAATGAGCATAACAAAAGCATAACCCACAAACAATAAGCACAAGAACACCACTACAAAATCCACTATGATCAAAAACTTTTTAGTACAATGCGACAGAAAGGGAAAATACAATGTAACAAAAGAAGCAAAACTCCAGAAGCTCAGCTGCACGCTCCAACTACAGCGAGACTATGGTTGCGGCTGCGTCCTGGCGTCACCTGCACGCATCAATCGTGCATAAGCTTGTGGAAAGCTTAGAGGGTGGTATAAGTGTGTGCGCAATATAAACGTGCTCAAAATGCAATGTCAGAGTGATGCGGAAACATGGTAATGAGCACATGAATGCAATCAGCCGTACCAAGGCTATGCGGTGCAAGATATGAATGCTATCGGCCATAACACGGCCATGCGATGCAAGATGCAACTCAAGCATGCCAATCCTCATCATGTATCAGTACAGTTCTCATTCTGGATAATCACCGGGGTTCAATACACTCCAAATGGCACTGTCGCTCTCCTAGCCGCACAGTCCAAGTGAGCGTAAGAAACCTCACTATCCGCCTGATCAATAGTCTGACAATACCTATCCGGCACGTCGATAGCGGACCCATTCGCGAGCTGGTCAAACTCAGCCTAGTATTGCCCTCTACCCTCGGGCGAGTAAGGCCACACTCCTTTCCAACCGACCACGACACAGTGGGAGACGCGGCCTCCTGGTATTCGGCCCTCATGCGCTCGTACATCCACTCGGTCTCGACGTTGGAGTCATCCTCTGGTACCATCGGGTTTAGGGATTTTCACCCAGGGACGTCTATGGCGCCCGTATGCTAGAACCAAATATTTCCGGTTTTCAATCCTGCAATCCACGATGTGTCTGTGGAGGCTATGGCCCTGATGTGGCTAGGGCATATAGTAACTACCATCACACAAATGCAAGTGCATGAATCACACTATCAGTCATGCAACAGCCCCGTATATACCATGCACTTATATGAGACAACTCCGCCTATCAGGGAGCCCATAAACAGTCTATCCAAAAGTATATGCTATGATCGGTCACTCCTCACATCAGGCATACATATGGTGCGAATGATCATGAATCATGGATCTATACTAAACATGTATAAAGAGATGGGCTTTAGGTATAATGGAGATGGCCTTAGACGGCCTACTTCCATAATGATGGGCCTATCAGTGGGCCTTAGGGAGAGTTATAATGCGGACATTTAACCAACATTATTCATTCAATGTGGACATCCAACCGACATTGCTCCCAAGGAATGGCCTCCCATGAATCACATATTGTAATGGGCCTTTTGTACGTCTAATTGGGCCTTGACCCAAAGACCCAAATACATCAAATGGGCTACATAACATGAGCCCCATATCTATATCAAGGTGGGCCTCAATGGGCCTCTTAATATGGGTCTAGTACAAATCAAGGTGGGCCTCAACAAGGACCACTAATGCATGAAGATGGGCCTCCATAATGAGCCTTAAATTGTTTCCAAAATAGTTGGACAGTTGGATGAAACACATACATTATGATGGAGCCCACACTAATAAAGGGTGTGGTTTACCATTCTTACATAAGTGGGGCCCACCAAAATGCTCATTTTCCACCCAGCTTAAGGCCCAATATAATTTTTATTTTCTACCCATCTAAGGCCCAACATAATGTTTATCTTCCACCCAACTATTCATAGGGTCATATGGACCAGGGTAGAGCCCATTATAATATTTATTTATCATCTAATCTATTCATAAGATCACGTGGGCCTGGATAGGGCCCACTGTAATGTTTGTTTTCCGCACAACCCATTGATAGGTCGTGTGGACGAGGGGCCACTGAAATGTTTATTTTTCATCTAACCTGTTGATCAGGTCGCCCGGGCAAGGAGCCCACCAAAATGTTTATTTGACGTCTAACCCGTTATAGGGCCACCCGAATGGGATGGACGTGGGGCCCATCAAAATGTGGTTCCCAAATCCAGCCCATCCATTATGTGGGTCCCATCTAATTAACCGTACAGACCAAGTTTCAACCACATTCAAAACTCAGATAGGCCCTACCAAGGGATTTTATATGTTTTGACATGTCTTTACATGATTTTAAATAGTATGGCCTACATGAGTTCCGTATAAGGCTAATTTTTTGAATGGCCCATGGCCAGGGAGATGGTCAACGAATGGACGGTGTGGATGTGCAAAATACACATCATGGTGGGGCCCACGGCTGGACGTGGATCCAGCCCGTCCGCCCGCCCTCTGGCGTCCCTGACAATGGCAGCAGCAGGCGCTGCTGCTTAGCTTAGTTTTTTTTTTTTTTTTTAAATTCAATATTTTTGCAAAAACTCCTGCATGGGGCCCACATCGGATAAATCCACTCCAGCCATCAGATTCCACGGTCCAAGACCGATCAAATGAGTCTAATATACGGCCTGTTTTTGGCGAATACAGGGATCTAGGTGGTTTTCAAGGGTGATACCGCTATTTCTTTTGGTATGGCCCACCTGAGAATCAGATTACCCTCCAAATTCGGCTCAACGCCTAAAATGAGCTGGAGAGGAGGATGGACGGATTGGATTGAGCACATACATCAAGGTGGGACCTACATAGGTGGCCCACCCCAAAAAGGCAACTAACCCCTTTTCTTTTTTCTTTTTTTTTGTGTTTGCTGGTACACATCCACGTTAGTGCACACACTCCACTTCCAACGTCCAGCGACCAAGCTCCTGATCAGATTGCTATGGTGGGTCCCACGTAGATGTGGCCCACCATCATATATGTATATAATATATATTATATTATATATATGATACATATTATATTATATATATATTTTATATAACATATATGTATATACATATATATATACATATATATAAAAAAAAACATTGGGCCATCTAAACAATGGATGGTGTGGATCATCACCTGCAATAGAGTGGGCCACACCGTCTGATGTAGATGGACGGGGTAGATGTAACACATATTGGTGGGATCCACACCATTATAAAGAAAGAGAGAGAGATACGGTGAGACAGAGGGACCCTGCCACTATGGGCCCCTCTTGATTAAATCAAATACAACAAAATGGGTCCCACCAGTAAGTGAGCCCTAAAGATAAGATTTCAACGGTGGGTCACCCACCTTATCTTCCTTCTCCTTGCTCCCTTGGACTCCTTAGCTCCTTACCTTCACTTTTAACGGAAGTTGATGAAAGATGAATGGTTGAGATTGGAGATGAGAAGGTGTAGATGGATGATGGAAGGTGGACCACACTTGTGGTTTGGGAGAGGAGTGTTGGACGTGAGAGGCTTGGTTGCTTGGAGAGATTTGAGAAAATGAGAGGATGGGAGTGATATGAGGTGATGGAGTGATGAGTGTAATTAATGAAGCATGGGCTTGTTTGAAAAGTGTGTAAAAGAGGGATGGGTGAAGAGAGAGAGAGTTGACTTTGGAGAAAGAGGGATGGGTTGTTGTACTTGAGATAAGGTTGTATTTAATGGTTGATTGATGGGACTAATTGTGTAGAGATTCCCTCGAAATCCGCAACGCGCGGTGTTTCTTCGGAATAAACGCTGATCGACATTTTCTTGCCTGGGTATCGGTTCGGTGCGCAAGTCACGGCGTTGGAACCGCGGCGATGACGCGATCGCCAAGACATAAGTTTCGGATTGAGCCGACGTCGGTGTGCGGGACCCGGCTTAGGATCGTGCGCAAACACCGGATATGGTACGAAGGTTGCCGGAATTTGACCGGAAGGACCGCGGAAGCCAACGGAACAGTACGGATTATGACACGGGTCTTACAAAAGGTGTACCGTAAAATGACTATAACTTTTGATCCTCATTGCGGGGCGCACAACCTATTAATTTTTATTGAAATGGACCATTCGGGTTGAACCAACCCACGGAGTGGGTCACATATGTCCGTTTCGTTAGAAAACACGTACTCTCGGCTTAAAAATGAATTGTTAGGAAAAAAACTATTTTTTAGTAATTATGGATTTTTTAATATTTTAATATTTTTAGAGTTTTAATTTCTATTCATTTTAAAAATAACTTGTAATCATGCCATGACTCTTCTAGCAAAAGTTTATTTCGGATTTTTATTTTTAAAAATTAGGTTTTAGAAGAGTTATAAGAATTATGTTTTTTTATTATAGTTGAAAATTTGCTATTTTTGGTAATTATGAATTTTAGTTATATATGTATATTAATGATGTAACAGACACATACAGATTAGTAAATTATCAATCAAATTATGAATTTTATAGAATTCATTTTCTATTTTCTTAGTTTTTTTTTTTTTTCATGGAATCGAAAGGTCCCTACAAAGAGTGTACATAAACTCTGTGAATTTGAAGTAGTTATCCTTAAGGAAGACGGTGATCGACCTTATCACGTTCATCCTTATGTCACAAATTATGGTGGGCATTCAATTACCACTATTTATTATCTTGTTGTGCAGTCTGCATGAGATTTTGATATGCTTCAAATATGGACTATGCCCTAAAATGAGGTGGACAAACTAATAAATGGCTTGAAAATACAACATACACATGAAGGTGGGCCCCACGGCTGGAGTTGTATTTGGAGACAAACCCAGTCAAGCTTGGCATAATTCAACTTGGTTCCGCTAACTTGGGTTAACTGAGGGCAAGCTCGAGCTTGAGTTTCCGGCAAGTATGAATTCGAACTTTTGAGCTGAGCATTTTCTTTCTAGATTTTATATGGGCAGACTCTTTTTTATATTATATACAATACATTAATTTAATTATATATAAATATAATAATATATAATTAAGTTATAACTCAAATGGAATCAAGCTGAGCTGAACTGAGTCAAGTTCAGGTGGAGGATTGAGCCAGCTAACTTGTATTTAGGCCAGCTAGAGCACCGCTCAAAATCCTATCAAGCTGAAAAAAATCAGCTCAGCTTGGCCCAAATCCAACTTCGAGTCAAGCCAAGCGGGAGTTTTTTCAATTGAATCTAGTGAAATAACCGAGCAAGCTTGGTTCATGTTCAACTCTTGCATGGCTAGGGAAACACCCACTGCATTGTCACCCCGGATCCGCTCCCAATACTCCAGCTCAATGCGGCCACCGCTCGTATAAGTAAAATGTACTCCCTCCATCAGGTGTTGTCCTCCATTACAATGACCTGGGGGCAAAAATCAGCCAAATGCATTGGAGGGCCACACGCTGTGAATATCAGGGCAAAGATGTCAGCCATATATTTGTGTCACCATGGTGTGTATCTTTCATCAAACCCTGTAACTCACCACGGTGAAGTGATCCAAATCTCATGGAAGCGGCTTGGCTGGTGTACCACATACCAGCTATATAGCTAGTTGGTGTATTGACATCAGCAAGTTCTGTGGTCCTATTATGAGGTATGTGTTATATCAAAACAGTTCATGCATTTGGCGAGCTAGTCTCAAGGGTTGAGCTGAAAAATAAGACAAATCTGAAGATCAATTGGACCACACTTCAAAAAGCAGTGGGGGATTGAATGTCTAACATTGAAACCCCTTGGGGGTCATAGAAGTTTTGGATCAATATGAAATTTTCTTTTCCTCTTCATCCATGTATTTATGACCTTATTGACAGATTAGATGGAAAATATCCACGCCATACAAAATTTTTAACGGTGAAAATCATTATCCTCGCTGTTATTTTTGGTGTGGTTCATTTGAGCTTTGGATATGATTAGTATTTTTTTCTAATTATCTAAAATGATCTCAAAAAATGGATGAACAGTGTGGATATAATAAATAAATCACCATGGGGCCATGTAACTTTGATCTCCTTTGAACCGTTCGTACAGCTTCAAGGTCGTCGGCGCTCGTCTTCGCGGAAGGAAGCAGATTGGTGTACCACACACCAGCTATATTACAGGTGTATTGACGTCAGCACATTTTGTAGTTCCCATGACGAGGTATGTGTTATATCCAAACCGTCTATCCATTTTACAAGCTTGTCTTAAGTTTTGAGATCAAGTGGACCACACTGCAAAAATTAGTGGGGATTGAACGTCTACCATTAAAATCCTTTTGGGGTTCATAGAAGTTTTGGATTAATATGAAATTCGTTTTTACTCTTAATTTAGGTCTTTGTGACCTTATTAATAGATTGGATGGAAAATAAACATTATTATGGGTCCTACCAAAATTTTCATGGTTAAATCATTATCTCCACTAGTGTCTGTAGTGTGGTTCATTTGATATTTGGATATGATTCATTTTTTGGATGGTACTCTAAAATGATCTCAAAAACTGGATAACGGTTGTGGATATGGTAAACCCATCATTGCGTGGCTATGTAACATTGATTTCTTTTGAACCGTTGGTAAATTCAAGGAGCGTCAGCGCTCGCCTCCGGATGACACGTATGGACACCAACTATATAGCTGGTGCGTGGTACACCAGCCAATCTACTTGGAAATGGATTGGCTACTCCCCCTGCCACAGCACCGTGGCTGATGGTCGGTGCTCCGTGGGCCCACTATAACATATGTGTTTCATCCATTTTTACGGATCAACTTAGTTTTTTATCTATAAATGAGAGGGATATAAATCTCATGTGAACTACAGGGAAGCAATAGTGATTGAATATCCACCATTAAAATCTTCCTAAGGCCCACTATAATATTTATTTGACATTCAATATGTTGATTAGGTCACACAGGATCAGATGAAGGCAAAAAACAAAAATCAGCTTGATCCAAAACTTTTATGGCCCCAAAAGGTTTTCAATGGTTGACACTCACTCAACACTGTTTCCTGTAATGTGGTCCACTTGAGATTTTCATATATCTCATTTTTGGTCTCATACTATAAAATGATATGGAAAAATAGATGGACAGCATGGATGAAATGTATATCTCATGGTAGGGCCTCGGAATTCCGACCACCAGCCATTGGCCGGTGGCAGGGGGAGTAGCCCATCCGTTTCCAATCCACTTCTCGTCTTCGAACGACACTTATCTACATTAGCTATATATCTGGTGTGTGGTACACGGACGCGGATTGCATCCTACCCCGGTCCGGACGGTAATCCGTCTAGAAAAGGCTATTTAGGGCTCATTATAATATAAAGGTTTTATCCACGTCATTAATTATTTTTCTCATATCATAGGAAACAAAAATTAAGGCAGTTTCAGGGATTAAGTTGACCAGAAAGTGTGGATTGAATGTCCACCATCAAAAACTTCTTGGGAGATGGAAAAGTTTTGGATCAAGCTGATATTTGTTTTTTCATTTCATCCACGTCTACATGGCCTTATTAATAGGTTGGATGTTAAAAAAAAAATAAAATCACGGTGGCCCTTACAAAGGTTTCAACGGTTGGTGCCATTATCACTGTAGCTTCATTTGAGTTGGTCCACTGAAGCTGTATATATACTTCAAATTTTTTTTTTTATCATACCTTAGAAAAACGATGAGCGGCGTTGATAAAACATTTACATCACGGTGGGCCCCACATAGACCTGCCCGGACGGATTACCGTCCGGGCGGGGGTAGGACGCAATCCGTGTCCGTGGTACACCAGCCTATCCGCTTCCAAATCTCATGCGGGCTGCACCGCACAAGCTCAAAGGTTTTAGGAACACTTTTACACGATTCCCGTTGATGTTGCTCCTAGCAGCATTCGGGCTGATTTATCGCATGTACGGTTCAAATATTGGTTCCATTGATGGACGGACTGGATTTACACATACAACACGGTGGGCCCCACAGAGCCTGGTTGATTTAGACGATTCCGCTCCTTCTACACCAGCGACCCCAGGCAAGTCGCTCGCAACCGTCCTTGTAACGCCACCCAGCAAACCCCAGCACTCTCCGCAAATCATTCCTTTCATGGCACCGGCTCCATCAAAGCTCTACTCCGGTCTCTCTCTCTCTCTATCTCTCTCTCTCTCTCCATTCATACCCTCATATTTCTGTCGATTTTACAGACGATGTCAGCCTTCTCGTCGTTGCGCTCGACACCAACCCTTTCTTCTGGGGAGGAGCATCGTCAAACCCCAACACACCCTCTCTCTCCTTCTCCAGATTCCTCAATCACGTGATCTCTCTCTTCTCATTTTTTTTTTTTTTCTAATTAGATTCATATAAAATGCATTTTTTAAAAACTTATTTTTCAATTTTCAGCTTCTCCCTTTCCTCAATTCCATTATTCTCCTCCACCAACTCAACCAAGTCGTTGTGATTGCCACTGGCGTCAATTCCTGCGACTACATCTACGACTCCTCGTCGCCGCCAATGACATCCGCCGCCTCTGAGAGCAGGAACATGCCTAGCGTCTGCTCGGCAGTCCTGCAGAATCTGGAGGATTTCTTGATCAGAGATCGACAGATTGGGAAGGATGAATTGGCAGCTGGGAATGGGTCTTCGCTTCTTTCTGGATCGCTGTCGCTGGCTCTTTGTTGTATCCTACCATTCACGTTTGTTTTGATTTGTTTGGTTTGGATAGTTTGTTTCATTTGATTCGGTTGATAGATATACAGAGGGTTTTCCGAGCTGGGCCACTTCATCCGCAGCCCCGAGTGAGTGATTTTTTACTGTTTATATCTTTTGGGTGTTGCAATATCTGCTGATTCTGCCCTCTTCTGCTTTGGGGTGTGTTTGGATACACTATGGAATTGGATTTCAATTTTAGTCTGATAAATTGAAAGAACGAATTGGAATTTCTCTCGTCAGCATTCGTGTTGAGGATCTGGGTGGGTTTGAAGTCAGGCTCGAAAGAAATGCAAGGGGTCATTTGGCAACTTGGAAATATGTGGTGCTGGAAATGGAACCTTAAGTAGGGCAAATTCCTGCATTTCGCAACCAGGAAAAATGTAAGCAATGGATTCCGGTTGGAAGCCAATTCTGGCAGAAGACCAACTTTCGAATTGGTGGACAAAGGGTAGCTTGCAAATTCCAGGGAATAATTCCCTTCCAATGGTCGGGTGTTTTATTTGTTTCATAAAAAGACATTTCCAAGTGCCCAGACATGGTTTCTAGATTCCACAGAATTTCATTCCCTGATGTCAAACATGACTGACAGAGTCAGTTTTTCAGGGAATTTGTTTCCTGGAAATAATTTCCTTGGTAACTTCTAAATTCCAAGTTGCCAAATAACTCCCAACTGGAATTTGGGAAACGCTTTCTCATTATAAATTTACTAGGAAGCATCATGTAATTCTTGCCAAATCCTCTTTGGTTCGACTGAATGTTTGGAATTCTATTCGCTTGCATCAAATTCATACTTGTTGTGTGGGCCAGTTATAACTCAATATGATACTTATGTTTTCATGCTCACTACATGAGGAAAGTAAGCTAAGGTTCCAAGTGCTACAAACTGCTTTACAGTGTTTGAGCCTTTAAAAGGGCATAGAATTATGAGATGCTGTTTGAATTTCTCAAAATTGTTTAACGTGTATTAATAATCCATCAAATCCATCGAACGAGCCTTTGCTTTTCTAAGTTGACATATTGTAATTTTGATTTTCTTTGGTAGTTCTCAGGTTGCCTTTTGGGTGTCCCCTTCCTCTTGTATGTTTTTGTTCTTTTAATAAAATAATCATTCTCCCTCTCTCTAAAAAAAAAAACCCATCAATCCTATTTTTCAGGCTTGAGTCTGTGAATCCATGCTCCTGTTGGATTCCAACAGTTGTACCTGTACGTATGCACCATAAACTGGAAAATGAACTCAAGGCCTTCCGTCATTTGTTTTTCTGTCAGTCTAAAACCATATATTTGCAATAAGCAGAAATAAAATAAATGAAACTTCTAAAAGGCCAAAGGAGCAAGGTCCAAGGCTGAAACTACAGAGACTGCGGCTTTTCCCCAAATACATCTGACATTACATGATGATTTGCCCAATCATATGTGCTACAAAGTTGGTATCAGTAAATAGAATATAAAGCAAGGTTGGACGTAGAATTGATATTAACTGAATAAGTTAAATTCTCCAAATTGCATGCAGAGGATTGATTGTTTTAAATGTCTTCCTGTTTGGATCTGCTTTCCATTGCCTTTGATGTGCCAGGCAACTTTCCTTAGCATGTAGATGTTTGGGTTGTACACTTTCTATTGTGAAAATATATATTAAACTGTCTTTGAACCTTTAACTAACATCCTTTACAGATCTTATGCTTACAGGGATCTCCAGATGGGCCAGAACAGTATGTGCACCATGTTTTACGTTCACCATTTTGGAATTTTTAATATTGTTTTCCTACTCTGAAAGCTTATCTTGGCAGATATGTTGCTGTAATGAATGCAATATTCTCAGCTCAACGTTCCATGGTATTGTATGCATAAGGGAGCTAAAATTTTATTATCATGGTTTCTTTCATTTACTCTATTCCGTTTTTGGTTGAGAAAGTTTAAGCACATTCTCAACTAAAGTATTTTATGATTTTCATTTCTACCATACTCATTTTGGTTCTGGTGATCACATAGAACAAGGGTATTGCATTATGCAGACATGCGTGTGCATATCCCCTCCCCGACACACACTCGCACACACGCGCCACACACCTGCCCCAACACACCCACACAAATGCATACACGACCACCCCCACTCACACACATATACACTGGCCCACGTGCAGCCACGCCCATGCCAATGTGCACTTTTAAAAAAAATTCTTTTGGTGAAATCTTTATGTGTGCTACCTTTTCACCTGCAGATTCCTATAGATTCATGTGTTGTCGGCATTCAACACTCTGCCTTCCTTCAACAGGTGGTAATTTTGGGATGATTTTTTTTATACATTAGATTGTAACATAACTTTAACATGACCTTTCTGTTACTTACATGGATTGCTTATACTGTGATTTTTAATGCCAGGCCTCGTACATAACAGGGGGTGTTTATCTGAAGCCCCAACATTTAGATGGGTTGTTTCAATATCTTTCGGTATGTTACTTACCAGAAGAAGAAGAAGAAAAAAAAAACACTTTATCCCTGCTCTAGAGGTTTTTTTTTTTTTTTTGTTGCTTCCAATGGCATGTTATTTCTGCTCTCAGTCAGCAATGTGAATGACTGAAGTATTAAACATCATTCCCTGTTAGTTGTGGATGGTAGGTTATGCTTTAAACTTCATTGATGTAGTGAAAAATAAGAGTTTCCTTGGGGTCCAAGTGGGTTTTAAAAAGAAAGCTTGATGGTGATAGAATTGCTGGCTTCAGTTCACAATGCTCGGGTTCTGATCACAGGGCATTACTGCATGGTTCCAATGAATTCTGATATTTTTCCCTCTTTTGCACTTTTTCCTCTGCCCTATTAGGTTTATTGACTTTGGGTCCTTATGGATACCATTTTTTGTTTCCACAAATATTTAGTTCTAGTATATGAGGCTAAAACAAAAAATGAGATTACAGTTCAAAAAAAAAGAAAAAAAAAGAAAACAGAAAATGTGAAGCCTTCATGCACCACCCAAAATGTACAGAGGAACAGATGCATATCTGTTTCAAAGAAGAATAAAAAACTGCTGATTTGTTTATATCCAAATGTCGTTAAGTTATAAGAAAAAAAAAAAAACCAATGCGAAGGCTGATTTAACACTTCTACACATGCCAAGTTCAGCCTCTGTTGTCTCTAAGATTTTTCCTAATAGAATACCACCATGTTACTGTTGTGGGTCAGCCGTGTTAAAAGGTATTAACATTTACTTAATGGCTTTGTTTGTCTTGTTACACTGTTATCATTAGAGGTATATAGCATATCATCACGAACGGTTTTTTTTTTTTTCTTTTTCTTTCTATCATCTTCATATTTGTCTCCCTTCCCAATGAAACCTCTTTTATTTGAGTACTTGTAACGTGGCATGCAAAACTTGTTTCTATTGTTAATGCTACTAAAATGATCCTTTGGAAAATATGCAGATGGTATTTGCAACAGATTTGCAGTCCCGAAGTTTTCTACAACTTCCAAAGCCTGTAGGGGTGGACTTCCGTGCCTCGTAAGTGCCTCTCAATGTTGCCATTCAACATGCTAGTTCCCTGTTGTGGTTTATATCCAGCTGCCATGCGTCATCTTCAATATCCTTAGAATGCATGTTAGCCATACACGCTAACTGGCATATGGTTCAGCTGTTCCCCGCACTGTGGTATGGAAAGTGGAAGAATGTGGTTTTGTCAAGTGCCCTTTTTGACCATATATTCTATTTAGGACCTACTCCATGCATGAGTGACAAGACGGTTGCTCGTGGTTGGCTCGTCTGTGCCCCATAGTGTATGTTTTTCTTCTTGGTTTTGATAAGGATATCTGTTACTGCTCAGAAAAGATTAGTGAGTACAGTCCACAGCCTTTATGTATGGGTGCAGGTGCATTTTTATCTGCCATTCACTTCCATTGTTATGTTTGTGCATTTGCAAGTGTGCTTTATACTGTAATATATAGTCTTTTTACCATTTCTACTTCCTACTGCGAGTTGGCTGATAATATCTTTGAAGCATGCAGATGCTTTTGCCATAAAAAGACCATCGACATGGGCTACATTTGTTCAGTTTGTTTGTCTATATACTGCAAACACCACAAGAAATGTTCCACCTGTGGGTGAGTACCTCTAACTTCTCAAAGCATAATGTTTTCTTAAGGACCATTTTCTCTGAAAGTTCAACTCTTATTAATACAGTCATTTCATTCTTCTATTTAGGACCTGTTTGGAAAGGGTTTGTATGCTTAATCCAAAAAACTAGGGTTTTGGACATGCAAAACCGTCTGGTCGGAAATATGTCTAAAAGGGTGCCTTATCTTATCCATTTAATTTAATTTCCTGCTCTGAGGGAAATGGGTTGTGCTAATGTTGTCCACTTCAATGTGAGCTGCCTGCATGCTAATAGTCTGTTAAATGTGTTTATTTGTTTTTGTTTTTGCGCCCCCGAGAAGATGAGTGGATTTTATTAAGGCCAAAAGCCACGAAACAACAAAAGCAAAGGCCTCAAAAGGCAAGTGACTGTTGTCACTCTGCCTTGAGAAGTCCAAGAAATGAAAAACTGCCATGCAAAACCAAGGAAAAAAAAAAAAAGTCTTTAAATCCCTGCACCGCAAAGGCCCTTCATCCACTGTGAGAGCCAGAGACACGCTTTTGGCCTTAAATTTTATTTAGGCCAAAAGCCGCGAAACAACAAAAGCAAAGGCCTCAAAAGGCAAGTGACTGTTGTCACTCTGCCTTGAGAAGTCCAAGAAATGAAAAACTGCCATGCAAAACCAAGGAAAAAAAAAGTCTTTAAATCCCTGCACCGCAAAGGCCCTGCATCCACTGTGAGAGCCAGAGACACGCTCTATGCCAAAGCCCCACTCATGATGGAACCCAGTCCCTATATAAAGAAGCTAAAGGGAAACCCATTAACTCATGATTTTGGAGGGTCACTCAAATGCATACAAGGAATTCATTGATTTATGGTTAAAAGACTCAGCAACTCATTTGGCCCTAGTCGAATCAGGATTGGCCTGAGTCAGGGCTGAATTGGCCTAACTTGCCTGAGTCAGGAGTGACTTGTGTTACTGAACCGGATCAGGTGCTACCAAATCGAAGTTGACCCAGGCAAGTTGTATCAGCCTCTCCTTCTTAAAACCATGTTTAAAGCTCCGATCTTCAGCACCTTTCCTTAAAAGATCCTAGATTTTCTCTCTCTACAGCCACCATATAATTGCATATGGAATCAACTGCCATATGATATGATAGATGCCTAGTCCTAAAAAGGACTAGCTGTCCATCCAGCGACGATGTGGAAGTGGACTTATTTAAGACCCATCAATTCTAGAAAAGGTTAGAGAAGTTTGCCCAAACATCGTGAAACCACCTGTTAATGCAAAAATAGATTGTTAACAGATTCCCATCAGCTCTATACATTGAGCGCCTCTTTGGGACCACAATATTTCTCTTCCTTTGATGATTTTATTTGTTGCAGAGATCCAAGCAAAGGCTTGAACCCTGGGTGCATTGGCACCTTCCAAAATCTTGTGCAGGATGTGGGGACACACCAATTGCACATATACCTTGAACAGGGACTTGGAAGTGAAAATCCCTCTAGGAGACCACTTCCAAACTTTTCTCTCATCCTCTAAGATATCAATGATGGACCCCTACTATTTGCCCTAGAGGCCAACATGAAAGTTGGCTTCTTCACTGTTAAGGTTCCCATGGAGAGGTACATCCCACCCCACAATCCCCCTATAAACTCAGAGCAAATTTATTTATTTATTTTATTATTATTTTATCACCTCTCCATAACTCCTTCATTGTTAAGGTTCCCATGGAGAGGTACATCCCACCCCACAATCCCACTATAAACTCAGAGCAAATTTATTTATTTATTTTATTATTATTTTATCACCTCTCCATAACTAGAAGCCAAGGAATGTAAGGATGGGAAACAAACAGCACGTGGTTCATCATCAGGTCACATGTCTTCTCAAAAGCCAACTCTCACCGTGGCCAAGAAAGAACTGTATACTCTTGTGAGGAATATGCTTCCAAGTATCTCCTGAATTAGCTTGCTATAGTCTAACACATCAGACCTGCAATTCCGAGAAGGGATCCTGGGGAACCAACCCTCTTTGTACTTTCTGAAATTCACCTCTCTATGCTACACTTCTGGTTCCTCGAACCTCCGCCAGCATTTACCCTGCAATGCCTAGTTCTTTTAATTAATTCTTCCAACACATACACGTTCCCTTTTTTATTTTTAGACATCATCCCCTTTCAGGAGATAAAATTTGTGACACTCCTCTCTCCCCTCCCACAAGAAGCCCTGCCTAACTTTGTCAGTTTTCTTTTCCATGAGGGCAGATGCCTTGAAGAGGGAAAGAAATTGCACCGGATAAATAAAACTTCTTCCACCTTGCTAGCATCAATTCAATCCTCTCAATGATCGAACCCTAGGAGGAGACAGCATTTGCAGAGTGATGAATGGGGATGCATCCAGCACATCCCCTCGATTCACAGTGCAGTTAGGTGTCGATTAGTCTGCACAGAGCTGGGATTTGGAGTCCTGACGCCACCCTTTTCTGCTAAGAAATGGGGAGGCATCTGGCACATCCCCTCAATCCTCAGTGGAAAAGACGTGTTTGCAGGCCCTGGCAATGAGCACTGAGGACGGAAGAGAAGGTTGCTAGGGTTTTTTATGTGTTAGAGACGATTAGGGGTGCACACGGTTCGGTTCCGGTTTCGAAACTGGAACCGAATAGTTAAGGAGATAGATGATTGGTAACTGCCAGCTGTTGATATGGACCATTCATGTGTAGGGGGCCACCTTTAGTTCTCATCCCTTTTGAAACCGGATCCGAACCGTGTGCACCCCTAGAGATGATCACTCTGGTAGGTACTTTTTAACTATTTATATTGTAGCAGCTTATTGAAAGGTTTCTTAGCACTTTCTAGCCCTATTAAATGTTACATTACACATAAATTCAGGATACACCAGTAACAGAGAAATGGCAGCAGATATTAACATGTAATCCATAAATCTACTTGCAGTCGTCAAATATAAAGAAAGATTAACAGACTCAAACACAACTCGAGAGTTAGGGTTTATCCTATGCCCACAAAAGAGCTCAAAAGCCCAGTCTTCAACAGAAACCAGAAAATCCCATGCAGAGCTGAAACATACTAAGCCTAAAGCCTAAGACAATCCCAACTCTTCATCCAATACAATCCTGACCATACATTCCAATGACATAACTAAACCTATTTCATCCAATAATGGCGAAAATATGCCATTAAATGAGACTGATTCTGAGTTCCCATTGTTGATCTACACCCTGGTTGTTTATAACTTGCGTAAGCATTAAGTTTATGAATTCAAATAGGTCATTGAATCTTTGGCAAATTAGGAAGGAGCAAGTTAAGATTGATCTATGGTATTTTCTGGATTTCATGAAGTTCAAGAGAACACATGCCATTTCTTAGTGGTCCCTAACGAGCATTCATCTTTTTTTTTGTGATGTAGATCTGTTTTCAATCAGGCAAATCCTGACCTTAACTCGACTCCGGACAGAAAAAGAAAGGCTCCGGAATCTTAACCTCTCACTAGCACACTGAGCTGTCATTCCGAGATCAAGCTCCTTCAATTCGTAGCCAGTTAAGAGGCTACCCAGTTTCAGTTCTCGAGTATTTGTTCCCATTCTGGATTTCTTCCCTTAACTGTTACCTTTCACCTGCAGATGGAACTGAAGGAGTTTGACAATCATGGTCAGCAGCATCATCATAGCCTTTTACAAGCTATCTGTGGTCTGCATTCCAATGACAGGATAAGTTACCAAAACACTGCAGTTATGGAACTTGCTGTTGCAATCAAGGGAGTTTAGAATCCAGTGGAGAGGCCGAATCTGCAATTCTCTTCATCTAACTTTCAAGTGCTAGTCAGGAAATGTCGAGTTTCCCATTGAATCTCATGAGTCAATGCGCATTGACTGTCACTGGACTGGAGAGATGATGCAACCGATACCAGCAGGCAATTGATTTCTGAAAGCAAAGTAAGCTTGTGTTGGGGGAAATGTAATGACATCCATATGCTTCTGGGACTCTCATTTCCATTTATTGAAGAACAGGGAGGCCCATGTCACATATGTGGGTGATTTCATGAGTCTTGTAGCAGGTCCAGGTTCTCTTTCTTCATATGCTGAATTACAGATGCAAGAGCTGTGCATTGTCATGCTTCTTTGTCACAGTTTATTGCTTTGGTGTGGCCTTATCCACACATGAGCCATGTGATCAGGATATCCATACAGCGGGCCTCACTCCCAGCAAGCTATGTTGTGAATGTTGAATCAAATCTATTCATTTCTGTTTGATGGTCTTATCCAACTGGCAGGGTTTTCCTATATGAGGGACAGACCACAACTTAAAAATTAATGGTGAACCAACATCGTTGTCATTGTGTATTTGAGGACACGTTTCAGGCATGCTCCATCCACCACAGGACCTACATTTTGAGTGATGGATGATGTGAGTATGAATGAGGCACCAACACTCCATGATGGTCACCGCCATCTGAGCAAGTGAAGAGGCAATTGAGTAAAAATAATGCATATGGGTGAGATCCAGGCCCTGCATCAAGTGGGCCTCACTGTGCATGCCTTGTCCCAAAAATCAAGCCTGCCGGTTGATTAGGTGGGAGTACCCAGGTACTAGAAAAATGAATGACTGGAAGAAAAAAAAGAAAAAGATGGGGGAGTCTGAAGCCTGCTCTGGGGCATATTGATTATTGGACTGCTCGATCACAATCTCCCAAGGTCAAAGATGCAATCCATGCATGTTAGGCCATTGAATCGTTTAGTTGTGGGTCTTAAGGAGATTGACTTGGAGGGAATGCTTTCTGCATCAATACTCCTTGGATTGAAAAAACTCCTCGATTATCCTGGTGATGCACTCACAGCGATCAACGGATTATGGAGGAATAGGATGTAACCTGTTGATGGTGGATTGATGGTGATGGCCGATCAAGGTGAAGTTGTTAATGCTGCTGTATGTCCTCACCACAGTGATCAATTGGCCCGATCCCTTCGAATTCCCCCATCAAAGATTCGTCATTTGCTAAGGTTCAACATCCCATCGTGCATATATCGATAACGTCTTCTTAGGTGAAGATTTAATAATCCATTAGATTCTATGGATGTGTTGGCGGGGATCAAGATGGAGATGATGAGAAAGCAAGGTGGAGTTGATAACGGTTGTCCGCGTTTATCGAGGCAACATGCACCATTTGTCTGCAATGGTGGCGAAGATCAATGATGGTAATTGTCCGTAAACCAATACTGCAATTTAGTGAATGTTTCATTGACAAATAACATTGATTGAGTTGATAAGGTCCTTCAACGATTGGCCTAGGAATGAGAAGAAAAAATTGAGAAATTTGAAAACCCTGCGCCGAACTTTGCAAGGGTAATCTCAATCTCACCAAAACACTCAATGGGCATTTTTTCTTCTTCTTGATGATCTGTGGCTATAATTCCCACTGTGTGAAACCTATTTATTAAAAGACATCTGAAATTCACCTCTTCTAAAGAATTGTTGGGGAGCCGTGGAAACATATAAAGACCAATCAAGTAAAGTACATGCAATTGCACAAACTGGAACAATTTAAATTTTTTGTGGAAAAACTCATGCAAGAAAAAAACCACTACGCAAAATGATGCCTAATACACTATGAAAGTATAAATTATAACAAATAGTCTTATCAATTCAAACAAGCCTTGAATCTACTTCAATAGCTCTAATTAATGTCAACCCCAAAATGATGTATGTTTTTTTTTTTTAAAATCTACATTGGTCATTCGTTTTGCCAACTCATTTCAGGGCATGAGCTTAAAATTGAGACATGTCCAAAGCTTAAGTGGACCATACCTAGAGGTGGACACGAGTCTAACCGAGTCGAGCCTGGCATAGCTTGACTTGGCTCGGCCGCCAGTTGACCCCAGCTCGAACTCAGCTCGGCTCGGTCCTCGAGCCTGACTAGCCAGCTTAGTTCGGTTCAGTTAGTAGCTCGGGCCAATTCGAGCCAAGTTTGAGCCAAGATTGAGTCTCTATGGCATTTTCTCAAACAACATAGAGTGCACTTTCTATTTCTCACGGAATGTAAAGCATCAACATTAATTTACAAGTATTTCATCAAACGCTGGATAGGCAACAAAAAAAATCAAGATATGATAGTATTTGTTTCATAGCCATACCTTCTTCGCCACCAACCAACACTTCGTTGAGTCATTTCATCAAATACTTATTGAGCAACATCAATATCAAAATAACCGAGTCACTGAACTAGTTTGATCCGAGTTCGATTTGAGTTGGGGTACGATCCGAGTTGAGTCGAGCTTGGGCAAGCTCGAACTTGGCTTGAAAAATTTTCAAGCTTAAAAAATCAGCTTGACTCTGCTGGAACTCAGTTTCAAACCATATCGAATCAAGCTTTTTCGAGTCGAGTCGAGTTGAGCGAGCTAACCGAGCTAACTCGGTTCATGTACAACTCTTAACCATACCACAAAATATAATGGGGATGATGATGTTCGTGGTTAAAACATTCCTAGGGACGACAGTGATGTTTATTTCTCATCTAATCCGTTAATAAGGTCACAATGACCTGGATGAAGGGAAAAAGAAATATCATCTTGATCCAAAATGTTCTATGGTCCCCAGGAAATTATCAACAGTAAACCTTCAATCCCCACTGTTTCCTGTGGTGTGGTCCACTTGAGCTTTAGATCTACTTCAATCCCCTAAAATGAGCTGGAAAAAATGGATGAACGGGGTGGATAACACATACATCATGGTGGCCCCACAGAGCTTTGACACCGGCTTAGCTGGCAGGTGTTGGGGTCACCAGCCAAACCGCGTTCGTGTGATCAAAGTAGATGAACCGATAGAGACATGCACAGTGATCCTGGTAGGCCCACCTGGGCTCATGGAAGAATTTGAATGATCAAAGTGGGAATGCGTGGCTCTTGTGGAAAGAAAAAAAGGTCCACTGATAACATGGTCAAGTTCTTTCAGGACGGGAGACTTTACAGGCGCCGTCAATCTGTAATGGACCCACGCAATAAACAGTCAAGATCGTTGTCGTACAGACGGGGGGACCTACAGTTCAATTAGTGTCCTGGCGGGCTAAGCCCATGGGCTTCTAGGCCAGCCGGACATTCCCGTTATCAAAGGGGCTCAATTTTCAGGAATGGGCCCGCTCTCAGAAGAGCCCAAGTTCAACCCATACTCGGTCAGGCCCAAAAGCTTGTCGGGCCAGCCCGTCAGGTGTGAATGTGATGGACCGGAATCGTATACAACACTTGTTTTACGCTACTGCCTAAAACATCCAAGATTTCTGTGGTCCACTATGTTTTATACGTAAATCCACTCCGTCCATCACGTGAGAACCATTATTTTAACTGTAGGTAGAGATGAACAGCCCAATAAAAAAAACTAGTACGGCCCAACAACGGGAATGATGTAAAACTACTTCTAAAACCTCTAATTTCACACCGTAGCCCGCATAATATTAGGATCAGGAAAATTTTTGTATTTCCACTTCATACGATGAGTTAGATCCGATTAACGGATTTGATGAATGATACACACCGTGGTGGCCCCACTCACCAACCGATGTCTGGCATCCTATCCCCATTGTTCCATGTGGTGTGGCCCACCCGAGTTGTGTATCTTTCTAATGTTTTTTCCCATGTACTAAAAGCAAGGATAGAACTTGATGAATGAACTGGATTTTACATACACAACATTTCGGGCCCCACGTAAAACAAGTGCGGTAGAGGTATTTCAGTCAACGGCACAGATCTTCCACAAATGCTTCCCTGCAGCCTGCAGGCGTATTTCAGTCATGCTCGTGCGAGCAGGCTAAGCTAAGCAGGGAGACGGTTTTACAATACATCGCGATGCATATTTATGTTCTTTACGTCCGGACTTTAGCCTTTGGATTAGGGTTATATTGTAGTGATCCACACCATTCATTCTACGGGATTCATCGTGGATTTTGTATATAGGAAAAAATCAACGTGGAAAATCCTAAGAATTGCAAGTAAAACAATGGATAAAGGAGACTGTCCATATTCAAAGTAAAAGAGTGAATTGATCAAAGGGTTGGTAAATGATAATTAGAGAACTCTTTTGGTTATCCCATCTCCACGGTGAGGCCCATCATATCAATGGTTTCGATCAGTGCAAAAAGACTCGAAATCCATAGGCGCAAACCTCCCTAGGTCACGAGATTCAGAGAATTCTCGGTCACTCGCCCTAACGAGTTAGAAGGCCTTCGCATCACACGTGCTAAATCAGCAAACCTGTAAGAGATCTAGACCTTTCATCCAATACTTCTGTCTGTGGTCATGATCTGATTCAATAATCAAATTGTGCACACCATCACACGCGCCACAGGTGAATGGATAAAAAATTGCTCAGGAAGAAAAAACCAATGGTTCAGATTCAATAAAGAATAAACGGATCTGATTGTTTATCCATCGCAAGATCACAGTACACTGCCCCCCACCGAATGAATGGACAAGATAAGATACACGCGAACCAGATTAACACGTGTGACGCGAAACCCCAACGCCCATCACGTGCGGAGCGAGTACACATCCGGCCAGATTCATCGTCTCGCATCACTTCCTTGCGTCTACAAAAAGAAGAAAAGAAAAGGGCTTTGGATGTCTCGGAGGAAGCCGCTGCTTCATATCCGATCATCAAATCGACGGTCAGTATTGTCCAAGAGACAAAATAACCCCTTCTCTCTTCTCATCACAGCCATTAAAAGGTATCATATTCCGTTGTCTAGGGTTCGATTGAAACGTTGCCTATCTAATATTAGGGCAAGGGCGAAACAATCCTCCCATAAAATGCATGTGAAGATCCCCAATTTCTAGATCCTTCTCGATGCTTTCAAAGGTATTCCGGTTGTACGATACAACCCTTTCTTCTACGCCCTGGAATAGAGGACCGATCGCCTGCAACCGGCTGTTGGTTAAGCTCATCCACGACCAGTTTCTACGACAAATTTCCCTTGAAAATCTACGATAAGGGCAAAAATGGAAACAAAAAGTTTCGGAAGGTATAAAATAATGGTTGTACCGTGCTTCCGGTCGTAGGTGATCAGTTCCTCAGAATTTTGGTTTCCAAATTTGCCCTTGGGAATATGGCATATTTTCAGCGGACTGATCACCTTCAACGGGCAGTGCAATACGAGCCGTTCTTTTTCATGCTTTCGTGATTTTTAATTTTTAATTTTCCAATTTTTCGTTTGAAAGTCTCATCGATTTTCAAGGGTAAGATGTTTGGAACGATGGGTTGTAGGTTAAGTTAACCTACAACAAGTTGTATGACACGGCTCCTTTTTCTTAATTGAAAATGTTGGTGTAGGTCGTGGGTGGGGCTACTGCTTACTTGGGGGCCGAACGGCTTTATGTACATGAGATCCAACCCAGTACATCAGTTGTGTTACCCTGTATCTGGCCTCGGTGCTGAAAATCAGGCTGATCCAAACCTCAGGTTGGCCACACCATAGGGAACAGAGAAGAATCATGTCTAAAACCTCTAAAGAGTAGCCCACCTGAATTTTGCAATAGCATGATTTTTGGTGTGTCCCTTAATCCTTGCGAGGTGCGTCAGATGAGTGGATAGGATGGCATATAAACGTCATGGTGGGCCCCGCACAGACCCAATGTTTTAAATATCGTTATCGCGTAATGTATTGCACCCTTGTGATACAGATAAATATCGGTTATCGCATGGGATGTATCGGTTGTATCACGTAATGTATTGCTGTTGTTGGGAAACATGGGAACATTGGGAACTTGGTCGAATTTTTCAATGAAACTCCAGTGATTGTTGAAAAAGACATCAATATACACTTAGAAATCAAAACATTACAAAAAAAAAAAAGTACACATAATAGGGGTTTCCTTTGTATGGGGTCCTAATATATGTGCTTTTCAACTAAACTGATGCAAGTATATTCAAAGTCTATTCATATAATTTATAAATGTAAGAAGACATGTATGGAAACACAAGCAATACATTTAAAAGCAAAAGAAGAATCACTAGAATATGTTACATACATGTTTAATTTTGTGTTTGGATATAAAGATTGCAACTAATTTGTGAGAAATTGAGAAATTTTGATTTTTCTCAATTTTTCGTAACTTGACCCATCTCTCCAAAATCTCGAAATCGAAGTTCCAAATCCATGATTTTTCATGGAAAATATGAAGAATCATAGATTTGCAACAATTTGACATTGGTTTAACGTGATTGACAACAAAAACATGGATTGAAAATTGAAAATGTTCATTGGATCAAATAGGTGGGTTATATCGGCACTACTTGTGCGTTTTGTATCGCACAGGTGGGATACAAGATATATCGTGGGATATATCCGCTGATATCGTCGATATTTAAAACACTGCATAGACTTGATGGTCAGTGTCCTCGTTCCGACCGTTCCTTATTGTGTGGCTCCCCAGACTTTTGGATCGCCTGATTGTGGGGCTGTGGTGTGAACGTGAGGCAGTTCATCTGATGAACAGGGTCGATCTTATGCACATTCCTCTTCAGCCCATTTGGTGCTTGGTTAGTGGAAGCGTCGCCCGCCTATAGCTATGCCTTTTGCATTTTTTAAGCTTTTACCCTTGAAAATATAGGATACTTTCAAGGGGGAAAATGCTTGTTAATTATCCTTACATGAAGAAAGCTGATTAAAAGTTCTATTGCATTGTTCTTAAAATGCTTGTAAACTACCTCTACATATGGGAATATGAAAGTTTGATCACATTGTTGCCTCCCGAAATACATGGCTATATTTTACCTTGATACATGAAGCAATATCTGTAATTTAATAGATTTGTACACGAGACTCTAGGACCTTACATTTCAAAATAATAATAATAATAAATAAAAGGTGCCAGGGCCTTGGGCCTGTATATCTGGACTGAGAGATTGTATTTTTCCTTGACCTGCTTATTGTTCATTGCTGATGCTTGCTGTTCTCGATAGTGCTCATTCGCAGATTACCGATTGGAGAACTAAGATTGTCCAATCATTGAGATTGACATTTGCAAATCCATGACAGGATGCATGCAATGAACCATTCAAAGCATGCACCATTATGTTGTTCCATTTCTGATGGTACTTGAATAGATAACTTGTATTTTTTAAAAGTGGTTTTGGATTTTCCAAATATAAGCTTCTGAATTTTTGTTAAAATGGTTTTTGCTTTTGCAGTTACTTGTGATATCTAAAGCTTGAGGAGATATTATTTTCCGACTTGTTTTTATTAATATATTTTTTTTGGAGGAAGACGTGATGCCACGGACTTTATCACGTTCACCTTCATACAGGCGGAGATATTCACCATCCCCTGTTGGCCACAGGTATAGCAGGAGAAGCAGAAGGGATCGGAGTCGTTCCCCATATTCCTATTCTCATGGCAGGTGATATACTTGTAAAATCCTGACTGCTTTCAGACTTTTGTTGCATATAGATGCAAACGGTTCAATTGGAGCAAGAAAATCAAGAAACATTTAGAAAATTTTGTTTGCGAACAGAAGCTTTTGCTTTCCTTCCCAACTCTCTTTCTCTCTCTGTCCAAGATTGCTTCTGCATTTTTATTAGAGTGTAGTGTTTATTGAACTGCTTTCTTAGTTTCTCCTTTTGGATTTGTATGATTCCCTGGCGTGTTTGATGATTTGGTTTTCTAAGTACGAAGTATATATAGGGCTATGTTGCAGGAGAATAATAAGATGCAACAAGTAAAATTTAAAACAAGTGAGGAACTTGACTTCTGGGTAGAGGTTTCTTGGTTGTGCTTATAATTTACACATTTGGTTCTTTACTTGGTATAAGTTAGGTTGTTGTGAATTGGGATACCAGTAACCTGGATCATGAATCTATCCCCCTTTGGATTTCTCCACTCTGAGGGTTCTGTTAGGATAGATGTGTATCAGTGTATGTATGGTCATAGTGTTGTACATTCTCAGATTGGTAGCCATCCACCTTTCTAATCTAAGGATGCACAGGCCTGTCTGTGTACATATCTATTCTAACAGTTCAAGGCCACAACTCAGTGGTAGAGAGGCTGTGGTTCAAAAAAATTGTTGTTGTTGCTAAGTGCACAATGCATTTGGGTGTGATTGCTGTCAAGATTATAGGCACATCGCCGGTGTTGTTAATGGGTGGGATTTGGGTTGGATCATCCAGCCAATCTGATTTTAGGGGCACTTCTTGCCTACACTCTACGGCGATACCCATTATTTGGATGATTTGGATTTTGCTCCATATATGCTACATTTACAATGGTCAAGAGCATGCCTATAGCTCTCTCATACTCCAAGCCTATCAAATAACTCCACCCTACCAAATAACTCTTTCCAAAAATATCCATTTTCCAAGCTTCCTAAAACTGCAAGCAATTATTATGTATCTATATATTAAAAAACAACTAAATACCATAATCAGGATATGATGGCTCATGCCAACCTGGATTTGGTTCCAACCAGATTACTAAATCCTGGTTAGTGGACCCGATTTGACTTGTGGGTCCTTAAATTGGGTCCAAATCTGGAGTTGAACTAGACCGGGTCCTCGGGGTGTTTGGTTCAACCCAACGCATTTACATCCCTGCACATTAATCTCAATAGTTTGGTGCCAATCTTGAAAAAGAAGAAGGAGAAGAAGATATGTCCACACTATGCTATTTGGTACATCCAACACTCGGGTACTCAAGGTGCCAACCTTGGAAAAAAATGATGTAAGCACAAGGTGCCATTTAGTGCCTCTATAGATGGTTCCTGATGGTTGCTGCCAAAGACTGACTTGTGTGGCTTGGTAAGGAACCTTCCAAAAATCTGAAGATGTTAGACATCTGATATATTGGAGCATCTATTAAGAATTTCAAAGACTTACTACTAACAGTTTAGCACAAAATGCTGAGGATACAGTTCAGAGGTTGGTTAACTGTTCCTCTATTAATGTGTCCAACTTGCATAAAACACGAGTCCAAAGGAAATACTTTGTACAATAGGTTGATTGGTTTTCCTCCTCCTCGTGCATGCCCTCTGTTTTCTAGTAGCAATTTTTTTTTTTTTTTTTTTTTTGACTTCTTCGTTCTTTACTGCACAAGCAGAGACGAGTAAGAGTTGATAGTTAAGTTAGCATTTCGTTGTACACTGATGATTTAACTCTGACAGTTTTCTGCTCGGAGAGTCTTGCAGTGAGATTTCCAATAGTTTACATGGTTAAGCTCGATGGCCAAGTCTTGGAGCTTTGCCCACTTTGTCCATGTGTTTACCTCCACTCCATAGGTCAATTTGCTTTGAAAAGGGAAATCAGCATATGCATTTTCGAATACTAAGAGTTCAAGTGAAACAATTACAAGCAGTTATAAGAATGATATAGAAACCTTTTTCATTATAATAAAAAGTAAAAGAAATATAGGTGCTCCCCAGCTAATGGGAAGTAAGCAGGTGATGGGTGCTGATGATTGTTCTTTGGTTGCTCGATTGCGACATACAAGAGTTCATATGATAAAAGATGGAGCACACAAAGGCTAGTCTAACAATATATGAGGTAACTTTACATGTTACATTATGGAACTAGTACACTTGACAGTGGGGTAAGTAGGACCTTAATGTGTGCTCTGGAACTTTGAAGAGTCTTCAGTCATTAATAGCTCAATTTCATTACACAGGCGGAGAAGTCGTTCCCTTTCTCCACGACGGCGCAAAAGTAGGTCACCATCTCCTAGACGGCGTAAAAGTCGTTCTCCTACACCAAAGAGACACAAGAGACAAAAAAGTAGGAGTATCACAAGGTCTCCTATACACAAGTCTCGAAGTCCAAGCCTTGGATCGACAGAGCGCAAGAGTGCAATTGAGAAATTGCGAAAGGAAGATGAAGAAAAGAAAAGGTATATACATAACTATTACCTGTTCCAATTTTGTTGCCTTGCATTATTTATTTATTTATTTTATTTTATGTTGTTTGTGAAGATATGGGTGCCATGGTCTAGAAAACTTTTTTATTTTGTTTTTGTTTTTTATGTTTAAAATTTGTCCTCAAAGTACTTCCCAAATCCTTCTGTCCTGAGAGTATTACTGTATTCAGAAGTTATGATGCAAGGTCTCTCCTTTTCTTCTAGGCTTTTATTATTTATTTTTTGAAGGCTTATATTTGTTAACATATGGTACTTCCTATTTCTGTCCTCTCAAGAAAAAACTTTTATGACAATCGCAAGTTTAAGGCACTCGGAGTATTAGGAATATTTTTGAGGTTAGTCCTAGTTGGTGCAAGATGTGCTTTCATCTCGGGTGCATACTTGTTAGCATGCATTCTCTCTTTTTTGTCCCATCTTATAAAGGACCTTTGGAAGTTTCTCGTATTTGTCATCTGTCATATCTGTATGAAATTCAGAATGGCGACAAGAGCCGAGTAAGAAGCAACCTTTTTTTTTTTGAAAGGCGGAGTAGGCAATAATCATTGAATTAGTGTTTGAGATATTTTATAATTATTAAATGTAGAAAACATTAAATATCTATATTGATATGTAAAATAGACATGATAATTCACGACTCATTGATGGTATTATTGCTATGGATTTGCAAAGGCGTGCATACACCTCACACAGCACAGGTGCTAACCCCGACATGAATATCCGAGCTACGCATAAGGTCGGTCCTATTGCGCTGTGTTTTCAGTATCGGTATTGACGCATGTATCGCACACTTGGGATACAGAAATATATCACGTCTCGTATGAGAATATCGAATGTATCGTATAATGTATATCACTGTTTTTGGGAAACATTAGGAAATTGATTGAATTTTTCAATGAAACTTCAGGGGATGTTAAAAAAGACATCATTACACACTCAGAACTCAAAAGATCACAAAAAACAAGTGAGCATAATAAGTTTCCTTTGTGTAAGGTCTCAAACTATATGCTGTCTGATAGAAGTGATGCAACTATATTCAAAATTAGTTTATATCATTTATAGATCTAAGAAGACATGTATGAAAACACAAGCATTATGTTTAAAAGCCGAAGAAGTAAACATATACCTGTGATGTGCCCTTAATGCGCATGTGTGGTTGTGCCCTTGTAAACGCATGAATATTCTTTTTTAAAAAAATTGAAAAACTTCCGTTAATCTGCAGATTAGCCTCTAACCACTCCAATGTGGTTTTTTCCACACTAATTGCAAATTAAATGGGGAAATGTCGGATTTTTCTCAAATTTCCGTAAATTTCCCAAATTCGTAAATTGAACAAGCAAGACATGCAAAATCATGGATTTTCATCTTTGTTATACTGATTCTAAGTGATTAAAAAAAACTGATTAATTTTGGAAAAAAAAAACTCACTGATTTTGTTTCTGGCCCACCTGCTCTTTGATCTCGATTTTTGCACCCAAAATTTCTTTTCTATCCAAAAAATAAGAAATGGTTGGTCGAAATCAGCTTAGGAAGGGATTGAAAGCAAAAAAGAAGAAGAGAGAAATAACGAATTTAGAGGTTCATTTTTTTTTTTTTTAGTGATTTTTTTTTTTCTTTGAATTTTCAGGAGGGTGTCGGCCTGAATGCATCGACCACACACAGTGACTATATGATCTGTATTGTCGATACTTTGTATCATATAATGGTGATATATTGAAAATATCACAATGTATTGATATATCCATGTTACGGTGTGATATTTACTGATATATCACACGATACCCGAAAGTTCAATAACCTCTGGGCTGTTCGGTATCGCTGACCCTCGATACAGATAGTGTTGACCGATACTGCAAACACTGCTACTGCACAGATGACTGCTGCAAAATTTTGGCAGGTACTGATCGGTGGACCACTCATGTGCAAAAACAATGAATTGATTAACAAAGTTTGGGAGTTTGCAAATTCAATGTGCATGTATGGCCCATCTCATGAGTAGAATAGCCTGATTTTTAGGCCAGGTCATCTCTGTACAGTGGATCCCACCTTATGCACAGTCATGTGTCCCACACGCTTGAGATGTTGGAATGTGCACTGTGCAAAGGTGCATGTGGGGCTAGGAGACACCTATACTGTATATGGTGATCTCTTTTCTGTATGATTAAAGATTCACGCCACATCAACCTGCCTTAAGGCCTTAGACAGGACTTATTGGCGTAACAGGATTTCTAAAGCCGAACCCAAATACCTTGAACAAGGGCTTAGATAGGAAGTAATGGCATAATGGGATTTCTAATGCGGACCCAACAACCCTGAACAAGACTATAATAATGACTAATCAGGCTCAGATAATGATTAAATCCACTTACAGTAATAGTTTTGAAATTTAAAGTATAGTTAGAAATAAATGATTAGTAGTTGCTATAAAACTCAGTGCCCCATGCCTATATTCTTAGAAGTTTGTGTTGCTGTCTCTGTTTTAGCCACCAACCGACACGACCAGATTTCTTATCACGCCCAGATTTCTTATACTGTATTTGAATAGATTTAGAATATTTTGTGTCAGAGATGTACTTCAAATGCCAGAACTGAAGTCTTTTTGTGATTAGTTTTAAACCTGCAACAGGTTATTTGACATTCTTCTCCACAGGCTTTTCTGAAGGAAGCTACTTCTATAGTTCGACTTGTTATATTTGATGATCCAATTGGTGCCTCGTTTATCTACTGTTCACCAGTTTGAAAAACCTCATTTGTTTGGATCAGGAATCTTTTAGAGGTATGCCTGAAAAGCATAAGCTTGTATTTAGTATCTTTGATGGATGGAAAGGAAGGTTAGTCATTCATGATAGATAGATGATGAAGCTCGTCACGTTGCTTGCTGATTCCGTTATGCTACTGTATGGCTTCAGAGACGCATCCTGAATTTGAAGTGTTATGAGTCTGCAATGGAGGCCATTTACCCAACTAACTTTCCCCTTCGTCCTATTAGGCGCCAACAGGAGGCGGAGCTGAAACTATTAGAAGAGGAAACCGCACGTAGGGTGGAAGAAGCTATTCGAAAAAAAGTTGAGGAGAGCTTGAACTCTGAAGAGATCAAGCTAGAAATACAGAGGCGAATAGATGAAGGTCGTAAAAGACTGCTTGATGAGGTTGCAGCTCAACTTGAAAAAGAGAAGGAAGCTGCTCTTATTGAAGCAAGGGAGAAAGAGGTACTCTCTTGGATCATGATGAGCTTTTTATCTCTTCATGCTTATTTGTTGTGCTCAAGTATGCTAATTTTATTCAATTGGTATTCACTGACAAGTTCTAGTTTAGTAGTCCACGGCGTCCAAATTATTTGGTCCAGTGTGATCCTGCTGGCAGAAAACAGTTAACTCACCATGTTCAGTTAGCTTTTCTACAAGTAGCTTTTCCTTTTGAATAAGAGGTAGAATTATTTTACATTTTAAACTCAAGTGTCGATGGTCAACTGCGAGAGGCGTCATAAGTTGTCGTGAATGCCAATGGATCAACTTTTTGAGAAGAAGACGGTTTACTCATTTCCCAAGGAAAAGTGTAATCATCGCCGTCAATTTCCATTTTTACTTCTTTACAATACAAACAACGAAAAACACGATATCCGTGGCACTGAAATTGATTTACAGCGATTTTGATGTTCCTGAACACGCCTAATGGAAAAACTCACAAGACTAAATAATTTGGTGTCCTAACTATTACCCTGCAATAGTATTTTTTCCTGCAAATCTAAAATTGACTGAACTTGGTAATATGGTGTGCCATAAAGGCCATTACAGGGCCGTAAAGGCTGTTACATAATGGCAACCGTTACCCATTACAGTGTCGTAATTGCCGTAATAACCTTTATGGAAAAAAATAACCTGTAACCTCCATTAACGACCTGTTACACTCCCTGTAAAGGCCGTAACAGCCCTGTCATGGTCTGTTATGAGGCAGATATAGGTTTTTTGGATATTTTTTCAATGTTACAGGGAAGATACAGGTTTTTCGGGTTTTTTTTTTTTTCAATAAAAGAAGAGATCATAACAGCCGGCACGACCTGTACTGTAAAGGTCACAGTGGTGGCCATTATGGCTACTGTTACCGTTACAGAATACCTTGCTTAGTAAGCTTAGATTTAATTCTTCTTACATGCGTTAATCAAGCTTCAAAAAGATGAGTTATCTGATCCTTGATCACCCAAGGATGTATATATTATCCTTGAGTCTTTAGCTTGCACAAGGGGGGCCCAAAGTTTGGTGATCCAGTCCTTGGCATGATGGACCCCACTACAATGGACGATAAATAATCTGCTTGCTGGGACAATTTCAACCCTTCAATTGGTGCCCTGCAATTTTGCAGTTTGTAAAACAAATGCAGAAATTGGCCGGTTAAAAAGTTCTAAAGATTTGATGACTGGAATTTTCAAATCTGGGGCATTTTTTGGGGCATTCTCTGTCCACTGGCACCCATTAGATCAATGATCTGGTTAATTGAAACATGGGCTACCGATGTAGTAACTGTAAAACGGAGGTTCTTTTGCATGTCCTTGGTTTGAGTATCATATAATTCCTCTTTCAGGCATGGTGACAAATCTCGTTCTAGGGAATTCTTGGGAGATTTTCAAATTTTGGGTTTTTCTCAGGATATTCTCAGGAAAATTTTGCTAAACATAAAAAAATTCAAAAATAATTGTTATAAATTGATAAAAGTTTTAAAAATTTAGATATGGATTTTGCTAACAATGTCCCCAACGTGCCTTTCAAAAAAAAAAGAAAAAGAACATCCCCAATGCTTTTAATTGATACCCGGGATGCCTGATCATCAATTTGAACCGTCCATTCTTTCATACAACTATGGACAATCTAGGGTGCAAAAATAATGCCAACCAGATGATCCCAAGCATCCAATTAAGAGCATGGAGAATGTACAACCAAGATTGGTTGGAGAAACAAAACAGGTTCAATCTTCATCTTAATAGCATTAGTAACTGAGAACCAGAGGTTCTTTTGCATGTCCTTGGTTCGAGTATCATATAATTCCTCTTTCAGGCATGGTGACAAATCTCGTTCTAGGGAATTTTTGGGAGATTTTGAAATTTTGGGTTTTTCTCAGGATATTCTCAGGAAAATCTTGCTAAAAATAAAAATTCAAAAATAATTGTCATAAATTAATAAGAGTTTTAAAATTTTAGATATGGATTTTTCTAACAATGTCCCCAACGCGCCTTTAAAAAAAAAAAAAGAAAGAACATCCTCAATGCTTTTAATTGATACCTGGGATGCCTGATCATCAATTTGAACCGTCCATTCTTTCATACAACTATGGACAATCTATGGTGCAAAAATAATGCCAACCAGATGATCCCAAGCATCCAATTAAGAGCATGGAGAATGTACAACCAAGATTGGTTGGAGAAACAAAACAGGTTCAATCTTCATCTTAATAGCATTAGTAACTGAAAACCAGAGGTTCTTTTGCTTGTCCTTGGTTTGAATATCATATAATTCCTCTTTCAGGCATGGTGACAAATCTCGTTCTAGGGAATTTTTGGGAGATTTTGAAATTTTGGGTTTTTCTCAGGATATTCTCAGGAAAATCTTGCTAAAAATAAATTCAAAAATAATTGTCATAAATTAGTAAAAGTTTTAAAATTTTAGATATGGATTTTGCTAACAATGTCCCCAACGTGCCTTTCAAAAAAAAGAAGAACATCCCCTTGCGGTTTGGTGGGCTGTTTGGGTCGAAAGGAATGATCGGTGCTTCAACGACAAAGCCAACTCGGTGGAGTCCACTTTGTCTCGGGCGATCCAATTTCTGGTCGAATGGGCTACTTACTCGATTAAGGCAATAGATTGTAATTTTGATTTTCTAGCTGCGTAGCAGTTTTGCTGTCTCAGCGGAGCTGTGTTTTTCTCCCTTTCTTGTTTTTTCTTTCCCTTTTTATCAATATAATCCTCTGCGTTAATTCTCAAAAAAAAAAGAAAAAAAGAAGAAGAAGAAAATAACATCCCCAATGCTTTTAATTGATACCTGGGATGCTTGGTCATCAATTTGAACCGTCCATTCTTTCATACAACTAGGGACAATCTGTGGTGCAAAAATAATGCCAACTGGATGATCCCAAGCATCCAATTAATAGCATGGAGAATGGACAACCAAGATTGGTTGGAGAAACAAAACAGCTTCAATCTTCATCTTGAACCAGTTATTGGATAGATCCCACTTTGAATTGCTTATGATTCCAATGTGGCACTTTTTTTTTGAGAAATAACGAAGATTTTTTATTAAAGAGAAAGGGATTACAGAAAAAGGATTATCTCTCCGAGGAAGTGAGAAAGCTATCCTTCGACAAAAAGTAAATTACATCCCTTAAAATTCACAGAGAATGATGTCCACTCGACCACATTCTGATGAACTCTCTGGACTATAGCGGCTGCCGAGTTGGATACTCCCTCAAAACATCTCCCATTTCTTTCTTCCCATACATCTCCCATTGCTTATGATTCCAAAGTGGCACTTTGGTTTGATGATTCTAACCATGCAATCAATGGCTTGTAATATACAGACGGTTGGAACAAATTGGCCTTGTTCATAGGGTTATCATCATATGATTGGTGTGATTCTTGCATCATGGCTGGCTGCCAATGGTACTATTGAATAAACTTGTCCCAATTGATGATTGGGCATCCCATGTGTTAGTTAAATGCATTGGGGATGTAGCTAACCTCCACATGAAGGAGAGGATGTTTGCAAAACCCTTCACATCTATAGCTGTTAATGAATTAATTAAAATTTTAAACGGTTTGTGTGTAAATATTGGGTATTTCCACCATAAAATTGGCAAAAAAAAAAAAAAAGGAAAGGAAAACTGCTGATATTTTGAAAATCCGATGATATTAGTGTGATGATATTGTTTTATTGTTTTTCCATGATAATGTACCCTGATTTTCAAAATCTCAAGGGTATTTGCCAAGCTGCTTTCAGGAAATTCTAATCCTCTTCACCTATAGTTTCCCTGTTGGATGTGTGACATCAATTTTGACATGCAGGAACAAGCACGGAGAGAGAGGGAGGAGCTGGATAAAATGCTGGAGGAGAACCAGCGGAGAGTGGAAGAGGCCCAGAGAAGAGAGGCTTTAGAACAGCAGCAGAAAGAGGAGGAACGATACCGGGAGTTGGAACGAATCCAAAGGCAAAAGGAAGAGGCCATGCGGAGGAAGAAAATGGAAGAGGAGGAAGAACGGGAGAATCAGAAAAAGTTGTTGGGTAAGAACAAATCACGCCCCAAGCTGTCATTTGCAATTGGTTTGAAGTGAAGCGATGGTTTTCAACTCTCCTCCATGTTTGCTTCCTCTATATACATAAAATCGAAGGTCTTGAAGGTGGATTTGGATCCCACTGCTTTGTTCATTTACCTTGGATTACAGAAATCAGCAAAAACATGTTTTTTCATGTACCTGCGTTGAATAGATACAATCTCGGCTGTCTTCTAATGGCTTGATAACAGTTGGCAAAGCAGTATTGTAGTTATTAATCCTTATTCAGACAGTTTTTCTCGTGTTGCTGGCTTGCTGCGGCTTTGATTGTATGTGTTGACGGGCTCCTTTTTTTTAATTTTAAAATTTTTTTTTTTAAACCTGTGTATTCGTCTTTCATGGTCTAGTTTAGATGCTCGAAATTTAGATTGAATTTGGATAAATCCCAAGGGTCCGATTGATGGGTTTTGTCTGTTGAATTTAGGGCCTCTTTGATTTTCCAAATGCTGGGTAAATACCCTGTAAATATCCCATTATTACAATTTCACCTGTTTGAAAATGTCAGGGTATTCCTGCTTTGAAAAACGGTCCAAGATGACTGCATAAATTTGTTGGCCCCACCATCATATATATGACATATCTGCATCGTCCATCCGTTTTACCCTGACATTTTGAGGCATGAGCTGAAAATTGAGAAAAATCCAACATTCAAGTGTCCCACACCAAAGTAAACAGTGGCCCCAAGAAGCTTTTAACTGTAAGTGTTCGATTACATTTTTACTGTGGTGGGTCCACTTGAACTTTGAATCTGCCTCAATTTTAAGCTTCTGTCCTAAATTCAGTTGGCATGATGGATGGACGGTGTGGATAATCCACATGCATCATAGGCCCCCCTAATATTTGGAAGCCGCCTCCATTTTTGCGTTGAAAAAAGCTAGTGTCAAATCAACGGCCTCCATTTTTGCTGAAAAAAGCAAGTGGTAACGATAAAGGTAATTACCAAGAAAATAATTATTGCCCATTTCCACTGCATTTACATTTACATGAGGAAATCAAACATGCCCTTAGACTGCTGGCCTGTTCTTGTTACTGCCCATTCATGGCTTTCTATTGGATGGCTAGGATCATCTAATCTTTGTTGATTTCGCGATGAGTGGAATATGTGGGGCCCACCTATTATTGTAAGGGTTGTAAACCAGGGGCCAGTTTACTTCTCATATGGCTTCATCTAAGGAAAGCTTAAAAAGTCTGGTAGAGTATGGTGCCTCATCCAAGGTGGCAGCATTTGCATGGCAAGCAGGGTGGAATAGGATTCTCACCATCGATGACAACTTATAGAAAAGGTGTCTCTGTTTAGTAAATGTGTATTCATTATGTTGGGGAGATGAAGAAGCAGTGGACCATCACTTTATTTATTCCCATTTTTCCAGCAAGGTATGGAGTAGTGTCCTGGATCCTTTTGGAGTGAGCCGGGTGAAGCCTTGTTTGATTGCTGAGATTTTATTTTTATTTTTTACAAGTTGGGTTGGTCTCGCTGGATAAGAGGAAATGGAGATTATTCCTAGGGGTGTTTGAAAGAAATAACAAGGGGTGTTTGAAAGAAATAATAGGTGCTTCTGAGATAGGTGCGGCAGTCCTAGGGGTGTTTTCCTCTTAGCTCACTCATCTGTTGTAGAGTGGGCTAATGCTGCATCTCCTTACCCCCGGTTTGGCACCTTAAATTTAGTGGTAAATGGGTGTATTCCAAATACAAGTAGCTGCTTTTTGGTAGACTTGGATTTGGAGGTATTTTAAATTTATCCTTTTAGTGTGTTTTGAAATCTCAACAAAGGAATGAGATTCCAGTGTAATTCAAAGGAAATTTTTTTTTTTTTTTTTTGCCTCCTTTTTAAGCATAAGAGAGTTAGACAATAAATGTGTCTCTAGGCTACTAATTTATTAGATGCATGGTAAGCTAATGATGCCCCAAAACAATTCAATTATCAGCTGCAACACTAAAATCATATCAATAGAATGATATGAATCATCCAAATGTTAAATGGACGGTTAAAAAACATTGGTGAGTCGCCAATTTGTCATCGTTGCATTTGTGGCTAGCCAAAGTATATACTTTAATGGGCTTATTACAATCATTCTACCAAATATCAAACACACACACACACACACACTAATTTGATATATGAAATCTAGTTAATCAAATCCAAGTCCGGTGAATACATGGATGAATTCCAACGCCCTTACAAATACAAGCTTCCAAAAGGAAAAATTGGATTCTTGTGCATTTTAACCAAACCAAAAAAATTGGATTATAGTGCATTTTAACCAAACAAATGAAGATCTGGAATTCCTCATGGCAGTTGGTTGCGATGCTCCAAACATAGCCTTTTGCAGTTAATACAATTTAGTAATGTTATCCTCAAGGGGAGGCACTTCTCTTCGGGTGTGTGCATGTGTGTGCATGTGCCAGAGCTTCCCATGAGGTTGAGCTGTGTGGGCCCCACCGTGATGTCGGTAGAACATCAACACTGTGCAGTCAGATGCACCATTCCATGGTGGGCCACGGGCTTAAAAGCAAGTCGGTTGAGAGGGGTTATCCTACTATTAAAACATTCATAATCATTTATTAGACCCACCAAGATGTGGTTCACAGATCCAGCTCATTCATTGTGTGTGTCCCACTTTAATGAGGGGTCAGACCAAGTTTCATCCGTATCCAAAACTCAGGTGGGCCCCACCAAGTACCTTTATATGTTTTAGGCATGTCTTCATATAATTTTAGATGGTATGGCCCACCTGAGTTTCGTATACGGCTGATTTTTGGGATTTCCTATAACCTAAAAGGGACCCACCAAATTCACTATACGTTTCCACACACACACATATATATTCTAAATTAATGCTACATTTCCTCTAGGAGCTTCACCATATGCCATTGTCTTATCTTTTTAAAAGAAAAAGGTCATTCCATTGCAAGATCTGTAAACAAATAAAACACAATTGCATAATGAGAACATTAATTGTTCAAACTGTTGATTTGATGAACCCTACCATGCCCAAAAGAATACCCAAATTGGAAGGTCCTCTGGCTCTTCAATCAATAGCCTACCTACAAATATACAATACCAATGTTCAATCCATGGCTAGGATCTTCAAATCTTTATTTATTTATTTTGGTGATGAGTCCCTTCAGAGCAGCCTCGATGGACTCGGATTGGGGTAGTGACCCCTCCAGTACCCACCTCAGTACTGGTCGATGCTGGAAAAAGCTGTGGGCCCCACCATGATGTATGTGTTTTTATCAATGCCGTCCATCCATTTTTTCAGATAATTATAGGATATAGGCCCAAAAATGAGACAGATCCAAATCTCATGTGGGTTACACCACAGGAAACAGCGAGGATTGAACGCCCACCATTAAAAACTTCTTGAGGGCCACAAAAGTTTTGGATCAAGCTGATATTTGTGTTTTCCTTTCATCCATATCTGTGTGACTTAATTAACAGATCGGCTGGCAAATAAAAATTACAGTGGGCGTTCAATCACACTGTTTCCTGTGGTGTGATCCACCTGAGATTTGGATCTACCTCATTTGGCATTCATGCCCTAAAATGAGCTGCAAAATGAATGGACGGCGTGGATAAGACACATACATCATGGTGGGCCCCACGACTTTTCTCTTACTGGAGGAGTCAATACCTAAAAGCCGGGTGGCCCCACTCGCACCAGGACGGCCCATCCTACGTAGGAATTCGCTTAGAGAGAGGAAACAATTGCACCGTTGAAAATACCAATAAGACATCCTCACCACATAGGTCGTTTGGGCTAGCAAGCAACCAATGTATGTAATCCATGGCCCAATTCCTGTGAAACAAAATAAAAGCCAACCTAGAAAGGGGAGAATGGACAATAGGGCTGAAAGTGGGGTGGCTTCAACCCTACCGACTGGTCACTGGTGACTGCCCGGCATTGAGTTGGGCTCGGTCAAGATGTATTGGGTTGGGTATCCGGCTTTGGCTATACAAACATCAACCTGTTAAAACTTGAGTTGGGCTTAGGTTGAGGTCTTGGGTTACCCAACCCAAACCTGATCAATATATAAGTTACTTATAAATTATAATCGAGTACGGATCATTTATGTTGAAGGCACAAGAAACTCTAGTGCCGTTAGGTCTCATTAGTCCACGTCATTTCTGATGACTCAAGCGAATAAGATATGCTAGATTTCTCTCCCCCCAAAAAAATTGCATGCCAGTTGTCCTCTATTTTAGCTTGTTTATTTAGAAAAAATGAAATTCTTTATAATAAATAATAACATATAAAATTAATAAAATTATAGATTCAAAAATTAAGACGTTTATTAAAATATAATAGACTAATGTAATAATAAAAAATATTAGCATGTATTTATTAGACTAACCCGGCCAAGCTTGCTTAGGTTGAGAATTCCCGACCTCAGGTTGCGTTGGGTTGGGATACGACCCAACCCACCTGACTTTCAGCCATAATAAACAACAAGGCTAGAACTTAGATCCCTTAACTTCCTCTGCTGGCCCATTTCACTCCCAACATGCCATATTTCACCATAAGAGTTGGTGGCCTTGTGGACCCAGGACAGCACCTCGAATTGTGACTTGGCTCGAATTCCATCATAAGTGTGGCCCACCATTGTTAATGATAAAATTCACTTGGTAGGCCCACTTCGGATGGTCCACAACACAGAAATCATACTAATTGGACAGCCACAACCAATTAAAATTTCACACTGTTGTATACTCTGGTGTTTCAACACAAGGTCATAGGTTTAAGCATCCATTGTCGTGCAAGTGCGCTGGAGCCTGAGGGATGAGTGTGCGTGAGAGTGTGTTAAAACCAAAAAAAAAAATAAAAAAAAATCAAAATTTCCCTTTAAACATAAACTACCGGTAAATTTTATTTTAAATGTCTATAGATGGGTTTGAGTCCTTACCTCAGTGGTGGACTATGAGGAGTTTCAACAAGAGGTCTTGGATTTGATATCCATAGGCGGTGAAATCCTGCTGTGGCGTGCGCGTGTTTTTTAAAAAAAAAAAAACATGTCATATACGGTCCATTGATTATTCAAATCGATGGTAAATTTTGATAAATTTTTTTAGTAACATGACTTAAAACAGGTCATAACCATTTTAAGAAGTACTAATGGTAATTATGCCAATGCACTTTGGATAAAAAAGGAAAAGAGAAATAAATAAAATTCTTCAAATTTAAATGAAGAAACAGAACAGACAACAATAGAATAACAAAAGCAACCATCAGTTGTTAATTTGGTGATATAAGATTGCATTACAATCAATGGGCATTCTTGTTATGTTGTTGCATGTCACCATCATTTTAAAGTGGGCCGCACATTAGTTCATCACCGTTCACTTTTTGGTCGGAGAATCTGGACCGTCCATTTGGTGGGCCCCTCTGAAACTGGATACAAGAGCCATTCTTTTAGGTCAGACAGCATGAATAGGCTGATCAGTGTCTACCGATGACCTTTTATAACGTGGGCCACAAGATAGCTTATCTGGTTTATACCAACCATGCAGCCACGTCGACAGAGGTAAACCCTATCAAACCAACGGCGCTGATTATCTAGAATTAGGTTTGTTATGCGGCGCCTCCACTCTGTTTTTTAACCAGAATTACAAGCACTAAGCTCTCATTTTCTTCTTTAAGATAATCACTTGAAAGAATCAACCCCACTTTCACTTTCTATATAAAATTGCTTGGTTAGAAGTTCTTGTAGAGAAATGCTCCAGTGCTCTTTGGAGCACTATAAGTTATGGTGCTCCTAGGTGCATAAGTTCACTTGGATGATCTAATCAATCAATCTAAACCGTCCATTGAAAGTTCAGAACACAATACATCTGCTGGCATGCAAAAATTGCACTGTTCGGATGATCTGATCCATGATTTGGTGTTCTTTTCTATAGCCATCCCTTTTGGAAGCCATGGATGGGATATTTAACATTAACCTAATAAAACTAATTCTTTAGAAACATATGAAATCCATGATGGTCCATGGATCAAATTATTGATTGGAACTATTTTATGTAAATGATCTTGACCATCCATGTATCAAAGGCCATTGATCAAATGGTTAATATTTGTCAGATCAGTGTAATGCTTTCATGGTAGCACATGACATATACGTTAGACCTGATGAACGGTCTAGATAAATGGATTGGACTGTTTAAGAGCGCTATACCTTATAGTGCTCTGAGAGCAGTGGAACATTTCTCATTACTCATTATAAAGTTATGATACAAAAATAACAAATGAAAAATATTAAAAAGAAAGGAAAATGATGTAAGACATTAAAAGCCGTGGACGACTATTATGTTCCTTTTATTGGGTGGAGTATCCACCCACTTGCACACTTGTAATGGCACTTTTAAGTGGCAAAAGCTCCTTGTTTTCTCACCCATTTGGAAATGGTTTTTTGGATTTATGGTGGTGAGTAATTAGTGGAACCCCTAGATATGGAAGGAGGCTTGTATGCATGGTTTTGCATGCATGGGTGTGTAGGGATTCTTATTATATAAGGGTGGTTGGGTATTTTGATTTTGTAGGTCAGCAGAGTTTTTAGTACTGACTAGAGCTGAGAGTGTTGATTTGGTTTTGAGAGAGATGGATGGCCGTTGGTTAATTGGGTCTCTGTGTGGCCCACTGGATAAGATGAAACTATACATGGCTGTGATTTCCTTGCAGTTTGTCTATGCAGGGATGTCCATCATTGCTATGATTGCTTTGAAGGAAGGGATGAGCCATTACACGCTTGTAGTTTATCGACACATTGTAGCGACGGCTGTGATTGCACCCTTTGCGGTTGCATTAGAAAGGTATACTCCTCTCTCTAGTTATACTGATATTGATAGTGGAAATATCTGGTGGGCTCCCTGTATCGGAATCTATATCACTTATCTGGACCGTCCATTAGGTTCAGTTCACTCTTCATAAGCAGCCTAAAATAATCATGCTAGTCAGATGATCCACACCATCCAGTAAGAGGCTTGTGGAAATTGAAGGACGAGATTGTTCACATACGATAGGTTGACTAAACTCTATTTTAAAAATTAAAATTTATTATTTAATGCATATAAAATTACTGGAAATGGATACATTAGTTGAAATACACAAAATAGAACTCAATCGTGCATTGTACAGTTCTGGCATCCATCATTTTCTGTGGTTTTACAACGAAATCTTACTGACTGGGCCAGTAACTCAGTCGAGTCATACCGAGTTGTATTGAGTTGACTCAGATTTGAAGGTGACTCGATGAGTCTTGTCAAGACCACACGGAGGTACGCCAGGAAGTGTTTCCATGAGACTCGACTCGGAATCTCTTCAAGTTGATTTGCCTCACCATGATGCATGTGTTATATCCACGCTGTACATCCATTTAACGAGATCATTTTATGGCTTATGAAAAAAACAAGGCAGATGTAAAGCTCAAGTGGACCACACCTCAAAAAGTAGTAAGGATTGAGCGTTTAGAATTGAAAACTTCTTCGAAGTTATCTATTGAAGTTTTGGATCAATCTGATATTTGTTTTATCCCATCATTCAGGCCTGCGTCACGTCATGTTTTGTGTGACCTCATGAACACGACAGATGATATTTAATAAATATCATTGTGGGCCCTAGTAAGGTTTCAAAGGTAGGAATCATTGTGCCCATTGGTTACTGCTTTATGTGGTGTGGTCCATTTGAGCTTTGGATCTACTTTATTTTTTTCTATCTTAACCTAAAAATGAAATGGCCAAATGGATGTACAGTGAATATAACACATGTTATGATGGAGACAAAAAAAACTAGTAGACATCAACGCACTAAGAGGTCGGAGGTGTGTGCACGCCACGCAATTCATCTGCTTCCTTCCCTTGGTGGTGGCCCTGACAGCACCCACCGGTCGGAGCGGATTGATTTCGGTGGTGCGTTGACATCAGCAAATTCTGTGGGCCTACCATGATGCATGTCTTACATCCACACCGTCCATCTATTTTTCTAAATTATTTCACAGTGCTATCATACACCACCATAAAAAGCAGTGGAGACAATGATTCCACCATCGAAACATTGGCAGTCACCACCGTTGTCTTTATTTCCCATCCAAATCTTTTCAAAAGGTCACAGGTCTACCTCGATGAAGCGTAAAACAAATATCAATTGATCCAGGACTACTTTGACCTAAAGAATTTTTCAATAATAGACATTCCATCCCCACTCGAGATTTGAATCTGTCCCATTTTTAGGCTCAAGCCTCATCAAGTACACAGACGGTTTAGACATAAGACACGTCACACAAAATTTAGGGACGTCAACACACCATGGACGGCTTCCTCCGATCATGTGCCGCTCTCAGCGATGGGAGGGTGGAGAGCGTACTCGACCTAATAATTTCTAAATGAATGCGGATTGCATGGTGACCCCAACACCGCATACCTTGTGGTGCTAAGGTCGCCCTGAAAGATAGGTGCACCCAAAGCATGCCCGAAACTTGTCAGGTCCATTTCAATATTACTTTATTTGGTTCACCCAAAGCAGGCCCGAAAGTTGTCAAGTCCATTTCAATATTTCTTTATTTGGTTTAGTGGTAGGTGGGCCAATCAATTCCCACTGCAACTAACACTGGTCAACAATATAGTTTTACAGTAACTCTACAAATGTAATTTGTATGACTTCACATTTAACAGCAGCCAGTAATCCAATTGAAACTACCCAATCTCACTTCTCGCGAAGAAATTATTATAAGAGCATAGATGTTAACTTCTTACACACAATAGCACCACCAGGAATAATGGCATGCATCATGGTATGAGAGCGACGCTTTCTGTTAGGGGTGTATACGAACCGAGTTAGCTCGGTTAGCTCGCTCGACTCGACTCGAAAAAGATCGATTCGGCTCTGTTCAAAGCTGAGTTCGAGCCGAGCCGAGCTGATTTTTTGGGCTAGAAAAATTTTTGAACAGAGTTCGAGCTTACCTGAACTCGACTCAACTTGGATTGAACCCTGACTCGAATTGAACGCGGATTGAATTAGTTTGGTGACTCGGTTACTTTGATATTGATGTTGCTCACCAAGTGTTTGATGAAATGACTCAACGAAGTGTCGACTAGTGGCAAGGAAGGTATGTATATGAAACAAATCCAATTTTTCCTTGATTTTGATGTTTCCTGTAAGGTGTTTGATGAAAAACTTCTACTATTTTACGTATCGTGAAAGACTGAAAGTGCCCTGCATGTGTTTGTGAAAATGCCATAGAGATTTGATTTTGGCTCGAACTGGCCCGAGCTGCTGACCGAACTGAGCCGGGGTCAGCTAGTGGTCGAGCCGAGTCGAGCTGGCCTTAGCTCGACTCGGTTCGACTCGGTGTACACCCCTACTTTCTGTAGTGGAAACATGTCGCTCATGCAGAAAATCTGAGCGGTACAAAAGGTGGTCCTCTCTATAAAGATCATCTGTTGCTAGAATCGGACTAATACACTCGAGTCAAGACCATTGGATGTTCATTGATTTCAATGGCTTAGATCATCTGATAAGTGGGCCTTCCTGAATTTTGTCCAAGTAGATCTTTATGGTCAGTCCCACCTTTGTCACGGCTCTGATGTTCAATATAAGTGACTATTTTGTGAGGAAGAAAAAGCGTTGTATGTACGTATACAAACAATACATAGAACGGTAATGCTTATATCTTGTGCAAAGTTTCGAATGTCTCAGAGAAACTGAAGCTTTGCAAAACCATTGTAGAGATTGTAGAAGTGGGTCCTATATTCCAGTGATCCCAACCATTGATATGATGGGACTCACCTTGGTGATGGTCCATGCATCACTCGTCTGTAGTGTCCCACCATGGATGGACCATGTGTTGCGATATGTCTTAAATCTGAGTCCTTTCGCAACTAGGATGCAAAAGGGTCCCTTCGCAACTGAGATGTGAAAAGAAAGTTGTCTAAACTATAAATAGGTGTTCCTAGGGCTTTTATAGGGTATGAGAAATAATTCTAAGGCTTTCTAAAGGGGTTCTAGGGAAATTAAAGGGTGTAGTAAGGGTGAGATTCGAGGTTGTTCGAATCGGGTAAGTCCTCTCTCTTTATAATTTCTATTTTCATAGTGGAGATCTGTCGCTTTGTGCCGTGGGTTTTTCCTGCAAGGGTTTTCCACGTTAAATCTGTGTTCTCTTGTGTGTGCTTGGTGTCATTGTATTGCTATCCTAGATCTAGATCTGTGTGATTCCACAAGCACAAATCACAATAAGTGGTATCAGAGCTATCGTTGGGGCACAGATCTGAATCTGAGGGATTAGTAATAATGGCGAGCACTAGGTATGAGATTGAGAAGTACTCAGGGAAAAATAATTTTGAGTTATGAAAAATCAAGATGATGAGCTCCTTAATCAAGCAAGGCGAAGATGGTACTCTTAAGGAGCAGAAGTCTACTATGACTGATGATGATTGGAATACTCTTGATAAGAAAGCTTTATCATCGATCCGTTTATGTCTCACGGATGAGGTTCTCTACAACGTCATGAGGGAAAAAACTACGGCTAAGTTATGGGCGAAGTTAGAGGATGTCTATGCGAAAAAATCCTCTGAAAATCGCCTGCACTTGAAGCGGCAGTGGTATAACTTCAAGATGCCAGAGAGTGGAGATCTGGAGGCTCACATCAGCAACATTAATAAATTGGTTTGTAAATTACTGGATATGAAAAAAGTGATCAAAAATGAAGAACAAGCATGTATGTTGCTGAATTCTCTTCCTGTGTCTTATGAGTCATTCAAGGACACAATGTGCTTAGCGAATAAAACCCTGAGTGTCGACACCGTTATCTCGGCCCTTCAAGGGAAGGCCATGAGAAAGCTCAACGTCGATATGGGGATATCTTCTGATGCACTGTTTATAGGGGGTATGAATTCTGAATAAAGAATAGGTTCTTCAGGCTATAGATCCAAATCCAAGGGCAAGGGCAAAGGAAAGGAAAAGTGCTGAAATTGTGGGAAGGAAGGACATGTGAAAAAGGATTGTGAAAATTCAAAATCGAAGAGAGAAGATTCTGAGGCTTCATACAAGGAGGCCAATGTTGCCACGTCAGATGAATCGAGTGGATGTGATGGTGATGTTTTGTCTGTGTCTACTATCAGGCGGCCATACGATGATCGTAAGGACGAGTGGATGCTAGACACAGGGGCATCTTTTCACATGACTCCTCATCAGAGTTGGTTCGCTAGCTACAGGGAGTGCGATGGTGGACAGGTGTTTATGGGCAATGACTTTGCCTGTAATGTTGTGGCCGTTGGTACGGTGTGCATCAAGATGTTTGATAGGGTGGAACGTACCTTGACTGATGTCAGGCATGTTCCTGATTTGAAACAGAATCTGATTTCTCTTGGTGTACTTGAGACAAAAGGATGCAAGTACACAGGTATTGATAGTACTCTTAAGGTATTTAAGGGGGCACAGATAATCATGAAAGCGCAACGACTCGGTAACATGTATAGGTTGATCAGGAGCACTTCAAAAGGTGGAGCTGCAGTGGATGTAGCAGATTTCACCTCTGCATGTGTGTGGCATGTTGGGCATGGCCACATGAGCGGGCAGGGTAGGAAGGCTAAGACGTGTGGATGGGGATACAGAGCAGGTGGAGCAGCCACCTGTGAGAAGAATCACACGGCATGATCGCAGGATATCGGCGAGGTACATGGACGACTCTAATATCGCAGGAGATTTATCTTCTATTCAGATGGCTTTAGGTGAGCCTGGTGCTGAGAAGTGAAAGGTGACTATGGGCGATGTGATGGATTCGTTGTACCAAACTGACATATGGGAGTGGGTGGAGCTTCCAGTGGGCCGGAGAGTGGTTGGATGCAGGTGGATCTTCAGAAGGATACAACATAGATACAAGGCGAGGTTGGTAGCGAAAGGTTATGCTCGGAGAGAAGGGATAGGCTTCTCAGAGATATTCGTGCCAACGGTATAGCAGGTGTCTATTAGATCCGTGATTGACGCTGGTTGGCTAATGTGATCTTGAGCTAAAAGGATGGATGTGGAGTCTGCACTTCTGTAAGGGAAAGTGAAGAGCAGATCTACATGAAGCAACCAGAGCAGTTCGAAGTTAAAGGGGCTGAGAAAAGACTTTGCAGGAGGTCGTGGTTCGACCTGTCGCCTAGGTAGTGGTTTGATTTATTCATGGTGAGTCAGGAATTGATGACATGTAGATCGCCAATTATGATATATCTGAAATCAATGTACTAAAGACTCGGTTAAGTAGGACATTCAGGATGAAGGATCGGGGGGTTGCAAAGATGGTTCTCGGCATTGAGACTGAAGGAGGAGTAGGCTTTGGTAATCACAAGAGGAATACCTTGTGTGTAGGTATTGATCAAGGATGTGATGGGTCAGGGAAAGCCGGAGAGTGTTCCCTACGCATCTCTCTTCAAGTTTTCCTCAGGACATGTCCCAAAACAGATGAGGAAAAGCAGGATATCTCATGAGCCTTATTCGAATGCTGTTGGCAGTGTATGCCATGGTCTGGATTAGACCGGTTATTTCACAGGCTGTTAGTGTTGTGAGCAAGTACCCCGACAAACAATATTGGGTAGCGGTGAGATGATAAGAAGACTACGTCTTTCCTTTTAAGAAGACAGGAGCAAAGATGGTTGGGCATGTAGATTCTGATCCAATGGATATGCTCTTCTAGATCGTTCCTGTAGAGAAGTTCAAGGTCTGTAAAACTTCTCTGTGCTTGGCAATGGTGTAAAAGGAAGACGGAGTATGCAAGAGAAACTATAGTGTAATACAAAAATAAGAAAAGAGGTCAAGAAGCTACACGGTTGAAGATTGAAGATATGGTAGAGATTGTTGCGATATATCTTAAATCTGAGTCCTTTCGCAACTGGGATGCGAAAGGGTCCCTTCGCAACTGGGATGCGAAAGGGAAGTTGCCTAAATTATAAATAGGTGTTCCTAGGGCTTTCTAGGGTATGAGAAATAATTTTAAGGCTTTCTAAAGGGGTTCTAGGGAAATCAAAGGGTGTAGCAAGGGTGAGATTTGAGGTTGTTCGAATCGGGTAAATCCTCTCTTTGTAATTTCTATTTTCATAGTGGAGATCTGTCGCTTTGTGCCGTGATTTTTTCCCGCAAGGGTTTTCCACGTTAAATCTGTGTTCTCTTGTGTGTGCTTGGTGTCATTGTATTGCTATCCTAGATCTAGATCTGTGTGATTCCGCAAGCACAAATCACAACACCATGACCCAAAAGATCCCTCTGATTGGTTATCGGGACATCTTCGACAGTTGCTTTATTTCTCTTCTTAACCGTTCATTTGTAGGCACAACAGTGGTCTAGATTACCGAACCACAGATCCTCCAGATTGTGGAATCCACTATATATATATGGGACTCCAAAAATCATATTAATTAAACGGTCGGAACCTTTGATAAGTACGAATTTGTTTGATGAATCTGTACCGCTGGCTGCGTTCCATTTTAACCGTCCATATGATGGGCACCATCGAGAAGTTAGGACCATCAGATCAAAAGTTTGGGTTGTCCTCATGATCCCAAACGATTTGGATGGTTTGGATTGAGGTACACACCCACCACGTGCACAGTGATTGGCTGATTCATGCAAGTGTTTGGATCGGTCTAGTCCTGAGTCGAGTCATGACTCGCTAAAGTTGGGTGACTCGTCCGAGTCATGCATGCGTGAGTATTTAATACTCGGGCTTGGGCTTGCTGTGCTGGATCCAATTGGGCGTTGGGTCTTGTAGTGTCAATGCAAATTACATACTAAAGAAGAAAAAAAGAAAAGAGGAGATTAACTACATTTGACTTTTGTTGTGTTTGTTTCTACAGCATAGTGAGGCCCAAGATGACATTCTCCATCTTCTTAAAGATATTGGCTCTTGGTTTATTGGAGTAAGGATCTTAAGATTGAAAAAACCCATATTTCTACTTTCATTGTAGTAGTTTATATTATGAGAAATGTTTTTTTTTTTCATTATTTTCTCTTTTGTTGTGGTAGGCCAGTGATGGACCAGAACTTGTACTACACAGGAATGAAGTCCACATCTGCAACCTTCGCATCAGCAATGTGCAATGTTCTTCCCGCCCTCACCTTTCTCATGGCATACATCTTCCGGTATGTATGTCCCACACACCCCTGACAATGGGTCCCACATCACCTCGCCACGCCAACTTGGCAGTCGAGATTCAGGCTCTTCATCAGTTGGGGTCCATATTCAATCTATGAAGTGGGCCCATGTGAGGAATGGCCTGGATCTCACACACGTGCCATGTCGAGTCTTGTTCCAATTTATCATGTAGAGAAATCACAAGGTGTACATAGAAATGCATACATATGTAAATGTAACCATTCATAGGTAATGCCAATGCCTATGAGCGTGATTTGTAGCTGTTGATTTACTTCGTAGCGGTCTTGTAGACTGGAGAAGGTGAATATTAAGAAGACACCCAGCCAAGCTAAGGTGGCGGGAACTCTGGTAACAGTCGCCGGAGCAATGGTCATGACAATATACAAAGGCCCCATTATAGAAATGCCATGGTCTAGAGGAGGAAGCCACATTAATGGACCCAAAACCGACGCGGTCGGAAAGGACTGGATCAAGGGTTCACTTATGCTCACCACTGGTTGTTTTTGTTGGGCGTGTTTCATCATACTACAAGTAAGCAATTTCCCGTCTATCCATACACACACACACACACACATACATACATACATACATTGCGTTGTTTGTATTAATGTTGAATTATAATGATAAGATGTGTGGTGCTTGTTAATGTAGGCTATCACTTTAAGGACATACCCGGCAGAGCTCTCACTTACTGCTTTCATATGTTTGGCGGGTGCAGTAGAGGGCACTGTTGTAGCACTAGCAATAGAACGCGGCAATACTGCAATTTGGTCTATTGGCTGGAATGCGAAGCTCTTCGCCGCCATCTACTCGGTGAGAAAATTTGAAATTTCTGATTTCAAATGATGGTTTGATTGATTTCCATTTCTATCATGGAGTGATTACTCATTCGAGTCGGCTTGGACTTAGATGAGTCACTGCCTGACTTGGGGCGAGTCATGACTTGACTCAGGACTGAGCGAGTTGGTCTGAGTCACTGAGAAAAATACATGCTTTGTATGGGTAGTTTGAGGCCTGACCCTTGTTTCCACATACAGTGTCACAACACCCTTAGTGAAGATTTGCTATAGGTGAATCTTATGACCATCTGATCAAGATTGGATTGATGCAAAGTGGGTCCCTGAGACCCACTTCCCTTTGCATTTTTATGATTTGAAATCAGATGCTATCTTTGGTCCACCACATTAGATCAGGAAGGGATGATAGTCAACCAATGCGTGACATGTGGCAGGTGGGGAGGTGGATCTGGACCATCCAAGTAGTGGGTCCTGTCCAAATATGAAATTCAATTAGAAAGCATGCCAAGTAGACAATTCTAACCATAAGTCTCTCTTGTTGATTCAACTTTCATTCAACCATCTGAATGATAGCTAGGTTCATCTGTTTTGTATGATTTTCAACAATAGGGCATCCATGAACAGGACCCACTAGATGGATGGTCCGGATCCACCGACACAATTCCATGCATTCAAAGAACAGCCTTCCTGATCCAATCCCTCTGCACCAAAATCTCCAATTAGGAAGTTAAATAACCATTCATTTTTTAAACTAACATAATGCATTGTTGGTGGGGTTCTCGCAGGGGATCTTCTGTTCTGGGATTGCTTATTACATTCAAGGTGTGATCATGAAGAAGCGAGGTCCCGTTTTCGTGACCGCTTTTAGTCCCCTAAGCATGATCATTGTCGCCATCTTGGGTTCTTTCATTTTAAAGGAGGAGATCTCCTTAGGAAGGTATAACTATTGATTGATTTTTCTTAATCACCCAACTAATCAAATTTCAACTTGGATCGATTCATCTAAAGATAACGTCCAAATCATGATGATGTACGGACTTTTTGGGTGGGCTACGTAAAGCCACCTGCACATCTCACTACTGTGAGTAGTGGGGAAACTGTATTTCTTTGGTGAGTGTATTGTAACATGGTGACTATCCATTCATGTCTTGCATCTAGTGTTTTAAATAAATGCAGCCATTTGTGAAGGTGATAATTGATTTAGGTCAGTCCATTTGAATGGCCAAAATCAGTGATGGATGATCCAAACCATCTATAAGTTTATCTGAATGCGATGAATAGGAAACACAATCCAAGCGCACCATCTTATACTTATCTGTAAAGATCACAATCATAGTGGAGCCCGTTAGTATGCCCAATCATAGTAATTCAATAGTCAGATCTAAATTAATGATCATGTGGGCTCACCTAATAGAAGTCTTAGATTTTAATAACAATACATTTCTTCAAATCTTCGATCAGACCCATTTGCTTATTTTTCATATCTAATTTCTGCAGGATCCTTGGAGCAATTGTCATAGTCATCGGCTTATATTTTGTTGTGTGGGGTAAGAGCAAGGATAGCATGATATCATCACCTCAGATCGATGAGCGAATAACCACACCCAACCTACCAACAGCAGCGATAGACTCCAAAAAGACGGTCCCCAATGAATTCATCAGTATCGGTGTTTCTATGCCAGAGATTCGAAACGGAGATCCTCATTAACTATTCAAATCATTACACTCAACACCCATCAGAAAAATTTTCCTCTCCAAATTCCGAAATCAGAATTCGGTGCGAATAATATTTACCATGTATCACCTTCTATCGATATATAATTTTCGCTCGTAAATGCTTTTGACAGTTTTGGATTATGCAATCTAGAAAGACTTGGGTGGAATTTATTTCACATTAGAGTGCATTATTTCAAAGATAATTAGCAAGTACAGGCTTAGAAATATTAGTCGGTCGCAATTTTATTGTACTTGCAATTAGCAAAGTAATGCGAACGGGCCACAAATATAGTAAAATGTGAGTTTTTGAACAAAAATAATAGTCATCATCACTATAACATTATCCTAGCTATTTCATCATCACCATCATAACATAAGCACCATTTCACACCCTCTCGATCAATTGGACCACCATTAATATGCCACATTGATAGAAGTGCCTTATGCCCCTCCATCGTCGACTTGGCTTGGTCTGGCCATTTAAGGCTTACTGATGTGACCCACTTGGCCATAAGGCTCCAAAATACATGCCGTGTCACATCAATAGGACTATCAGTAATATGCTCCGTTGATAGAAGTGTCTTATAATGTTCCTTCTGTCACAGTAAACTTGGCTTAGTTTGGCTTTAAAATCATGCCATATCATGTCAATAGGAACGTATTAATATGCCCCATTGATAGAAGTGGTATATGACTACGGTCGTAAGTACTGAGCTTGGCTTAGTTTGGCCATATAAGGTTTACTGATGTAGCTGACTAGGCTGTAAGGCTCCGAATCCTGTAAATGATTGTTAGGATGTATCTTGGAAATTATTTATGATGTATGATTCGCACGAATGTCTGTGGTTGTACAAAAATCTCTCCACTTATTTTTTTAAAGCCATACTGAGCAGCTAATATCACGCTGTAATGTTTGTGAGAAATCTATTGATGTAGAGCAGGTCGTGGATAGCTTTATATGGCTAAGATGGATCAGAAAAGGCTCAGTAGATGACAAAAGTGATCCAGACTGTCAGACATTAAATCAGGCATATCTCGCAGACCAGAATGAGTTATCGGTCATAAAATATATAATTTTGGGATAGGACAAGCTACTTTAGCCACCCAACCATGCCATGCCGGGTTGCTCAAGCTGAATCTGTGAAATACCTTTAGATCGATGATCATTTCCCTATTTTAATTTCATTTTTACTATAAATAGTAAGTTTTAGTTGGATTATAACTCTTCATCCGTTGGGATTTAGGAGTTGTGCCAAATGTGAAAAGTGATTAGAATAATTAGGATAATAGCTTGGTGAAGACAAATAGGACACTTACCATTTTTGCTCGAAAAGATTGTGCACTAGTGGAAATCATGACCATCTATAAATAGTAAGTTCACTATTTAAGTTGTGAATTTAAAGGGTTGGGAACTTGTTTATTTCATTAATTAATTAATTTCAGATTTTATAAAATTTATTTTCTATTTTCTTGTTCTTTTCCTCGTGGATTTAAGGAGTCTTTGTGAAGAGTTTGGAGAAGTTCCATAGATTTAAAACAGTTATCCCCTTAAGAAAGACAGTGCTCGACCTAATATCCTTCCCCGCGTCATCTATTTAGCTTATCTGTTTTGAAGATAGGTGGGCCCCATTGTGATGTTTGTAAGAAATCTATTTAGTCCATCGATTTTGCTTGATTAGGTTAAGACATGAGCCCAAAGTTGAAGTAGATTCAAAACTTGAGTGGATGCACAACAGAAAAAGTCGATAAGGAAATGTCTACCATTGAAACCTACCTGGTTCCACCTTGATGTTTATATGCTATCCAAACCATTAATAAAGTTATTCGAGTTTTATATGCTATCCAAACCGTTCATAAGGTCATTCTTACCGGGTTGAACTGAAAAGAAAATATTAGCCTAATCCCAAACTTATATGACCTAGGAAGGTTTCAATGGTGGACTTCCATGCCGTATGCCCTACTTGAATTTTGGATATGACTTATTTTTTTCAGCTCTTGTTTTAACATGTTCTCACAGAATAGATGTATGGAGTGGATTTCTCACAAACATCATGTGGACCCCACCTAACTTTAAGCGTTAATTTCCTGCGGCACCCTGACGCAGGCAATCCACGTCCATCACGAGCGAGCCAAACACCAACGGCATCGCCTCATTGATAATCCTCTTTATTTTATTAGCCTGCGATCATCAATGTACACGTTTAGTCCGTAGGTGGCTATCGACATGTGGGGCCCATTCAATCGTGGCATGGAGTCACCAACCCACACTTAAAAAATCTAATCATAGAGATTAATGATAAGAATAGTAGTGGAAGTGACCATTGTTTTTTTAATATTCTTTATTTATGGATTGTGAAAGAACAGAACAAATTTAAAAAGTGGGGAAAAAAGATGCATCTTTTAGAAATTGGCCGGTATTCATGGATGCCCACCCACCCTCCGAAATCTACGGCCATTGGTCTCTTTACTGTTGGTGATCTTTGGGCTGGTGTGAGTGGTCATAGGTGGGAAAGCTAGTGATACATGGAACCCTCCCTAGCTAGGAACGGACAAGATCTATGAGGGACCACCGTTATGTATGGTGAGTGTCCACCGTTGTGTATGGATTTTATCCACACCGTCCATCCATTTTTCCATATCATTTTAGGGATTTTTACTTAGATCCTAATGTTCAAGTGGACTACACCACAGGAAGCAGTGGTGATAATGACACCTAACGTTGAAACCTTCCTAGGGCCCACCATTATGGTTAATTTCCGTCCAACCTGTTTATAAGGTCACATAGACCTGGGTGTAGGGACAATACAAATATCAGCTTGATCCAAAACTTCCGTGGCCCATAAAAAGTTTTCAATAGTAGGTGTTTAATTCCCATTGTGTAGTCTAATTGAATATTGGGACTGCCTCATTTTTTGATTTGTAATCTAAAATGATATGAAAAAATGGATGAACGTTAACGGTGTGGATAAAACCCATGCAACATAATGGACCTTCAGAGGCTGTATCCGTTCCTAGCAATGCCTGGCGGCATAGTACCCAATCCGCCTCCTGATACATGCATTTCACAAAAGTGTTCTTTTCATTCACTGGTTTCATCCATAAGAAAATGCTGTGGCGAATTGACAATAGATGACTGACGTTTACTAGAATACATCACGGCCGTTGAATCTACCACGATATATATGGTGATCCAATGACGAAGATGGCTGCCTCAAAAATCTCTAAGGCTGGAAGATTCTCGACTTTTGAATCAATGGTCCACAAAGCAACGGTCAAGAAAGCAGTCAAAAATGTTAAATAATCAAAAGATCAAAAGTACTTCAATTAGAGAGTTTTGTTGTTTAGCATCCTCTACCAAAAGTGAGCTCCAGCTTGTAAATGGTTTGGGTCACCAAACATGTACGGCTATAGACCCGACGTGATGGTCCATCTTGATACAACGTATATTCGGGTGGGCCATGGTCTGGAAATCACGTTGACTGGACATAGCTGTCAATGAAAATTTGAGTTGAGTTTGGACCATTAACCAGTGCTGTTTCAATGTCAGTAATCGGATAGTCAGCATCATGCATTGCAGTACTTTCCAAATGCAGCCCATCTAAAGTAGGGTCCACCTGATGCACAGTTCAGATCATTCAAAGACGAGCCCCACTGAGTGATACATGTTGGATGGGTGTTGAGTTGCAACTCGGGTCAAGGTGCACTTGAAGTCTATGATGGGTTTCACCTGGGTATTGTATTTGATGTCTTTAATCAAGTTTTATGTTTCCTTTTCTATTTGGAATTCTTCTCAATTTCGTCTTTTATTTGGAATTCTTCCTAAAGCGATATATATGGGTGTAAACGGGATTAAAAAAGGTATATAGCAAGAATAAGATTTGAGGTTGTTTAAATCAGATAAGTTCTTTTTCTTTATAATTTTTGCTTTCATAGTATTCATCCGTCACTTTGTGTCATAGTTTTTTTCCTACAAGAATTTTTTTATATTAAAATTGTTGTGTTCTCTTGATACTTGATTTGTGCGATTAGATTACTCTCCTATATTCATCTCCGTGTGCTTTCGCGGTCCCCCAACACTAGATACATGGCTAGATGATCTAGTCCATCCATCTAGTGGTTACTACTATGGATATGCTATACACAGAGTGGGTGCAACAGCCAGGTAACCCAACCCAACTTTCATTGGGTTCAGCTTGGGTTGATCATTGAGGCCTTGGGCAACTCAGCCAAACTTAGACTTGACCTTATATGCATTGAACATACATAACTCATGACTGACATGTATTAAATAAATGTAAATTGTATTAAAAAAAAAGGTTTATGGTTGGAACCGGCCATGTTGTCTTGGAAATATACTCTCACAAAAAGGTTGAGGGTCATGTGGAAAATTGAAATTTAGAAATGATTTAAAATAGATTTACTTGTAGACAATCACTAGTGAGTGGATCTCATACTATTTTTTCTTAGAATATTTTTAGATAAATATACCCCTTTTCAATCTTTCTCTGAAATTCCTATTCATATAAAATATGATTGCAATAAAATATAAAGTTTTGTTGAGAGAGAGAGAGAGAGAGAGAGAGAGAGGGAGATTCTCAATAAAGACATGCATTAGAGTACATTTTAGTGAGAAAATAAAGAGGGATAAAAAACCTTAATTATCCATTTAGTTGTTGTAGAATTACCTAAACTATTGATCATGGCCAGTGGCCATTCTAACTATAAGATAATAGAAGTGAGTCACTCTTGGAATAATTAGGCAATGCATTTGACGCCAATTGTATAGCTTAAACTTTATACAAAGGTTTCCAAGTTCATATGTATATTATCAAAACCTATTAAGATTTGGGGAGTTTGATCATCAGAAATGTATTATTCACCTTACTAACATTTTCACAAGTCAAGCTTTGGGCTGACCTCATTGGGGTCATGGGGAGCAATGCCCCCTTGCTTGGGGTCCAAGGGGTGCATGCTCAGCCCATAAGATAATATATAAACTCTAATTCTTTTGGAGTGGAGAGAGAGAGAGAGAGTCATCATCGTATTGAGAGCTACTTCTTTGTTTGGTGTCTTTGAATATTGTGAATTGCTAGGAATTCGTAGATGCACTGAGAGGGAGCCATGTAAATGTGTGTTGTAGTTTGTATATTTTTTCTATTTTCTTATGATTTCTATATTGTTATGTGTGTGTGGTCAAAAAAGTATCATTCCTCCAATAATTTTGATTTTTTTTTAGTTATTTGAAAATCTATTTCCATTAAATGAATTCCTTAACAAATTCATTCTACCACTCATGTATAGAAATCAATAATTTCTTTATGCGGAATTCAAAATCTACATTTGAGGGTTAAGAAAGAATTTCATTATGTAGAATTTATTTTGTTAGTTATAGATGCTTCTTTAATTGGTGTTATCAAATGGATACATTTTTTATTTTTTTTATTTACTTTACATGTTATTTTATTCGGTGTAGGTATTAACCAAACTCAATATGACTCAACCCATTCTAACCTGAACCAATTTGAATTATATTAGGGTTTAGTATTCAATACCTTGGGTCACATGCTTCCCTTAAGGTTGGGTTAGGTTGCGATTTGACTAGTGACCCTAACACTAGCCAGTTAGCTCGCAGCAGAGCTTTATAGACCCTACCATCATATATGTATTCTATCCATGCTGCCTATCCATTTTATCATCTTTTTTTAGGACATGAGCCCAAAATGAGATAGGTCCAAATCACAGGTGGACCATCGCAAGAAAACAATATTGATTGAAAATCTACCATCAAAAACTTCTAAGGCCCCTTGTAATGTTTATTTGCAATCTATACCGGTTGATAAAGTCACACAGACCTACCTTAATTAAGGGAAAACACAAATATCAGTTTGATTCAAAACTTCTTTGCTCCCAAAAAGGTTTTCAACGTTTAACCTTCAATCCTCACTATTTCCTGTGATACAGTCCACCTGAGATTTAGATCTATCTCATTCTGGTCTCATGCCCTAAAATGAGCTGGCACAATGGACGGACGGTGTGGATAAAACACATTCACGACGGTGCCCACAGAGCTTCAACACTAACTAGTTGGCTAATGTTGGGGTCACTAGCCAAACCACGTCTGTTGGGTTAGGCCTGAGTTGAACCCAACCTAACTGAGTTGTAAATCTTACCTGCAACCTTTCAATTGGCTATCTAGAAAGGTTTCAACTATATGTGGATGACATCAATGCAATGGCCATAGCCAGGAAGAATGTATCTGGTGTTTGAGTAGAAATGCACTACCACTTTCAACTTGGTAATTGGACAATCTCTGTAAAACACGCATTATTAAAAAATAAAAAGACATTTTAGACAATTCCAAACTACCAATCATATGATCACATGGGAAATTAGTCTCCCCACGCATCATCATAGCCATTAGATCCTCCTTTACACAACTGAGGAATTCTTATCGTCCTCCCATGACTTACTAGCAGCCACGTGTGAGTGATCCCAGCCGGTCATCTCCGGTCAGGTGCTGCCATGGATGTGATCATGTCTAAAATGCTGAATTTGAGCATTGAGAGCGATTTTGGGAATGATCACATTCTTCCAACCGTGTGTTTCTTAGCAAACTTTCTGTTTGGACCCACACGTGATGTGTATCTGGAATCCAAACCGTGAATTTAGCGTGTTTTCTCATGCTTGCTGTACATTCCAAGAATCAACCTGATCCAAAAATGTAGCGGGCTGCACCACAGGGACAAATGTACAACAACCGTGGCCCACTTGAGGTTTTTTTTTTGGCATGAGATTTTGTGTGTCCCTTCATCCATGTGGGGCCCACCTGATGATTGGATTGAATGGCATAGATGATGTTGTGGATAAATATGGTCCGACCACCTTCAAGGTCAGCTCGGGCTTACGAGCGTATGATCCTGTACCATCTCACCTAGAGAGACTAGACTTCACACCCCCAAGCATGGTCTTCGGCGGTAGGCGCTTCCGAGCTCTCATCTATGTATCTCACAAGGATTATCCTGGAGCGCCTGGTTAGAAGAAACTTGGGGGATTGATCAGCTCGGCAAAGTAGAGGGAGAGCTCATCGAGAATATAAGGAACCGTCAAGAAGATAGACACACCCCTCTACTCGGAGAAGCCAATAACCTAGGCGAATGAGGGCTTGGCTAGTGCCGACTAGTATAAAAGTTCCGAGCTGCTCGTAGTAATCCCTGACCAACCGATCGACTGGCTCAGCTCGGCTTTGGCATAAACAACCAAGGACCTAGTTCGGGTCGGTCCTAACCGTCCGTGGTGGTTGAGCTAAGGAGACGCCAGCGTGTCAAAGACGTGTTGGACGACGTTCAAGAATATAAGGAAGCTCACCTACATATGTCGAACAAAGCAATGACCATCCCTTTATAAAAAAGGTCTCTGTGATGTCTAATTTCTGTAGCCTTTAACTTCTTCATCAGTGTAGATAATCTCTTTGGATTACCCATATATGGGTTTACGTCGGGCTTCCAACATAAAGCAAAATAATAGGCTTGAGTCGTGCCGACCTAACTTCTTAGTCGGGCGGCCAGTCTTCCTCTGATACGCATTGCTCTATGGCAATCGTTAACACCCATCACTTATGCATACCATCCACCGCATGATTCTACGGTAACTATCAACATTCATTACTCGTGCACATCTCGCGTAACAGCGGAGATTGTGCCTAAGATCACAAACTACCCTATCTTACCCGCACTATAAATAGAGAACTCATATACACGAAATGATACGCAAAAATCTCTAACCCGAAACCCTCAACACTAATAGACTTGGATTCCTAGCCTGACTTTGGAATCGGAGAGTCCTCTGCTCTAGCCAAAGTCTCCGGTGTTTTCCTCCTGTGCAGGTGCTTGGAGGTCTGAAGAGGGCGGTCCAAATTCCTAGATCAACAAATGACACGGTGGACCCTAGCGCACCCCCCATTGTTCCCATTTGGTGTGGCCCACCTGAGTTATGGACCAGGCTTGTTTTTTAGATTAGGTCTAATCACAGTAGGGTCCAACGACCTGCCCACAGGCTCGAATGCACATGATTATTGCCCTTAATAAGATCACAATCATTGTGGGACCAGCCAGATGAGCGGTTGGGATCTCAGTTACGTGTGCCTGTAAAGTGTGTGAGTTAAATTGATAATCTTGGCACCTGACTAGGATAGTTACTGCGTAATTGATAATCAAAAGGAGATGAATGAAAGGCAAACGCACCAATGAATTACTCTTCCTTTTATCAGTGTTATTGGGTGTCCACGTCGGTCATTGAATTTTGAACATTACGTCATTTGCTCAGGAGGAAATGTATGATTCTCCAGCCGAGGATATGCAGAGCATACTCTGGTTTTCGCCCGAGGTTCAGTCATCAGGACCGACAAGGAATGAACTGTGACCTGATCGCTAGTGATATCCCTGGTGGCACGACTCTTTGGGGTGGCGCCCATCGTAATGCATGTATTTTATCTCCGGTATTTATTCACATCCCAGATTATTTTAGGACATGAGATTAAAATGGGGAGATTCAAACCTCGAGTGGGCAGAAAAAAACTGGGATTAATAGCTCATTAAAAACTTCTTGAAGCCTAAATAAGTTTTGAATCAGTTTGATATTTGTGTTTTTCCTTCATCTAAGCTTATATTACATTATGAACAAGTTAGATAGTGAATAAAAATCACAGTTGTCCTATGAAGGTTTCCATATTAAGTGTTGATATCCCCACTATTTTATATGGTGTGGTCCACTTAAGCTTTGGGTGTACTTCATTCCTACAGTATGGTTCATTTGAACTTTGGGTTTACCTCATTTCTAGGTTCATGTATTAAAATAAGCTGGTAAAATAGATGAATGGCATGAATAAATCACAAGCATCACAATGGACCCCACGGAGCAGTGCCACCAAAGATATCCGGTCACTCATTAATCCGCATCCCATCACGACCACCCATCAAACTAACCTTCAAGATAACCACTGGGATAAAAAGATTTAAAGTTGAAAACCATATGGGATCTTAGAAGCTCGGAATTTATCTTATCTTATATAAAGCTTCACATGACCTTATGAACTGATTAGATGATAAATAAATGATGGTGAGAAAAAGGAATGTTTTGAGAGTGGATGTCAATGTCACTGTAGTTTCGTGCCGTGCAGGCTACTTGAGTCACATACAGCTTTATGCATATGACCTTATGAGGAGATTAGATGGTAAATAAATGATGGTGAGACGTAGGGAAGTTTCGCGAGTGGATGTCAATTTCACTGTTGTTTCCTACTCTGTAGGCCACTTGAGTCTCGTAGCGGTGGTAGCAGATTGGCTCACAGCAGCTATATAGCTAGTGTATTGATTTCAGCAAGTTATGGTATCCCATCATGAGGTATGTTATATCCAACCTGTTTGTCTATTTTGTGAGCTCATCTTAAGGGTTGAGAAGAAAAATAAGACAGATCTAACGATCAAGTGGAACACACTGCAAAAAAGCAACGGGGGATTGAACGACTACCATTGAAACCCTTCAAGAGTTTACAGAAGTTTTGGATCAATATAAAATTTGTTTTTCCTCTTCATCATGGTCTTTGTGACCTTATGAACAGATTGGATGGAAAATAAACGTTATGGTGGTCCCTGTGAAATTTTTAACGGTAAAAATCATTATCTCCGCTGCTATTTGTCGTGTGGTCCAGTTGATAATTGGACATGATTCATTCTTTGGATAATACTCTAAAATGATCTCAAAAAGTGGATGAACAGTGGGGATATAATAAATACATCATTGTTGGCCTCATGTAACTTTGATCTCCTTTGAACCGTTCGTACAAGGAGCTCCAGGAGCGTCAGCGCTCGCCTTGGTGAGCCTTAGCAAAGTTTCAATGTAGCTGTCGATATCACCACAGTTTCATATGTTGTAGTATACCTGAGCGTTATACCAGCCTCATTTTATGGCTTAAATCATAAAATGATGTTAAAAAATGGTTGGCCAGTGTGGATAAAATACATGAATCACGGCGGCCCTCGAGAGCCCGAGGTCGAAAACCTGACCACATTGTACATATTCTCGGGCGGAGGACCGTACTATTATTCCTTATTCAAATGTACCTTATACCCTGCACGATAATTCTTAACCACAAATATTCCAGGGCACCGCGCCTTACCCAGTATGGTGGGGTCCTTACCTTGGGGCCTCCCGTATTATGCATCTATGCTGTACATTTAATTTTTTATATTATTTTAAAGTATAAATTTAAAAATAAAATATTCAAATTTTCAAGTGGACCAAACAGTAGTGTTTGTCTATTAATGGGTTACAAAAGTTTTGGATGAGGTGATATTTGTAATTTCCCTCCATCTAGGTTTACGTGACCTTGTGAACTGACAAATAAACAGTAAGAAAACATTGAAGTGACACACAGAGCCATAGCTCAACTGGCAGAGTGAAGATACCTCGTTTCAACACGTGAGTTCTTGGTATCGTGGCTAACATGGCGTGTGTGTACTTGCATGGGTGTGTACTAACAAGTAAGGAAAAAAAAAAAAACATAAAAGTAGATCTTAGGAATTTTTTTAATGGCAAGGCATTCATCCCCAAAGTTACCTATATGGTATGGTGCACGTTAGATTTTTATCTTATTCATTTTTGGTCTCTTTTTCCCACAAATGATATGAAAAAAAAAAAAACGGACAGTATGGATACAGAATTCATACATGAAGGTGGGCCCCACGGTAAGTGGCGGACCGTCTTGGGTGAGGCCGGGGCCGCACCGTATCTGCTCCCCAAATATTCACTCTTTCGTGACGACTGACGACTGACGAGGACTGATTTGATAATCTGTCTGCGTACGGCACTTGATACGCAGGCACTTATAAGCTATACACGTGGCAAATATTGACTCGAAATAAACGGACTAAAACCCGGTATCGCCCGCTGACCTATTGTCCAAAAATCCTAACCTCTGATTAGTGGACAATTGTCTGTTGGGTAAGACCATTGGATTTTTTTTATTTTAACCGTACAATAAATGTCCACCAATCTAATAATCTAATAATCACATAAGGGTAATTTTTGGCTCATGATACATGTAAAGCGTTACATAGTTTTTGGACCGTTTGATTTAAATAAATTACATACCACCTACCAAATTTCTAAATGATTGTGCATCATCCATCACACCGTTCCGGAGTATCATAGATTTCATTTCTTCTGACCTACAGTGATTTATTGCTGTGGCAGCAATAACATTCAACTATGAGCAGTTTTTCCAGGAAATAGATGTACACTTTATTAGAACATTAGTCCTTAGGATTTCCACCACACATGAACCCGCGTTCATAATCCAAACCGTTCATACTGTTAAAAGCCCCAAGGATAGCGCATATGTCAAAAATCACACTGATTGGACAATCCATTATGAACCACTAGGGGAAACAAACAAACGGCTCAAATTGAAAAATCCGACGGTTTGTTACCTACATCCAGATCTCCTTGAATTATGACCGTTCAGTAAAAATTTTGTACCATAGATAATCCAAAATGGGTCTCACCAGATGGATGGAGGTTATGACTGCGATGAGACCCATGTACAACTACTATCTGGCCGAGTGTACTACTGGACCGTTCATTGCACTTGTTTGCAAACCAGCCTCTTTTTGGTCGGATAAGATGGGATCGAAGCCTTCCAGCACCTCTCTACACATTGCGATCCTAGGATGACCGCACCAACGTTGCTTTGCTAGACCCATGTCGCCACCATTCCAAATCAACCAAACTGCACACACCAAAATGCATCAGCGCACTCAAACCTAATAATTTCATCAGGTCGGTTTTCTTCATCCATCCCACCATGCCTACAACTATCCACGTGCTTCATCTCTGCATCCACATCGGTCCATATTGAGCGATCCTGGCCGTCCATATGGTGTGGCTTGCTATGGATACGGTGTGAATGAAAAACTGCACTGATCAGACAATCCCAACCATCCCAAAGGTGGTCCATGGACTGACGGTCAAAAAAACTTATTTACAATGGATAGGTTAGGGAGTGTGAATCACTAATCTAATAATTGGGTTCATCCAATCCACGATGGCTAACATGTTGGACGGTCTGGATAGAGAGAGGTATGGATCGTATGGACAGGTTCTTGTCCGTACCTGAGGGATAGAAAATGATCTCTAGTTTCATTAGGGTGACTAAGCTTCTTTATTTATAATAAATAAATAAGTAAATAAATAAAAAAGCATCCTCTCATGGACGTACATGGTATTGTGCATGAGTGGTGGGCTTCTTTAAGTTGTAGCCATTCATTGAAAGTGGCCAGGGTTTTGTGATGTTTGGAAAATGGGTGTTTTTGTTAATGGATAAGGAATCTATGCGTGTTCCTTACACTAAGATCATCTATTGTGGCGAATAGGGTCTTTTGTGGCTTATATATACCCTTGCATCTTGAGGGGTTTGAGATGTGACTCAACCTCAGGGTTTCTTTGTTTTGGTCGTCGTTCCTTATTTGGAATTAGAGAGTAAGGTTGAGATAGAGATATGGAAGGCCAAAACCCAAGTGGGTCATTTTCTGGTGTCTTTAGAAAGCTGAAGCCTTACTTGGCCATGATTTCCTTACAATTCGGCTACGCCGGCCTACACATCGTCACCGTTCTTTGTCTCAAGGGTGGGATGAACCACTACGTGCTTGTTGTCTATCGCCATGCGGTTGCAACCGCCGTCATTGCCCCCTTCGCTTTCTTGCTAGAGAGGTCTCCTCTCAATCTATCTCCCTTTAACACATCCACCCACATGCATATATGCACATCAGCACATGCATGTGCTTATATTACATGTTTAAACAAATATTGTAAAATCATAATGATGATATTTTTACTTTACAGTATCATCATATAAGTCTCGCTATTCAAACAGACACTAATGGATGTGATGGCTTTTGATAGAGTTACTTGTAGAAGTGCTATTATGGGTCATTTCACTTTGACCCATTTCATGTCTTAGGCACTTTTGTATTACCTCTCTTGATCTCGTAACTCTAGCGATACTAAGGGTAGTTTGGTTACACCAGATATAGTAAATTTTTATAATTAATTTAATTAAGCTATTTCATGAAATTTGGTATGACCAAATATACCTAAAGATATTTCAAATCATCTATAGAAAAGAAAGATCATAGATATTAGTTGTCGATGGTAACAACATTTCTTACTTTTCTCATTTTTATCTGTAACAGGAAAGTGAGGCCGAAAATGACAATCTCTACATTCTTGAAGATAATGTTGCTGGGTTTACTTGAGTAATGCTCTTAAACGCACACATGTATTTTCTACCTTATCTTATGCTATAAACAGCTCTGCCTGACAAGAAATTCCTTCATGTATATAGGCCTGTGATTGATCAGAATCTTTATTACGTGGGGTTGACATACACATCTGCAACTTTTGCATCTGCGTTGTTTAATATCCTTCCTGCCATAACCTTTATCATGGCAATCATCTGCAGGTACGTTTTCTTTTTTGAGAAATAATCACATACAGTTGTTGTATGGCCGACTTTTTCTCATCCACATGTCATGATCTATGTCGAATATCTTATATCCATACAAAAGGTGGGCCACGCCATGATGATCACTTTATGAAAATCAGGATCATCTTTGAGCGGCACACAACGTGGGTATCAAGGAACAGCTGATGATAGACTTATGGTGTGGCCCACCTTATGAATGGCTGCTTCATAACTTGATTATAAATTAAAGGCTGATCTATACATAGAGAGTGTGATATATGTAGAATTATTTATATCCGTATAAAAAATGGGCCACCCAATGAATAGCTGCATCATAGCTTAGATGTACGGCAGCTGTTATCTGATGATTTCTCTTTCAAATTGCAACCATCAAGGACATGCCAAACACACAACTTGTAAATATTTAAATATCGCGGCGGCACGGGCACGACGTGCATGCTATCGTGTTTGATGTGTGTTTGGATTACACGTGGAAGCACTGAGAAAATAAATAAATGTGGTGGGGCCCACCACCAAAGCACAAGAGTACACAACTTATGTGGATGTACGTACTTACACGCACGCACGCATGCATGGCACGTACTGGAGTTAACTTGGGTTAAACGGTTTATCAGGTTAGAGAAAGTGAAAATTAAGGAGTTGTCTAGCCAAGCTAAGGTTGCTGGAACAGTACTTACGGTAGCTGGAGCGATGGTCATGACAGTGTATAAGGGCCCCATCTTAAACTTATTAGGATTGAGACACGTGCACCACGAAACCGCAAGCATGGGAGCTGATCAGAACTGGCTCAAAGGGACTTTCATGATCATTGGCAGTTGCACCGGTTGGTCTGCCTTCTTCATAGTGCAAGTAAGCTATCCTATTCCTCATCACTACGTGTTTATGGGCGTGTTTGGTTGCACCAAATTTCATGAAATATTAAGAATTCTGATATTTGGTGCAACCAAATGCACCCTAGGATAAACGTTATTTATTATCCATGTGTATCTTTGATATTTGTATATGTATATATGCTAATATATATTTATATATGTGGTGATTTTGGTGGTTCAGTCATTCACACTAAAGGCGTACCCAGCGGAGCTATCGCTGACTGCGTTGATATGCGTGATGGGCATGGTGCAAGGGGCTGCAGTGGCTCTCGTGATGGAACGTGGTGCTGCTGTATGGTCCATCGGATGGGACACGAGACTCCTTGGTCCCGTATATTCGGTAAGAAAATGGATGGACAAGATTGATATGTCTAATCTAGGTGGAAAATAAAATATGTTGGACATAGGATTGTAGGTGAGACCATATAGCTCGTTCCTTAAATGATTTAAGTTATATATATCATAATCCGAGACTATCTATACCTTAGAATTATAGGGTTGATTGGACCCATCTGTTCTAATAGTAGTTAGGTGGACTGTTAGACTTGGATTGTTCATCTTTGATTATGTGGAGGTCTCATATTGTGTAGACTGTTAGATCATAAGGGCCCACTCTTCCACATAGACTTTCAAAATAGAGGTGTGATCATGGGTACGCCCATATGTGACTGGAGATGGATGTCATCTCGGTGGCCCGCCTCACATGTGGGGGTCAATCATGGTGCCTAAATTTTTGGTTTAGAGGAGTCTAACCATATCATTCCTGATGCTGTATTTCTCCCTTATTCAAACATTTTGAAGTGCATCAATTAGTTAATATAGTGTTGAGGGTAGAATATTCATAGTTAAAAAACACAATAACTTGATTTGAATAGAACCTAGTTGAATCGACTCGGCTCAAGAACTCTGGCGAGTTTCTTGAAAACTCACAAAACTCACCTGAATTTTAATAAGTTTTTTCAGTATTATTTAATATTCAAAAAGTATAAATAACGTCGAGTCGAGTCGAGTTCTCTCGAGTTTTGACCTGACCAGACTGAGTTTCCTCGAGTCTAAATTTGACTGATTCGACTGGTCCAGGAAGAGACTCACCATTTTCTCTTCTCGTGTGGTTGAAAAGTTCGCGCCATTCTTTTAAGAGATTTGCTAGCTACGTGCACCATTGTGGCCCACATGGCAAAAATTCCACCGATCAGAGATCCCTACCGTCCATCTGAAGCAAGAGGCATAAGCCCAATGGGCTATCGAAGCCCAACTTATAGCCCTTTATCAAGTGGGACAGGCCTTGATCTTTTACGGTGGGCTGTAGAAATTATCTTTTATTATCATGCACTACGTATCTCAATACAATGGCTTTTTAGTTTGTACAAGTGGGTCCCATTATTCACTGATCCAAACCGTTAATATGATGGACTTCACTGTGAACAGACCATACACTAAAATTCTCCAGTATTGGAAACTCCTAACCCTTCATCCATATGGGAAAATCATTTGCATGGTGGTAGATTTTTGGCAATTGGGATATCTGCACGGTTCATCTTTCATCTTTGTTTATCCAGGGTATAGTATGCTCTGGCATCGCTTACTACGTGCAAGGAATCGTGATGAAAGAGCGTGGCCCAGTTTTTGTGACTGCTTTCAACCCTCTGTGTATGGTCATCGTCGCTGTCTTGGGGTCTCTCATCCTCTCCGAGGAACTACGCTTAGGAAGGTAATATACCAATAGATCTGAATCTGTTAACATTGTGATTGGTGGCCCATGTCTCTAATCTACCGTCAAATCGTTTGATTTCTTTCGCAGGGTAATCGGTGCCATTATCATAGTCATCGGTCTTTATTCTGTTGTGTGGGGCAAAAGTAAGGACCCCTTGGAATCAGCACCGTCAGTTGATAAGAAGAAGGGTGCACTTGAGTTACCAACGGCTATGATCGATGTTGGGAAAACCACTTCCCATGATCACCTCACTGGGGGGATTGTGGTGGAGAATCCACCAAGGGACACTCTGTCATTGAAATAGTAATGTTATGTTGAGGGAGTTAAAAAAGAAAAAGGCTTTCTAGATGTTTTCTGATTGCATGTGGCAAATCATATATGGTTTCGGGGATTTTATGAAAATGTGCTGCTCTTCTCTGCTCTGCTACCTTTAATGTATATTATCTTGATCTTACGATATGAATAATCCAGTAAACTGGCGTATCTATCTTATGGGGCCCAGTATCTGATCATCACCGTACATATGTTCATGTGGGGACATGGTTTGGTGATTCAGACCCGTTTCTTTGATGGGCCACACCATAAATGGATGATCCAGATTCGGCGTTTTATTTTCTTTACGTTGAATGTGGAGTACCAGTACTTCCGTACTTTTTTTTCCCCCTCTTTGACCATCTCTTGTGGGCTACTGATTCCAAGGCCTGCTAGCTTCAATAGACCTACATGCACGACAGGGCCTATCACAGCAACGGTCTGGATCAAAGAATAATGTCCCAACATGTACGGATTGTTGTGGTAGAGCATAATCAAAAAGTGTCAATGAGAAGATACTATTAACCATCCATTTGATTGGCATTGATTGGATGGTTAGGATTGCTTAATCAGTGTAACGTTATAGATATGATCCATCCACAGTGAGACCCGGAATTTGGAGGGTCATGGAATTCGCAGACTTAGTATAAAAAGTAAACCCATTATTTATATACAATCGTGATTTCTACTAGTGTGCATAGTTTTCAGCCAAAAATAGTGTCCTATTTTGCCGAGATGCTCTTATACTCAAACTAAAACTACAAATAAAAATAAAATGGGAATTCATCTGATGGTATTTTATAAATTTGGGGCGGGCAACGCCAAGTAGTGGGATTGGGTGGCTAAAGTAGCTCATCCAGACCAAAATCATATATGGTACATGGAATAACTCATTTGGGATTACTGAGATACACCTGATTGAAAGTCCTAACGGCCTGGATCACTTCCTCTTGCAACTGTGCCTCTTCCGAAACATCTTGGCCATGAAATTGTCCACGACCTACTCTACATCAGTATCCCATCATCCATCAATGATATTGATTGAGAAATCCTAGCCACTGATTAGTGGATACATGTTTGTTGACTTCAGATCATTGGATTCCGTTCATTGAGTGTAGAAAAATCGGCTATTTGGATAAGACAGTCAATAAGATTATTAGTGTGTAATATCCATCTATTAGGGTCCACACTATTTGAACGGTTTAGATTCAGTTAATTGTATTCCATGTACACAATCATAAGACCCGCTTATTAACAATTATACTGCCATAGTATCAAAGTTTTAATACTCTGCACAGTTTGAATAGCCATACGCATGCACAGAGGAAGCAGATTGGCTGGTGTACCACGCACTAGCTTGTGAACGCTAGGAAATTAGTGCCTACGCTGGTTTTGGCGAATTTTGTTGGATTTTTGTTTGTTTGACAAAGGGGGTGATTGAATATAATATATTGGATTCACCACTAGCCACTTAATCCAAAATCCCATAATCGGCTAGAACTTGCAGAATATGCAAAGTTAGAGAATCCAAAAACTCTATTGCTTTAAATTGACTCCTGGTATGCGATTCGGGATTTTGAGTAAGGAACCTCGGTTACAAAGAGGGAAAGTGTTAGACACCCTCTCTGCCCGTGTAAGTGTACGGTCTCAACTCCGTGTGGTAAAGTAATCTTAATGAATGGGATGATATGATCGAAGTGGGACTAGACAAGCTCAGATTTCTGATGTAGCAAAATTTGGAATTCCGACAAGCTACAGAGCATATGTCCAAGGAATATCTACAAAAGCGGATGCGATGATGATAATATAGTAAAACAAGGGAAACTAAACTGCTATGAGTTTCTGATGTGACAGGATTCGATATTCAGAAAATCATAGAGCATACATTCAATGTTGATCTAAAAGAGCAAGGGAGTTGAGAAGGGAAATAATGATATGATGAAAGTTTTATGGAAGATAGTATGATTTTTGGCTTGCACTTGAAATAGCTAGGACATGGAGTGCACCATGACCAATCCGGATGGGATTGTAGGAGTTAAGGATAACTTGGAGGAGGCTAGAGGAAGGTTAAAGAGTAGGGCTTGAAGACTTAAGAGCTCTCTTTCAATCTCACTCACTTGCTCTCTCTCTCTCTCTCTCTCACTCTCCCTTATAAAATTTTCAGAATTTTATCTCTTAGGTAAAAGTGTTGTTTGAAATGAAGAAAGGTAAAAGCTATTTATAGCCTTTTAGGTTGACACTTTTTTTAATTTCAAGGTTTATGGAGGATAAATGCTGACATGACAGCTTATGATTGGTTGAGGGGAAAGAAGTGTCAGGGCTTCACCGACTGAGTTGTTACCCCCGCCTCACTCAACCCGCATTCTACACAAGCGCATTTGTTTCCTTATTTACCATTTAAAATAAAAGTAAATAAACAATTATCATTTCCATCAGAAATAGCCGCCTATATTTGATGCGAAACTAATATCAAGAAAAAATTTTAAATTTTTACAAGGCCCACCATGATATATATGTCTGATCCGAGCTGTCCAATCATTCTAACAGCTAGTTTTAAGGCATAAATTGAAAATTAAGGTAAATCCAAAGTTCAAATAGACCACAGCACAAGAAACATGGGATTAAACCCACACCATTGAAAACTTCTCGTGGGCAATAGGTGTTTTGTATCCCGCTATTATTTGTGTTTTCCCTTCATCCCTGTATGTGTAATCATATGAACGGGTTGGTTCACAGAAAAAAAATGTGTGGGATCCATGGATGGCTTAACATTTTAATGATGTATGTCAATATCCCCTTGTTGGTTAACAGTGTGATTCACCTGAGCTTATAATATACCTAATTTTTTGGCACAAACCCTAAAATGATCTAATAAAATAGATAGACGGCATGGATTGATCACATACATCACGGTAAGATCCACAAATTTCACCGAGTCATTCCCACCCATTTTTTTCAAAATGTAAATTCGAAAAATCGATGCGCTGCTACCCTTCACATTTCATCACTTTCCAGCGACAGGAATATGTTATAATTACTCATTTACCACCATTTATAATAATAAATGGGAAAATAAATATTTAGAAGATGCACCCAACCACGATGAATGGCAACAAACAAATCAGCACCCCCACCTGGAGTTCTCGATCGGCCTATAGCGCTATAAGGATCGAATGGTGGACGGATTGGCGGTCATGAACGGGCGCGGATTGGGCGTAGTAACCAATCGGCACCCATGAACACATCGCAGTGGACCCCATACACCCATTGTAGAAAATGGATTTTCAATTGAAAAAATAAATAAAAAAAAGCTCAACGAGCTGAATTGCAGATCAAAATCAAAGTGGGTCCCACCATCGGGTCCATTCTCTCATTGTAATTTTTCAGTGTCTATTTGCACGCTTCTGAGGAAGCTGACAGTATCTTCCAATCTGATAGATATTTTGTGCATCTCCCATCCCCTGTTGGGCCGCCACTTGATCAATGGTCCGGGCTGGACCCACCACAACATGAGACCCACCTGTTCAAAGCCCTGGACGGCAGCAAGCTGTCCGTCTGTTGTGGCCCAGGACCGTACAATACTACAATTCCTCTTTCTCAATTTCTGAACCGACCATGGATTCATACAACACAAAAAACCACTACAGATACGAAAATCCTCGCCATCCAACGGGTGGGCTTCAAGCAGAAAATAAAGGACACAAAAAATTTCATCTACAGGACGGCTTTGATTGTCCAATCAATTAAAGCCTATAACATTAGCCATTCAGCGGCCTATCCATGGTGGGTCCTACCTCTTGAACGGCTAAGATCATTCACCCACTGAGCTGTTACCCCTGCCTCACCTAATCCGCATTCTCCATTTAATAGATGCACTCCACCATGATGAAGGGCAACAAACAAATCAGCACCCTAATTCTCAGGTGGGCCACACCACATGATTTTAGAAGCTACACACGTGATTTTACAAGGTGTGGCCCACCTGAAGTTCTCGATCAGCCTTATTTTTGCGCTCTAAGGATCACATGGTGGACGGATTGGCTGCCATGAACACATCACAGTGGGACCCATAGACAACGTTGTAGAAAATGGATTGTCAAATGAAAAAAATGGTATGAGCTGGTGTTTGCTACACCGTACACCAGCCAATCCACTTCTTCTAAACCGACCATAGATTCGTACACCACAAAATTCGAAGTGAGCCCCAAGGTCAGGGCTTCACCGACTGAACCGACGTAATCCACCTTGATTAGAAGATGTACCCATCGTGTTGAATGACAACTCACAAATCAGCACTCTAAATCTCAGGTAGGCCTAGTGACGCTGCCACCAACCAGCCTGGTAGCTAGTGGTCCGTGCTACGTGGACCTAACCATGATCCACACCGTCCATCCATTTTGAAAGATAATTTTCGGCATAATATCAAAAATTAGGTAGATATAAATCTCAGGTGGACCACACCATGGGAAAACAGTAGTGATTGAATGTCCACCATTAAAAACCTCCTGGGGCCCACTGTAATGGTTATTTGACATCTAACCTGTTGATTAGGTCATACAGACTTGCATGAAGGGAAAAATATATATCAGCTTGACCCAAAACTTTTGTGGCCCCCAAGAAGTTTTTAATGGTTGGCGTTCAATCAACACTGTGTCGTCCACTTGAGATTTGGATCAACTTCATTCTTAGTCTCATACCATTAAAGGATATGGAGGAATGAGTGGACGGCATTGATGAAACAAATACATCATGATGGGGCCCACAGAGCACCAACCACTAGCCATTTGCTAGTGGCGGGGGCAGTAGCAAATACGTTTTCGGCCGCACTACGTGTTTTAGAAGTTATAGGTGTTATCTTACGTGGCGTGTTCCACTGAAATCCCCTATCGGCTTTATTTTCGGGCTCTGTGGGGCCCACCGTGATGTATAGGTTTAATCCACACCGTCCATCTATTTTGAAAGATCATTTAGGCCATAATTCCATGGAACAGCCAGATAGAAGTCTCAACTGTACCATACCACAGGAAAAAGTAAGGATTGAACTTCCACCCTTGGAAACTTCCAATCGCCTACCGTGACGTTTATTTGCCATCAACCTGTTCATAAGGTCACATAGTCCTGGGTTAAGAAAAAACATAAATATCAGCTCGACCCAAAATTTCTATGCGTGGTCCACTTGAGCCTTCAATCTTAATTGGTTTTTGGCTAATACCATAAAACGATCTTTCAAAATGGATGAACGGTTCGGATAAAATATATACATCAAGGTGGACCCCACAGAGCCCCTAACAGGACCGTCGGTCTCTAGCTAGGTACCGGCGGGTGGTACCCAATCCTCTCCATCATGAACACATCACAGTGGGCCCCACACGCCACGTGGTTGAAAATGGATTGTCAAATAAAAAAATCTGGCCTAGGTCATAATAAGCTCAACGGTCACTGGCGCCACCCAACGAACCCAATTGCAGGTCAAAATCAAAGTGGGTCCCTCCAATGGGTCCCTTTACTTTCATTTTATTCTCCACCGTCTACTTTGCAGGCAGCTAAGCACGCTGACCGTATCTTCCAATCTGATAGATTTTTGGTGCATCTCCCATCCCCATTGGACGGACGCGGATTGCGTCCTAGCCCCGCCCATCTCTAGCCCCGAACGGGAAGTTATGTGGGCGGGTCCACTGTGATGTCTCTGTCTATCCAAGCCGTCCATCCCTTTTCTCCAGTCATTTTAAGGCATGAGCATAAAACTGAGGCAGATCCAACGCTCAAGTAGACCACACCAAATAATAAGCTTCGTTGCATTAAAAATGAACAAGCATTAAATGCCAGTTGCATTAAATGCAATTAGTCACCTGTGGTGCGGTCCATTTGAGCGTTGGATCTACCTCATTTTTATGTTCCTGCCTTAAAATAATATGAGAAAAGGGATGGACGGCTTGGATAACAGATACATCATGGTGGGCCTGCCCACGGAACTGCCCGTTCGGGGCTAGAGACGGGCGGGGGTAGGAGACGCAATCCGCGACCTGGACGGACGGCCACTAGGTCAATGGTCCGGGCGGGACCCACCAAAAAATGAAACCCTCCTGTACAAAGCCCTGGACGGCAGCAAGCTGTCCATCTGTTGTGGCCCAGGACCGTACAATACTCCGATTTCTCTTTCTCAATTTCTGAACCGACCTTGGATTCATACACCACAAAAAACACAACGGATACGAAAATCCTTGCCATCCAACGGGTGGACTTCAAGCAGAAACTAAATGACACAAAAAACCCATCTACAGGACGGCTTTGATTGTCCAATCAGTTAAAGCCCATAACATCAGCCATCCAGCGGCCTATCTATGGTGGGTCCTACCTCTTGAACGGCTCAGATCATTGATAAGCAAGGTCCAACGGGCGAATTACGAATTCACTTTTAGCTTGTCCACGATCTATAAGACCTGGGCCCCTGGCGGCCAATCGTAAAAATAAAATAAGAGAATTTTAAACTTGAAAATTCCACACACGCTTCCCGAACGGTCGAAAATTCAAACTTTTAAAAGAAGCGGGCCGGCCTCTTTCACGTTTCATCCCAAAGTATCACATTTCTTTTTGAAATTTGAATATACACACATTCCCACGTATATACGCGCTCTCTCTCTCTCTCTCTCTCTCTCTCTCTCTCTCTCTCTCATCCACCACATACTTCCAAAATCACCATCACATAACATACATCTCAGAGAAGGTAAAACCCAATCCAAAGATTCTTATCTCTTATCCAAATCCGGTTTCCATCAAAACCTACTTCCAGGATCATCAAAACAACTCTCAGATTTCAATATCTCAGCTCCTACTGTGAGTTATCTCTCTTTCCCATTCCTCTGCATCCATATTACCTGTTTCCTCGGAGTATGTGCTTGTTTTGATGCCATTTGCTGGACTATTGCATTGAGTAAGAGATGGGTTTTTCTTGGATTCTTACATAAAAGAATGGATTTTTTAGGGTTTTACTTCACTTTCATTCCTTGGTTTTATTGGGTATTTGCGAATCTTAGTTCTTTCTCTAGGATTTTTACAGATTTAGATTTTTCATTGTATTTTTCTAACACCCATTTTGGGTTATATGAAATAATAATAATAATAATAATAAACTATAGTTTCTATATTTTCTGCATTTTCTGTATTTTATTTTATTCGATTTTCTTCTGCATTGTAAAGAGCCTGATGGTTTTATTCTCTGATTTTTCATTATTTGGGTTTCTTGCCAGTGATTGATTAATTGCATTGCATCAATCGTATTGAGGATGGAAGCTTTGCCTGATGCGATTATCCAATACATCCTCTCCAACATGAAGAACGCAAGAGACATTGCCTCCTGCACTTGCGTCTCCAAGCGGTGGAAGGAATCCATGCCCTTCATTCGGAGCCTCTACTTCCCTCGAAACTCATTTGATGACAACAGGACCGATCCTGATTCCATCGTCGGAAGAATGATTTCATCCACCGTTTGTTTAGAAGAACTCATAATCTACTGCCCCTTTTCCCATTCAAGCCTCTCATCATGGCTGTTGATGAAGAGCCCATCCCTTCGACATCTTGAGCTCCGTATGGACAGTATCTCTGAAAAGCGGATATCACCAGAATTCCCTATGAAATTGGATTGCATTGATTCTGCTAGAGGATTGGAGACCTTGAAGCTTTGGGGTGTTTTAATTATTCAATCTCCCAATTGGGGTTTATTTCAAAACCTCCGTAGTCTTGAAATAGTCGGGGCAAGATTGAAGGACAATGCATTGATGGATGCTATTCGGGCGTGTCCGAGTCTAACCAACTTGGCATTGCTTGGCTGTGATGGTGTGAGATCGGTTTCGATCGAATTACAACACTTGGAGCAATGTAGGCTGGATTTCTATGGGCGTGGTGATTGCTCCTTGTCTCTTAGCTCCCCAAAGCTTCAATTGCTTGATGTTCAAGGTTGTTGTTGGATCCAAGTCAATGGGAATCATTGCTTGCGGAATCTCTCAATTGCCAATAATGCCGGTAATTCAACAGAAGCTTAAAACAAGTGCTTCATAATCTACCTAATTGGGGCTTGCTTATGGGAGTCCCTCAACTGAGATTGGTGGGGGCCTATTGGCAAATGTGCCAACCTGGCGTACATGTGTTGGATTTGGGCTGCTTATAAGTGGGACCAGACAGGAACATTGGCTGGTCCAAAATCAGGCTAGTCTATTTGTTAGGTTTGTCACATGTATCAGAAAAATGGACAGGTAAAATGACTGAAACTACATACTCAAATGTACATGTGTCCTGCATGATGAGTGGATGTGCCTGATTTACAAGGTAGCCCCAGTTCATGGGTGGTCTTTATCTTCCACATGTGTGCCATGAGGCCCACTCAATTTCAGTTATGTGAGTCCCATCCATCAAGCCAGTAATCTGTTATTGAATGAAACTAAAAAACAGGTCTGAATCGAGTAACAACCTCGGTGAATGATGTTCCAGGTAAACTGTATAAGGCAGAGCTTGGGAAGCTTGCAGCTCTTGAATACTTATCCATCAGAGGGGTGCAGTGGTGTTGGAATGCTATATTCTCCATTCTTCAGAATGCCAGTGAGGTTGAACACTTGGTTATGAAGATTGAATTCTGTGGTGATTTCAATAAGCTGGACCCCTTTCCAGAAGTCGACTTGGTTGATTTTTTCAACAGTCACCTGAAGCTACAGAAATTTGAAATTCATGGAGCGATGTTCGCTGCATTGTCCCAGAAGAATAGCTTAAGAAGGGTAAGTCTGCTATAAATTCAATGCAAAAATGTTCAATTTTGATGAGTTTCAAATGTCTTTCTTCTGCGAGTGTCTTTAAGTTACAAAATTACAAGTGGGTATTATTCTATTTTTCAGTTGGATTCGAGATTTTCAATCCCTTGCTTGGAAGAAGTTGTGATCACAGTAAGATCACCACTGAATGCAGAACAAAAACTCAGCACTCTCGAGTCGTTGGTCAAGTGCAGTAGGAAGTTGCGAAGGATGGTGATCAGGGTCTCACAGATGAAGAGCTGCCAACACAGTGCTGATGATTTCTTTGAAGAGATTTGCAGATTCAAATGCATGAATCATAAGATCATCCGAATTGAATAAATGGGCATCGTTTAACTTATGCCGCTTCACAAAAGCCTTTGATTCTGATTTGTATTTAGGGGAAGATGCCATTATTGGTTGTGAATGCATCTGTAATTGCAACCTGATTGAAATTGACTATTCTTTAGTTGATTGATTTCCTTATTTTCTTGTTTACAAGTTTATTGGATTTTCCATGATTCATTTGCACTTGATCCAACCAACAGATTTATAAGCAGCTGTTTGGATGCTCATAAAGTCGTAGACTGCACAACCAGTTTGTCCAGCTCTATTTTGAATGCAAAACAAGAAAATGAGTACACCATGTACTTAATAAGTGACCGTTAAGCAAAGATGATATATCATTGCTAAAATGGTTGGATAAACTATACATTAAAATGGGGCCTACTGATGGAAGGCTTGGAGCTGATTTAGGCCAATCAAGGTGGGCTGATTTAAAATTTTGATTTTGTTGAGTCCAAGCATGAATTATTGCTAGTGCCATTAAGACCCTTGTACAATAAATGAAAGAATGTAGGGTATGTTTGGATAGTGAATTACAACTGTAATGAACTATAAAAGTGCATTGATTATAAATTATAATACATGTCTTTTGATTAATTGGTTATGAATTGAATAGGAGGTTTATATTATAAAATCATTTACTTGTACATCTATTGATTTTTTTTAGCACTCACATGTGCCACAATCAATCTTCAAGCCACTCGTCACATTTGTCAATCAATGTACAAATATAACATAATTATAAAAGTACATCCAAGTGACCTCTAAATATACTAAACCAAGTCTAGGTAGTCATTTTCCTACATGATAGATATGTTCTTTGTTGGATCTTAAATGGGGTTTTACCCCAAGTACACTTAATATATTAATTTTTTACACTGGAAGACATTGTTTCCCTCTTTTCTCGGATGACAATGCCTTGGATACTTTTTAAAAATTTTCTATGCACATTTACTTTCTTTTATTATTACTTTTGGACAAACTTTTCCTAACTAAGCACATTTTTTCAATTTCCTACGCACTTTAAAATTGAGTTCTTTTTTCTTTCTTTAAAAAATTATGCTTATATGAGTTTTTTGTCAACAAACAAATATAAGAAAATGAAAGATATAGTAAAAACTCAACTTTTAGAAGATAGGTTTTTTTTTTTTTTTTTTTTGCAAAGATTATGCTTAGATGAATTTGCTTGGAAAGAAATTGATATTAAAAAAGAGAAGTAAATAACTATACTTTTAGTAGATGGGTTCTTTTTATTTCTTTTAAAGATTAAGTTTAGTTTGATTTTTTGTCAAAAGGTAGACTTTACGCCCATTTTCTTAATTTCCTACGCACTTTAAAAATGGGTTCTTTTTTCTTTCTTTAAAAAATTATGCTTATATGAGTTTTTTGTCAACAAACAAATATAAGAAAATGAAAAATATAGTAAAAAATTCAACTTTTAGAAGATAGGTTTTTTTTTTTTGCAAAGATTATGCTCAGATGAATTTGCTTGGAAAGAAATTGATATTAAAAAAAAAAAAAAAGTAAATAACTATACTTTTAGTAGATAGGTTCTTTTTGTTTCTTTTAAAGATAAAGTTTAGATTGATTTTTTTGTCAAAAGGTAGACTTTATGCCCATTTTTAAAATGTCAAACAACATCCAAATGAGATAATTCTAAAGTTATTTTAAAGTTTGTCAAATTATTTTTTGATAATCCCAAAATCATTTCTATTATACCTTTAACGAGAGAATTATGACCATTTTCCTAGGATTGTATGATGTTGAAAATGAAAGCAAATACAAGTTAGACTTTAGGTCCACTTTTTAAATATCTAACGGTCTCCAAATGAGATGATTTTAAAGGCATCTGAAAGTTTGTCGAATTATTTTTCTAACGAGCACAAGATTATTCTTATCTGACCTATAATGAGAAAGTTATGATCATCTTAGTAGGACCACAAGATGTATTATTTAAACCACAATTTAGGCATCAATAACGATTTTGGGTTTACTTTTGAAAGATAAAACGTTTTTCAAATAAGTCAATTCCAAAGCCATTTAAAAGTTCGTCAATTTATCTTTCTAATGAGCATAAGATCACCCCAATCTGACCTATAATGATGAAGTTATGATCATTTTTATAGTATCATGTGATGTATTATCCCAACCACAATCTAGGTTTTGTCCAAATCAAGATTTCGATTGTGGGCTCATTTTTAAAAGGTCAAATGATTTTTAAATTAATTAGTTCTAAAGTCATTTGAAAGATTGTTAAATTATCTTTCCAATAAGCATAAAATCACCCCAATCTTAGTTATAACGAGTGAGTTATGATCATTTTCGTGGCCGCATGATGCATTGTCTAAACTAAAATTTATTTATTTTTTTTACTTAAAATCTAAAGTTTAGACAACTTTTAAAAGGTCAAATGGTATCCATATAAGGTGATTTTCAAGTTACTTGAAAGTTCATCGAATTATCTTTCTAACAAGTATAAAATCACCACAATCTAACTTATAACGAGAGAGTTATGACCATTTTCATGAGACCTTGTGATGCATTGTCTAAACCACGATAATTGTTTTGTCTAAATTACAATATGGATTTTGGGCCTACTTTTAAAAATCAAACAGTATCCAAATGACATGATTCTAAAGCCATTTGAAATTTCATTGAATTATCTTTTTAACGAGCACAAAATCACCATAATTCAACTAGTAACAAGTGAAGTTGTGCCTGTTTTCATGAGATTGCGAGATGCATAGTCCAAACCATGATTGGTGTTTTGTTTAAACTGTAATCATCTTGAGATCGCACAATACATGCTCCAAACTACAATTAGTGTCAGTGATTGTGGTTTGGGCAAAACATTGATTGCGATTTGGATAAAATAATGAACACGATTTGGACCATGCATAGCGTAGTCTCACGAAAACAAGCATAACACCATTGTTATTGGTCAAATGAGGGTGATCTGATGCATGTTGGAAAGTGTAACATCCTCGATTTTCACTGTTTTGGATTTTTAAAATTCCTTTAATTTTTTTGATTTAATTTAATTAACTTATAATATTACTTATTAATCATTAACACTCAATGTTAGTGTATATAGGGGTGGTACCAATAAAGAACGGTACCAGTCTGATTAATCAGCCATAGGAAGCCAATGAATCCGCCCGATCACTTGAACATCAAGTGTAGTGTAACGTCCCGCCCAACCAGAACAGTGTCTTGGGGCGTCCACGTAGGATTTGCCACAAGACAGTTCGTTTAAGCTACTCGTAGTGGGGTATCACAAATAAATTAGACCAAGAATTACCTAATTGATTAGGCCAGATGAGTTCTAATAGAACCCAGTGCAGGCCTCCAAGCCAGATGACCGTTTACACCTAGCGACAGCCCGTGCGGGCTGTACCGCGACGCGGGAAGGTCAGAAAAATCTAAAAATTTAGGGAACCATAGAGCTCACTGGGCTTGTGGACCATGGCGGACCACGGACCCAGTGGACACCCAGAAGTGGGATCTGGCACTGACTAAATGCACCCCACTTATGCAATGACCGGAATTTGGCGCTCGCAAATGAAGCTGAGATACAAGGCTATCCAGCCGTCGGATCTCTTCTACATTTTCAGGGGAGGTCTAATGAATTTTTCTACACCCGTCCACAAACTCTAGGACCCGATCGTGGAACGATGACCGTTGATCGTAAATCGGGCCCGTGCGACTAAACCCCATATCCGATTGTCTCCAAATTTTGCATGGCCCTTCATCAGGCCATGGAGCACTTATCCTATAAGTTTCATGGCCAGAGGGCCACCAGAACTTCTCCAATTCTCTAAACGAGCTCTAAAACACTCGTTGGTGGGCCACTAGTTCCAAAACTATAGAATAATGTCCATCTTACTGGGCTTGACACCCATCGCGGAAATCGGATCGGGGTACTGTCCAGAACCGCTCAACTTGAGGCAAAGGACGAGTGCATGAGAAGCGCAAATACCCTAAAAAAAGGAACTGGAACTTAAGTGAATTGAGTCATCCACTCTTATGCAAAGTTGAAGATTTCGGACCATCGGTTTGCGACCAAACTTCACACGTGGAGTAAGGATATTTCCCTGCTCATATCCGTATAGTCGTGGCCCCGATCGACCATCGGTGACCCTTAAACAGACTTTTAATCGTATCTGTCAATCGGCGCATCCAAATAGCGAGCCGATCATGTTCATACGTAGATCATCATTAGGGCTAACTATCCTACGGTGTATATCAATATGTATACCCTATAGTAGACCCTAGATCTTGAAAAGACCCTCTCATAGGTCTAGTATAGTAAAAACTCAACACTTGGGGCCATTTTCACCAAATCTGGCATTATAAAAGGGCCTCATTTGGGCACCCTCTCCCCATACGATTTTGCCCTAAAGAAGGAAAGAGAGAAGAGAGAAAAAGGAGAAGAGAAAGAGGAGAAAGGAGGAGAAAGAGAGAGGAAGAAGAGAGTGAAGGAGGGTGTTGTTGATGGTGGGGCCCAAGGAAGCTCAACCTTGCAACTCTCTACCCCTTCTCCAAGAAAATCCCTACACCACAACCACAAGAATCGTCCGTTGGTCGTCTAGGTAAAACCCCTCATCCTTTTTTCTTGAAATCCATGTATTGAGGAGAGATTAGCATGGATTCTAACATACAAATACTTGCTTTAGGGATTCCGGCTGTTCAACCCCAAAAATCCCCACTCCTAGGTCGTTCCCAAGCCTTCAACGAATTCGAAGGTGCGGACTATTGATTTTAGGTGGCCTAACACCAATTCTAGTATGAGATTAATGATTGTGATTGCTTGGATGTCATATTAGGATAACTAGAGGAACCCTATGAATTGTATGTTTATTACAATAGTATGGAATTGTAGGTTTGACTCTTATGATGATTGTTCTTGTGTCTCACATGATTTTGTGTATGAATTTTTATATGTTCATGCCATGTTTGATTTTCCTATGTGTTGTTGCTTTATAGGATGTATGATTCATTACCCTTGTGCATGTGATTTCTTAAGTTGGAAGAAGTGTTAACTTCCTCACCAAACCACACCACACACATACACTTTATTCATGATGTTAATAGTTTACTTGTTAGAGAAATTTGAATTGTATGTTGAGCAACATGAGAACATGGTGTTGAATATGCTTGATGTTACTTTGGTAGTTGGCATGCTATGAGTCCCTATTCCTATCCTTGGGTTGGTCAGGAATTTGAGAAGTGATGGTAGTCCCATCGGTTGGACTATGTTATGGCTAGACCCATGCGTTTGGACGGGTGTGTGCGGGTGGCTGTAGTTCGACTACATGGGTCCTTTGTGCCCGATGTCACTCGCCTCATGCTCGCCCAACTCGGGTGGTCTAGCCTACTGTCTGACCAACCTTGATTATTAACCCCGCTTGTTCACACTTGTATGGAACTTGAAAACCCTACAATCGTTGTAGCTCACCAATAACCCACTTGAAATTTGGTCCACAGCCTCGTGAGCCGGGCATGGTGGAATGGGACACTGTGTCCGAGCTGTCAGCCTATGCTGAGGTACCGCGCCTCCCCGTAGTGACCGCGAGCGATCCCTTTCTCATGGCACTCCTCATGTGCTCAAAGTCAGGGATGAGGAACACGACGGGATCACGGACCGCGGGGTCTCGGCCTCACGCATTGGGGGGTCTTGGCCTCGCAACCCGTTTAGGGCATTGATACGTGGGGTGTACGAGATTCCCAAATCTGCTGGATGAATGGACCTAACTAATCACACGGCTAACACGATCATTGCATCGCACTAGTTAGGGTGGCGACTCGGCAGTCGAGGTCGCACTGAGGGAGTATTGGCATTGGCGATCGTTAGATGGTGTCGCACGAGGGAGTGTTGTGGTGAGGGCATGCATCATGTCATGCTGCATACATGCGCATTAATAAGATTACTTAGACGTATGTAATTGTCTGTTTTTCATTAAGACCATATTATAATTGATGCCTGTGATAACTTGAGGTTAATAGCACCCACTGAGTTGATCACTCACTCCCACTCTATGACGGTGTTTTAAAACACCAACCAGACTCATTCATAGATGCAGGTGACTCGGGACTGGAGGAGCCTGGCGAGGCGAGCTTCGATGAGGAGAACGAGCTATCATACTTTCAGCTGATGGAGGGTTCTCCGCCAGCTTGATCGGCGGGATTGGGTCACTGAGCAGGGGGCTCAATCCTATTCTTTTGGTCTTGCTATTCTTTTGAGATTTTGTTGGGTAGCGTCTTATGCGACCCATGTATTCTTTTGGTCATGTATATATATTTATATATTTGTATTCGGTCTCTTTCATTTCAGTGGACTTGTCTAGATGTACTTCATGTTCCAGGAGATTCTGGGCTGTACATTTAGACTGGATCGCATATTAATGAAAATTGGCTATAAGTGACCCCGGGAACTTGGAAGTCGAGTATATGCATGACCCCCGATTTTCAGGGTGTTACAGAAAAATAATTCGATGAACTTTTAAATAGTTTTAGAATCATCTCATTTGGACATTGTTTAAACTTTGAAAGGTGGTTCCAATGTTCAAATTGCAATTTGGACAAAACATCGATCGTAGTTTGGATAATAGATTACGCAGTCCCACGAAAACAACTATAACTCCTCATTATAGGTTAGATCGGGGTGATCGTATGCTCATTGGAAAGATAATTTCACAAACTTATAAATAGCTTTAAAATCGGCACATTTAAAGATTGTTTGAGCTTTCAAAATTATTATATAAAGATGTGTGTGTGATGCGGTGTTGAATGCAGCACCTATGACAAGCTGCAGTTTCGGTTAGATAAATCCGCCTAAACTTTTCCACTTGTAAAACGTAAACTAATCGACCCTAGTTTCTGATGGGTGGGATTTGATTATATAAGTAAGTCAAGCTTACACTCATAATTGATTAGATGTATGATGTTATGTGATGTAATGTTAAGGGCTGGAGAAGCAATAGGTGGAGAAGAAAATAAGTGTTGCACAATATTTATGTGAAAGTAAATGGGGTTAATTGAAAGTTGGCCGCTAAGATGGAAGGTGGTGTTGCAAGGATTAGATCAAGGGGCTTAAAATTGAGGCTCTGGTTGCTCTTTGGCTAGGGTTTGGGCTAGACCGGGCTGACCTGGGTGGAACTCTTTTTTGTTGCTCTCCTCTCCTTGGAGGAGGGATAGAATGGCTAAGGTTGAGAGAGTTTCTCCTTAAGGAGAGAAGGCTTTGGTTTTTTCGGGGATGAGAATGCGTTTTAAGGAATGAGGGATTCTCCTCTTCTTTTTTCTCCTTGAAATGTGAAAGGAAGGGTGATATTTATAGCCCTCAAGCCTGGTTTTATAGTAATTCTTGTCAAGTCCAGGGTTAAAAAAAGTTTGGATGGTCTAGATTTGAGATAGCCATGTAACATGATCTCAAAGATTAGATTGTATGGCTCATATCATAATTTTGGCCCAAGGGAGGGGCACTGAAGTCCTTTCACATTGTCACAAGATTGGTGCTTGCAAAAGGGGGGTTTCCACTTGCATTGGAGTCTCCTTGCAGACAGGGAGCTTGCCACATGACTAGCAGCGCCCACAAGTGACTCCCCGACACGTGAGCTCTCTCAAACATATGGAAACCCTTGCTCCATGAGTATCCTATAGTTGTTCTCCCGAATTTTCCTTGGGCCTTAGAGCTTGGGCTTGGCCTTGTTTTGACATTGGACTTCACTGGATGGGTGAACTATGTGAGTTGACTTAGCAAGTTGACTATATGAGTAAACTTGATGAGTCAGGCATCAAGATTTCTAGGGCTTAAGACATTTTACATTTTTAGGGTTAGGGCTAGGTTTGAATCTTAACTTAGGTTTTGGAGAATTTGGCTCAGTCCAACTTAATCAACTTGTCGGCCTAGGATGGGGTGTCTACAATACGTTAGGTCGACAGTAGCTTGTAATCTCAGCATTGCTCGTTTCTCATTTATTAGTGCACTCTTGGGTCAGTGATAAGTTTTAACTTTTTCATCTCCATCTTCAATTTTCGTTTGATATAATATGTATTGCACCTTCAAAAGTCCTTGATTCTAAAGGCAAAGAAGAATTCATTAGAAGAATATTCCCCAACTTCAGCAAATCGCCTGACAGCACATTCGACGGTTGGTTAAATAGACAGTCAATTGTATGCACCGCTCTATCCCGACACCAAGGGTTGGTGGCTCTTGGTTTGAATTGGATTCCAAATCTGTTCTGGCATAGCTGCAAATCTCACACATATAACACTTTGCTGAATTCTAGACCAACATACTCGACTAACATACTCGGAGCTCTTTAATCTTCCTCATATGTATAGAATGTCTAGGCGGTCACTAGCTAAAGATATTTATAGCCACTCACCACGTTTGTTGATGTGGAAATAATTATTTGGGTTCATAAACAAATGTCGTTTATCAAGTAACATCATATATTAATTGTTTGTCATGCGTTGGTCATTAATTATGCATGCATCCTCAATGTATTATACAAGCGAGAGTTCTTTGTAGAACGTTGTGTGTAGACAATTATTATCCTTTTTTCCACTTGAATATACATGGTGCATCATGAAAATCAACCAACTCAGTATTGTTATTACATCACTTCATAGCTCCTTGATCAAGTCAGGCAATAGAGATCTACTTTGTATTATGTTATGGTGCATACACATTACTTATGTTGGTTATTACCATTATCAGCAGTAAGGCTGCGAAGATGAGTAGTCGGCTCTGTCATGAGATATACGACCCAACCGATTCTATCACATGAGCCAGATATACAACATGTGTTCCATGATGATAGCCAATTCAACTTATCCTTTTCTAATTATTTAAGATTTTTTTGGATTCTGATCATACTCACGCCGGAACACCGTTAGAACATCCTGGGAAAAAGAAAATTGTCTTTTATTGAGATTTTTATATCATGCATGCGTCATCATTTACATATCGAGATATGATACGGTAAAATCATGCATAAATAGCTTCATCACTGTCGGTATGAACAGATCAATGGTCTGGCCTTGAAATTGAAAACCTGCAAAGGTGTGGGCCACAACGTATCATATGATTCCTGTCCACTTACATGATCGCATGGCATGGAGCTGAAGTGTAGGACCCACCTGTTTGTAGTGGGCAGAGGACGCCAATGAAAACGGATTGGCTACTCCCCCTGCCACCATCCCGGTGGCTGGTTGTCGGTGCTCTGTGGGCCCCACCATCATGTATGTGTTTCATCCATTCCGTTCATCCATTTTTAAAGATAATTTTAGGCCTGAAATCAAAAAGTAGAGGGATATAAATCTTATGTGGACCACACCACAGGAAAACAATAGTGATTAGATATCTACCATTAAAATCCTCTAAGGCCCACTGTACTGTTTATTTGATATCCAATCTGTTGATTATGTCATACAGACCCAGATGAAGTGAAAAAACAAATATCAGATTGATCCAAAACTTTTATGGCCCCCAAAAAGTTTTTAATACTTGACGTTCATTCAACATTGTTTTCTGTAATGTGGTCCACTTGAGATTGGAAAATACCTAACTTTTGGTCTCATGCCAAAGAATGATCTAGAAAAATAGATGGACGTCATGGATGAAACACATACATCATGGTGGAGCCCACAGAGCACCGACCACCAGCCTCGTGGTGGCAGGGGGAGTAGCCAATCCGTTTCCGACGCGAATGAGCACTCTAGAGGAATAATGATTGTTCCCGCTCCAGCGCACTTGCCCACACGTGGAAATGAAGCAACGTGTGCCAGGTCGGAGCCGCTGGCCGCTGAAGGAATGGTCACCGACGGGAACCGGACGCGGATTGACCGCATGAAGTTCCTGCTGTCGGACGCTAGGTGAGGCCCACCGTGATCTCTATGAGAAATCTACCCCGTCCATTCGTTTCACCCGATCATGTTAGGACATCAACCAAAAAATGAGGCGGATCCAAAACTCTGTGGACTTCAAGACAGGAAACAGTGGGATTGAATGACCACCGTTGAAACATTCACAGTCCACAGAAGTTTTGTATCAGGCTAATATTTTGTGTTTTCAGTTCATCCCACTGAAAATGACCTTATGAACGGTTTGGATGGCATACAAACATCACTGTGGACCCCATAAGGGTAGGCATTTCCACTCTTCTCCTACAGCATGTCTGGACCGCTGGATGACTGGACCAGCCTAATTCTCGTGCCTGGTGATCTTTATGGTTGGGCCCACCTCCTGCAGGCCTCGGAGGCTGAACGGACCTTAAACGTTGGCACATGTGCCCGATTGTAGATGAACGGTTTATAAATGTTTATAAACAGATGAACGGTTTATAAATATTGACCAATGGTCCAGATTCTATGTACACGGTTGGCCCATCTAATGGCCAGATCAGCATATTATGGAGACACGGCATCTACACAGGGAGCGGATTAGGTGTGACCTGGGTAACATGTTAATGGGTGATGTTTCCCTGACCGTGGGGCCTACGTTGATATATGTTCTGTATATCCACTCCGTTCATCAGTTTTTCAAGCTCATTCTAGGGAATGGTAACAAAAATGAAGCAGATCCAAATTTCAAGTGGACCACACCAGAGGAAACAGCTGTCTATAAACACTTACTATTAAAAACTTCTTAGGACCCACCGTAACGTTTTTTGCCATCCAACCTGTCTATAAGGTCTCAGAGACCTCGACTAAGGGAAACAGAAATATCAGCTTGATCCAAAACTTTTGTTAAAATTTTAATAGTAGGAATTCAATCCCTACTGTGTGGTCCACGGATCTGCTTCATTTTTGGGACCATGGCATAAAATGAGGGGGGTGGCGTGAGTAGGTCCCATGATCAGGTCAACACCCACTGACGGGTTACCCGGGTCACAGCTAATCCGCTCCCTATCTCACACGTGTGCCTCGTGCACTCAAGTGAGTGGGCATGATTGGGAAAAAAGGACGTCAAACACGTGCGATGGGTCCACCGACGCAGGGATGAATCTTATCAACGGTCCATGAAAGATTTGGTGGTAATGGAATGTGGAGCCCACTTGCTAACTTTTAGGTGGCAGCAAGACGAAGGCATCGATTACAATCCCTCTCAGTGCAAGCTTCTTATGCGTGAAACCGTATCTGTGTCGGATCAAAGATCTGATGGTGGTGGAAAGTACGAGTGAATTGCATCATAGTCAACGATCAGATGGTGGTGGAAAGTGGGACCCACTTGCTCACTTTTAAGTGGTAGCAGCAAGATCAGTCCAGTTTCCACTTTGCATTTCCATTCATTCCCGATGGCAGAACCCTCGCTTGTCTCCTACCCATTTCCCAATTTCGAGATTAGACGGATCATTCAAAGGAGACACCATTTTGCTCAACGGCTCAGATTACTTTATTGGGGTGGTACTGCCAACGCCACCTGGAATGGTAGTGTTGTGATGTGTTGGGCTCTGTGGGGCCCATATTGATGTGTCTCGTTTTATATACGCGCCAAAGCTCAAGTGAACCACACCAATAGAGGAAATAATGACATCCGCCGTTGAAACCTTCCTAGGGCCCACCGTATGTTTATTTGTCATACAACACCTGTTGATAAGGTCACACAGTCCTGGATGAAGGGAAAACACAAATATCAGCTTGATCCAAAACTTTTGTGCCCTAATGATGGACATTCAATCCCTACTGTGTGTGGTCCACTTGAGCTTCATCTCTGCTTCATTTTTGGGTTTATGGCCTTAAATGAGAATGAGCTAGAAAAATGGATGGACTGCGTGGATATAAACACACATTCATCAATATGGGCCCCACATCACTCAACACCCACCTGATCAGCATCCAAAAGACTAATGCAGCAACACCTGAGGGCTATTAGATGTATGACAGTAGAAGGTTAAAACTTAAAAGGAGGTTAGAGGGATCATGAGCATGGATTTGAGTCGTATGCAACTCAGCTGAGTTGACTCAGACAGTCAGTTCGGCATGCTGAGTCAGTAGTAAAAATAGACTCAACTGGGAGGAGTCAGCCCTTGACTCGTGAGTTGACTCAGGAGAGTATGAGTTTGCCGAATAGTATTCAAATCATGCCAGTCATGTCTGTTCTCCAATGCCAGAGCATCGGGACCTTTTGCAGATATTTTGGGGGTGTTCTTATCTTGGTTTCTACTTATTCAACATTTGAAGCATGTTCAGTCATAAAGAAAGAAGAGTATTTTTAGTTTTCAATTGGGCTGAAAGTCCAGCGGGTTCAATCCGATTAACCCATGACTGAACCGACATTGAGTTAGGCTTGGGCATGATGTATCGGGTTCGGTCTTGGGCTTGGGCTATACAAACACCAACCCCATAAAAGTTGGGTCAGGCTCAGGTTGAGGTCTCAGGTTGCCTGATCCAACCCAAACCTAATTAATATATAAGTTACTTGTAAATTATAATTGAATGTAAATCGTCTGTGTCGAAGGCACAGGAAATTCCAATGCCGTTGGGTCTCATCGGTCCATGTCAAATTTGTATGACTCAAGCTAACAAGATATGCCAGATTTCTCTCCCAAATGAATTGTGTGCTACACAACATGACTTTTAAAGGAGTATTTGTCCTATATTTTAGCTTATTTGTTTAGAAAAATAAAGTTATTTACGATAAATAACTACATATATAATTAATAAAATCATAGGTACAAAAAATAAGACATGCATTGTAATATAATCGACTAATGTAATAACAAAAATATTAGCATGTATCCACCTGACTAACCCAACCAAGCCCGCTTGGGTTGAGAATTCTCAACATGAGGTTATTGGGTTGGGTTAGGGTTGAGGTATAGGAACCCTAGCCCAACCCGGCCCAGCCAGCCCGACTTTCAACCCTAGCTTGCAATATCACACAAAACTAATTATCCCTCAAGTCTGCTCAGTCCACCCTTAATGTAGACCATACATCATGCAAGGCCCAACTTCGAAGTAGGCCATCCATCAAGTAGGACCTGTCTTAGATGTGGGTCATTCATCATTAGGGGCCGATGTGAACTATCATCATGTGGAGCCCACCTTGATACAGGTCATCTATCATGCGAGGAATACCACCAATGCCATTGTCCATCATGTGAGGCCCACCTTTAATATCCACCACCCATCATGTGGACCCTTCTTTTATATGGACGACCAACAATCACGTGTAGAGAGAGAGATCTTACATTTGTTTAGAAAATTAAATGAGTTAAGAAAATTACTTATTGGGTGGTATCCAAAGTGACCTTTTATGCTCCCAATCCATCCATCTTGCTAAATAATCTCTTGAGGTCGGTTAGATTCTGGATCCGATCAGCTGATTAATGGATGGATTTGAAACCTCCAATCAATCTTGCTAGATCTATTCTGGGGTCTGTTAGATTCTGAACTAGATCACCCATATTAACTAGCCTTCGACCCATCAAATGCATAGGAAGTAAAGACAGGTAATCCATGGTGAGAAATTATATGATTGATCCATCATCCAAGGACGTGCGCAATATGCTTGGGTCTTTCAGTTAGTAAAAGTGGGGTCCAATATTCAGCCATCCTGACCATAAGTTTGTTCAGATCATGCCCCAAAAATATATTCATAGGATAATCACAACCTGTCAGTTTGCGTTTTGGAAACAGAAGGTCATGAAGAGAAATGCAGGAATGGTAAATACTCAACTGAAAAGGACCCAAGGTTGGTGGCCAAGATCTTTCCATCTAGGAGAGTTTTTGAGGCATGGTCCATCCATGGCACGTTAAAATGAGACAAAACAGCCCAGATAACTCAATCATTGGCCCCACCTGCACAACTGGATTGATACCTAATAATTATAATTTTTTTAAAAATAATAATAATAATAATCAAGAATAGGAATAGGTATTTAACACAGTTAAAATAGGTACAAGTAAAAGAAAATATAAAAATTGGGATCAAATTGTTAGGTGCTTGTTAGGTGCATCTATCCCTGTGGTAGTGGTTGCAGGTTCGATCCCCTTCTTCCTCCACCATTTTCAATTCTAGACTGAGTGAGTCAGTTCGAGTCACCGCAATTCGTGTCAAATCAACTGGGTAGTTAAGTAAACTCGACAAGTCATCCCGAATTGAGTCAGGGCCCAGGACCCAGTTTCCCAGTGACCTGGCTCAAAATCTGGCAGAGTCTAGTCGAGTCAGACAAGTTACAAATCAGCTCAACAAGTTTTTAGAACTATGCTTGCAGCTGTAGCTTCTGCATTCAAAAAGTCAAAATTTAACATTGGTCTAGTAAATGAATGAATGAATTGGACAGAAAGCAATCATGATGATCTCTCTCTGAAAAATACGTACAAGACCTGCGATAAAATCGCCTCATACATGCAATATGCACGATCACACACATTCTCCCATTTCCACAAGAAAAGGCCAAATATCTATCATACCTCTGCTCAGAAATTTTTCCTGTGCAAGAGAGCTTAAAAGAAGAAAAATGGGTTTCAAATCTTTAATTCAACAAAAATAAAATAAAAAAATTACACCGTGGGATAAAAAGCAGTCAGATAAGCTTCTTCTTTTCGAAGTAGCCCCTCAAGTGCCACAACTGGAAAGCCGAAACCCCTATGCACATACCCAGAGACATGATACTGAACAATGCAACTCTAGAATTAGTGAGTTCGTTCACTGTCCTCATCTCAGCTTCCCTGCATTTGGGCATCAAGCATTATTCCCACATATATGTGATGAATGGAAGGAGGCAAGCATCCATCTGATACAAGCGTTTGATCCACAACTGCAGATATATTACCTGTTCTTGAGATAGAGTAAATTCTCATGGATGGCCTCCACTGCCCCTTCTAGTTTCCTCAGCTCAAGCTCAACACCCTACACTTACAAAAACCACAATCAAGGAAGTGCAAATCCAAACATGCATAAACACAAACACATGCATACACGAGTATGCATCAGGTTCGTGCATAAGAATGTTCTAGTTCAATTGTTTACCTCTATCTTTTCTCTCCTGGCAACAGAAAGCCAGTCCCTTGCCGAAATTCCAATCTTCCATTCAAGATTGACACTAGATGTAATGCCTTTGTTATGGCCATCTACCCAGAAACATGCCAAATAGTTGCCAGCCACTGGAGTTGTAAATGCAAACTGACCCGACTTTACATTTTTTTGGTAATGAAGGTTGTTTCCGAATGGTGATGTTACCTGCCAAGAACGACCCAGTGTAAGGCTCGTTAACTTGCAGCTCAAGTACATTCATATAGAAAAAAAGGGAGGAAAAAATAGATGGTGTGAAATTTATTCCAATTCAACAGAAACCAAACCCTCTTGATTATGTTAACAGCTATCACTCAAGGGTTATGTGCTGAGGTTGCAAATTATAGTTACCATATGGAGAATTATTTGTTCTGGCAGAGAGTGACACTTGATGTGGAGGCAGTTAGAAATTGTACACCTGGCATATATTAACTCAAATCAAACTATCCAAAAGTGAGGAGCCTACTGTAGATAAATAAGAATGGTTGACTGATTCTTACCTCTGATTGTTGGCAATTTGTTTGCTGAATTTGGACCATTGGCTGTTTTTTTATCACAACCATCCATAGGATGTCCACCAATTGGCTGGTGAAGTAATCAAATTACTGCAATTTTTTAGTTTATAGTCTATCTAAATTGTGCCCCACAATTTGGACTGTTTAATTCAGTTATCTGTTGCTGCTTGCAATTTATTAGTGCCTGCAAATCGACCATCACACTCTTTATGTACACTATTCCCTGTGCATCATCAGATGTGGTTGGTAAATCAAAATTAGATTCATTTACTTGAATTGAGAAGGATGTCTCGTGGTGTATGTCGTTTACAGATGATATAGTTTTGATTGACAAGACGAGGGTGGGGGCAAACACAAAGCTAGAACTATGGACTGATGCTTTAGAATCTAAAGGTTATAAATTTAGTTAACTAAGAGCATATGGAATGCAATTTTAATAACAATGTGTGTGGAAGCAAGGAATTAGTGGAGATTTCTGACCAAGAAGTATCCCAAAATGACCTTTTTTGATATCTTGGGTTGATAATTCATGAGAGTGGAGATTTTTGATATCTTGGCGTGATAATTCATGAGAGTGGAGATTGAGAAGGATGTCGATCATAAAATTAGAGCTTGGTGGATGAAGTGGAAATGTGCCTCTCAATTTTATATGATCTCAAGCATACCAATCAAACTATAGGAGAAATTTCATAGGATAGCTATACGACCAGCCATGCTTGACAATTTGATGGGAGAGCAATTCAGTCCGCCAATATACCATCCAGGACACTGGGCCTAAGCCTTGCTCTTGGTGGGTGGACACCTGTTGAAGTCCTCGTGAATATGCAAGAGAGGGGCGGGGGTCAGTCCAAACTGCAAATACAAAGGATGGAAGCTTGGTCAAATAGGCAATAATTATGAACGGAGTTTTTATGGGACAATGTGGAAAGAGACTGCATTCGTTGTGTATGTAATACAGGTGCATTTTCACACTGGGCTTGAGTGGGGTAGCCTGTGGGATGCAGGGACACACTCAGGGTGGGCAGCTCGTGTGAGGTGGGCCCCATGTGATTTGGGGCCCACAAGGAGGGTTCGGACATGAGATGTGGGGCCTGGGCTATAAGATAAAGGGATTGATTCGCCATGCTCTAACGGTTCGAGCTTTTAGAGCAAGTGGTTAGTTGTTCTGCATCAAAGTGGTATCAGAGTGGGAGGTCTTGTGTTCGAGGCTCCTCACGAGGGTGATTAATGCAGGGGCATTTTCACACCGGGTTCGAGTGGGGTAGCCTGTGGGATGCGGGGACACACTCGGGATGGGCAGCCCGTGTGAGGCGGGTGGCTCGTGTGAGGCGGTACCCATGTGATTTAGGGCCCACGAGAGGGGTTTGGACCATCGATCTGTCTCGATGACGACGTCCAGGGAGGGCCTCCTAACTAGAAGTCAAATTTTGGTTCAGAAAAGTGGCCCGATAGTCAAGAAAAGCCCACCATGGGATCTCATGATCGTGACCCACTCGTCGGATTGGTTTTATATTTTAGGTTTCGGTTATTGTTATTATTTAGAACATCGTGAACGCTTTAGATTTCCTTGTTTGATTTTTATTTTAGTTTACTTCATCGCCAAGTAATAGGTGTCGCACATGATGCGAGTTTTTGGGTATAAGGTTCTCCCTATAAATAGGCACCCCTTGTAGTTCTTTTCATTCATTGAAGTTAATAAAAAATTCCTGCTTTATTTTTCTGCTTTCTTCGTAAGTTGTGGAAGAATTCAAAAGTGGGTACGAAGCTCTCCCTTTTCGAAGGGCTAACTACCGTGGTGCGAAGCCACATTGATCCCAATTCACCCCCATCTTCCATCATCTTTTTTCCATCTTCTCCCACCATCCGTACTTCGAATTTGTCCTTTTGTTGCATCAGATTTCTTCATTACAGCAGGTTTTCAGATTTCGGCCTGCAGGCAAGCTGAAACTTCAGCGGAGCACCACGCATAAACCGTACATCGGATCGAGCTGAGATTTGGGGGTTTTGGAGTCCATCCCTGGCCGATCAGGGCCAAGGTGGCCTTTTTCTGAATAGTGGGCCCCACACACGTGCGGCCGGGATCACACGCACGTCCGTCTGGGCCATTGTTGCTGTCCATACGCGGGATCATCTTTTGGCTCAGGGTTCCTTGAATTGAAATTACGGAATCCATTGGATTAGGGACTGATTTTTATGCATGAGTAGTTGATTTTATTTCCCTTTGACATTGTTTGGTTTATAATTTTTATTGGTCCAGTCCTAGCCTGTGTCGGCTTGGACCCGCATAGATTCTCCTTTAATTGAATCTTTGGATTTTCATGTGGGATGTGGAATTTGCGTGATTATTTCTGAATTGGTGTGATCTAAGCCTGAAATCTTTCATATCATATTTAATTTTCCATGTCCTGCATCAAATTTGGTATCAGAGCCAGGTTCTTGTAGGGGAATTCACTACATATTTAGGGTTTAGTTTGTTTGAGTCCTTCATGCATTCAGTCCATCATCTATAGCTGAATTTTAGTAACAGTGTGTAGTCTCCTTCATATAGAGTCTCGTAGGGTCATTTAGTTTTTAGACGCATATAGTTGTCATAGAAGGTCTTTAGGTTGAGCAAGTCACTATATGCCCACACGTACGGGTCGCAGTTTCGGTTTGCACCCTACACTAAACATGGAACAATTGCAAGAGTCACTAAACAAGATATCTCAGACGTTGGAGTCTATGATTAAGCGCTTGGAAATGGACCAATGCTGTGAACAGCTTGATGTACGCATTACCCGACTAAAGACCATCGCTAGGACAAACCCCACCATTGGGGTAGATGTCCAATCTCAAGCAGGTGACCTGGAGGATACACCAATGAATGGAGTTGGTCAAGGAATCAATTATGGGTGTGCACCCGGACACCCACCCCATGAGAGACATAAAGACCACTATTTTGAGGGGTACAACATGTGTGGCCTTGTGGCTGGAGAGAGTGCACCAGCGGCTAGTGTAGAGTTACCCACTGAGGCCATTCCGGTAATGGATGAGTTACGTGATATCTTTCCTGATGATCTACTGGATGAGTCCCCTAGGAAGGATATAGAGCACACCAGAATATGGGACATCGTAATACCTACAACCGAGTTCACGTTGAATAAGTTTGTCGATAGGTCCACAGGTCTAAGTCCTTGTGAAGTCGTTACTGATTATAAACCTAGGAAACTTATTGATCTTGTCCCTATGTCACTGTCCCATAGGCCGTCAGAGTCTGCAGAGTCTTTTGCGCATCACATTCATTCATGGCATCAAGAAATCAGGCAGAAGATCATGACTAATAATGAACATTGCACATTTTATACAGACCAGTATAAATGTTTCAAAGGATTCAATATTGGGGACTCTGTGATGGTCTGCATCAGGCCCGAGCGGCATCCTTCGAGGGCCGTTCGTAAGTTACACGCGTGTAGCGCTGGACCCGTCAAAATTATAAAACGAAACGGTCTCAATGTGTATGAGATAGATCTTCCACCTTTCATGGGAATTAGTTTCACATCCGATGTGGAGGATTTAGTTACTTTTCAGAGGACCACTGATACTTTGTCCAGCCCTTCGCCCACCCATCCTGATTCCCCATATTTATCCCTTGAACCGTGGCCCCTTCCCAACCCATTTTCCCAACCTCTACCTCCCATATCTACTTTTCCTAACCTTTCTTCCCAGCCTCTACCTCCCATACTTACCCTTCCCGACCCATTTTTTCAGCCTCTACATCCCATACCTACCCGTCCCGATCCATTTTCCCAGCCTCTACCTCCCATATCTACCCTTCCCAACCCAATGGGCCACACTAAAAGAAATAGTGGACCTAAGATGTTTTTAATGGTAAGTGTTCGATTCCCTTTTTCCCATGGTGTGGTAGCTTTGGATATACCTCATTTTATGGCTCATGCCATAAATTCATTAGCAACAATAGATGAACAGTGTGGATAAGCGACATGCATCACGGTGGGACCCACAAATATGCTGTGGCGCTCTTAATTTTTGCATCAAAAAAGCACCGGTGGAATCAAACATTACTAGATGAAATAAGTGTATCATAAGTGAGAGTTCTCTCAAAATAAATAAATAAATAAATAAAAATCGTAAAAAAATTAATAAGAAAGAAAGTGAAAAGAGTCTTTTGGAATTCATCTATACATATTAGTACAATGATATTCCGTTTGTTTTCTTTATACAATCATTTAATATAATATTAATGTACACATTGGATATATTGAATCAATCATTCATTTATTGTGTACGTCTAATTCAATAATGTGAAAATGCTTTAGAATTAATGCGCAGAATGTAAGATTTTTTCATGAATGACAGCTATTGTCTCCAGTGGCGAAATCTTTGCAGCCGGGGAGAATTGATGGGGACATCACGCGCACACGCGCACTCACGCCGCCACCCCTACGCACGTACGTACGTAGATGGAGGACCCCACCATCGATCTGCCTCGATGACGACGTCCAGGGAGGGCCTCCTAGCTAGAAGTCAAGTTTTGGTTCAGAAAAGTGGCCCGATAGTCAAGAAAAGCCCACCATGGGATCTCATGATCGTGGCCCACTCGTCAGATTGGTTTTATATTTTAGATTTTGCTTATTGTTATTATTTAGAACATCGTGAACGCTTTAGATTTTCTCGTTTGGTTTTTATTTTAGTTTACTTCATCGCCAAGTAATAGGTGTCGCACATGGTGCGAGTTTTTGGGTATAGGGTTCTCCCTATAAATAGGCACCCCTTGTAGTTCTTTTCATTCATTGAAGTTAATAAAAAAATTCCTGCTTTATTTTTCTGCTCTCTTCGTGAGTTGTGGAAGAATTCAAAAGTGGGTGCGAAGCCCTCCCTTTTCGAAGGGCTAACTACCGTGGTGCGAAGCCACATTGATCCCAATTCACCCCCATCTTCCATCATCTTTTTTTCCATCTTCCCCAACCATCCGTACTTCGAATTTGTCCTTTTGTTGCATCAGATTTCTTCATTGAAGCAGGTTTCCAGATTTCGGCCCGCAGGCGAGCTGAAACTTCGGCGGAGCACCACGCACAAACCGTACATCGGATCGAGCTGAGATTTGGAGGTTTTGGAGTCCATCCCTGGCCGACCAGGGCCAAGGTGGCCTTTTTCTGAATAGTGGGCCCCACACACGTGCGGCCGGGATCACACGCACGTCCGTCTGGGCCATTGTTGTTGTCCGCCCATTTTTATCACCTTGGGGTTCCTTGAATTGAAATTAGGGAATCCCTTGGATTAGGGACTGATTTTTTTGCTTGAGTAGTTGTTTTTATTTCCTTTTGACATTTTTTGGTTTATTTTTTTATTGGTCCAGTCCTAGCCTGTGTCGGCTTGGACCCGCATAGATTCCCTTTAATTGAATGTTTGGATTTTCATGTGGGATGTGGAATTTGTGTGATTGTTTCTGAATTGGTGTGATCTAAGCCTGTAATCTTGCAGATGCGGGGACACACTCGGGATGGGCAGCCCGTGTGAGGCGGGTGGCTCGTGTGAGGCGGTACCCATGTGATTTAGGGCCCACGAGAGGGGTTTGGACAAGGTCATAACCCATGAGATGTGGGGCCTGGGCTATGAGATAAGGGGATTGATTCGCCATGCTCTAACAGTTCAAGCTTTTAGAGCAAGTGGTTAGTTGTTCTGCATCAGTATGTAAACCAAACATGGATGAGTCTTAAAGAGGCACCTATGGATTGGTTTGCCAGCTTATACTATGTTCATAAACGAAGACCGGATCATAAATAGTCTAGTTGAATGTGCTTTCTTCATAAAGACTGGAAAATCAAGTACTTTTATTGTTTTGCCCACCACTGAGAACAATATCATTATAGGTAGTGATAACACTAATAAAAAAAACAAAGGGGTCAACATGGAAATCTAATTTTTAGATAACAGATTCAGTTGGTCTGAACTGTTTCTTCGGCATGGAAAGATGATCAAGTGAAAGGCATGATAAGGTTAACAAAATATATTCCATGAGTTTGGTTCACAAATGTCGATTGAAAGCAGTGAGACCATGATTTATTTATTTATTTTTGAATGGTCATTAAGACAGACTACCCCTGCATAAATAGACAAAAGAATTAAGGCCAAGGAAGAACAACCTTGAAAATCCAACGTCGTCCCACAATATTGGGGCAGCTCTTATTATCTTATGCATACTATGCCTAACATACCACTCCTGTAGATCAGTGTTGTCAGCTCAATGCCTAGAACAGGACACTCTGAAACAACAAAAACAATTTTCAGATCTGTCAAAGGAGCTGTGGCCAACAATTTAACAAATTAAGGTCATGAAATTGTTCAATATGCAGATGCTGCCAGATTTTTTACCTTTCCCTGGATATATTTAATTTCCTACAGTAGTACGAAGCTTACTGTGTACTAGAAAACACAGACTGAAGCTGTAAAGCAAATTCATACAAGGAGCTCTTCATGACAGAACCAACAACACAAGTGCAGATGTTGAATGGCCTGTCATCTAGATAACGGGAGAACAATATTTGATTTTTGTAGATCTTTCCAAGGAGAAATTTAGTTTCATGCATTGTTCGAGTTATAGGTATTGGTACAAGTTTTGCTGGTTGGGTATACAGAAACAAAATTGTTATCGCTGATAACCAAAAATGCAGCGAAACATGGGGAAAACAGTGGAATTTTTCAGTAAAACTGTAGGAAATGCTAAAATACACATTTGCATATTTAGGAATCAAAAAATTGTAAAAAGAATGCATACATAATATGTTTCTATTTAATGGGCACCTAAAAGTATGTGTTGTCATAAGAAGTTATTCCAATAGTAACCAAAAATGAGTTTATATAATACAAATGCAAGTATCATATAATAACTAGGACATGTAAAAGTAAATGAACTCAAAGATGCATCCATCCATGATCTATATAATACAAATGCAGGTACCATACATCCTCCATCCATGATCTATCCATCCATCCATGCATGCATACATTATACACATACAAACATGAATTTCATCATACGACCATGGGCCCTTTTTGTTATAATAGTTTGGTTTGAAGTCCCTTTTCACAAGACAAGGGCATTGTGGTTTTCTGGACAGGGAATTGACACTAGAGTAGACACATTCACATGTGATACTAAAGGGTTGGAAACGACAGCTTGTGAATTGTCTTGTGAAAGATTTACAGATGAGCTCGATGTAGATCCCTTCTTTGTTCTTCGTTGAGCTTCCACGGCCAACATCATGGGCAGCTTCTACATTGTGATGATTCATCCTGACATATTAATGGCTACAAGTGCAGGTTCCCATGAATTAGGTAAATTGTGCAATACAATGGAAACCTGCATTCTATTTGGAATTAGATTTCCAAGGGCCGCTAATTCTTTCGCAATGACCATCATCTTATGTACATAATCGATCACCGAATCTGTTTCCTTCATCTTGGTTAAATTGAACTTTTCTACTAATAATTGAATGTATGTATCAGACACATTCCCATAAGCTCGTGCAACTGCTTCAAACATGCTCTACGCGATTGCAATTGATTCATATATTATTTCCAGATCCATATCCAAAAAGGTTAACATGGTGAACCTGGCTAGTTTATCATCTTCAAGGAAACGTTCATATGTGCGTCTGACTACAGCCGTCCAATTAAATGGTGGCTCAACTAGCATATCAGTATCTAGGACAGATTCGATCTTGTCTTGGAAGAGAATGTGCCTAATTCTCCTTTTCCATACGGTGTAGTTTGTGTCGTTGAGTCATTCAGTTTTGCTCAACTCATTGCTTACAACTCTTAAAATCATTCTACTAAACAGAGAGAATAACAATATATTACAATTTAGGAATAAAGTCTAAATATATGTATAAGAGTGTGTAACAACCCTAAATTTTGGTACATTATTAAAAAACTAAATTAAATATTTAAAGATTTTATTTTTAAATAAAAAATAAAAACAAGTCAATAGTTGAGTTGGTAGCGAAATTCTTAGTTAAGAGAGAGGTTTAGGGATCGATTCTTGAAGTGGTAATAATAAATTTTTTATTAAATATTATAAAAAAATTCAAATTCAGGATAAGGGAGGATGTGCTCATCCTATCTTATGAGAATTTTCTTTAAAAGGAATACGGAAGGTTTCTGCATTAAAAAAAAAAAAAAAAAGGGGGAGATAGGAAGCCTAAAGTAAAAGGAAGAGAAAATTCTAAGAAGGCTCGATCAGTTAAGTTCTAATCGTTAAATCTTTTTAACTTTATATTATGTTGTTAATTTCTTCTTAATCTATACAATGGATGGCGTGGATCATCCACACAATCATTGTATAGGTGTATAGAGTCAATTTTAATAAAGTGATGTTTTTATGATTTTGGTCTAATTAGTAATATTTTAGGAATAAATTAAATGGATGGAATTTGATTGTGCTAAGATAAATCTGTACGGATCATATGATCCTTAAGGCCAAAATATACAAGGGTCATAATTTTTAGATCAATCTAACAATCAGATAGGCCACATTAGTCAGATCTAAAAGTGTTTAATAAAGGAATCTTAGATTTTTGCGCAAGTGTTGGTATCACTTGGCGTAGAAGGTCGAGATGGGCCATCGGTGTATGTGTGGTTAGATCCACACCATCCATCTAATGTGTAGAGGCAAAACATGATAATACCTTAGGAATCTGAATGATCTGACCATCCGATGGACCACCCCGATTAAGTAATTATCATTCAATTTTATAATCTTAAAAAGGAGAAAAAAATAGAATATAAATTTTAATTATTTGATTATTTTGGATCTGGCCACCTAGGATGTTAATCAGAGGTGGGCCCCACCATGTAATAAAAACATATGAATAATAATGTTGTTGATATAACTGATAGGATTTCTGAATTCAAACCAACATAATTACCCTGTGGATTCTACACTACCAGACTCAGGTGAGTAGCCTAACTTGTCTCATAATTCATTAAAACTAAAATAAATCATTGTGATTGTTTGATTGATTTACTGGTTTGAATATTTTGATATGATAATTGTACGATAAATTTATATGTGAATATTTTAATCGAGACAACTATGCCAAATATGAAAAATATGCATTTACATATCATCCCTCATTCATTGCATTGCATAATGCATGGTCGATCCTAGGGGCCCTCCCTAGAAGAAATGTCGATCCTGGTAGAGCGTTACCAGATGCGGGCTATGCCCAAGCCTACCGAAAGGTGGAAGCCTACCCAACGGGTGGATGCGGGTTGACGACTTCCAACCCAAGTAGATGGACGATCACCCCATCTGATGCATTCATACCCCATTTTACATCATTGTACATGTATTTTTGTATTATTTTAATTGATATGATTATGAACCATGCTGGGTTATATCACTAAGCCTGGCCAGCTTATATTTTTTATTGATGGAAAAACCGTACAGATGTGAATGAGGGTGGGCCGATGGCTCGAAAATAGGAATATGTGGTCAAGCCAGAAAGAACTTAAGGGACACGTGACCCTACTTGACAAAAGAAGAAGTTGCAGCCTTAGACTAGTCATGATATTTTCACTTTAATTATATTTAATTTTCTTATATTGTAAATTAATTCTTTCAAGTTGTTGAACATGTTTATTTTATTTCATAAGATCTCAATTGAGAGGGTCCTTAGTTATGTTTATGATTAATTATTGGAATAAATGATCGTTTCTTATTTTTAAGATGTTGTCGAGCATGAATGGAATGTAAATCTACAGTAGAGCTAGTAGGTAAATGAAAATTTGTATAATTGAATGAAATTAGTATACTCAGTGTACGTGTCATGGGCCGAAACTCGGGGCTGAGGGTGCACACTCTGTACTCGAATTTCGGGGCGTGACAAGTGTCTTCGTTTAAAATGTTTAAGCGGGCTCTTTATTGGGCCTATATTTACAACAAAGGTATCAAGATGGCATAGTGGTTAAGACTACACTGCTCTTTTGAAGAGGCAAGGGTTCAGATGCTATTAGAAGCGTCAATCCCACTATCCCTTTTTTTAAGGGGAGTATATTAGTTATAGTCCTTAGACTACCAAAATCAAGACAAAAAAGGTGCACAACCCTCTTCTTTCTCTTCTTCGTTTTTTTACTTGGAATTGATGTGTGGAATTTCCTTGATGATATATCTTTAATATATATATATATATATATATATATATATATATATATATATATAAATATATATAAAAGGAGAGAGTCTTATAGAGAAGGTTTCAGAAATTCCGATCAAATCGAAAGGATTTTGATTGTTTAGGAATTCCGATCAAATTAGAAATTCCCTTCTTTTTTAGTCCACTTAGATATATATAAAAAATCCCTGATTGGTCTCTAATTCTCAAATAAGAAATTTCCCTTGTTTCTTTTTTTATGAACCGAATGAATCCCCAATATATTTTTTCGATTAAATCGTATTCAGAAATTGTTGTTGATTTTCTCGACGATCCTTTCAATTGAAATTGATCTCCAATGCTCAACTAATTTCAAAGCCTCCCTTTTTTTATTAAACATTAATTTTGTTTTAACTACTGAGTTGACTTGAATTGAGTCAAAAAAATTTAAAAAAATGGTGAATTGACTTGACTGATCACAGTGAGTCAAGGTCACTCCCCTCGATTCACTCAAGTTCTCTGAATGGGTGATTTGACTCGACCAGGTTTCCAGTAATATGGCTCAAAACTTGCAGAGTCAAGTTGACTCGGTTGAGTTCTGAGTCAATTTAATTGAGTTGTTGTGTGGACCTGGTTTTATTCCACACACTGTTGAGCCGAGTTTCTCTATAGTTGTGAGCAACCGTGTTAATTACAACTACCTTCTAAAAAAAATTTTGATTGGAATTTTAATTGTAAAAAATAAAAAATAAAAAATCTCTGACTTGGATGCAGGATATAAATCATTTAGAGCTCTAATATATATATATATATATATATATATATATATATATATATATATATATATATATATATATATATATATATATATATATATATATATATATTTCCTATAGCTAAATTTACATCTATTACAATACTAATGCCAATAGTTGCCAATCTAAACTTAGAATTGAGTCAAATGGATGTTAAAACAACATTCGTAAATGGAGAATTAAAGGAATATATATGACTCAACCTAAGGATACATAATATAAAGAGAAAAGGACAAAGTATATCGATTAAAGAAATCTTTATATGGCCTAAAACAGTCATCTAGACAATGGTTCCGACCTTTCATAATGTCGTCATTAAATACAGTTTTGTCCCAAATATATATGATAATTGTGTATTCATTGGATAGTGGGAATTCCTTTGTTATCCTATCATTGTATGTAGATGACATACTATTAATAAATAATGATCTGGATAAAATTATTTAAATAAAAGAATGGCTAAAGAATCAATTTGAAATGAAGGACATGGAGAAGCATCCTATGTGTTAGGAATTCAAATAACAAGAAATAGAGAAAAAATTAAATTAAATTTATCTCCAGAATCATATTTAGAAAATGTATTAAAGAAATTCAAAATGAATAGCTGCAAATCTATAGAATCTCTCATATAAAAATGAACAAATTTATCAAAAGGTATGACACCTACAAATGATAAAGAAACAAATGAAATGAAAGAAAAACCCTATGAACAGGCTATAAGAAGTATAATGTATACAATGTTATGTAACAGGCCCAACCTTAGCCTTGTAACATGACCAGTTATTAGATATTAAAGCAATTTAGGGATTGCTCATTGGATAACGGTTAAACATATTATGTGATTGATAAAGACATCAGAGCACTATTCAGGGTCTAACAGAGGAGGAGGAGATCATCACTAGTTTCCCTTTGGATAGATTACCATTATGTGGGCCCGAGTGGGCCGAGCGAACTGTTTTAATTACCTTACATGCATTTGATGCATCTTCGAAGACCCTACACTACGAAGATGCATGTGGGATGCATTCTTAAGGAGTCTAGACCGTTGGATCGAGTGCATGCATTGATTGGACCGTTGGACCGCGCATATTGGGCAATTTGACCACTTTTGATCATGGCCCGCCTCAATCGTGGACACTTTAGGACTTAAGTGTCTTGGTTTTTATTTAAATTTATTAGGATTTAGTTTATTTGTCAGTTTGGACTTTTTCTGAGCGTTGCTTTATGTTTTGTTCTAGGTTTAGGTGCATTTTAGTAAAAAAACATTAGGTAGGGCTATTTTTGTAAATTTCTACATTTGAGACTATAAAAGAGAAGGGGAGTGTGTAAACCTCTCAATGCTATTGTTTCATGAAATTTCAAAGTTCATCTTATTTCTTCATGCGATTTGAAGGTTTTTCCATGAGATCTGTAAATTGTGTGATTCTATTTCTATTCAACGGAGGTGTGAGGCTTACATGGTTCTTCATGTTCTTTCTTTCTATTTAAAAGAGGTATTTTCTTCAAAACTCCATATTCTCTTCTTTCATTCCCATCCAAATCATCATTTTCTTCTTCTTCTTCTCATCATCCAACCCCAACCCCAACCAAACCCTAGCTTGAAATTCCCAAAACCTAACCCAAACCACCCACACATGTGACAGCATAGCCACACATGCGAGCCCAAGGCTAACTGTACGGAAAACCCTTCAATCCAAAATCCCCAACTCCCATGAACCCTAAATGCCCAAATCTCAAGTTTTCTCCCCCCTACCCTAGTCTTAGGACCTACTAGTCATCCCCTTGAATGTTGACCGTGCCTATGGTAAGTTGGAAGTCCTATCCTTCCATTGGGACTAATTTTAATTGATTTATATGGTTTCATAGTATGTGGGTATATGACTTAGGTTAAATCAGATTTTGTTTCCTATTATTTACTCTTAATCATGTGGTAGGTTAACATCTTTTGCTATTTGGATTACTTTATGGACTCTTTAATAATCTCCACGTTGTATGCTAGCATTAAATCATGTGTCATGCATCAAATTTGGTATCAAAGCCCAAAGGTTTAGCATAGATTATTTGTGTTACATCTAGGTTAAGAGTCGCATCTAGGTTAGAACTTTACAACTAGGTTTGTTAGCACATCCAATGCATGTAAAGTTCAGGATCATATTGCCGAATTTTCTGTTAGCATTTTCAAATTATACTATTGCTGAATTTTCAGTTAGTGTTTTCAGAATATACTATTGCTGAATTTTCATATTGGTAATCTTTGATTGTCCTATTGCTGAAATTTCATAGTATTTTCATATTGATAGCTTGCTGATTTTTCAGAATAATGTCTTCATTGTGTCCAATTTGGCGTCTAGGTTAGTCATTGTCTTTGTCATAACATCACCCTAGGATCTAGGTTTCCCCTTGAGAGTTTACCATGTATATGCCCACTCGTTCTGGACGTGGTTTTGGCTTACATCCCACCATGAATCTAAAGCAGATTGCCGAGGCCCTCAACGCCATCAACAACCGTCTGAAGGCCACTGAGGCTCACAATAGGATCACCGCTACTCAATTGACTACGACCAACGCGCGTGTCAACCAACTTGAAGCCTCCCTTCAGGCGAACCCCAACACTGGAGAAGATGTCCAATCTCAAGCCGGGGATCAAGTTGAAGGACGGGGACATGGTAGAGCGCATGTGCAACCATATTGTGAGGAGCGTCATGACCGCCATGACGCAGATGCACATGCCATAAAGAGGCATGAAAGTAAATGCCCCTAGTTTTGATAATCTCCTGGATCTCAATGCATTTCATAACTGGATGGCAGACATGGACCACTAATTTGAGCAGTATGATATGTTCGATGCCCGTCGTGTAAGGTTTGCCAAAATGAAGTTGGTGGGCCAGGCCAAACTTTTTTGGACCAACACAGAGCGTAAGATTGAGAGGGCCTCAGTTGCACATTGGGTAGAGATGAAAGAAATTCTTAAAGAAAAGTATCTCCCTCTCTCTTACCGTCACAAACTCTTGGATCAGTGGCAGTCAATTCACTAGGGAACTATGCTCGTGTCTGATTACATCACCAAATTCGTGAAATGCATGATGCGATGTGACATTGAGGATGACCCAATTATCACACTCTGTCGTTTTAGAACGGGCCTCCGATTCAACATTTAGCGAGAACTCCTTTCCCGTGACATTGGCACCTTAGAGCAAATGTACCAAGTGGTACAAAACCTTGAGTACTACCTCAAGCCGCAACTTGGGAGGTGATTTGACTCTAGGGATTTAAATGTGAAGACTACGCTCTAGGGAGCTAAGTCTGACGTCAGGAGTCAATCCAAGTCCCATTTTGGATCTCAATCCAACCCTAGGGATGTTAAGGGTAAAGGGATCGCTAGTACAAGCTCTAGGGGAGTTGAGCTAGTGTGGTGCTTCAATTGCCATAGAGTCGGTCATTTTGTGCAACAGTGTCTCTTGAAAGAGAGGAACAAGTCCCTCATGATTGGCAAAAGTAAATAAGAGGAAAATTGAACAGGGTGACGAGTGGGGTAGTCTATTAGCCTGACGCAACTACTGTTGGTGATGAAGAGGTTGAGGAGATTGAGATCGTGCCAATTGCAGTAGTGAGATGTGCCTTAGCACAGGCCAAAGAGAGCGACGAGTGGCTCAAAAATGCCGTCTTCCATACTTATGCCAAGTGTGGGGAGAAGAGCTACAAGGTGATCATTGATATTGACAGTTGCACCAATGTGGTTTCTAGTAGCACCGTGGACCGCTTAGGTTTGCTAGTCATTCCTCACCCTCAGCCCTATCGAGTCTCATGGGTTGATGCGTCTTCAATTCTAGTTTCTCAACGTTTGCCCATTCCCATCTAATTTGGTTCCTATACGGACACGTTATGGTATGATGTTTTGCCTATGGATATAGGCCACGTCATCGGGTAGGCCTTAGTTGTACGACAATGACGCAACACTATTTGAACACTCGAATACATGTTCTTTATGTATGAAAGCAAAAGGATTATCTTGAAGCCTCTCCCACCTAAAAGCACCCTGGAAAAGGAGGACGTCAAGAAACATAATCCTGAACATGTGGGGAAATTCCAGTTTGAGTCTCTCCCTATTAAAAAAAAAAAAATGCCAAAGAGTCTAACAGGGACACTAAAGTTGATTTGACAGTGTATGTCCACATAGCAATTGAGGTCATACCTAAGGTTAGTATGGAGATGCCACCTGATGTTACACCCGAGGGTAGTATAGAGTTACCACCTAAGGTGAGTCAAGTATTGGGGGAGTCTATTCATGTTATCCCAGAGGATATACCAGATGAGCTTACACCCGTGTGGGACATTCACGCATTGACTTTACCAAACCTTCCTCACGATCAGATGAGTCCCGAGAATGAAGTGGATTTGGAAATACAAGTAGATGAGCCAAAGACCCCTATAGATGTCATACCCATGTCAGTGTCCCACACGCCATTAGAGGCTACACATGCATTCGCACACCTCATTCATGACTTGCATGTGGATATTAGAAAAAGAATCAACATAAGTAATGAAAAATACAAAATGATTGCTGACTCACACCGTAAATTTAAAGAGTTTGATGTGGGAGATGAAGTAATGATTAAAATATGTCCTAAAATGTCTCCACAAGGAACCATAAAAAATAAATTTACAAGCCCATATCGCTAGACCGTATAAAATCTTGATAGAACTGGGTTTGAATGCTTACTTGATAGATCTTCCACCTAACAGGAGTATCAGTTCCAAATTCAATGTGGAAGATCTTGTACCGTTTCATGGACCCTCACATGAATTTTGATGATGACCCCCACGACCTATCCCATAGCCCCTAGACATTACCTGACCTCTCTTCTCACACAAACCATCCATACCTATGAGAAGAGAGGAAATAGGGGATATTTTAGATGAAGGGGTTTTCACTAGACATGGCGAATATTAGAAGTACTTGGTCAAGTGGAAGGACAGACCGGTGTCAGACTGCACGTGGATCACAGAGACGGAGCTTCTATGACTCAAGCCTGACATCTTGGAACGTTATCGGAGTTTTATTTCAACAGCGGTGAATCTTTCTCAGCAGGGGAGAATTGATGAGGACATTAGATCACCATTCAGGGACTACCAAAGGAGGAGATCATCACCAACTTCCCTAACTTCCCTTTAGATGGATGACCACGTGGGCCCGAGTGGACCGTTTTAAAGACCCCACATGCATTTGATGCATCTTCAAAGACCACACACTAGAAAGATGCATGTAAGTTGCATTCTTGAGGAGTCTGGACAGTTGGATTGAATGCACGCGTCAATCAGCCCATTACATCACGCATATCGAGCCGTTTGACTACTTTTGATCGTGGCCCGCCTCGATTGTGGACATTTTAGAACTTAAGTTTCTTAGTTTTTATTTGAATTTATTAGAATTTAGTTTATTTGATAGTTTGGACCTTTTCTGAGCTTTGTTTTACATTTTATTCTATTTTTAGGGGTATTTTAGTATATACATAAATAAATAAAAAAACATTAAGTAGGGCTATATCTGTAAATTTTTGCACTTGATACCATAAAAGAGAAGGGAGGCGTGTGAATCTCTCTATGCTATTGTTTCATAAAATTTCAAAGTTCGTCTTATTTCTTCATGCGATTTGAAGGATTCTCCATGTGGTTTGGAGATTAGGTGTGGTGTGATCCCATTCCTATTCAACAGATGTGCGAGGCTTCCATCTATCATCTTCTTCTTGTTCTTCTTTCTATCCAAAAGAGGTATTTTCTTAAAAACTTTATCTTCTCTTCATCCAACCTCAACCCCAACCAAACCCTGTCTTGAAATTCACAAAACCTAACCCAAACCACCCACACCTATGACCGCATGGCCACACATGCGAGTCCAAGGCTGAATATAAGGACAACCCTTCAATCCCCTTGATTCCCCTTTGTTTTTCCCTATAAAAAACCCCTTGATTCCAAATCCCCTAACCCTAATCGAAACCCTAGATTCCCAAATTCATATTTTCCCCGTACCGTAGGATAGATGAAGTACCCACTGATAGCCACGAATGATGCAAAAAGATAGGGTATTATTAAATCAATAAGAATTAATTCATGTCTTGTGAATGTCAGCGGGACAAAATATTGTATCTGTTCGAGTAAACTAACCAACAAATTGAATCTCACGTTAGTGAATGGGAGTATTTTTTAAAAAAAAAAAATTGCCATAGTGGCTAAGTGGGAAATGTTGGCACACGTGTGTGCACGTAAGTGTAGCCACATGACCAATTTTGTTATCCACTAAATAATATCTGAAAAAGTCTCCCCGCAATGAGCAAAAAACATCAGTGGTAAAGTATCCTATTTGGATATACATATGTAGTGATGTATTACAAGAACATCAACAACAAAAAAGAAACACAAGGAGTGTTTAAGAGAACTCTACTGTGAGGTAAAAACCGTATGCCACAGCGATACAGCAACCAACGTCTCACAAAGCCTCTTCCAATTATTGATCTTCACACCATTTGCCTTTAATCGCGTCAATCATCACTGATCATCGGCCTTTAATCATCGATCGAGGTTCATCGAGACTTTGGGCATGATGGTCATGGCATGTGAATGGTGCCTGGGAAAAATGTATTGACAGAAGCCCTGTTATTCCATGCAGGCAAGTACTTGGGCATGTCATGTCCCCTTCTTTTATCCAGCGGTGGTATACTTGTGTGCCTCCGTGATTAGTGGTTTGCCTGGAAACTATCCATTATGACATCACCTTGCTTGCTCGGTGCCCTTTGGGCCATGCATGAAATGGTTGGGTTGGGGTCAATACTGGGTGGGGCCATGCTGGCATGCGAGAAGTCTCAATGTAACTCTGCCACAGCCAGTTTGAAGGGCCAGCATATGACGACAATGGTGACAAAAAACCTAGCAATCATTGAAAGATTTTCAGTTTCACAATCTGAATCTCGACAAAAACCCAACCAAGCTTGTGAATTTCTAAAACTCATCCATCTCTAGATTGGAAGGAATTGGTTTATAGACCTGCCCTGATTAATTATCTTATATCTATATGCTATTCTCGGAAATTGAAATAGCAAAAACAAAAATCACTACCTCAATCCCAAAACAGAAAATGAACGTGTGTGAATTAATTAGTAGGGCGGTCGCAAATCATGGCTTCACTATTTAATCGTCACATATCCAAATTACACATGAATCAATACCATCCATCTTACCACTCAAAAGAATTCATACCAAATTTCTGAATCAAATAAAATATTAACCAATTAAAACACAGAGATAAAAAGTGTCTGGTAAAATAATAATAATAATAATAATAATAAAATTCCTGTATTCCAAAACATTCAATCGCAGAAGGAGAAATGTATGAATCAATGGGCACTGAATAGAGTCGATTTCCGAATTGGAAAGGAGAAAATGAAAAGACCTAGATCTCGAATTACCTTCGCCGAGATGGTGGGGAGGTCGTGATCCCAATCGTCGTGGACGACTGTGTAGTCGCCCACGACGAGGATGTTGATCGGAATTTCCTCCGACAAGCATTTCATATCCACTGAAGGGAGATCCAACCATATGGCTCTGGCCAGAGGAGGAAGGAAGCCCACCGAGCAGAGAAGGAAGAGAAGGGTGCGCGGGATAAGATCTCTAGACATCCCTGGCGCACGGTAGAACAGACCGCCCTTATTTTTGGTTTGATTGTCAAGAGACGAGAGAAGAGAAGCTGTTGAAAGCAGCAGCAAAAAAATGAAAATGAGAACTGAAATCTTTATTGCAGTTTCAGCTGTTTTTCTTCAGAATTCTGAGAACGAAGGAGTTGTGTTTCTCATGATTTCTGCTTCGAAGTGGGCGCGAAATCTCAGCGATTCTTTTCTGATCCCTACGGCGCATCCTAGCGACTTGCAAACGAGCAATTCAAGCACGAGAAAGCCTTTGATAGCCCGGTAGAGTGGGATGGATGAAATACAGGCACTCCGGAACTGCTTAGAAATTGGACACCTGGCATTTAAGTATTTCAGAGTAAATGTAGTTTGGTGGGCATTTACTGGACGGTTAAAATGAAAAGCATCCAATGGTTTTATTTCAACAAACAAGTATCCAGGATTCATATGATTGTTCAACCAGTCTGATTTTTGGGGCTGTGACTTAGCAACGGTCGTTTCCACGATTTAGTCGGTCTAGTTTGAGTTTAGTGCCTGAGTAGGTTGTGTGGTACTCTGAAGAGTACGAAGAATTCGGGATGCAGTGTGCTAAGGGAGAAATTTGTGACTGTACGACCCGTTTATGGCCCATTTAGGAAACTACGCCCACCTCATTTTCCTTTGCGAGAATACGCCCGAGCTGTACGGAAGACTTGCCAAAGGTCGAAAATGCCCTTGCTTGTTCCTTCAAGCGGATATGTGGCGCTCGAAGACAAGCGCTGACACTCCTCGAACTCCGAGTTGTACGAACGGTTCAAAATATATCAGAGTTACATGGGCCCCACAGTTACGTATTTATTATATCCACAACGTTCATCCATAGTTCGAGATCATTTCGGAGCATTATCAAAAAAAAAAAAAAATCCTATCCAAAGATCAACTGGACCACATCACAAAGAGCAACGGAAAAATTGATTTCAACCGTTCAAAATTTTGTAGGGCCCACCATAACATTTATTTTCCATCCAATATATTCATAATGTCACAAAGACCTGGATGAAGAGGAAAAACAAATTTTGTAATGATCCAAAACTTCTAGGCCCCCTAAAAGGGTTTCAATGGTAGACGTTCAATCTTCCACTGCCTTTTACAGTGTGGTCCACTTGATAGCTAAATCTATCTTATTTTTCTTCCCAAGCATTGGTACGAGTTCGCAAAATAGATGGACGGTTTGGATATAACACATACCTCATAAAAGGACCCACAAAAGTGGTGGGGATTACAACAGGGAAAAAAAAGAGCTGGTATCTTTGGCTACGGATTATAACCGTAGCGATAACCGCAGCCAATGCTTTTTCAATATGTTCTCTACTATACATCGAAGGTCTTTCGATATATACTTCGATATATCGAATGTCTTTCGATTAATCGAAAAAGGTCCAAAACTGTCCAGCAACTTTGCATAAAAAATCCTGCAATTTTCGATTAATCGAAGTGTATTCGATATGTATCGAAGATATAGCTACATATTATAGCTGTAGCCATAACTGTAGTCCGTAAAAGTCTATGCAAATTTTTTTATTTTTTTATTTTTTATTTTTTAGTTTTTATTTTTTACATGGAGAACTTTATTCTACCTACAATTTTCTCTAATACATATTTATATAAATATGTATATATAAGCATATAAAAAAAAGATTTCTCTCTTTTTTTCATTTATTTCTCTATTCATTCAACAAGAATATCTTATAAACCAAAATTAGTTACTTGATGTACCCTATATGATTTTGGGGTAGGAGAAGATACTTTAGCCAACTAACCTAGTTATTTTCTAAGATTCCATTAGGTCGATGGTCGAAAATCCATTTCATTCACTTTGGCCAATGCAACTGTATGGTCATTTCCATGCATTTCCTATCGATTCTCTCCACTTCACGGACAATTCCATGCATTTCACGGTCATCCCAAACTATTTCGTGTTGATTCACGTCATTTCGGCATTTCACTGCCAATTCCCTTCACTTCACGATCATTCGCATGCATTTCGCGGTCAAATGCTTCAAACCATGATCATTCCCATGCACTTCACGGTCATCCCAAACAATTGTGTTGATTCACGGTGTTGCATTTCACGGCCAATTCCTTCACTTCACGGTCGATTGCACTGACCGCTAATCATGAATTGATGCGATTTGAGCGCGAAATGCATGCAAATGACCGTGAAGTGAAGGGAATTGACCGCGAAATGCCTCGAAATGACCATGAATCAACACAAAATTGTTTGGGACGACCGCGAAATGCATGGGAATGATCATGGTTTGAAGCGATTTGAGCGCGAAATGCATGTAACTGACCGTGAAGTGAAGGGAATTGACCGCGAAATGCCTCAAAATGACCGTGATTCAACACGGAATTGTTTGGGACGACCGTGAAATGCATGGGAATGATCATGGTTTGAAGTGATTTGACCGTAAAATGCATGCAAATGATCGTCAAGTGAAGGAAATTAACCGCGAAATGCCTCGAAACGACCGTGAATCAACACGGAATTGTTTGGGACGACCATGAAGTGCATGGGAATGATCATGGTTTGAAGCGAATTGACCGCGAAATGCATGCAAATGACCGTGAAGTGAAGGGAATTGACCGCGAAATGCCTCGAAACGACCGTGAATCAACACGGAATTGTTTGGGATGACCGCGAAATGCATAGGAATGATCATGGTTTGAAGCGATTTGACCGCGAAATGCATGCAAATGACCGTGTAGTGAAGGGAATTGACCGCGAAACGCCTCGAAACGACCGTGAATCAACACGGAATTGTTTGGAATGACCACGAAATGCATGGGAATGATCATGGTTTGAAGCAATTAACCACGAAAAGCATGCAACTGACCATGGAGTGAAGGAATTCGCCAAAATTCATCGTACCGTGAATCAACACGAATTGTTTGGGACGACGAAATGCATGGGAATGATCATGGTTTGAAGCGAATTGGCCGAAATGCATGTAAATGACCGTGCGAGTGAAGGAATGCCGCAGAAATGCCTCGAACGCGTGAATCAACACGGAATTGTTTGGGATGACCTGAAATGCATGGGAATGATCATGGTTTGAAGCGAATTGCAGCGAAATGCATGCAAATGACCGAGTGAAGGGAATTGACCGCGAAATGCCTCGAAACGAGTGAATCAACACGGAATTGTTTGAATGACGCGAAATGCATGGGAATGATCATGGTTTAAGCGAATTGACCGGGAAATGCATGTAAATGACCGTGAGTGAAGCGAATTGATCGAAAATTGAGCGAAATGCGTGAATCAACACGGAATTGTTTGGGATGACCGAAAATGCGTGGGAATGATCATGGTTTGAAGCGATTTGATGCGAAATGCATGCAAATGACCTGGAGTGAAGGGAATTATGCGAAATGCCTCAAACGAGTGAATCAACACGAATTATTTGGAATGACGAAATGCATGGGAATGATCATGGTTTGAAGCGAATTGCCGTGAAATGCATGTAAATGACCGTGGAGTGAAGCGAATTGATGAAATGACCCGAAACGGCCGTGAATCAACACGGAATTGTTTGTATTACAAAATGCATGGGAATGATCATGGTTTGAAGCGATTGATCGCGAAATGCATGCAATGACGTGGAGTGAAGGGAATTGACGCGAAATGCCTCGAAACGCGTGAATCAACACGGAATTGTTTGGTATGATCGCGAAATGCATGAGAATGATCATGGTTTGAAGCGAATTCACAGCATGCAAACGACCGTGGAGTGAAGGGAATTGACCGCGAAATGCCTCGAACAACGTGAATCAACACGGAATTGTTTGGAATGACCGAAATGCATGGGAATGATCATGGTTTGAAGCGAATGCAAATGCATGTAAATGACCGTGGAGTGAAGGCAATTGACCATGAATGGAAATGAGTGTGAATCAACACGGAATTGTTTGGGATGACCACGAAATGCATGGAATGATCATGGTTTGAAGCGATGTGACCGTGCATGCAACTGACGTGGAGTGAAGGGAATTGATCGAAATTGACTAGACTGCGAATCAACACGGAATTGTTTGGGACGACCGTGAAGTGCATGGGAATGATCATGGTTTGAAGAGAATTGACCGAGAAATGCATGCAAATGACCGCGAAGTGAAGGGAATTGACCGAAATGCACGGAACGACCTCGAATCAACACGGAATTGTTTGGGATGATCACGAAATGCATAGGAATGATCATGGTTTGAAGCGATTTGGCGAAATGCATGCAATGACCGCGAGTGAAGGGAATTGCAGCGAAATGCCTCTAAACGACAGTGAATCAACACGGAATTGTTTGGGATGACTATGAAATGCATGGGAATTATCATGGTTTGAAGCGATTTGACCGTAAAATGCATGCAAATGACCATACAACTTAAGAGACTAGAAGAAGCACACTATGAACACAACTTGAAAAACATGGAGTGTGTACCGACATAGGTGTGTACTAACAAGCTAACCTAAAAAAGTAAAATAAAAAATATATATAAAAAAATAAAAAAACATATTAGAAAAAAAATAAAAAAATTGCACTAAAAAAGCAATTCGACACTGGACATTTTCTGACAATTTTCGATATATCGAAATCTAGTCGATATATCGATACCTTGATATATCGACATCTACTCGATTATATCGATAATACAATTTAAAAAGTATTTTGTTACTGGACAGTGTGTGACTATTTTCGATCAATCGAATAATAGTCGATATATCGATCGGTTGTAAGGATGACTTACTAATATTATATCGACTAGATTTCGATATAATCGACAACTTACTCTACCATTAATCGATTAGGTTTCGATTATATCGAAGAGTTTCGATATACCGTGTTCTATTCGATATATCGAAGTGTAATTTTTCTGTTTTTTTTTCTAATGTATTTTTTTATGTATATTTTTTTTTTTGTTTTACTTTTTTAGGTTAGCTTGTTAGTACACACCCATGTCGGTACACACTCCATGTTTTTCAAGTTGTGTTCATAGTGTGTTTCTTCTAGTCTCTTAAGTTGCATGCATTTCGCTGTCAAATCGCTACAAACCATGATCATTCCCATGCATTTCATAGTCATCCCAAACAATTCCGTGTTGATTCACGTCGCTTCGAGGCATTTCGCTCAATACCCTTCACTCCACTGGCCATTTGCATGCATTTCGCACAAATCGCTTCAAACCATGATCATTCCTATGCATTTCGAGTATCCCAAACAATTCCGTGTTGATTCACTATGTTTCGAGGCATTTCGCGGCAATTCCCTTCACTTCACTGGCATTTCCACATTTCGCGAGCAATTCGCTTCAAACCATGATCATTCCCATGCACTTCATGGTCGTCCCAAACAATTCCGTGTTGATTCATGGTCGTTTCGAGGCATTTCGCGGTCAATTCCCTTCACTTCACGGTCATTTGCATGCATTTCGCGCTCAAATCGCTTCAAACTATGATCATTCCCATGCATTTCGCGGTCATCCCAAACAATTCCGTGTTGATTCACGGTCGTTTCGAGGCATTTCGCGGTCAATACCCTTCACTCCACGGTCAGTTGCATGCATTTCGCGATCAATTCGCTTCAAACCATGATCATTCCCATACACTTCACGGTCGTCCCAAACAATTCCGCGTTGATTCACTGGTCGTTCGAGGCATTTCGCTGGCCAATACCCTTCACTCCACTGCATTTGCATGCATTTCATGGCCAAATCGCTTCAAACCATGATCATTCCTATGCATTTCATGGTCATCCCAAACACCGCCGTGTTGATTCACGGTGATTTCCACACATTTCACTGCAATTCCCTTCACTTCACTCATTTGCATGCATTTCATGCAATTTGCTTCAAACCATGATCATTCCCATGCACTTCATGCCCTAAACAATTCCGTGTTGATTCACTTTCATTTCGAGCATTTCGCGGTCATCCCTTCACTCCACGGTCATTTGCATGCATTTCATGCCAAATCGCTTCAAACCATGATCATTCCCATGCATTTCGCTCATCCCAAACAATTCCGTGTTGATTCACTGCCGTTTCGGCATTTACGGCCAATTCGCTTCACTCCACAGGCCATTTACATGCATTTCGCGGCCAATTCGCTTCAAACCATGATCATTCTCATGCATTTCGCAGTTCATTCTAAACAATTCCGTGTTGATTCACTGGTCATTTCGAGGCATTTCATTGCCAATTCCCTTCACTTCACTTCCATGCATTTCATGGGCAATTCGCTTCAAACCATGATCATTCCCATGCATTTCGCGTCATACCAAACAATTCCGTGTTGATTCACGGCCGTTTCGAGGCATTTCGGCCAATTCGCTTCACTCCACGGCCATTTACATGCATTTCACGGCCAATTCGCTTCAAACCATGATCATTCCCATGCATTTTGCGGTCATTCCAAACAATTCCGTGTTGATTCACGGCCGTTTCAAGGCATTTCGCGCAATTCCCTTCACTCCACGGCCATTTGCATGCATTTCGCATCAAATCGCTTCAAACTATGATCATTCTCATGCATTTCGCGTTATCCCAAACAATTCCGTGTTGATTCACTATCAATTCTTTCGCGGTGAATTCGCTTCACTCCACGGCCATTTACATGCATTTCACTGGCCAATTCGCTTCAAACCATGATCATTCCCATGCATTTCGCGGTCATTCCAAACAATTCCGTGTTGATTCACTTTGCTTTGAGGCATTTCGCGGTCAATTCCCTTCATTCCACGGTCATTTGCATGCATTTTGCGGTCAATTCGCTTCAAACCATGATCATTCCCATGCATTTTGCGGTCATCCCAAACAATTTCATGTTGATTCACAGTCGTTTCGAGGTATTTCACGGTCAATTCGCTTCACTCCACGGTCATTTACATGCATTTCACGGTCAATTCGCTTCAAACCATGATCATTCTCATGCATTTCGCGGTCATTCCAAACAATTTCGTGTTGATTCACGGTCGTTTCGAGGCATTTCGCGGTCAATTCGCTTCAAACCATGATCATTCCCATGCATTTCCCTGTCATCCCAAACAATTCCGTGTTGATTCACGGTCGTTTCGAGGCATTTCGCGGTCAATTCCCTTCACTCCACGGTCATTTGCATGCATTTTGCGGTCAAATCACTTCAAACCATGATCATTCCTATGCATTTCGCGGTCATCCCAAACAATTCCGTGTTGATTCACGATCGTTTCGAGGCATTACGCGGTCAATTCCCTTTACTTCACGGTCATTTGCATGCTTTTCGCGGTCAATTCGCTTCAAACCATGATCATTCCCGTGCACTTCACGGTCGTCCCAAACAATTCCGTGTTGATTCACGGTCGTTTCGAGGCATTTCGCGGTTAATTCCCTTCACTTGACGATCATTTGCATGCATTTTACGGTCAAATCACTTCAAACCATGATCATTCCCATGCATTTCACGGTCGTCCCAAACAATTCTGTGTTGAATCACGGTCATTTCGAGGCATTTCGCGGTCAATTCCCTTCACTTCACGGTCAGTTGCATGCATTTCGCGCTCAAATCGCTCATTCCCATGCATTTCGCGGTCGTCCCAAACAATTTCGTGTTGATTCATGGTCGTTTCGAGGCATTTCGCGGTCAATTCCCTTCACTTCACGGTCATTTGCATGCATTTCGCGCTCAAATCGCATCAATTCATGATTAGCAGTCAGTTGCATGCAACTGACCGTGAAGTGAAGGGAATTGACCGCGAAATGCCTCGAAACGACCGTGAATCAACACAGAATTGTTTGGGATGACCGTGAAGTGCATGGAAATTATCATGGTTTGAAGCGATTTGAGCACGAAATGCATGCAAATGATCGTGAAGTGAAGGGAATTGACCTCGAAATGCCTCGAAACGACCGTGAATCAACACGAAATAGTTTGGGATGACCGTGAAATGCATGGAATTGTCCGTGAAGTGGAGGGAATTGACGGTGAAATGCATGGAATTGTCCGTGAAGTGGAGGGAATTGACGGTGAAATGCATGGAAATGACCACGAACTGATTGAAATTGACCGCAAAGTGAATGAAATGGATTTTCGACCATCGACCTAATGGAATCTTAGAAAATAACTATGTTAGTTGGCTAAAGTATCTTCTCCTACCCCAAAATAATATAGGGTACATCAAGTAACTAATTTTGGTTTATAAGATATTCTTGTTAAATGAATAGAGAAATAAATGAAAAAAAGAGAGAATTTTTTTTTTATATGCTTATATATATATATTTATATAAATATGTATTAGAGAAAATTGTAGGTAGAATAAAGTTCTCCATGTAAAAAATAAAAACTAAAAAATTAAAAATAATAAAATAATAAAATTTGCATAAACTTTTACGAACTACAGTTATGGCTACAGCTATAATCTGTAGCTATATCTTCGATACATATCGAATACACTTCGATTAATCGAAAATTGCAGGATTTTTTATGCAAAGTTGCTGGACAGTTTTGGACCTTTTCCGATTAATCGAAAGACATTCGATATATCGAAGTATATATCGAAAGACCTTCGATGTATAGTAGAGGACATATTGAAAAAACATTGGCTGCGGTTATCGCTACGGTTATAATCCGTAGCCAAAGATACCAGCTCTTTTTTTTCCCTGTTGTAATCCCCACCGCTTTTATGGGTCCTTTTATGAGGTATGTGTTATATCCAAACCGTCCATCTATTTTGCGAACTCGTACCAACGCTTGAGAAGAAAAATAAGACAGATTTAGCTATCAAGTGGACCACACTGTAAAAGGCAGTGGAAGATTGAACGTCTACCATTGAAACCCTTTTAGGGGCCCGAGAAGTTTTGGATCATTACAAAATTTGTTTTTCCTCTTCATCCAGGTCTTTGTGACATTATGAATATATTGGATGGAAAATAAATGTTATGGTGGGCCCTACAAAATTTTGAACGGTTGAAATCAATTTTTCCGTTGCTCTTTGTGGTGTGGTCCAGTTGATCTTTGGATAGGATTTTTTTTTTTTTGATAATGCTCCGAAATGATCTCGAACTATGGATGAACGTTGTGGATATAATAAATACGTAACTGTGGGGCTCATGTAACTTTGATATCTTTTAAACCGTTCGTACAATTCGGAGTACCCGGAGTGTCAGCGCTTGTCTTCGAGCGCCACATATATGTTTGAAGGAACAAGCATGGGCATTTTCGACCTTTGGCAAGTCTTCCGTACAGCTCGGGCGTACTCTCGCAAAGGAAAATGAGGTGGGCGTAGTTTCCTAAATGGGCCATAAATGGGTCGTACAGTCGCAAATTTCTCGTGCTAAGGCGATAGTTCCGAGGGGACGCGTTTCCCTGCGAAAGCCTCGAGCAGAAACTCCCTGCGAGAGGAAGTTAAGTGGTGCACACCTTGATGTTTGTGGGCAATCTATCACGTTTATCAGTTCTGTAAAATCATTTTAGGAGATGGGCTAAAAAATGAACTAATTTCAAAACTTAATTGGGCCATGTGTCAGAAAAACGTGTGCAGCTAAATTCCTAGCATGCGTGATGTTTATATATTATTTATATTGATCATATGGTCATTCTTATCAGGATGAACTGAAAAAAAAAAAAAAAAAGCCTGATTCTTACCGAGATGAACTGAAAATATAAAAATTAGCCCAATTCAAAACTTTTGCAGCCCTAGGCATGTGTCAACTGTGTACCTTCAATCCTCTACCGTGTGGGCCATTTAAGTTTTGGATTTGCATCAGTTTTGGACTCTTGCCCTACCAGTTTTGGACCCATGTCGTAACACGAACAGGAAAAAAGGCTGAAAGGGGTGGATTTCTCACAAACAACGAATTAGGCCCCACTTAGCTTAGCTTCCCCTGGAAATCCGGGTTTGATTCAGGGCACGGTTACAGGATCTTCTTGTTGGCAGCGGATTGCGTTGTGACCCGTTTGGACGGACTCGGTCCAGGTAGGGCTCCATGGGGCCCACTTCGATGTATGGGTTTTATACACGCGCTTTATTCATTTTTCCGTATCATATGAGCGTAAAAGAGAGGCAGATCCAAGGTTCAAGTGTGGGGATTAAAGTATCACCATTAAAAACGTTTTGGAGGTCACGTGAGTCTTGGATCAAGCTGATATTTTTGTTTTCCGTTAATTAAGGTCTATTTGGCCCTATGAAGGTTTAAATGGTGGTTGTCATTATCATTGCCATAATCACCACTGCTTCTTGTGGTTTGGTTCACTTGAGCCTTGGATCTGCCTTATTTTTTAGGCTCATACTTTATAATAATCTGAAAAAGTTGATAGACAGCATGGATAAAACACATACATTAAGGTGGGCCCCACAGAGCCCTGCCTGGACGGAGTCCGCCCGGCGGAGCAGGACGCGAGCCGCTTAAGATCCGGTGCATCGGAGCACAAACAGGGTCCTCCGGCATCTATTTGTATGGGTGGGGCCTTATTTCAGTAATCCATGCCGTTGATACGATGGTGCTCACAGCGGATGGGGCTGCTATTTTGGACCGCTGTTGTATTGTCTTTGTATCTGTTTGATGTTAGACCACTGATTCAAGGATTAAAATCGTCTGGTCTAGAAAGTTTTGTAAGCATGATTAACAAATGACTCCCAATCCAACGTGTGTTCATTCAGATTAACGGTCATGATTAAAGAACCACGGCTCCTCTTTACACATTTTTCGGACAGATCACATGCCAAGCTGGCGTTTGGTGGGACATCTGATGCGCGAATGATGTGACCCCACCGTCTTAGATGGTCTGGCACGAAAATCAGGCCGGTCCGCTAATCAGGAAGGCCGTGTCTGTAGGTGAATGTGCACCGCAATGACCCACCTCGCGAGGGACGCCAATTTCTTTCCACGGCAACGGATCGCCGCGTATTTGATTGTTCCGCGTGCCCGCATGTTTCCAACATGCGTATTTGATTGTAGCCAATGGAAACGGATTGGCTACTCCCCCTCCCACCAGCCCGGTGGCTGATGGTCGGTGCACTGTGGGCCCCAAATTGATGTATGTGTTTCATCCATTCCGTTCATCCATTTCTAAAGATCATTTTATGGTATAACGCCAAGAATTAAGGGAAAAAACTCTCAGGTGAACCACACCACAGGAAAACAATAGTGATTGGATATCGACCATTAAAATCCTCCCAAGGCCCAATATACTTTTTAATTGACATCCAATCTGTTTATTAGGTCATACAGACCCAGATGAAGGGAAAAAACAAATATCATCTTGATCCAAAACTTTTATGGCCCCTGAAAAGTTTTTAATGGTCGACGTTCATTCAACATTGTTTCCTATAATGTGGTCCACTTGAGATTTATATATACCTAGTTTTTTGTATCATACCGTAAATTTATTTATAAAAATATATGGATGAAAAGGATAGAACACATACATCATGGTGGGCCCACAGAGCACCGACCATCAGCCATTGGCTGGTAGCGGGGAAGTAGCCGGACGCGGATTGCGTCCTACCCCCGCCCGGACGGGCAGAGCCGGGGGCCACAGTACTTTAAGTGTTTTATCCACGCCGTTAATCATTTTTCTCGAATCAATTTAAAGTATGATGCAAAATATTAGGCAGTTACAGGTCTTAAGTGGACCACAAAACGGATCAAGCTTATATTTGTGTTTTCACTTCATCTACGTCTACGTGACCTTATTAATAGGTGATGGTGAAAAAAAACATCACAGTAGCCCCCATAAAGGTTTCAAGGTGAGTGTCATTATCACTGCAGCTTCCTTTGGCGGGGTCCATTGGAACCGTGGACCTGCCTCGTTCTTTGGGTCATAATTTAAAATGGACTAATAAAATGCTTACATGACTTTGGGCCCCACAGAGCCCTGCCCGGGCGGATTACAATCCAGGCGGGGGTAGGACGCATGTGGAGCCCACCATGAGGTATTTGTTTTATTCACAACGCTCGTCCATTTTGCCAGTTCATGCTACGTTGTGAGCCTTGGAATGTGGCATGTCTGTAGCTCAAGTGGATCCCGTAGGAAGAAAGAGTGTGGATTGAACGCCTCGCTTGATCATTTCTTAGAGCCACGAGTTTTGGATCAAGGTGATGCTTACAATTTTCCTTCCTCTCTCCCTCAGTTCATAGTAACCTTGTAAAAAGTTTAGGTATTTAATAAACATTACAATGGCATAAGTCGGCAAAATGAATATATATATATATAATTAAAATAGGAAATAATTTATGCAATTTTGCAATTATGTGCACACCTTTGATGGTAGCTTCAATAGCATCGACAGACATCAAAGATCAGTTAATGACATTATATATAAAAAAAAACCCTTGTTGTTATCGAGTGGCAACCTCCAAACTGCCTAACAATTAACATAATTTTTTTCAAAAATTTTCTTAATAAGATCAAGCATGTGTTGATAGCATCAATGTCTGCTTAATAAAGTCAAGTGATCTGTCAATGTCATTAACATGACCTATTACATACATATTTAAAACATCAAACCGATGGGGTTTTCCTCCTTAGTTTAGAGGAGAGATGATGCAGCCGGTTGAAAATCGGAATGTTTCACTGCGTTGCTCGACCAGTTGAGTGGACTACTTGACCAGTCGAAGGTTACTCGACTCAAAAGTCTAGCAAGCTCAAATTTATGTCCCGACTAGTCGAGGGTTACGAAGATTTGCATAGATTTTGTGCAGACTGCGTAAATTAAAAGTAGTTTCGCAGATGTGCGAAAGGGAAGTTGTCTAAATTATAAATAGAGGTCCCTATGGCTTTTTCTAGGGCATTGAGAAGGATTTCTAAAGATATTGTGTTAAGGGTTTTCACGACCAAGGTGAGAGAGAGAGAGGGGGGGGGGGGGGGAAGCTTGTGGAAGAAAATTTTCGCAGTCGACGTTTCGGCGCTTCTACGTCCTCGTGATCGGTAATATCTCGTCGTTTTTCATTATTCTCTTATTATTTATCCATTCCTACGTGGGTGAAGAAGGTTTAATCCAAGCGATGTGTGCTTGTGATCGATTGCAACGTTCTACTTCATAGTGGATTATTGATCTGAACGAGGTCTCGTGGTTTTTACTTCTTCAACGGTTCTCCACATAAAAATCTCTTGTGTCATGTGGTTTATACTTTGATTTATTTCATTACTTTATTATCTCATAATTCTAGTGCTTTGGAAGGTGAAATCCTAAGGTTTTTTATGCAACACCCTCAACATAAACAACATATAAAACAGAGATCATGATGTACCCTACACAGTCAAGTTGCTATAAAATTTTATGTCCATTTTTATTTTTATTTTTATTTTTTTTAGAGATAACGATAATTTCATATTTAAGTTGTTTGGCGAGTATATGCTCAACCAAGTCTTATTTTTTACAATGGCACAAGGCTCAATTCAATCCTTCCTTATCAGCTTACCATGGAAAGTGGTGGATCACTTGATGACCAAATCACCATTAAAAATCACGGTAACGGGATATGGTAAGATTTAATTAGGTTATTTGCAAAGTCGTAGATGAACCCAACTACATTCGAAACATGCTTTTGATAGCATGTTGCCCAATTAATTTTGGTTGTGTCCAATCATGAAAGATGTCACTAGTGATTTGACCGCTAAGCAGTTTGCTTTGGTTGCTCGAGGACCCTAAAAATAGAAAGTATAGAAGGCCCTTAGAAATTACTCCAAGAGTATATAACTATCCAAATTGTGTATTAGTTTTTTTATGTTTTCAACTAAATGTCAAACTTGTATGATTATCTAATTGACAGATTCATGGATATTTACTGGACGATTTAAAATGAAAATAAAAATCTATGGACTTATTTCAAGAAAAAGAAACGGTGATCATGAATCAGAGACTAGGTTTGATCAATTAAATTGATTTTTGGTTATAACTTATTGAATTCATATTGCACAATTCGGGCTTGTTTAACCAATGATATTAAGTTGTATTAAATAGGACTGCACTATTAATCTCATTTCAAAATTGAGAATGACATGTTTGAAAGGAGTGTGAAATGGGATTAAAATTAATTTTATAGGCTTTGGAAAATAAGCCTTATGTTGGAAAGTGTGATATGAAATTATAAATCCTATGAATGATGAATATTTCTTTTATCCAAGTTCAATTCCAGTGTCATTTGAGAGACGGTATTAAAAAATATGGTATACACCTAACTGAAGGATAATACCTTACACATGCATTTATTATTACTTTTATCATTCCATCAACCTTAATCCCACTTATTGTAGTTGGTCAAATGTGCCAGAGTATTTAATATCCAAAAAGCACAATATCAGCCTGATCTAAACCTACAGTGGGCCCAGGTAGGTTTTACCGCCGCCATTCCTACTTTTCCCGCCACTTGAGAAGCGCAATCAATGGTCGGAGTGATTGTCGCATACACATAACGGGTGGCCCCACATTGCTCCTTTGTTTCATGATCTCGGTTGTCGTAGATTCCTATCCAACTGACAACACACGTCGTCAAGGGCCCGCCGAGGAACGGCTGGGATCTCATATGATGTGATCCAAGCAATACACTTGTCACAGGGAATTGTTTCTGCAACACAGAGCTTTGTAGGGTTACCCGAGATGTCCTCGTGAAATCCACTCCGCCTGTCCCTTTCGCTGGCTTATTTTAGCGTGAGATTCAAAAAACGAGTCAGATATAAGACCCAAGTGGGCCATACCATAAGAAACAGTGGGGATTGAACGGCCACCATTTAAACTTTACTGGGGCCCACAGAAATTTTGGGTCAGGCTGATATTTGTGTTTTCCCTTCGTCGTAGCGGGAATCACCTTATGAACGGGTTGGATGGCATAAAAACATCACTCTAAACCCCAGAAAGGTTTCAAAGGTGGGCGTTTCCCTCTCCACGGTTTCCTATTGTATGATCCACTTGGATATTGAATCTAACTCGGTTTTTGTATATCATTCTAACATGAGATGGAAAAACTTATGGACGGAGTGGATTTTACGTGGACATCTCTGTGGCCCCATGGAGCTCTGTATTGCAGGAACTCCGTGCAACAGCCGTTGCCAGAAACTCGAGCCCCGGTATACATGTAGGGCGGGGCTTTTCACTTTCATTTTCCCTCCTCTCCTACGTTTCACAGCATTTCCCTCCGTTTGCTTCGATGGTGGAAGACGGAGCTCCATCGCCACCTCCTCCTCAAACCCTAGAAAATCCCATTGCTGAATCTCAAAAGTTAGGCAATGAAATCGAAGAGACGTCGTCCTCCAAGAAGAAGAGAAAGGAACCCGAACCTGATCAAGCAGACCCAGAAACCGAAGACTCCGATACAGGAAACGCTAAGAAACTTAAGACGGAAGTATCCTCTTCCGAAGGTGATGATTCCAACGGTCCGCTGCCTCTGCAGAGAATGGAAAACGGGCTCGTACTTCACTCTCTGGAGGCACTCGATATTGAAAAATGGCATGCCGCAGGTATACCCTTTGTTCTTTCGAATGCTCTTGCTGTTTTTGATTGAGTTTCCTGGCCTATTTGGGTTTTCTGGGATTTTGGTATTGCTGATTTCATTGAGAATTTGATGGGTTTTTGAAATCGTGGCCTGTTTTGGTCGTTTTTTTGTTGGAGAGGGTTGGACATTGTCATTTTTAAATCGTGAACTGTCGAGCTGGGTCGGCTTCAGAGAGCTGCACTGGGATGAGGTCTTCCACACGCGATCCTCCCTGGGCAACTTCTTCCCTGGGATCCAGGGAGGTGACTTGCATCATCTACTACTGTTGCTCTCTACTTCAGAGAGCTGTCGAGTAACACTGTCGGCCTCATGTTGGTTGCCCCGGACCTTGCCGACCCCACCCCACGCTCGGTCGGGAACTTCATATGAGGTGATAAGTAAATACTACGGCCCACATGGCCTTTAAAGATGGTATGCCAGAATCATGCTATACACCGAGGGGTAATCCACCGCGAGAAAATCTACCATGGTGGTGACTTGGTTGGAGCCTTCTTTTGCTGTCATCGGTAGAAGGATGCTCCCTTCCAAGGTCACATTCTCTCCTGTGAAGCCGAGTAAAGGGGTTTGCACGGGCCAGTCTCAATCTCCCTACCCCATCTCGTCGAAAGTAGTTGTGAATAGAATATCTGTCGAGATGCCTGTGTCGACGAATATCTGGTGTACCTTGTGGTTGGCGATTGTCATGACAGCCACGAGTGTGTTGTTGTGGGGGTGCTGGATTCCCCTAGCATCCTCCTCTGTAAAGGCGATTGCACATGAATCTACCTTGGGTTCTTTCCTAGGGTGGCTAGTGAGGTTTATTTGATGGACCTTGTCGGTGGCTCTTGCACTTCGGGTATGAACTCAATGTGCTCGGTTTGAGTCACCACCTCCAGTGGGTTCATTGAAGATAATGCGGATCTCTTTGATTGGCTAGTTGTTATTGTGCTCCTCGCGCTGTTCCTGCTGAGGAGCTAGTTGGTCTTCTCTGTGCCTGACAATGAATTCACGTAGGTAGCCCTTCTGAATGAGGGACTCGATCTCCTCCTTGAGATCAAAGCAGTCACCTATGTTGTAATTGTGGTCACGATGGAAGTGACAATATTTAGTCCCGTCACTTTTTCTTGGGTCGACCCTCATTTTGTTCGGGAACTTGAGGAGCTTAGCCAGTGCCACGCTGGTCGTTGTTTCTTCTTCTTTTAGAGTTTGTGTTGGGTCCTCCTTAGTATAATTTCTCCTCCTGACTTTTCTCGAGCTACTCTCACCTCGATCATCGAACAACTCCTCGGCATTAGTATATTTTTGAACTTGGTCAGGAGGTCGGTGAAGCTTGTCACGCAGTCCTTGCCGATTGAAAAGAGGAACTTTCCTCAATTGATCTCAAACATCATGGCTGTGAGGGCTACTTGGTTGGAATAGCCATCTACCTGGATGGCATCGACATTAAACCAGACGATGTAGTCTTTCAGTGGTTCATCCTCTTGGGTGGCGAAGGCTCTACTGAGCTGAGTGAATGAGCGAATGGATTTTGGCTTTAAGTTTTTATACCACGTCCGAGCTACCTCGGTCAGTGTTAGAGAGAATGCCTTGCACATTATAGGTCTAAAAGCGTCACCAAGTTCCATGCATGTTCTAAGTGATTCTAAGTGCTCAACTGGGTCTCTTGAACCTGAGTCGGGCGATATATAGGGCATTCAAAACCCAGGATGCAATTGGGCTTGCATGATGTTGTTTGTAAATGGTGGCTTAGTCTGCTTGAGGAGGGCGTCTACAGATGTTGGGGCTTTTGCTTGGTAAGCCAATTGGATATTACCAAGCTGATCTTGGATCTTTATGATTTCTACCCCTCAAGGGACTTTGATTTTCATCATAACTTCTGAGAATTTCCCTTGAGCTTGTCACCTTTAGTTCAGGGTATGGTGCAGGTCTGACTCGATGAACTCGGTAGTCACCGGGGTCTGCATTGGGGCGATGAGGCTTTCCCTAGCTTAGGTCGGTCCTTGGTGTGGCTCGGGGTGTGATTGCATTGGGTGAGATTGCTTGGTCGCTGCTTTTGCCTCCTTGTGTTGATTGGCGGAGGACGCTTGTTGCCTTTCTAATAGCCTTATAATACGGTCTATGTTGTCGGTCAAGGCTCATACTTGGTTCTCGAGGGAGATGAGTTGACTTCCTCAGTTTTGAGACTTTTGCACCATTGCCTGTGAGGGTAGTTGGGACTTGGGTAGTGATTGTGAGGTCTGAGTGTCATCAGATTGAGCCCGATGGGCGGATTCAGTCGCATCGGGAGCTTTTCCTTTTTTTTTTTTTTGGCCATCGGGGGAAGAACTGGTGGTGGTTCAAGTTGGAGACGGTGAGAACTTGGCTTTGTTATCGTTCCCATAGACAACGACAATTTATTGTTGTCGAATTTTGGGCTAACAGATGCAATCAGTTGTGAATGTATGCCCATTGATGGACCTACAAGGCTAAGGGAGATGTGGACAACCAGAGGTGCCAATAATCAGCTAAGGACCCTTCGATGCCTAAGTTAGGCTAATAAACTTGGATTAAGGATTAGAATGTGGGTTTTTAAGCTTATCTCTTCTTATTTGGGATAATTGTATTTATGGGGTCTTTAGGCAGTTTTGAAAGCATCGTGTCTTAATGAGATATGCGGGGGGAGTCCCTATTTGGGTAAGAAACTGCTCTTGAAATTATCATTGAGGCAGGTGGTTTGATCTTTGGCCGAGATCAGGTCGGGTCCTCCTTTTTTGGATGTGGTGCGTATTCCCCTCTGGGCTACTCGTACTGTCTTGGCGTTTGTTGGTCGAGTCAGCGCGGAATGCCGAAGGGCTCGGATCTTGAGCTTTTTGCCTTACGGGTGTTGTAGATGTTCCTGGTGAGATGAATCTTCCCCCACTGAGCTTTGTCCTCGGACAACTCAGCTTAGGAGCTCATCTCTTCATCGAGAGAGTTGCTTGTTTTGTCTCTAAGCCCTGTGCTCTGACAACTCGGCTTAAAAATCCATCATGGGCTTTCAATCACCTCAGTTCTGAATTCTCTTGCAGTTAACTGTTCGTTCTTCTCGTGTGAGGGACCAGTTCGGTTTTTCCCCCAACAATGATTATGAGAGAGGTTAGAGAGAGTGAGCGAGTGAGGGAGAGATGTTGAAGTGCCTTTTTTAATAAGTTATCACACGTATTGGAGAAACAATTATAGCTAAGGATGGGTTCAGCCCTTTGGCAATACATGTTACTCCCTCAAACCCTTCATCGCCTGAAGATAACTCCTTGCATTGCCACACGTCATCATCCGAGAAATCCTCTAATCCATCTCTATTGTTTGATTTAAATTCTTGCTTCAACGAGTGCGACGAAAAATATCCCTTACTCTCCACTTGTTGTGTGTCTCGAACCAAACTTTGAATTGAGACAAAGATACCAACCTCGGAGCGACATGCTTGGCTTACAACAAGATCAATTCTTGAGCCTCCAACTTTCATAAGGCTTGGGGAAATCCTCATCCGGTGCTTCCGTAGCATAACTTTAACCACATGCCTCCACCGCATTCTCCCTTCCCTCACCTACTAGCTCTCCTCACGAACCCCCTCCTGGTTTTGGAATACAATAGGAGCATTCAACACGTGCTCCATCAACAATAGTAGGTCGATCACCATGTTTGCTTGATGCTGCTTTAGACTCCCTCCGCTTCCAAACTTTGCACAAATGAAGAGGAAATCCCCCAATCTCTTCTTACTGAATCTTAAGCTTCACTTGCTTTTTCATGACCACCACAGAAACCGAGCCTGGATCCCCTAAGGATTTCTTCTTTTTCACACACATCCTAGCTACCCCCAGTTCCTCCTTGTTCTCCATCGTTGGGTCGATATCAACGATCTCCTCCAAACAGGCAACAATAGCTATAAAGAAGTTGCGGAACTAGAATTCCAGCAGAATTCCCTATATCAGAAACCATTCATCTTCCTTACCGAAGATAAAATACTCCTCCCATTTGCATAATTGATAAATTGACCCATCTTTATGGACAACTTTGACAATTAGCAAACTATCCACCTTGAAATTGGATGTTAGATTACGAAATTGAGTGGGCCCAAGCTTGACCCTTTGGCCTGACTAATCATTGGTTCATGCTCGGGCTGACTCTAACCTTATCGATTATGGCATGGGATGTATCAATTGTATCACATAATGTATTGTTGTTGTTAGAAACATGGGGAAACATTGGGAATTGGTCGAATTTTTCAATGAAACTTCAATGCTTGTTAAAAAAAAAGAAGACATCAATACATACTTATAAATCAAAACATTACAAAAAACAAGTCGACATAATAGGTTTTCTTTGTATGGGGTCTTAATCTTTGCGTTGTCTAACTGAATTGATGCAAATATATTCAAAATCTATTTATATAATTTATTAATGTAAGAAGACATGTGAAAACACAAGCAATTCATTCAAAAGCAAAAGATTATTAATGTAAGAAAACATGTGAATAGGACTACTTAAAAATTCATTGCCTAATTAAATAATTTACCAATTCAAATCAGGAAGGCAAATAATACTTAGGCTTCCAAGCCAAGTGGGTCCAATCATATAGACTACAATTGATGCATCATTACAAGCAACTAATTTATAAGGAGATACTGATTTTGTGTGTAAGATCTGATCATTTGGATGCCTAACATTTAATCCATTCATGTATTTATATAATTCAATCAATTAAACTCATAAGCATGAATAGAAATGTGCACAAACAACAATCCTAAATACAAGCATGTATAATGGTTTGGTTACTTGCCTACTTTACTCTTGGCGGACGCACTCTCCTCGAGTGTACCGGAATTTCAATATCGGAGGTTTTAAATTAGGTTTCACCTCTAACATTTACAATGGTTTCTCCTAAGCTAACCACTAACCTACACGTACACTCTCGTGTCAGATGAACACATTTCCACTCGGTGACTCCTGTGGAGACTTAGTTGTTTTTCCATAGGCTAACCAATAACCATCAGCGGTCCTAATCCAAGGCCATACATACACTCCTGTCGGAGGCTTTCTATGGAGGCTAGCACATACGCACCCGTGTATGGTGAATGCAGTCCTAATCCAAAGCCCTACTTACACTCCCATCCGAGTCTCTCATGGAGACTAACACGTACACACACGTGTCCAGTGAATTCAGCCCTCTACAAGAGCCTAGGTCCTATATAAGAACCTATTCGAGTCTAGATCACAAAGTCTACACTTAATCTTATACAAGGAATGAGTGTGAATGAACTTTATAATTGACAACTTATTATATTGAGCTCCTTTGTAGCGCTTTTTTGAGATGCTTCTTTAATGCTCTCTCTTGCTTGAATCAACTTCTCAATTGCTCCCACATTTATTGATGCTAATGGTTCAACTCCACGATCAAACACCTTACATACGATATACCAATGAGGTGACCAAGGTGATAAGAGGATGGTGGAATCTCCTATAACTAAATGTAATAGTTGTTTCCTAGTAGGGATTCACCTAGATGGGTGTTATAGAGGATTTAGACAAGGATATGGCTATAGGTTTAGTGTTTAATCTCTAGAACAAGGTGGAAATCAAGATCATCTTGATAATGGAGGTTAGAATCCTCATTACAGTGGTAAAGCTAAAGAAGATCACTTGAATCTCATAGGTTTAGAAGCTTAGGATGATGAATATGAGTGGGAAAACTCCTAAGCTCTAATGGCACCAAAAACCATTCAAATACCCAAATGCCTTTTATATAGATTTTGGTTGTAACAACTATAAAACGGGTAGAAAAATGTCATCCTCGATTGATCGACCGAGGGCTGTCAATTGATCGAGCTTTGTTGAATTTGGCCAGTAAGCTCGTTGGACAATTTTGGACATGTTCGATCAATCAAGCTTTGCTTAAGAGTCTGTTGGTTTGGGCAGTTTGGTTTCTAGCAGCTCGGGACCTCTATGGCTTATCTAAGCATGTTCAAATGGAGCTCATAAAGCTAAAGGATTATCAAATGAAGGTTTACCTATTAAGGTTATGATCATTAGTGGTTAAGGTTATTTTGGGTCTAAGGTTAGGGTCACTAAAGCACCTCAATTTATCTATTCTGCGTTCCTTGATGTTTCATGTCTTCATGTGTCTTCGGTCTTCAACTTCCATGGGCTTAATCGACTCATTGACACACAGACTTATGTAATTGACAAATAGGTGCACCAATAAGTGCACTAACATTTATACTTGAGCCTGAAGAGTGGGTGCTAAGCTTATTGACCCAATCCATCTCTTGTTTTCTACTCTAGTTGGTATTGGTAGAGTGAGGGTTTCTGACTCTGATTTTTCTAGACATGTACTTGTGAGTTTGATATATCTAGCATTTGAAGTAGCTGTTGATTATTTTAATATCCAGAATTCTGTTTGTCAGGAGCCACAACTGCAATATAGTTGTTTATTTATTTTAAGATGTTCAACTTGGAGATTGTGGGATCGATTGCGCATGTGGTGTGGGTGTGAGTGTGAGTGTGTGTTAAAAAAACATTTTCATCCTTCATTCCAATTGGATTATCTTCGATTCATTTTCTCTAGGTTATTATGAAGACAATTTCATATTCCTTCAAGAGAGCTCACAAGCACCAACCTCTCCATAATTGATGGGTCAATCACATTGATCAGACAAAAAATTCTTAGTAACTGACTGCTCCTTATTTTGTATACATTTTCCAGGAGATGGACAAATATCTTTCTGGTTAGATACATTGCCACTGATGCTTACTGCTGATGATATATTTTATAGCTCATACCCAATGCAAGTCAGACCATTTAATTTCCAAGATACCACTAGAACCATTTTTTTTTAAAGAACTTGAAAAGGCCGACTCAACTTGATCAGATTTCACTGAGAATATGAAAACTTGATTTGGTTGAAGACTAGATTAATACTTGCTTTGCTTGATTCAACTCAACTCACCAAGCCGACTCAACAACATTTGTGTTTAGACATATTAGATATTATGGAGTTTTGGTATTCAACACTTGACTGAGTCTTCAACTTGAATTGACCAACTTTTGAGCCAAGTTGGATTTTCTGGTTTCTAGACTATGATTCGAATCCTGGAATCTTTGTCAACTTGCCAAAGTAGAATCATGGTTATGGTAATCACCAGTGGAGCCTGTATTGACTTGTAAAATACATGCATGGTTCTCCTTGTTGTAGTGACTCGCGGCAATTTGAGAAGCTGAAGGAACATGTGTACAAAAGGTAAGTCCTTAGTGACAAACAGCTTGATCTAGTAAGGGTGTGCCATGTTGGATGTCAGAGAATGTGAGTGGTGAATACCTACATCAGTGGAGAATCCAACTGAGAAATGGTGTAAGATTTATTTATTTTAATGGATGAACAAATTGTTGGTAATTAATGCAAAAAGTGGTGCTGATAAACTTGATAAGTGGAAGGAAGCGCCCAACAACTCAACATGCAGTGGTGAATACAACAATGTGGAGAAGATCAACATGGTTTTGTCGAATTTCTATGGATAAATGTAGTTGCTACAAAAGGAATTAGGTAGGACTGGAAGCAATAAAATCAAGCAGATAGACATGTGGAGTGAACAATGGAAGAGGCTACCTACTAGGGCCTCTACCAAACAGAAATAGTTACATTCTTGATATGAAGGTTGAAGAGGAACAGCTTAATATGGTCCTATCAGCTCAAAGAGATGCTTTCTTTCCTTGCATATTTAAGATTCACATAATATAACTATTACCTTCGTTGGCTGAAGCAACTGAAATCCCCCTTGAAAATCTGGAATGAAGACATCTCAGGAACCCCACAATGACATACGTGGTGCTGCTTTGATGCCATGTGAACATTCCCAGTCTGCTGGTGTAAGCATCAGGATTCATTCATTCTCTGTAAATCACTGCATGTCACAATATGCTTTTACACTCACGGTCGGATCAGTGTACATCTGGTACCGTTTAGCAAGTAGCACCGACCATGCAGATTAGCTGTGGACTGCTCAATCAATGGACTGCCTTTAGATAAGCCATATCAGGGGGGGAAAAAAAAACTCATGCTCGTTGGAAGTTCATAACCATCCATTCCATCATCCTTTTTTGGAGTGTCATAAAAGTTTTGAGCGACTGTCCAGGAAAGCCTATGAGCTTGCAAAGAACAGTGTGGTTTTTTCAGATTGGTGACAGACAGTGATTGATTAGTTTGTTTGCTTTAGGTGGTTTTGCTTGGATTTCTTTTATTTGTGTGTGTATTTTGGGGAGCTAGTTTGCTACCCTTGTAAACTTTGTTATGGCTTGTATTTCAATAAACTTAATATCATTCATCATCATCAAAACTATTTAGAAAGAAAAGTTTTTAGATAGAATGACTAAAGGTGCCTGATTTCTGTAATATTTTTACTGGTCGATCCTTGAGGATGCTGGATATCCAAAAAGAAAAGTTTATTGATAGAATGACTAAAGGTGCTTGATTTCTGTAATATTTTTAGTGACCGATTAATGCAGGGGCATTTTCACACTGGGCTTGAGTAGGGCAGTCTGTGGGATGCAGGGGCACACTCGGGGTGGGTGGCCCGTGTGAAACGGAACCCATGTGAAGTGGTGCCCACAAGGGGGGTTCGGCCGAGGTCCTAACCCATGTGATGTGAGGCCTAGGCTATGAGATAAAGGGATTGATTCACCATGCTCTATCAGTTCGAGCTTTTAGAATAAGTGGTTAATTGTCCTGAATCAAAGTGGTATTAGAGCGGGGATGCAGGGGTGACTCGTGTGAAGTAGAACACGTGAAGTGGGGCCCTAGAGGGGGGTTCGGCTGAGGTCCTAATCCATGTGATATGAGGCCTGGGCTATGAGATAAATGGATTGATTCAACATGCTCTATCAGTTCGAGCTTTTAGAGCAAGTGGTTAATTGTCCTGCATCAAATTGGTATCAGAGCGGGAGGTCTCGTAGGATACCATAAATTATAGATGAGCGACATGAGATACCGGAGTTAGGATCAATGCATAGCACAAGATTATAATTGCTAGCCCCATAATCAGTAAAAATGGTGAGTTTAGTTGTAGCCAAATTGCTGAGCTTAACCATTAATTTTACAGTTCCATAACCTTCCAAAGCAAAATCCTTGAGATGCCTTTAGCTGATGAATCCACAATTGCATCTTGACTGACATGTTGCTAGACTTTATAAGGATCATCTGACTCGTTGGCTGAACTCACTCGCTAACAAATTATATGTCACCTTCAAATAAAGAGAGGGCCTGAAGATTATTTGAATACCCTGCAGTAATGCAAACAGTTCAGTTTCATCACAGTCCTTCATTCCTGGATGGGACACAGGAAGGCCATCAACACTTCATCACCTCCATCCTAAAAAAATTCCGTTACTTCTCAAGGCGCGTGGATTTCCTAGCAAGCTCCTGTCAATGTTCAAGTTAAAGAAATTCAACTACTCTGTTCGACTGTCCAGCAACATGCCAATGTGGAACATAAATACGATGCATCACTTGTTGGGTGGACTGTGCTGTGCACACATCATGGTACAAAAAGTCAGGTAGGTTACACATTTAGGAAGGAATGGATGGTTAAAATGAATTGACCAGTAGCTTTTGTGTCCCAGACCACATGATGACCGGAGGGCCACACGTGTATAAATATGATATATATGCATATCCAACAATGCATAAGTACACATACCAAGTGATGATATACATACATACGTGCTTGTATATCATCATCATCATCATGCCCTTCTCCCAGCTTTATGATATGCCTTGGGGTTTGTATACTGTGTTTGTGTTTTTTTGTTTTTTTTTAAAGCTCTGGTACTTGTAAAACTTAAAAAGAGTATTTAGTTTGTCATCGTTGACAAATGTGTTTTACGGGTAGTCCATAGAAATCTGACAAAAATGGTTGTAGGTGATATCAACTCAGAAGCAGAGGAAGAGGAGATCATGGCTATAGTAGTAGTTGCAGTTGGGGCTGCCTGTGCAATGGCTGCAGTATGGTGTTATGAAAAATACTACAAACCTCGGCGGAACGAATCTCATAAACAACTCAAGGAGGAGGAGCAAGCCGAGGAAATGATTGCAAATGCGATGAATAGTGTGGCTTCGGCAATCTGTAAGATAACCGAAGTGATGCATGGAGGAAACCGGGTGTCCAAAATGAAGTCCTTGTTTGCAGAGATCCAAAAGGTTCCAAACCTGAGTGAGCCACTCTTTTTCAAAGCATACAAGTATCTTGCTGCAGATGAACACAAAGCAACTCTCTTCTTGGTCCTGGATGAGGACACGAGGCGTGAGTGGTTGCTGATGCATCTTGATGAGGTCTAGTTTGGGATCAAGTGTACATACAGTTGGGTGGGTTACTAAGGCATGGTCCACGACAAATGGTTTTTTGGTTGTTGTTTTGTCATACATGCATTAGGACATTGCATGGTGTTTATGCAATTAATGATAGATAGATTTAGTTTGTTTTTCCTATCCACATGCATTAATGATTTTGTATTTTACATGGATGATTTTTGAAGCTGTCTATCAATAGCTAGGAACTTCTGGCTCTGATGCCATGTAAAAAAACATCGGAATGAATTATCTGAAATGGCTATCAGATGCTATATGTTGATTTTATTGCTTGTGGCCCTTGCATTTATATGTCATAGGAAGACTGTCATAGTTAGATGACAATAGATATAAGGTAATTAGCTATTCCTCTTCACTTTTCAGTCTTTGTTCAGTTGGAATTGTCTCAAAAATCCATAACACATGGCCACAATGCTCGACAACAGTTCTTAAGGAAAACAAGAGAAATGCGTTTTGATAATTTCACTTCTGAGAATGGATCGTTTCGGGATTTTAAATCAGCTGAGGCAACTTTTTGGGGAAGTGAGAATTCTAGAGCATTTTTGGGGTAAAAATCCCTAGTTTGAACTTACATCAATGGGGTTTTTCAACGATGAAAAATGCAGAGAGTAGTCTGGCTAGCCCTTCCGTAATGTATCACATTTGTTCAAGACCCAGTCCTTTCATCAGTTGGGTCCCACATTTTATATACTATAATCCACAAATCATACCAGTCTGGTCATTAGGGGGCTGAACTAACTACACACGTCAAATGTGGAGCTAGTTAATATTTTCTGTTCACGTGGCTATAGAGCAAATGGCCTGTAATACAGGGCGCCCACATGTAAAGGAACAAACCATTGATGTGATGGCCCAGCTGTGGATGGGCCATACACCAAGAATATCCCGGAGAAAAATCATAACCCCTAAATGGCTGGCCAAACAATGGGACTGTTACACCAACGGTCGACAGTCAACTGAAAACAGGCCTAATATTTTATAGCTAGGATCATCCAATATGGGGCTATGTTGCTTTTGTGGGCCGTCGACAGTGAGGCCCGTTGTATCTATGATCTCGGATTGCTGAATCATGGCCGCTGCTTCTAGAATGTACAAAACATACATTCCAACGGCTCACTGACGGATTAAAAACCATTACAGCACACCCATTTTCCTTCCTTTGAGATGGAAGTTCTTAATAGTTCGGGAAGAGATCCATATGTACACTTGGGATATGCTCATGATGATCAGAACCATGCATCACGTGGGCTCCGTCATTGATCGGCCATTAAGCAAAAATTGTCTTGATCCGACAATCCTAACCATCTAATAAGTGGACTTTCTTTATAATCAAAAGTGAGCTGCTGCAGATGTGTCTTTCTAGGTGAACGATTAGAGAGTAATGACCGCCCAAATTTTATTTTATTTTAATTTTTTTTCCTTCTTTCAACCATGGCCCATTCGCTACCGAACCTCCTGAATTAGCGGTTTTTCTCCTCTGCCCGGGCCAACGGGAAGTCTCTGTAGCGGAAGCTACGTGAGCCCACTGTGATTTCCGGCTGACATGCACAGGGTCCATCAGTTTCTGTAGAGGAAGCTACATGGGGCCCACTGTAATTTCCGGGTGACATCCACACGGTCCATCAGTTTCTCCATCTCACGCTGGGATGCAAACCCAGAGAGGAGGCAGATTTATAACTCGAGGTGGCCACATGAAAGGAAAGTGGGGATGGAAATGTCCATATTTGAAACCTTCCTGAGGCTAATGAATTTTTGGACTAGGCTTTTTTATTTTTTTTCGAGTTCATCTCAGTGGGAATATGTAACCTTATGAACAGTTTGGATGGCATATAAAGGTGGGGCCCAGGAAGCAATGGTTGGCGTTTCCATCCCCCATTGTTTCCTGTGTGGCTCACAAGAGTTACGAATCCAATTCATTTTTGGGCTCATGCCCTAAATGGAGCTGGAGAAACTGATGGGTGGTGTGGATGTCACACGGACATCGTGGGCCCCACGTAGCTTCCGCCTAAAGGAACTTCCTGTTGGCGCTCGCACAGGCAACTCGCGTCAAGAGAGGGATCTGAGATCGGGAGCGGATGAGGTGCGGCCCTTACTGTAGAACCCATCTCGATGTATTTATTCTATATCCACGCCGTCCATCCGTTTTCCCATGTCATTTTAGATCATGAGCCAAAAAACGAAGAAGATCCAGATCTCAGGTGGACCATACTATAGGAAAGGTAGCGATGAACGCCCTACCATTAAAAACTTCCTAAGGCCAACCTTAATATTTCCGGAATGTTTATTTTCCATCCAACCTGTTGAGAAGGTCACATAAACCTGGATGAAGGGAAAAAACAAATGTCATCTTGATCCAAAACTTTTATGGCCGATTAATGGTCAATCACCACTCTTTCCTATGGTATGGTCCACCTGAGAATTAGATTTGCTTCATTTTTGGATTCATGCCTAAAATGATCTGAAAAATCGGATAGACGGTGTGGATATGGAATACATACATAATAAGTGCCCCACGGTAAGGATCGCACCGTCTTGGATGAGGCCGGGGCCGCACCTAATCCGCTCCCTCTGAGATCTGTGGTGTGATTGGTCAGAAAAGAAGAGGATAAGGAGGCACACGTCCGATCTAACTTAAGCATTGTTTGACTTTGACTCTAATTATTATTTTCTTCTGGTTAGTGACTGTAATTGTTATTGACTACCTGGGCAACATACTCCAGTCACATGTAACTCAAATCCAAACCGTCCAAATAGTGGGATCCACTGCATATATGATAATAACCCAGAATGTTGGTTGAAAGTATGATATTAACTTACCGATTTTTGGATATCTGATCGACGGTAGAAATAAAAATCAATTAGCCAGATGTCAGGATTGTCTATCCGATCTATGGTATAGCCAGTCTACAACGGGGCCCACTATCTGGACGGTTCAGATTTGAGGCGCATGTAGTGGAGCTTCCCTGCAGCCTAGTGTGGTGCAAGACACAACACCTAGCCTTTCTTTCTCAATTTTTATTGTTCTTCCTACGTTGCAATGGGCATGCATTTTCAGTTTTTCACCACACAAGCCCTACACTTCTTTGTGCGTTCAGTTGTTAAATGGTGGCCACTCATCCAAAGTATGCACGGCATGCAAGCATGTTAATCCATGCCGTCCAAGCTCCGATTGAGGACGATGCAAACCGTTCGTTAGAAGGCCATCGCATGGTTGAAAGAAAGTGACCAGCTGTTTGTGTTCAGCATCTGAGGTTAGATGGTTACGATTGTGGAATACATGTGATTTCCAGTATCTGTTCCATCCAACTAGGGGCCCACAATTTAGATGGTTGAGATTGACTTGTACGTATGCGATGAGTACAAAGACTAGACTGCAACATTGAAGAAGTGGCATCGGACGTGGGAATCCGGTATGTAGAGTAAAACACCGAATTCATGGGGCCCAGTTAAAGAGAAATTTGCGACTGTACGACCCATTTATGGCCCATTTAGGAAACTACGCCCACCTTATTTTCCTTTGCGAGAATACGCCCGAGCTGTACGGAAGGCTTGCCAAAGGTCGAAAATGCCCCTCTTTGTTTCTTCAAGTGGATATGTGGCGCTCGAAGACAAGCGCTGACACTCCTCGAACTCCGAGTTGTACGAACGGTTCAAAAGATATCAGAGTTACATGGGCCCCACAGTTACGTATTTATTATATCCACGACGTTCATCCATAGTTCGAAATCATTTCGGAGCATTATCAAAAAAAAAAAATCCTATCCAAAGATCAACTGGACCACACCACAAAGAGCAACGGGAAAATTGATTTTAACCGTTAAAAATTTTGTAGGGCCCACCGTAACATTTATTTTCCATCCAATATATTCATAATGTCACAAAGACCTGGATGAAGAGGAAAAACAAATTTTGTAATGGTCCAAAACTTTTGGGACCCCTAAAAGGGTTTCAATGGTAGACGTTCAATCTTCCACTGCCATTTACAGTGTGGTCCACTTGATAGCTAAATCTGTCTTATTTTTCTTCCCAAGCGTTAGTACGAGTTCGCCAAATAGATGGACGGTTTGGATATAACACATACCTCATAAAAGGACCCACAAAGGCGGTGGGGATTACAACAGGGAAAAAAAGAGCTGGTATCTTTGGCTACGGATTATAACCGTAGCGATAACTGCAGCCAATGCTTTTTCAATATGTCCTCTACTATACATCGAAGGTCTTTCGATATATACTTCGATATATCGAATGTCTTTCGATTAATCGGAAAAGGTCCAAAACTGTCCAGCAACTTTGCATAAAAAATTCTGCAATTTTCGATTAATCGAAGTGTATTCGATATGTATCGAAGATACAGCTACAGATTATAGCTGTAGCCATAACTGTAGTTCGTAAAAGTCTATGCAAATTTTTTTATTTTTTTATTTTTTATTTTTTAGTTTTTATTTTTTACATGGAGAACTTTATTCTACCTACAATTTTCTGTAATACATATTTATATAAATATGTATATATAAGTATATAAAAAAAAAACTCTCTCTTTTTTTCATTTATTTCTCTATTCATTTAAGAAGAATATCTTATAAACCAAAATTAGTTACTTGATGTACCCTATATGATTTTGGGGGTAGGAGAAGATACTTTAGCCAACTAACCTAGTTATTTTCTAAGATTCCATCAGGTCGATGGTCGAAAATCCATTTCATTCACTTTGCGGTCAATTTCAATCAGTTCGTGGTCATTTCCATGCATTTCACCGTCAAATCCCTCCACTTCACGGACAATTCCGTGCATTTCACGGTCATCCCAAACTATTTCGTGTTGATTCACGGTCGTTTCGAGGCATTTCGCGGTCAATACCCTTCACTTCACGGTCATTTGCATGCATTTCGCGGTCAATTCGCTTCAAACCATGATCATTCCCATGCATTTCGCGGTCATCCCAAACAATTCCGTGTTGATTCACGGTCGTTTCGAGGCATTTCGTGGTCAATACCCTTTGCATGCATTTCGCGGTCAATTCGCTTCAAACCATGATCATTCCCATGCATTTCGCGGTCATCCCAAACAATTCCGTGTTGATTCACGGTCGTTTCGAGGCATTTCGCGGTCAATTCGCTTCACTCCACGGTCATTTACATGCATTTCGCGGTCAATTCGCTTCAAACCATGATCATTCCCATGCATTTCGCGGTCATCCCAAACAATTCCGTGTTGATTCACGGTCGTTTCGAGGCATTTCACGGTCAATTCCCTTCACTCCACGGTCATTTGCATGCATTTCGCGGTCAATTCGCTTCAAACCATGATCATTCCCATGCATTTCGCAGTCATTCCAAACAATTCCGTGTTGATTCACGGTCGTTTCGAGGCATTTCGCGGTCAATACCCTTCACTTCATGGTCATTTGCATGCATTTCGCGGTCAAATCGCTTCAAACCATGATCATTCCCATGCATTTCGCGGTCATTCCAAACAATTCCGTGTTGATTCACGGTCGTTTCGAGGCATTTCGCGGTCAATTCGCTTCACTCCACGGTCATTTGCATGCATTTCGCGGTCAAATCGCTTCAAACCATGATCATTCTCATGCATTTCGCGGTCATCCCAAACAATTCCGTGTTGATTCACGGTCGTTTCGAGGCATTTCGCGGTCAATTCGCTTCACTCCACGGTCATTTACATGCATTTCGCGGTCAAATCGCTTCAAACCATGATCATTCCCATGCATTTCGCGGTCATCCCAAACAATTCCGTGTTGATTCACGGTCGTTTCGAGGCATTTCGCGGTCAATTCCCTTCACTTCACGGTCATTTACATGCATTTCGCGGTCAATTCGCTTCAAACCATGATCATTCCCATGCACTTCACGGTCGTCCCAAACAATTCCGTGTTGATTCACGGTCGTTTCGAGGCATTTCGCAGTTAATTCCCTTCACTTGACGATCATTTGCATGCATTTTATGGTCAAATCACTTCAAACCATGATCATTCTCATGCATTTCATGGTCGTCCTAAACAATTCCGTGTTGATTCACGGTCATTTCGAGGCATTTCGCGGTCAATTCCCTTCACTTCACGGTCATTTGCATGCATTTCGCGGTCAAATCGCTTCAAACCATGATCATTCCCATGCATTTCACGGTCATTCTAAACAATTTCGTGTTGATTCACGGTCGTTTCGAGGCATTTCGCGGTCAATTCCCTTCACTTCACGGTCATTTGCATGCATTTCGCACTCAAATCGCATCAATTCATGATCAGCGGTGAGTTGCATGCAACTGACCGTGAAGTGAAGGGAATTGACCGCGAAATGCCTCGAAACGACCGTGAATCAACACGGAATTGTTTGGGATGACCGTGAATTGCATGAGAATGATCATGGTTTGAAGCGATTTGAGCGTGAAATGCATGCAAATGATCGTGAAGTGAAGGGAATTGACCGCGAAATGCCTCGAAACGACCGTGAATCAACACGAAATAGTTTGGGATGACCGTGAAATGCACGTAATTGTCCGTGAAGTGGAGGGAATTGACGGTGAAATGCATGGAAATGACCACGAACTGATTGAAATTGACCGCAAAGTGAATGAAATGAATTTTCGACCATCGACCTGATGGAATCTTAGAAAATAACTAGGTTAGTTGGCTAAAGTATCTTCTCCTACCCCAAAATCATATAGGGTACATCAAGTAACTAATTTTGGTTTATAAGATATTCTTGTTGAATGAATAGAGAAATAAATGAAAAAAAGAGAGTTTTTTTTTTATATGCTTATATATACATATTTATATAAATATGTATTAGAGAAAATTGTAGGTAGAATAAAGTTCTCCATGTAAAAAATAAAAACTAAAAAATAAAAAATAAAAAAATAAAAAAATTTGCATAGACTTTTACAAACTACAGTTATGGCTACAGCTATAATCTGTAGCTGTATCTTCGATACATATCGAATACACTTTGATTAATCGAAAATTGCAGAATTTTTTATGCAAAGTTGCTGGACAGTTTTGGACCTTTTCCGATTAATCGAAAGACATTCGATATATCGAAGTATATATCGAAAGACCTTCGATGTATAGTAGATGACATATTGAAAAAGCATTGGCAGCAGTTATCGCTACGGTTATAATCCGTAGCCAAAGATACCAGCTCTTTTTTTCCCTGTTTTAATCCCCACCGCCTTTGTGGGTCCTTTTATGAGGTATGTGTTATATCCAAACCGTCCTTCTATTTGGCGAACTTATACTAACGCTTGGGAAGAAAAATAAGACAGATTTAGCTATCAAGTGGACCACACTGTAAAAGGCAGTGGAAGATTGAACGTCTACCATTGAAACCCTTTTAGGGGTCCCAGAAGTTTTGGACCATTACAAAATTTGTTTTTCCTCTTCATCCAGGTCTTTGTGACATTATGAATATATTGGATGGAAAATAAATGTTACGGTGGGCCCTACAAAATTTTTAACGGTTAAAATCAATTTTCCCGTTGCTCTTTGTGGTGTGGTCCAGTTGATCTTTGGATAGGATTTTTTTTTTTTGATAATGCTCCGAAATGATTTCGAACTATGGATGAACGTTGTGGATATAATAAATACGTAACTGTGGGGCCCATGTAACTCTGATATCTTTTGAACCGTTCGTACAACTCGGAGTTCGAGGAGTGTCAGCGCTTGTCTTCGAGCGCCACATATCCGCTTGAAGAAACAAGCAGGGGCATTTTCGACCTTTGGCAAGCCTTCCGTACAGCTCGGGCGTATTCTCGCAAAGGAAAATGAGGTGGGCGTAGTTTCCTAAATGGACCATAAATGGGTCGTACAGTCGCAAATTTCTCCCAGTTAAATTATTTAGCCGATTGCGTGTGGAAACAGATTGGCTACTCACCCTGACACGAGCCAATGGTTGATGGTCGGTGCTATGTGGGCCCCACCATGATATATGTGTTTCATCCATGCCGTCCATCTATTTTTCTAGATCATTTTATAGTATGATATCAAAAATAAGTTATATCGCAATCTCAACTGGACCACATTACAGGAATTAGTGTTGAATGAGCGTCAACCATTAAAAACATTTTGGGGGCCACAAAAGTTTTGGATCAAGATGATTTTTGTTTTTTCCCTTAATCTGGGCCTGTATGACCTAATCAACAGATTGGATGTCAAATAAACAGTACAGTAGGCCTTAGGAGGATTTTAATGGTGGATATCCAAACACTATTGTTTTCATGTGGTGTGGTCTACATGAGAATTATATCCACTCATTTTTGGAATAAAGCCGTAAAATGATCTGGAAAAATGGATGAACGGAATGGATGAAACACATACGTTATTGTGGGGCCCACAGAGCACCGACCACCGGCCACGGGATTGTGTCAGGGGGAGTAGCCAATCCGTTTCCATTGCGTGTGGGGGAGATGATATAGTAGAGTCGGTTACACCCGAATTTGGTAGAGCAATCCCTCCATGTAGCTCGTTCCTGTAAGCCAAAGCTCTGTGGAGCCCACGGCAATATCAGTTTGAAATCCACTCGGACCATCAGTTTCGCCAGCTCATGTCAGGATGAGAGATAGAAAACGAAGCAGTTCCAAGTATTAAGTGGGCCACATCACAGGAAACACTGGGGATGGAAACGTCCACCATTGAAACCTTCCTCGGGCTCCCGGTGGTGTTTATATGCCATCCAACTCGTTCATAAAAGGTGATTCCCACGAGGATAGAACAAAAACACATATTTTCCTGATCCAAAACTTCTGTAGGTCCCAACAAGGTCTCAATGGTGGGAGTTCAATCCCCACTCCATCTCGTGGTGTGGCCCATTTGAATCTTTGATCTACTCGTTTTTGGAGATCTCACCCTACCATGAGCTGATAAAACTGATGGACGGAGTGGATTTCATGCTGCACAGAGATTTGGGTTACAATAACTCCGTGTTACACCTCGCGTCCCTCTCTACACAGCAAAGGTGGAAGATTTGCCGAGTGAAATGGGACGGTCCAATGTCCATATGGTTTCCGAACTGTTGCCCAATTCCCAAATGCATCAAAATAAATATCTGTTCGATGATCTGACCCATCTGACCATTGGACTTTGAAAGGGCGGTAGTAAATAAAAACTGTTAACGGTCAACATCAATATGAAGATCGGTAATGTAACGCCCTGAAAATCGAGGGTCGTGCATATACTCGACTCTCGAGTTCCCGGGGTCACTTACAACCAATTTTCATTAATATGCGATCCAGTCTAAATGCACAGCCTGGAATCTCCTGGAACATGAAGTACATCCACACAAGTCCACTGAAATGAAAGAGACTGAATACAAATATATATATATATATATATATATATATACATATACACACATGTCCAAAGGAATACATGGATCACATAAGATGCTACCCAACAAAATCAGAAAAGAATCATATGACCAAAAAGAGTAAAACTGAGCCCCTGCTCAGCGATCCAATCCCGCCTCTCAAGCTGGCGGAGAACCGTCCATCAACTGGAAGTAGGACAGCTCGTCCTCCTCCTCGAAGCTCGCCTCACCAGGCTCCTCCAGTCCCGAGTCACCTGCATCTATGAATGGGTCTGGTTGGTGTTTTAAAACACCGTCCCAGAGTGGGAGTGAGTGATCAACTCAGTGGGTGCTATTAGTCTTAAGTTATCACAGGCATCAATTATAATGTGACATTAATGAAAAGCAGTCAAGCATAAACGTCAAACTAATCTTATTAATGCGCATGTATGCAGCATGACATGATGCATGCCCTCACCACAACGCTCCCTCGTGCGACACCATCTAACGATCGCCAATGCCAACACTCCCTCAGTGCGACCTCGACTGCCGAGTCGCCACCCTAACTAGTGCGATGCAATGGTCATGTTAACCGTGTGATTAGTTAGGTCCATTCATCCAGCAGTTGGGGAATCTGGTACACCCCACGTATCAATGCCCTAAACGGGTTGCGAGGCCAAGACCCCCAATACGTGAGGCCGAGACCCCGCGGTCCGTGATCCCGTCGGGTTCCTCATCCCCGACTTCAAGCACATGAAGAGTGCCATGAGAAAGGGATCGCTCGCGGTCACTACGGGGAGGCGCGGTACCCCAGCATAGGCCGACAGCTCGGACACAGTGTCCCATTCCACCATGCCCGGCTCATGAGGCTGTGGACCAAATTTCAAGTGGGTTATTGATGGGCTACAACGGTTGTAAGGTGCTCCGGATTCCATACAAGTGTGAACAAGTAGGGTTAACAATCAAGGTTGGTCAGACAGTAGGCTAGACCACCCGAGTTGGGCGAGCATGAGGCGAGTGACATCGGGCACAAAGGACCCATGTAGTCGAACTACAGCTACCCGAACACACCCGCCCAAACGCATGAGTCTAGCCATAGCATAGTCCAACCGATGGGACTACCGTCACTTCTCAAATTCCTGACCAACTCAAGGATAGGAATATGGACTCATAGCATGCCAACTACCAAAGTAACATCAAGTATATTCAACACCATGTTCTCATGTTGCTCAACATACAATTCAAATTTCTCTAACAAGCAAACTATTAACATCATGAATAAAGTGTATGTGTGTGGTGTGGTTTGGTGAGGAAGTTAACACTTCCTCTAACTTAAGAAATCACATACACAAGAGTAATGAATCATACATCTTATGAAGCAACAACACATAAGAAAATCAAACATGGTATGAACATATAATAACCCATACACAAAATCATGTGAGAGACAAGAACAATCATCATAAGAGTCAAACCTACAATTCCATACTATTGCAACAAACATACAATTCCTAGGGTTCCTCTAGTTCTCCTAATATGGCATCCAAGCAATCAAAATCATTAATCTCATACTAGAATTGGTGCTAGGCCACCTAAGATCAATAGTCCGCACCTTCGAATTCGTTGGAGGCTTGGGAACGACCTAGGAGCGGGGATTTTTGGGGTTGAACGGCCGGAATTCCTAAAGCAAGCATTTGCATGTTAGAAATTCATGAAATCCCTTCTCAATACATGGATTTCAAGAAAAAGGGGTGAGGGATTTTACCTAGACGATCAACGGAGCAAATGTGTGGTTGTGGTGGAGGGTTTTCTTGGAGAAGAGGTGGAGACTTGCAAGGTTGAGCTCCCTTGGGCCCCACCATCAACAACACCCTCCTTCACTCTCTTCTTCCTCTCTCTTTCTCCTCCTTTCTCCTCTTTCTCTTCTCCTTTTTCTCTCTTCTCTCTTTCCTTCTCTAGGGCAAAATCGTATGGGGAGAGAGAGAGCCCAAATGAGGCCCTTTTATAATGCCAGATTTGGTGGAAATGGCCCCAAGTGTTGGGTTTTTACTATACTAGACCTATGGGAGGGTCTTTTCAAGATCTAGGGCCCACTATAGGGTATACATATTGATATACACCGTAGGATAGTTAGCCCTAATGATGATCTACGTATGAACATGATCGGCCCGCCATTTGGATGCCCCGATCGACAGATATGATTAGAAATCTGTTCAACGGTCACCGATGGTCGATCGGGGCCACGACTATACGGATATGAGTAGGGAAATATCCTTACTCCACGTGTAAAGTTTGGTCGCAAACCGACGGTCCGAAATCCTCAACTTTGCATAAGAGTGGATAACTCAATTCACTTAAGTTCTAATTCCTTTCTTTAGAGTATTTGCGCTTCTCATGCACTCGTCCTTCGGCTTAAGTTGAGCGGTTCTGGACACTACCCAGGTCCGATTCCCGCGATGGACGTCAAGCCCAATGAGACGGACATTATTCTATAGTTTTGGAACTAGTGGCCCACCAACGAGCGGTCTAGATCTTGTTTAGAAAATTGGGGCATTTCTGGTGGCCCTCTGGCCATGAAACTTATAGGATAGGGGCTCCATGGCCCGTTGAAGGGCCATACAAAATTTGGGGTCGATCGGATATGGGGTTTGGTCGCATGGGTCCGATTTGTGATCAACGGTCACCGTTCCACGATCGGGTCCCAGAGTTTGTGGACGGGCGTAGAAAAATTCATTAGACCTCCACCGTGAATGTGGAAGAGATCCTATGGTTGGATAGCCTGATATCTCAATTTCATTTGCAAGCGTCAGATTTCGGTCCTGGCATTGGTGGAGTGCATTCAGTCAGTGCCAGATCCCACTTCTGGGTGTCCGCTGAGTCCATGGTCCGCGATGGTCTACAAGCCCAGTGAGATTTATGGTTCCCTTTATTTTTAGAATTTTCTGACCTTCCTGTGTCACGGTGTAGCCCATACGGGCTGTCGCTAGGTGTAAACGGCCATCTGGCTTGGAGGCTTGCATCAGGTTCTATCAGGACCCATCTGGCCTAATCAATTGGGTAAATCTTGGTCTAATTTATTTATGATACCTCACTACGAGTAGCTTAAATGAACGGTCTTGTGGCAAATCCTACGTGGATGCCCCAGGACACTATTCTGGTTGGGCGGGACGTTACACTACACCTGATGTTTAAGTGATCGGGCGGATTCATTGGCTTCCTACGACTGATTAATCGGACTGGTGCGATTCTTTACTGGTACCACCCCTGTATACACTAACATTGAGTGCTAATGGTTAATAAGTAATATTATAAGTTAATTAAAAAAAAAAAAAATTAAAGGAATTTTGGAAATCCAAAACAGTAAAAATCCAGGATGTTACAGGCAAAGCGAAGAAAAGCAACGAATAGCATTGTCATTCACGTGTGATTTTCAAACATGGGCTTTATAGATATGAAGCGTTCACCACCGGCGGTAGCGGATTACGTGCGGCCCCGGCCTTTCCCAAGATTGTGCAGCCCTTACCCTGGGCCCACCTTGATATATGTATTATATATCCACACTGTTCATCCGTTTTTCCATGGTAGTGTAAGGCAAGAGCCCAAAAATGAAGCAGATCCAAATCTCAGGTGGACCATGCTAGAAGAAACAGTGGTGATTGAATGTTTCACCATTAAAAACTTCCTGGGGTCCACTCTAATGTTTCATTAATGTATATTCACCATCCAACCTGTTGATAATGTAAAATAAAAACTGGATGAAGGGAAAAAACAAATATCAGCTTGATCCAAAACTTATGTTGCCCACAAAAATTTTTTAATGGTTAATCACCACAGTTTCCTATGGTATGGTTCACCTGAAATTTGGATCTACTCAATATTTGTGCTCATGCCCTGAACAGATATTTCAAAATGGATGGACAGCGTAGATATACAATACATAGACAAGGTGGGCCCCACGGGAAGGGCCGCACTGTTATGGGCAAGGCCCGTGCCGCACCTAATCCGCTCCCACTGCTGGTGACGCATCATCCTGATATGTGCCACTCAAGTACGGTTATCCAGAGCATGCAAGTTGTGGATGGATCGTATATGTTGTCTTACACTGGATCTTGAAATCCTAACCATCCAATCCAATAGATGGTTTTTAAATGGACGATCCAAATTCCAAGGAAAAAAAATCAGATGGTTGTTATCATCTTTTACGTAGACTTTTCTTCTCATACTCCATCCACAACTGGGTCAATCATTTGAACGATACGTATCGCCGCACAATCATGCCATTTTCGGATGCGGATTTCCTGCGAAAGCCTTTCGCAGGAAGTTCCTGCGCTGGAAACCTGGGTGGGGGCCAACTTGATGTTTTTGAGAAATCCACCCCGTTCATCCGTTTTCTGAGCTGATTTTATGACTTGAGACCAAAAGTGAGAAGGATCCAAGACTCAAGTGGGCCGGACTAGAGTAAAAGGTGGGTAGGAAAATTCCTACCGTTGAAAACTTTCTGGGGTAGAAAGTGATGTTTACATGACATCCATACCATTAATAACGTCATTCCTACTTGGATGAACTGAAAACACAAGTATTAGCCTGATTCAAAACTTCTTTGGCCCACGAATATTTCAACTGTGTACGTTCAATACTCACATTTTAGGTCCACTTGAGTATTGGATACAGCTCATTTTTGTCTTATTATTCTAAAAATATCTCAGAAAACGGATGACCGGGGTGGATTTCTCAAAAACATCAAGTTGAGCCCCAACCAGGTTTCCAGCGCAGGAACTTCCTGCGAAAGGCTTTCGCAGGAAATCCGCGTCCTTTTCAAATGTTGATGGAAATGATCGGATCCGCCATCCGTGAAGGTATCACTACATGGACGGCCTGGATTAACGAATCACCTTGCCACGTATGCTGTGGAGAGATGTCTCTATCATATTCCGGTTATTTCATTTTGTGTGGCCTGTAATCCATCAGCCAATAAAAGGGCACTTTTTGTGTGGCCTAAAATTCATCCACCCGTAGTGGCCCTTTCGGAGTAACGATTGAAAGGACTGGTGCCCAACCTGTCTGGTTCCACAAATAGCAGTCACGTATGCGCATTAATCTCTCTCAACTGTACGAGTTATCATTTAATCCTGCACGTCAGCCATCAGCCCAAGCCACGATTCCATACATGTGGGTCCATTTTTTTGGTGATCCTAACCGTAGATTTCATGATGTATGATTCCTGATCAGTAAAGCGTGATAATCAGTCCAGGAGATAGTCCACAATCAAAGAAAAATAGTTCAATGGCTAAAGGTTTCAAATATACCAATTTGGGTGTCCATCATAGTTTGAATAGTCCAATTGCGTCATGAAATGGACTGAATTGGGTGTGGAAATGGGCCAAGGCTTGGGCTCCTAAGTTGGGCCGGGGGCCATGCCTGAGCTTGAAATATAGACCCAGTGTTCAGTCTGGGTATGGCATGGGTCAATGATGAATGGCTTGGCTCAGTGTCCAAATCATCAAGTGAGCAACTTTCGTATAGAAAGAGAAAAATGAGGTGGTGTAAGGGCATTTTTTTTATCCATTCTCATTTATTGTATATGGGTTGGTTGGGGGGCTTTGGGTATGGAGTTTATGTCTCAATAATCAAAACCATTAATCCCGTGGGACTCATAATACTATTATAAAACAAAGTGGACAGAAATTGGTTCAGGTAAGAGCTCTGTGGGCCCGCCTTGATGTATGGGTTTTATCCATGTCATTTGTCCATTTTTTAAGATTATTTTTGAGGTGCAGATCAAAGGCTAAAGTGGACCACACTACAAGAAGCAACGGTGATAATCATGCCGGCTATTGAAACCTTCCATGGGGCTGAAAATACAAATAAAAATTTTAACTGCCCACATTCAGTGGGAGAAAAGCCAAAGATTTGGATGGCTGCAGTCTTCCAAACAGAGACATTTTGGGGGTATTGCCCTATCCACATTGGGCAAAATCAGATGAATACCCTGCGCCACTGATCTATGGGCCCCACTTTACAAACTAAAGGACAGTATATATCCTCTTGTTATTCTAACCTGATCCTTGACCAAAGGGAAGAATTCAACCCATGAGGTGTTATTTGATACTGTGCATAGCATGATGCTTGATACACATGTTAGGATAATTTATTTATTTTTACACCCAGACACACACTCATGCCATTGGACAATCTAATTTAACTACTTGAATGTCACTACTATTTTAGGGTCATTCAGTTACTTTGGGTCATTCAGTTACTTTGAAAGTTCCATTTGGACAGCCTTATTAAAATAGAGCATATAGTAATGATTTTCAACAATAAATATTTTGATATGACACTAATTTCAATAAAACCAAAGTTGAAATTGTCTAAAAAGAAGAAGCTGTTATTGTGAATTTGGTGATCCAAACATAATGCTAGTTTTACTATGCTTTTCATAAAATATGTAAAGTAGTGATCTTTTTCGTACACTGCATGCCACTTTCACAATCGTTTCTCGTCACCCACCCTCAGTGTAGCTTACATATGCAGCATTCCAAGCCGTCCAAATCGCTGGCCCCATCCTGAATAGAACATAGCCCAAAAACTTTAATAATCTGATAAACTCGTTGAAGTGTCCGACTGTTTGATCTCTACCCCATTGCCTATTTTGACTATGAACATCAATTTAACTGCAACTAATTGGATGGTTAGGATTGTTTTCTAAGTGTGATTTCCAGGCTATGCTCCGTTTCACATGGCCCACTATCACCGCCGTTTAAGAAAGCGTTACCAACTATCACCTAAGAATTATCTATTAAATAAGGACTTTTTGGAGACAGTGAAGCTTGCATAGCTCAACGATCCAACAACTGTGGTGTCGCATCAATGTATTGGTAGCTGGGTATTTTCATGCGGTTGTACCAAAACATGGTCAGATTTCTCTTTCCCTCCGTCACCACAAAATAAACTAAAAAAATGATGAGAACGCTTTCATCGCCCCTTCCCATTCCACGTAACATTCTATGAGCGAGGGACTAGAGTTTAGCAATCGAGGCCGTTGATCTGATTCGCCTCACTTTGGATAATGGACCCTTTAAAAATCTCCAGTATAGAATATTCCAAAGATGAACGGTTACCATATTTCTCCTTAACCGTGAAAGTATAGGCCATTGATAGAAGGGTTTTGATTTACCATTGTTGATGATTTTCGAATCATCCCCAATCCATATAAGGAAATTTCAAATCAACGGTTTGGATCACCAATATATGGCCACACACTAACCATTATTGCACTTGAACTTTGTAGTGTAACTGTATTATTTAACCAATTGAGAAAACTTAATATTGGATTTGCTTTATTTTTGTAGAATCATGGCCTAAGTCCACACTTCAAAATATTTTGGCACTTGAATTCTTTCTTATTAATGGGTGCACTCATCCTTTTCTTTCTATTTTGGGTAACCAGCTGTGTTGAAAAAAGAGGGGCCGCACAAAAAACAGTTGGTATGATGGGGCGTATGTATCAAAATGGTTTGCGTAATTTGGCATACGTGTGATAGATTGGAAATGCACACATGTGGTGTGGTGCAGCACACGTCTCATTGGGAAGAAATGAGACACTAGCTCCCGGCACAATAGAGATTTAAGAGGCCACTTCCAACACGACTAGGTCGTGAATTTGAGTACTTATTATGGTGAAATCTCACTGTGGTACAAGTGTGTATGATCCATCCATTTGTAAAAAAAGAAAAAGAAAAAGAAATTAAAATATTAAAAAAATTAACAGACTACTCCCAACAAACTGCCAATTTGGCACACATCTGATGTTGGATCACTCATTCGGCTAATTCCATCACGACAAAATAGGACTAAAATCAGATTCCGTGGCTCATTAGGTTGATCTCAGGTAATTAAGAAAAGTCATGGTTTGGCATGTGCAATAAGCAGCTTAAGAACTTGTTTGTTTCACTAATTACTACAATAATGAAAAGTAAATGTATAATGATGATAAATTTCATTACTAGTATCTTTATTTGGCTACACTCTCATATTTAATAAATTTGTAATAATGTTATTTTTTTATTATTTTAACATTAAATTATTACATTTATAAACTAATGTCACTGTTTGGAGTTGAAATTATTACAATAATGCAATGAAAAATTATAATTTTTTAAAAATTATCTCTTGAAAGCATTTACAGCTGCATTTGACCAACTGTTCACGTGTTTGTCTGATTTAAGAGTGACAAAATTATAATAATAACACTTTTCCTCTACATCACCGATGTAAGATATCAAAACCATTCTTACAATTTATTAACCATTTTAGTGTTATGATTTATAATATTGTCATGGTGTAATAGTTTAGGGCTTGTTTGGTTTTACTAAATACCAGTATTTCGAATGAAAAGGGTAATAATGACAATTCACACGCATTTGAATATAAGTGTAATCGGCTACATTTATTACCGAATCAACGTTTTGCTGGATTCGGCAGTATTTCAGTTGCCAGCGCCTGCGAAATGCAAGTACTCGATGGAAAGCCTCTGACGCCCGTCTCAGAGAATGAAAACCTTCCGGTGGTCCGCGGGACACCACGCAGAGGATATCCTCGGGTTTTTATTTCCACCGTTGCTTTTCTTTCTTCCTCTCATTCCCACCGCAGCGTTGCTCTCTTCATCTCATTCTCACTACTGTTTCATTTCTACCAGTCGTCCGGTAAGCTCCCACCCCCTCCGATGACCTTTTCAGATATCTGAGCGCCGGAGATCTGGTGATCTTGTTGGAAGGTTGTCATGCAAGGTTACCTTCTTATCTTCCTCAAATCATTTGCAAATGAACTTACCGTCTCTCTTTCCCTCTTTTGGAAAGAGACAAGGAAAGATCTCCACAGTAGACGACGTTTCATCCACCTTCAGCGCTGCGTGAACTGTACATGCACCATCAAATATTTGACAACACCCATCTAATATCGAAACAGGTACGCCCCAGATGATGGTATTTTACGGGCAACAGAGGGTTTGATTGTAACTATTTTAGACATTTTCTGATGAATATCAGCAACTCCGGGATGTAAAAGGTATATGTTGTGAATGTGTTTTCTTCTAATGTTTGAGGTGCGTCGAAGCCTCTGTAAGATTTTCAGTATGACAGGCATTTTATTGGTTGCATGGCAAGTTTTGTGCTTGAAATAGACTTTTCCATTTGATGTTGCCATTTGATATTTCCCCATCGTCCAGTCGCATATATTGTTTGAATGGGGTGGTCCAGGGCTAAGATGGAAAGTTCGATCGGACATTCTGGACGTTATGGACCTGTTTATCTCTGCCTATCATCTGTTTAACGAAAAGGCATATGATGCCAAAGCGGGTGGTCTTACGTTCTCTCTTTACTCGTTACCACTCATGAAGATGGAATGTCCGGTCGGACGATGTGGTCCTCTGTTTACTTTCTGTCTAGCCTCTATTTAAATCCACTCATTAACAGATGACGGATTTTCATCCGTAAACAGCTACATGGAAGAGAGATGGCTATTTCTGGGGAGGACGATAAGTTTTTCTGGGCAGATACATATAAGCAGTGGGGCCCATCTGATGAACCGCTTGCATCTCACACAGCTATTCCGTGAATATCGGATGGAATGGCATTCGTGCATGTGTTTTCCATGTATATCCCTATATAAGAAAAACTATAATCTGTAGGTGGTAATAGGCTACAGAAAGGAAAAGAAAGGATAGAAATAAGGCCCCGGAAAAAGTTAGTGGGTCCTTCTGTCATCTGTATATTGCTCTACAGATGAGGAAAAAAATTTATGAGCAAAAGGTTTTCAAATATCTCTGTTGTGATTTTGTTGAGTTGTTGTGAAATGTAAAGTATTTTCTGCTTATCAGTTTTTCCATTGGTTTATGGCCACCACTGGACACTCCCATTGATAACTGGTGTAGATGTTGTTCAGTAGTAACGATGAACATTTCGATATATGTAATGATCACTTCGTCAAATTGAATTTCCTGTTCGAGCGTGCCCCATGCATAAGACCGATAAGTTGTTCTGTTTACTATAACTGAGATGCTTGTAATAAAGTCATTGAGGTGCCGGACCTTTTCGACCAGTTAACACCATCAACATATTGGTATGGTTTATGGAAAAAAAAAATTTGCAGTGAATGAAACAAACTTCGGAAAAATTTCTAGTAAACAGGCAGGTGATCTTGGTTGCACAGATTAATATTTAGATTTTCAAAGCTGAAAAGCATTTTGATTTATCTTACGTATGACATTTTATATGCATTGCACATCCTACTACATGAGATTTTTTGATAAATTGCTTGCATCATCACATCTTACAGGTAATGAAGACTGTTGGATGATATTACAGATTATTTTTGTAATATCGGCAACAGGTCATTGCACGCTGAGGACCTTTCCTCAAATGATGACTGTTTTCTGCTAATCAACAAACTTCAGTAATTACATAGTAGAGCATCCTTTTATTTTTACCTTATGACAAAAATAATAATATAAACTCCAAGGTATTCTCCAAAATTCAAACATCTTGTTATGAAAACCTACTAATGATCACCAATCTTCATGTGTATATATATGTCTCATCAGCAATGTATTTATCAATACATAACACCAACTAATGTATATATCGAATGACATAATGTTACGATACGTTTTTGAACACCGGTTTCTTATAACGACTCGTTGGTGCTAACAACATTTCATTGGGTATGCAATGAAAGGGTAAAATAAAAACATGGAGGATCAATGATGGACGGAAGAGGAAATGACTGCCTTTGCAGCCACACTTGCTGCAGTGACTACTACTATTGGAGTAGGGGAATATTGCAGATATATTTTCTTTAAGGCACCCTCAAGATTTGGGGACGTTGAAAGAAAGAAGATAATAAATGCGATAATAAGAGCGGGTGACAGCGAGTGCATAGCACAACTCAGAATGAACAAGGCCACATTCTTCAACCTATGCTCGGTTCTCAGGGATAGAAATCTTCTTCCCGATGGGAAACATGTAAGTATGGATGAACAACTTGTCATGTTTCTTCACACAGTAAGGCATAATGTTAGAAACCGTGTCATTGGATATAGGTTATAAGGTCTGGAGAAACCGTGAGCCAATATTTTAATAAAGCGGTCGATGCAATTGTCGGATTATATCGGGAGTTTGTGACACTCCCAAGTGTAGATACACCGAACGAGATCCTTTCCAATCCAAAATGGAGCATGTACTTTCAGGTATGCTCATTTGTAATCACATTAATGCACAGTATAATCATGTCCAAATTTTATAGTATATTTTTGCTTTATCATGATATTTCAAGTTGAAATTAGGATTGCATTGGTGTAATTGATGAGACCCATATACCCGCCCACGTGCTGACATTGGAAAGTGCAACCTACCGTAACAGGAAAGGGTTCCTCTCTCAAAACGTAATGGGTGCATGTACATTTGACATGAAGTTCGTATATGTGCTCACTGGATGGGAGGGATTAGCCTCTGACGCATGTGTGTTACTCAGTGCATTGACACATTCCACCGATCGCTTTACTATCCCCTAGGATACTTCATGTGTATTTATATAATCAAACATGTTGAATACATGACTTCTGAGTACATAGATTGACAATTATTCGTAATTATTTGTAGGTAAGTATTACGTAATGGATGCTGGTTACGCACATACTCCTAGATTCATGGCTCCTTATCGTGGTGTACGATACCACCTCAATGAGTACCGCACGGGCCGCGTTCCAAGCAACATGAAAGAACTATTCAACTACCGGCATACTCAATTACGAAATGTTATAGAATGAATATTTGGAGTATTGAAAGCTCGCTTTCCAATTCTCAAATCAGCTCCACCATACAATCTTAACACATAGGTAAAGATAGTCATCGCATGTTGTGTGTTACACAACTTCATCCGTCTATCTGGAGGACATGGTTTGGTAGAAGATGAAGTCTCATCTGCAGATGTAACAGAGAGTATAGACTTATCACCATGCTCAATTAATGTGACACAATGTGAGAAGGACGAATGGGCCACATTTCGAGACAATATAGCTATGAGGATGTGGAATGAATCGCTTCCTGTGAGTTGTGGTGTTTGATGTTACTAAGAGTATATTTTGTCATTTTGTAGTAGGTTATCGTATCACATGATTGTATGACGATACCTACAAGCATGTATTAGTACCTTGTTGGAAGTTTGGAAGAAGATGATCCTTAAATGACTTTTTTGTATACCATATTGTGTATCTGTTTATTAAATTTTAGCTTTCTTCATTTTATTGTCTTTCCATGACTTATGTGCAATGTTGTATGGTTAAACTAAATATGTCTATTGTGCTATTTGTAGATAATTGAAGTTAATAGTGATGAGGAAATGTCTCCAAAAGCGCTGAACAACCAGTCAACCCCCACCAAACAACCTGGCCAGGAGCAGTCTGTCACACCACGTAGGACACCGCGAAAGTATAAATCAAAATCACTCGATGACAACGTTGTATCTGGTGGTGTAATGCGGTGGATGTATGAGATGGATGACTATCTCATTGATACCCTGATGGATGTTGTGGCGAATGACCGTAAGAGTGCAAACGGTTTTAAGAAGGAGACCTATAAAACGGTCGTGGAAACTGTCAAGAGTGCCCTAGGGATATCAGTACAGGAAAAACATGTTGGTAATTGCTTACGGACATTGAAACGATTGTATTTTGAGATTCGGGACACCCTCAATGCCAGTGGGTTTGGCTGGGATGAGGATAATAAGCTACTTACTGCCCCAGATGATGTCTGGGAGGATTACATACGGGTGAGTTTTTTTTTTCCTTTTGTTCTTTTTGAACCAGTCTGTTAGTTCACCACATATTTGATTTAAAGTATATCTCCTCCATATTTCTCTGAGTAATACAGATTTTTCCTGCTTGTTGTCAATAGTCACATCCATATGCACAACACATTCGAGGGAAGGCGGTGCGAAGGTATGATGACCTCACCTACCTATTTGGAAATGATCGTGCTACCGGATCGCGCGCTTCCACAAGAATATGCCTAGTACTGCGCGAAAGGGAAGGTCCTATGATTCCGACATTACGCCAACGACATCGGTTGATCTGAACAACGATACACTCGTCTTATCGAGTGACGATATCGGGGATAGTGGGCAGAACATCCAGTGGTCGTTTCACACTGGTGAGGGAGCTCATGTCGCAACCCGTAGTCCGAATGTCAATGAGAACAACTCGGTGAACACAGGCAGCACATCTAATTCTAGGAAGAGAGTCAGACAGGATCGCCCTTGCGACGTCATTGGCGAAGGGATGAGTGATGTTGCAGAAGCTGTCAAGTCACTAGCTATAACCATACACCAAGGGAAGAATTTCGTATGTATGTCCCAGATTGTGCCTGCTCTGGAGCAGATTGAAAGCCTCACAAGTCACGAGATCGTACGCGCCACGAGGATACTATGTAAAGATGAACAACAATCTGCCTCGTTCTTTTCATTCTCTGAGCATAAGAGGTTGGACTTTGTGCTGATGCTGCTTGCACCTGATCAGTTATCTGACTGATTACACTGCCATCCACCTGACTGTTGATGGATTTTTGGTTTATTTGGCTTGTCAGCCACGTGGTTTTTGGACAAAACTGACTTTTCTGGTTCAGGGCTAGTTTTCGTCACTAGCCTGAAAAATGTTTAACATTTTGGATGATATTTTACTTTTTATCTTTTATTTTTTTTCTACTTATTTTGGATGTTTAAGGTGCGGCTGTATCAGCTCCACCGTTGATGCGTTATAACTTGTATTACCTGCTGATATCTAATCATACATTATCTGCTGTTTAAATCATTCATGTATTGTTTGCCATATGACTATCTTGTTCATATCTACGCTTTCGATAAGAGTTGTCCAATTTATTTTTGGTCAAGTCAACGCTTCAAGTATGCTCTCGGATTCTCAGATTTGTTACATTATCACTTATTTATATGTCCTAGTAACGTGGTTACAATCATTGCACGTTTGATTAATAGTAATAATCCATCCATATGCAAGTTGTAATTAATGGTATTTCCAGTATCTGCAGATGGGGAAGAAAATGTATGTCGTTTTCAATGGACGTCGACCTGGCATGTATTATACTTGGGAGGAATGCTGACAGCAGGTGGATGGATTTTCCATGGCCCGCTTCAAAATACAAGTCCACGTCAGAGGCATATATTCAATGGACTGCTTTCTGCGAGTATGCGGCGTAGCACAATGAACTGGCGCAACACTATGAAGTGGTGACCAACTTCAGTAACGACTATCAAACGGGGACGCTGAACACCGAACGACCAATCATTGCCAGTTGTAGCAACCTTTCTATAGGGCGCTCCCCGTCACCATCCCACTACTATGCAAAATGTGCTGGCATCTGCACACCGGCAGATGGCGTTGAAGAAACGCCAGGGTCAATTGAGGCCCTCCTTAGGATAATCTTCGGTTGCTTGCTTTTAATCCTCGCCATTCAGCTTATTGCGTAGCGCTAGTTTTCAGCTTTATATTTAATGGTTATGTTAACTACTAACTGTTATGAATTTCTGGAGGACCGTGGTTTGCTTTGAACAGGTTTTGTGGAGGTTTAAGAAGTTTATCGGTTAACCTCTACGTGGTTTTTACTGACTTCTTATCTTCACAGGATTACAATATTATTTTCTTCAGTGGGACCTAGATATCCACACGTAGAGTGGAATAGGAGTTGTCCAATTTGCTACTGACATTGGGTTATTGATCCCACACCCATCCATCAATGGTGTGAGTACGGTGATACACATCAAATTAAAAATTTTGAAGTGCCACATGTACACCTTCACTTCTATATGTCTACTTCTGAATCTTGTATCTATTTATTCATGTTTCAGCTGAATTTTGTATTCGATGATCTATTACCGTTCCAATCCGAATTTGAAGGACCCAAGTAGTGGCATTTATTCTGCCATTCAAAATACAGGTACTAGATTCATATCACGGAATGTTAACCTCGAGACACTTCGTATGAAACCGGTGGACGCAAAGTGTTGATATACGTTTTGGTGCATTTTGATACATGTTGTGGACCACACAATATGTCACAAAGATCATCATGTGGTCCACCACATACTGCTGATATACATGTGATGGGTATTAAAATGATATATGCTTTGGACCACACAATGAAAACCTACAAAGATCATCACGTGGTCCACCCAGAAGTAATGTTAAATGTTTCAATGCATTTCGATATATGTTGTGGACCATACAATCTATCACAAACATCATCGTGCAGTCGGCAACACAGAGATGTGGACATCAAGTTTTACCATGTTGAAACTTTGGGTCCATTGAAACCAGTCGTCTGGATGTTGACCAAACTGCTGAAAGGGGAATTACGTAGACTCAGTGTTGCTGTAAAAATCAAACAACTGATTATAGTTGCTGCAGAGCTGAGATGATGGACACCATACCAGCATCTTAGCAGTGATGTGACAACTACACTGTCTATCCAAATAGGTTCCTATTGAATTGCCATCTACTACACCCAAAACATACTAAAAAACAAGCATGGGAAAGCAACATACCGGTATTCAACCAATCATTGCTAATACATATAAAGATGTAATCATGCTGTCTTTACACCTAACTACCGGTGTGATTGGAAAACAAAACAGGCCCTTATGCATTTACATCATTGGAGATGGAAGTGTTTTAGACATTTTACTCGTATTAGTAATAATATGATCTCCAACAATGTCTTCTGATGAATAAGAGAGCAGCATGAGAGCTGCAATAGATTTGTCGAAGAGATGAAGGGTTAACCCAATTCATCCCACCAATCTCCTTTCAATAGTATTTGTGAGTTTGTTTAAATTGATAATTGAATTTGAGCAATGGTATTAATGGCATTGGTCTAAAATTAAATATGCATATATGGCCTACTTGATGAGGAGGTTGCTTAATTATTCACGAAGGGCTTAAACCTTTTACACGTGTGCAAAATAAGAAGATCTCCACTTTAATTGAGGGAATCCCCCAAACACTCTAAAAACATAATGAAGCTTCTTTTTCTAGAATCATATTTGTAATGTTTTAGATGACCAAAGTAAAAGGTATAGGTCACTTAATTAATCGCATGTAAGCATTCTTATTAATTATTACTAATATAAGAAATATGTTGAAGATAATGCGAGGAAAATAGTAGAAAATATTTGAAAAAAATTATAAATAAATAAAAATAAAGTAAGAAAAGATTATTTATTTTATTAGAGTCGAGGCATGATTGAGTCATTGCGCCCCAAGTGCGATAGGAATCTTAGAAATGAACTCATCAGCAAAGTGACATTGAATTAGAAACGAATTTTTAAGATATATAGACCACAGTCCAGTGCAAGCATACTTGTAGAGCATGGAACAAAACCATTAGTGTACTATCAGTTCGCACATAGACCTAGACTTGACGCAATGCGTGCGTTGTAAAGAGATGGTTCAACCCAATTGGTTAGTAATCATTGGCAGATCAAGGCTTATACAAACCACATCTCTTATATATAGGAGATTTCTTTGATTCTTTCTGATGTGAGACAAGAACACTACACTAAAAATAAAAACACTTAAAAAAATATATAGAGAAAAAATTTTAAATTTTAAAACAAATTTATTTTAAAATTCTTTTTAAAATACAATGATTACCTACATATGAAGATGTGTAAGTTTCTATGCGTTTAGCTGTGTGGTGACCACGATGAAGTGCATGTTCTATACAGGCTATTCATCGGATGAGACCCCATTTAAAACTAAGTAGGCCACAGTGGAGGGAACAATAGGGATCAATGGAGAACCAGATGCCCATGTGCTGTGGACACACCATCAATCACTTCAACAGACATGCCCATCAGGATGACGGGACAACTAAAAAAATTAGTGGTTTTATGACTCAGGTGGGTTGTTGCCAAGGGAATTAGATTCCATGAGCCCTAGGAAACGCATGAGACCTTAACAAGGCAAGATTTGGTTGGGCAAGCCATGGGTGAGATCCATCACTACAAAACCTCTTTCAAACATGCAATTGCATGCCTCATTTTTTAGAGCGGTAATAGTTTAATCAAATCTCACCAATTAGTTCACCATTTATGAGGAGTGAATTAGGCGCCTCATTCAAGACGGTGCAACATTTACCGTGTGCCTCACCTTAATGCATGCATTCTATATCCATGATGTTTATACATTTTAATAAATTATTTTATAGCATGTACTTAAAGATGAAAAAGATCCTAATCTCAAGTGGGGTATATTATAGAAAATAGCAGTGAGTAACCATTAATTAACTGCAAAAGTTTAAGATCAAGTTGATAATTGTTTTTTGTTTTTTTTTCCCATCATCCAAGTTTATGTAGCCTTATGAACCATCACATGATAAATAAACACTACCGTGGACCCTAAGAAGTTTTTAGTGGTAGAGCATTCAATCACCACCGTTTCATGTAATACGGTCCTCTTTAGATCCGGATCTTCTTCATTTTCGGCTCATGCTCTTGAAATGATCGGTCAAAACGGATGGACAGTGAGGATAGGTGGGCCCCCTGTAAGAACCGCACCTAATCCATGCCCCTGTTTAGGTAGGCCTATGTGTAATTTTACATTGTTCCCTGTGCTGTGCGCCCAATTAGTTTTGGATCGGCTTGATGTCTGAGATGTACGGTGAAAAGTAGGCATCAACTGATGCACGGTTTAGATTCCACACACACATATCATAGCAGTCCCCACAGAAAGATCAAACGGATAGGATCATTCCCGTTGCTAATAACATTGCTCATGTATAATTGAAAAAAAAACATACGAATCTCACACGCGCTTCTATGAAAGGTGCCATTCCGCACTTTGATTGGTTCCCACAGCCCATGTGTTTAAGTACAATGTACTTTTCCTCTTCCGTTTGACCGTCCATGTGACCAAGCAATGTACACGTGTCCAACATTTTCTCACATCGCACGTTTGAGTGCCGCAAATCATGATTAGTCTAACATAATACTAAACTCCTTCTGACACAATTTGAAATAAAATCACTGAAAACATAATCAATAAGATTAAATTAGATTGTGATGTAAGTTAATCATTCTCCATCGTTCAACCAGAGCCGTGGGTTTCTTTCAAAGGTAAGGATTATCTCGACATCCGAACCATGATGTTTTACCTAATGGTGATGGTTTGGGCCCACCAACTTTCGTTAATCTCAAGGGGTCATCTAGATGCCTTGAGAACGTGGCGTCTCATCAAGCCATTGAACTTAATTAGCATATTCCAATCTAGGAGATTGTTGGGGTATTTTCCATCTACAGAGCGAATCAATAGACCAATGGTCTGGATTAGAAAACCATCGCCCCATTTGTCGGAATTGAAAATGGTCCCCACTTCTTCCAGCCGAAGGGGCGCGGCTTCGGTGGATCCGAGGATTCACCGAGGTGGGTGTATCCCTAACTGTGGAGCCCACCCTAATGTATGTGGGTTACATCCATGACGTCCATCCATTTTGAATGATCGTTTTAGGTCATAATCTCAAAAAGAAGCAGATCCAAATCGTAGGTGGACCACACCAAGGAAACAATGGCGAATGATCATTAAAAACTTCTTGTGGGCCAGAAAAGTTTAGGATTAATCTGATATTTGTGTGGTACTTTTATCCAGATATTTTTGACCTTATCAACAGGTTAGATGACAAATAAAAATTCCAGTGGACCTAAGACGTTTTAAATCGTTAGTATTCAACCACCACTGTTTCCTGTGGTGTGGTTCACCTGATATTTGGATCTTCTTCATTTTTATAAGAATACCCCAGAATGTGCTTTCAAAAGGGATGGACGTTGTGGATGTTATGAACATACATTAAAGTGGGTCCCACAGTCAGGGATCTACCTGAGCCGCGCAGAAGCCGAGGACTATATCTCTTTCTGGTGCGTTTGTCACAACCAAGCTGGATTGCGGTATCTCCCGATATGGACAGATTTCCGGATTGAACGTACCAAACAAACGGGGAGTTAAAGTGGTGGTGTCACCATATCGACGGTGTGGATTCTGGAACGCATGATTACATTGTTAACAGATGCATCCTCTCCGCCCAGTATTTACACCAGATCATGTTACAAAGTGAGCTAAAACATATCAGGCCGATGGTGGAAGATAGGGATGCCTACCACTGGAACCTACTTGGGGCCCACCGAAGTTTTGGATTAGCCTGATGTTTGGTCTTTCAATTCATCCTCATGGGAATCACTTAATCAACGGTTTGAATTGTACATAAACATCACGGTGGACTCCAAGAAGTATTCAACGGTGGTCGTCTCCATTCCCTTGTGATAGGGGCCCAGCCCGATTCTCACCCACACTTACTAATATGATCTCGCAAAATTTTTGGACGGAATGGATGGTACATGCACATCACGGTGGGCCCCACGGAGGTTTTTGTTGACCGGGAGTTGTTCTAGAAATTTCCGTCCGTGACTCGCGCAGATTGGAGTCCACCTGTTTTTGGGGACTTTCTATAGTTACAAGCGCCAAAGGGGAAAGAGGCGTTTCATGATTGGTGGCTCGAGTACCTGGACAGTATACACGAGTTTTCAATTTCGACAATTCTTGCCCTTTGATCGTTAAATCAGACAGCTGTTTTTGCTAAATCCCGTAGTGGACGGAGCAATCCCTAGAAATCAGAAGATCCCAACGATTCAAATCAAGACATTTTAAGGAGGAATGTGGATCATTGACGTGTTTTTCTTATTAACCTTCTAACCGTAGTAGGCTGTACATTGAAAGGTTAAGATATCTTAACCAGAAAGATTCTTCCTCCTATTCAATCCATATTTGTAAATAACAGATCAACGGTCTAGATTATCGAATTGTGGCATATACGTGTCCAAAATAAAAGCTTGTTTAAACGGCAAAGATGAGGCACCTATCATACAATTCCCCGTAAAATTGTTTTAGAGAGGCGGTGGTCATCCATATCAACTCAGCTCACCGTGAGTTGTACCCGAAACGGATGGAAACGGACTGGCTAATTACCCTGGCACTAGCCAATGGCTATGGTAGGTGCTCTGTTAGCCCCACCATAATGTATTTGTTTCATCCATGCCGTCCACTCATTCTTACAAATCATTTTATGGTACTAGCCCAAAAATAAGATTGATCTAAGTCTCAAGTGGACCGCACAGTGTTGATTGAACGCCCACCATTAAAAACTTTTTTGAGGCTACAAAAGTTTTGGTTAAAGCTGATATATATATTTTGTCTTCATCGAAGCCTGTATGAATCAACAGGTTAGATGTTAAATAATCATTACATTGGGCCCGGGGAGGTTTCTAATGGTGGAAATTCAATCACTATTGTTTTTCATGATGTGGTCCACATGAGATTTAAATCTACTTCATTTTGGGATCAAACCCTAAAATTATCCTTCAAAATATAAAAATATATGGACGGCATAGATAAAATACGTAAATCATGGTGGGTCCACATCGCACCGACCACCAGCAACCTGGCTGAACAGCGTTACTAGCCAAACTGCGTCCGAAACGGATTGGCTAGTGATCCTGTTACTTGCCAATGGCCAGTATTCGATGCTATGTGGTCCCTACTATGATGTGTGTTTCATCCATGCTGCCCCATCTATTTTCCAGATCATGAGCTCCAAAATGCATTAGGTCAAAATCTCAAATGGACTATGTAGCGTTGATTGAACACTCACCTATAAAAACCTCTCCGGCTATAAAAATTTTGGGTATGTATAATATAATCAATAGGTTGGATGTCAAACAGATACTGCAGTGGCCTATGAAGTTTTTAACGGTAGACATTCAATAACTACTGTTTTATGTAGAGTGGTACATATGAGATTTAGATGTGACTCATTTGTTTAGATTTAGCAGTAAAATAAAAATGGATGAACTGCATGGATAAAACACGTACATCGTGGTGAGGCCCACAGAGTACCGACCACTAGCCACCTAGCCAAACGCGTCCGGTTGGACCTCACGTAGACGTGGCCCACGTACACGTATCTAGTTGGTATCCATTCCGTCCATTAGGGTGGGCGTCAATGTAGGGCCTGCATATCACACCAACTGGATGATTACTCATACAATGGACTGCGAGAGCAGAAAAGACTCAACGGTCCACCTCAGTTTTGACTCCTCATTTATGGATAACAGGGCATTTCTGTGTCAACCGTCTATTTTCAGGACACCCACATTTAGTATGGATCATGAAATCAGCGTGATTTTGGGTTCCATTCATCTACAGCGATGCACATCGGATTCGCTGTTCTGGTCCCAGGAACAAACCACGTGTACAAATCTCTCGTCATCTCACTTAATCATATCTGCCAGCGTGGAACACATTGTCAGCCTGGCCAATTCATCAGGTGGGCCCCAACGTGGAGTGTGAACGTGTCCAAAACTGTCATGCTTGCAGCGCAATAACAAAGGTATGGACCGGGCTGATTTTGGGCCAGGCCACATGTATGGTGGGCCCTCGCCATTGGGTGGCCCAGATGTACTGTAGCAGACATGTTTGCACTTGCGTAGGACTACAATGAGACACGTTCGCACCCTAGCCGTTGGATTTGGGGTGTTTTTCCAATGCTCGGAACCGTTTATTTTATAGGGCCACTCTTGGATGGAGGATGCTGGAAAAAAGCTTTCGGATTGAGTATTTTCAATCGAATTATCATAAAAAGGTTATGGTGACCGTTCATGTTCAAATCATAAGTGCAAAATTATCAAAAGGCTAAAAGAATACCAATGAAGACTTTTATTTGTTGACTTTCCACCGTACAAAGCGAGACTCCTCGTATAAACGGTTGGGATCATTGGAAGATGACCCGAGAGTGCACAGTGCACTGTAGAAAGGACGCTTGGAGGCTCTCCTATGTAAAGTGGCGTGTAACTCAAATCCAAAACCGATCAATAGTGGGACCCACCGCAGATTTGGCCATCTATTGCTAAACTAGATTGATTAAGAGAATCCAGATCTCTTGATATATATATATATATATATATATATATTTGCTGAACTTGGACCGTTCACTACTTTCATTTATAGAGCCCATCAGATGCCCACAGGCCAGCCAAAATTACGCTTTTAAGTGTAATTTCTGGCGTTATTTATCCATTGATAGTGACTCCTCCGGGATTGAACGGCTTGGATTTGACAGACATGGAACGTGTACGTGGGAGAACATCAAGGCCCTCTTATAGCAAGTGGTGTTTAGGATTAATAAAGCCCGGAAATGGGAGAGAAATCAGTATATGTTGTGGAAGCCTTTTAAATTCAATTGGAAAGTAGTGGAAGCGGAACCTCCGTTTCTTTTAATGCGTAACACTATGGTATGCGTTTGCTACAACCATATGCCAACTCATCCACAGTGCTCTCACTAGCGCACATGCGTGCGCTTGCTGCCACTTGTGCCAATGTGTCAGATCAAATCGCTGGGCCCATCAAGGCGAGCTGATCATCGAGTGAGCCACGCATTCGAAAATGGATGCGTAGAAAAGATAGACCAACGGTTGATATCCAATGTTCTTCTGTGGCCCACGAGATGAGAGGAACCAGCCTCATTTTTGTGCTAGGGAATCCACACAGCGGATCCTGCATTTTACCACGTGTGGCCAACTAGGGACTGATGGCAGACCAAAAGCTACACTTGTCAGACGGTCCAGCTCCAAACCGTACAATTGATGGCCACCCATCACGCAGCTGAAAAGATAACGGCCAACAGTCCAATTAAACACCCAAAATTAGAAAGTAACGGTCACCCAACCGGTGAGCTATGTTCCATCAGCGACGGGGTCCAAAATTTGGACGGTACACAAGCACACGTGTATGCCACGTGTACAAATGGACGATTAGCACTATTCTTCGTCGGTGACTGACGATTGGTTAAATATATATATTTTTATGCTCTGGAGTTGATGGATGATACGCTGTCACTTGGAAATTACTTTAAAATCTCAAACTAAACTGTACAAATTATCGGTTCAAGTTTAGATACATTATGAGCAGAAAATTAATCCTACACGATTATTTACCTTTAGGATCGGTGGACATTTATTGGACGGTTTAAAATGAAAATACCTGATGGTCCTATTTTGAATTTTCAATCCACTGATCTCAGGCTAGGATTGTTCAAACAATCTGATTTTGAGAAGGTGACTTTTAGAGATGGTGGGTTCCACAATTTATTCCGTTCATTTTTACTTAATATATGCGACGTGTACAGTTTCTGAGTGGCGGCGTATCAAGCGTCATAGATACCAGAGTATCCGGCGTCATAACACGTAGTGAGCTGTGTTAAACGCACATTCCAGCCTTCCTTACTAATTCACGTTCTCCTCTCTCTCTCTCTCTCTCTCTCTCTCTCTCCGCTTTTTTATACTATTCACTGCTCTCTCTCTCTCTCTCTCCGTGTTTTCCCCTTTGCTTCTTCCCCACTCTCGGCACCAGCTGTACGAAGACGCCCCAATATTGAATAGAAGATCGCCAGGTAAAAAAAGAAAAGGAGAGAGAGAGAGGGAGGGAAAATGCTTGCAAGAAGAAGGTTCTTGTATTCTTCTATTCTTCCGATCTTCTCTCTGTCTTTCATCTCTATAGCAGTGGAAGAAATCTCGAAGTAGAAGAAATAGAAGAAGAAGAAGTTCTCCAGATGCCCTGGGAATGGGGAAAATTGAGAACCAGACCCAGATTCCAGAGACCCAGATCGAGATTCGTCAGACGTCTTGTGAATGCTGCTCGGCGGGCCTTGCCTCGATTCAACGGGCCTTCACCTTCCGATGCGTTGTCGTCTTGATACTCAGCGCCTGCGTCTTCCTCTCCGCTCTCTTCTGGCTACCTCCCTTCCACTCTCTGAGATCGGGATTCGATGCCAGCGATGCAGAGAAGCAGGCTGGTGAGTTCTTTTTATTTTTTATTTATTTGGGGGCCTTGGATCCGTTTTTGGAAATGTATATTTGGGTTTCTTGCTAGGTTTTGGAGAGATTTTTTTTAATGGATTAGGGATTAGCGAGGTGGGATTCTGATGGGGTTTTGAATTTTTTTGGGGCTTTTTGGTTTTATTAGGTTTTGAAGTGGGGTTTCTTTTATTAGGTTTTGAAGTGGGGTTTTGTGAGAAATGTGATGCTTTGTGGTGCGATTTTGCATCCTAACAAAAATTGGACTCTCTTGATTTTAGGGTTTTTGGGGTTATTTTCTTGTTCTACTGCCCTTTAGATTGCGTTATGTGAATTAGGGCTAGAGATGTGAAAAGGCTCGGTTTTATGTTGCTTTAGGTGTCTTAAGTCGGAATCTAATGAGAGTGATTTGATGGATTTACATGCCTTCATGAGCTATGATATACGTGGAATTTGGAATTTGATTTCCTTGGGGTATCGAATTGTCCGCCAAACTGAATTGAAGGCTCAATGGACTTTGCATTGTTATGCGCGGTTTTGGTTTATTTCCTTTATCATCTCTCTCTCTGCTTCCATTGGTTCAAGAGTTGTAGTGCAACAGCCCTCATGTCTACTGGGGTTCATTCCTTGGGAATCATAGATTTAAGCAGCACTTTCGGATTGTGACTCTCCTTGGGACTGAAAAGTGTGTGATACGCCCCATATTAGTTCGCACCTGTTGGTTTCGTCAGTTCCGTATTGGTATGGTGATTCATTTCATTTCAGATCGAAATGGACAACATTTAAAACCATGATTGGAATGCGGATTTAGGCTGAATCGAATGTGTGGTGTGGTCATGTTTGATGATGCTTTCATCATTTGCAGAGAACTAAAGAGTGATTGTAGTTCCTCACATATTTTCTGAAATTGTCTATTGCATGAGTTGGCATCCAATGCAAGAGCACATGACCTAAGAACATCCAACTCTTTAATACAATAGTGGTAAGGTGGCGCTTCATCACTTTGTGAAGGGAAGAATTTGATGTTTTGAAGTGTAGGTGCCAAGATGGTTACTGATCATAAAATAAAAAAGAAGAGTAAGTGGCAACTGGAGATTCCCCTTCCTGTGGATTACCCAATGCACACGGTTTGCGGGTGATTGCGTGCATCCACAGGGAATAGTCTCGCATTAAAGGGGCGGGGACACCCTGTCGTCATTAAAAAAAAAGTGGCAACTGGAAATAAGTTGACATAGCCAGCAATTTGTGTCCATCTTTTGTGATCCGAATGGAGATGCGTTGACATGGTGTTTTCATAGTCATGGATAACATTTTAACCTAAAAGATGGCGTGCTCCTATCCACTTGAACTCCTGCTAAAAGGGAAGGGGGAGCTTCAACATAGGGTGTTGGCTCAAAATTTCTCTAATTAAATCAACTACCCCATTACCTGGTTGCTCAATGAGCTTCTATCAGGATTACAACCTGATTGGTCTTGGCTTCTGTCTCCAATAGCTTTTCAAAAACGTCTCAAAAGAGGAAAAAAAAACAGCTGGTCAAAAAATTCCTACATTCTAGTATCTGCTACTAATGTCCAGTGTCAGTTTAGATAGTTTATATTTGCTTCAGACTAACACAACCAAACGGAGGTTGTCAAGATGCAATGTTTGGTCCAACTTATCCACTTGCCAGACAATTCATTGTGCTTCTTGATGTCTGTACCAAAACCTTAGTAAACATCATAGATAGCATCATATGTATCTCACAGATTCCCTAAATCTGAGGTGCATAACTGGTTCTTTGGACACTGGATGTCTGTGAAGAGTACATGGTTTGGCACATTTTTTAAGGTACTTCTTCTTATAATGGATAATGCAGATTTTATTAGAATGCTAAAGGATATAAAAAAGTTGCAACAGAGGGAAAGACTCCAAGTCTGCAAGGAAGGTCTTAAATGTGTTTTCACTTAATGTACAGTGTAATGTAAGGAAATATTCCTGTACAACTCTCGGACCTATTCCACCCATTATGCCCCACCACCGGTTATTAGATTGAACTCCATACATTAAAGCTTTGGAAGAATCACCATCAATCACTAATGGTTTTCCATGTATACAGATTCATGCCATGTGTGCAGATTCATGAACTTGTAGGGCAATTATCTTGCAAAAAATGAAGTTGAATCGTTGCCCTTTGCTTTGTACTTTCTATAATTAAAGACCATTTTTAGAACGAATGGGTGTATGGAGAGCATGATGAGAGGGTCAGTCAGTATTTGTTTTTTCCTGCCTATCGCTTGATGTTGTAATAGCGCGCACACACACACACACATATATGAATGATGAGAAATGGCCGTGCAGGATTAAAAAGCAAAAAGAAAAATACTTTATCACTTAACTTCTACTAATAACCTAATAAGCTATCCAATTTAGAACAACTTATGTTAGATGTTATCCATAAGAAAGTAGTGAAGGATGCAACATCTGTTGAGGAAATGAACGCTGAATATCATGGGCGAGCGATCATGTGTTTGTAGGATTCGGAATCTGTTGATAATTTGTTTATCCACTGTACCTTCATTCAAGGTTTATGGTGGAAGAATTCTTAGGCTTTTTGAGGTAGATTGGGTTATGCTGGTTTCTGTGCCAGACTTAATGGAGGCATGGCATGGCGAGGGTATTGGTGGCAATAAGAGGACAATGCTGTGGAGAATGCCCTTGCTTGCAATGTTGTGGGTTGTTTGGCTTGAGTGGAACAGTCAAACCTTCAAGGACTAGATTCAGCATCATGAATTATTATTCCTTGAAGTAAAAGGTCCAGTTCTTGAATGGGCAAGGGTGGCTAATGATATGGGGGTTATAGATGGGGGGGTGTTTTGAGGGTACATCTTTGTTTTTCAAATAAAAGCTTTTGGAGCTCTTTAAGGGCTTGTTTGGATTCAGTGAAATGGTGGGAAAGGAAATAGTATTTCTCGAGAAACCCTGTTTCTGCTTTTTCTAAGTGCCAAAACTGTAGGAAAGGGTGTGAAACCCAGTTTTCCATGCTGCAAAATTTCCGCAAAATCAGCCTTTTATTTTCTCACCCAGCCCCTTTAAAAAGGACATTTCCTTTCCCACATCTTCTCGTCGCTCAAACTTTAACAAGTAAAAAATGCTTTGATACTCCAGCAAAGTGTGTAGATGATACACATGAACTGAGAATCTGTATGCGTGGAATACCAATAATTTAAAGTAAATTGTTCAAATTATTCGTTCCAGATTGCATGCATCATGAACCAAGCATTACTCTTATTGGATCATCTAACTAACGGGATTAGTGGGAATCTATTGGACAGTTAAAAATGAAAAATATTCAATGGTCCTGTTTCAACAAGAAAGTGTCCACGAATCAGAAGTTAGGATTGTTCAGCCAATCTGATTTACGCATTGCGACTCGAGGCATTGGCTTCCACCATCTACTTGGCTTAATTCAAGTTAATGAATGCCATGTGTACAATTTCTAAGTTCCTATATTATCAAATAACTTGCATTCAAAGTCACATCCCCTTTTTATTTATTTTTATTTTTCCAAAAACTCATGTTTAACTTACTAGGTGAGGGGTGGGATAACTTTCCTTAACTGAGTTTCACATTGATCCACCTTGTTCTCTAAGTCAAATCCACTCCATCCATCAAGATGGAGTTTATTTAGAATTGTGACTTTTATAAGAGTTAGATTTTTAGAAATATCTTGTAATTATGTTAGGACTCTTCTAGCAAAAGTTTATTTAGAATTTTTATTTTTAGAAATTAGGCTAGAGAAGAGTTTTACTAGAATTATGACTTTTATTAGAGTTAGATTTTTACTATTTTTCGTAATAACGAATTTTGGTTTATTTTTTCTTTATTAATGGTGTTATTGGGATGCATACACATTAGACAATTATTGATTAATAAAATTTCGATTTTTTTTTTTTTTTTAAATTTCTTGTGGATTCAAGTAAATACCCTTGTGGATTCAAGGTTTTAATCGCTTGAGGAAGACGGTGATCTTTCTTATTATCCCTTCACGCTCTTCTGTGCATTAGGCATGACCCAAAAATTAAACGATAGGATGATTCTAGTCGTCCATTAGCGAGAATGATCTGGTGAGAAGCAAAATCGTCAATGGCATGTTTCTTACTTTCAGCAGAAGAATTACTCTTATCAAGGCATCCCTATCTAATTCCCAGTATATTCCCTTCCCACTTTTAAAGCCTCAACTATGGTGATCGGTGGATTCACTAAGGAAATTCTTATGGGAGGGTAGAGACGAAGGAAATAAATTCCATCTTCTTAATTGGATGGAGGTTCAAAAGAATCGGAAGCATTATCGGGGGATTATTCCATCTTCTTAGTTGGATGGAGGTTCAAAAGAATCGGAAGCATTATCCGGGGGGGGGGGGTGGTGACCAAGTGTTGTCTATCGCTCAAGGGGATCGTTGGTGTGGAGGGATAAACATTACGAGGGTTAGAATTGGACTTTGTCATTTATTGTTGGAAAGGAATTCGAAAACGGGATTCACTATTTGGTGGATAAAGGTGACATTTCACATTTGGAAGGATGCATGGTTAGATCATGAACCTTGAGAATGGTACTATTAGGAGCTCTTTGAGCAAGCTAAGGAAAAGATCCAGGATTGCTTTGAGTCAATGGGGGGAGCTGTGTTTTGGAATACTAGTTTGAGGAGGAATTTATCAGATTCCAAAGCAAGCCTGTATGCCAATCTTCTTAGTGAATTGAATTGAGGGTGGATACTTCAACAGAGGATAGAAAGGTTTTGAAATGGTTGACCAATTGTGAATTAAATTGTTTTTCTCGGTGTTGATGGCTCGGGAGGCTGTATCTCCTTCGTGCTTAATGGTTTCAAAGGCCCTTGTTCCCACTAGAGTTAAAGCTTTTGCTTGGGTAGGAACGGCCAACAAGATACTCAAACTAGATAAAGAAGCAAAACATGGCTTTCCTCAACGTGTGCATCATGTGTAGGAATGACAAGGAACTGGTGAACCATTTCTTCCTTTATTGCATATTGGCCAGGGAGGTATGGTCTTTCTTCTTATCTCTTTTTGGGTTTCTTGGTACTTCAACAACTCAGTTGGGAATGCAGTGGTGGAGTGGGTAGGTAACTGTTCAAGACCGAAAGGAGACTCTATGGAAGACGTGCTTTTTTGGATCTTATGGGGTTTGTGAACGGAAAGGAATGCCTAATTTTTTTAGAATAGCTCCTCATCAATTGTGAGTTTAAAAGGGAGGATCCTTCGTATGGTCATTAATTGGGCCCTTGCAAGACAAGAATTCAAAGGATGCATCAAGGTAAATGTTGTGAGGATCCAAGAATATTTATGTGCTAACTTCATTTTGTTGTAATGTTTTCTTCCTTTTCCTTATATTGGCTTTTGTTTTGTCTGTGTATCACATGGATGGCCTGTCCTTGAGTGAAGAGAAGGTTACTTGTATCTTGGGCCTTTTCATTTCGCAATAAATCATCAATTCTCAAAAGAGAGTCAATGGTAAGAACCATTGTCCGGTTGGCATAGTTTTGGGCCATCCAAACCAGTGGGTTGTCATGTGTATGGTGAATGTGTGCATTGGGTGATCCACTAATCAAGTTTCATGGTATACTACCACCATTGCACACTACCTTTTCGATGGGTAAGTTGACGTACTGTCACTTTTTCCAAGATATTGTTCAATCTTAGTCCATAATAGCTGTAATGTACTTATGTTGAAGACCAATATTGAACATCTATGTTGTTATCTGTCATGATAAAAATCATGATTTATATGCATCTGGTAGCTTAGCTTAGCTTAGCTTAGGGCGTGTTTGGTTTTCCAATTTCCTGTGTAATGCAAAGTAAATGAGCCATCATTATCATTTCAAGGTATTTGTTTTAACAAGAATTACGGTTCATAAATCAAGAGTCAAATACACCCATAAAGGAAGTAGATAAAGGACATCGTAATCATTACATTTTTACATTATAAAGCTTCCATTTTTACAGTAATGTCTGGGTAAAACAAACAATGGTAGCAAACTCATCATTGCAGTTAAATGTAGGTGATATCACCCCAAAATTTCAGTGGTAAGTAATCATTACCCATTTCCAGTCATTTACCGTTGTAATTGGAAAAACCAAACACACCCTGAACTGCACAATGTAATTGGAAAAACCAAACACACCCTGAACTGCACAATGTGGTGAGCGGTCAACGTAACTTGTTTGGAAGCTGTTATCTTTGAATTCTATATATGAGAGTATGTTCACTGCCATATATTTAAATTTGAGAGATTTTTTTTTTTCATTGGTTAAGTGTTTTTTATTTTGACTCTTGGCTGCTTCTTTTCAGTTCCAGTCCAAGCGACCTTCAGGCTGCAAAAGCCAGTTTCACTGCTTGTTGAACATACCAGTTGGCTAGAGCATGACATATATGAGGAAATAGGCGTCCCTAATACAAATGTGTGATTTCAAGCCTCAACAGTGGTGCTTTATTTTAATCCATTTTGAATGATGAAGTTATCTGACTAAATCATGCCTTCTGACAGGTTTCCATAATTTCCATGCACCCTTTAGCTGCAAACTTGACCAAGGTGGTGTTTGGTGTTGTCCCCTATCCATCAAATGTTGCTATACCTTCAGTGACCCTAAGCGTACTGAGATCATCTCTGATAGAGCTGGTCCTTCAGCAGTTGAATCTGTCTTTGACACCATCAGTATTTGGGCAGTCATCTTCCTTTGAGGTTTTGAAGTTCCCAGGAGGGATCACAGTGATCCCTAATATGCAGTATGCTTCTATTTGGCAGACACCTCAAATCCTCTTCAACTTCACATTACACAATTCTGTTTCCCAGATACAGGAAAATCTTGAAGTCTTGAAGGGCCAGTTAAAGTATGGCTTGCAGCTCAGGTCTTATGAGGTAACAGTCTGTCATTATGCACTCTATATCAATGTTAGGGGCGTGTTTGGATGCATGTCGAATTGACTTGCTGTAATGAAACTAAATAAAGGTGGTAAAAATGCCAAACTGCAGTTACAATCTTCGGCATTAGTATTGAGGGACTTGGTTCTAAAATTTCTATTGCATTACTTATCATTTCCTCTTGATTGAACTGAAGGTTCACAAGTTAATGCCTCTGCGCATTGAAACACAGCCTTGTCATTTTACATTTAAGTTGCAGAAATATATTAAATCGTTGTCTTTGCATGCAGACCATATTTGTGAAGGTGACAAATATGGATGGTTCCACAGTTGCTCCCCCAGTTATAGTCCAGGCTTCAGTTTTGTCTGATGTAGCAGGCCATGTTCTTTTACCCCAGAGATTAAAGCAGCTGGCTGAGGCACTCACCGGTCATCCTGTGAAGAACCTTGGCCTAGATCACTCAGTTTTCGGTAAAGTAAAACAAATTCGATTGTCAACGTTTCTACAAGCCTCACTGGGTTCACCCCAAGGGTCCCCAAGTCCATCTCCATCTCCATCAGAGGAAAATCATTACTCAGCACCTCCGCAGTCACATTATCCTACTGTCTCACCTTCTCATGCTCCTGCTCCTTCAGCTGACCGCCATAGCCCCTCTCCCTGTGACCTCTGTGATTCCTCTTCCCCATCCGAGAGTGTATCTCCACCTATCCCAACACCCAAAAATTGGCCTGAGCCCCCAACAAGTCCAGATTCGGAATCTCCCACGCCTTCTGTGATAGATGGTCATTCCCCTAGTAGTAGCCCATGCCGTGGTCCCACACTTTCGCCGAACCCCTCTCCAGCAGCTCATTCTGACCCACCTGCTCCTTCAGGCTTTTCACCGCACTCTGCCATTAGTCCACGAGGCCAACCCCCAAGTCCCACTCCGAAGTTGGACCCACACATTTCACCTTCACCTGCAGTGCGATATGGCCCAAGTCCTCAAGAACAGGGAAGTGGTGAAGCTTCAGTGTATTCAATGCCAGCCTCATCTCCGATTGCGCCTTTCCCTGCCTGTGAGTTACTATATCAAATTCTCAATGTGCATTTTATGATTTCTGTCAAAAGTAAAACATTTATACTCCAGTTTTCCTAAGATTGATCTTTTTCCTAGCCTGTTTGTGTTGCACAATATGGCAATATCTTGATCGTGCTTGTAGGAATGGATATCATTTGATGTTCAACTTTCCTTTTATAGTATTGTGGTGATTGGAATGATAGCTTGCGTTCATGTCAGCTAAAAATGTTTTCATAGTGTAATTGTTGATAAACAACCCTGGTCCAAATTTGGTAGCCGATTAGTTGTGGTTGAAACTTAGAAGTGAAAAATGGTTAGGCAAGGTGATGTTATTCTCAGTTGTTGCCTTCTAGTTAGTCGTAATATTAGTTATTTGACACCCCTTTGATGCTCTGATGGTTATGCTTGTTCACTAACATTTTATTTGCTTTTTATAGCTTCTTTTAAGGGTGGGCTAAAATTTGTTAAGATTCACCATGGATGGCCTTCCTTGGAAGAGGCTCAACTGTTGGCATTGACAGAACGCCCTTGTGTTATGGATCGAGGAGGTTGCATGTGGATGAGTTCTTTCTAGCCCAACCAATAGGCTGCAGCTCCGTGTCATGAGAGTATGTACCCCAATCAGACCTGCATAGGCATAATGAAGCCTACCCTAACGCGCTTGCATGTGTGTGGGTTTGGGTTGCAATGCGAGTGGGTTAGGTGAGGTTGAGGTCAACCTGACCATAACCCCCAACCTCAAGAGGACCCAACTGCAATCCGACCTGAACCAAATTCCAATAAGAGGTGCCTAACGTGACCCCAACCCAAATTGCTGTGTGACCCAACCTAAATGCATGTGGTTATTCTCAACCCGACTTAACACGAACCCAATTTGCTCAACCTGAACCCAGCCCGATATCAAAATGGGTTGGCATTTTCCAAGCCAAAACCAAGGACCTTGACAACCGAACCCAACCTGCCGTCTGGTTTGATCAATTGGTTTAGGGTTAACCAAACCCAAGTTGCAGCCTTAGTGTGGATGTGTCTAGATGGAGAGAGGGAGTGCATGAACTGATAAATTAACTCACAAATAGGATTAATTAGGTACTCCCTGAACTCAGAACTGCAAACCAAACGCCACAATGAACTGCAAATTGCAAAACCTAAATTTGGTTAGCCAGCTCTTTAGCTCCAGTAGCATGTAGAGTTTGGTGCAACTTCAGTGTTAGATACAGTGGTCCTTGTTTAAATATAGAACCATAACCCCTGAACCCTTGAGAAATGAATTTAATGCATGTACTGTAGGGTAGACTCCCTATGATAATTTACCACCATTTTCATGTGACTGTAGGGTAGACTCCCTATGATAATTTACCACCATTTAGAAAATGGTGGTGATTTATTCTCCTCACAAGTGCCACTCATGTACTGCTGTACAGAGCATGGGAATTTTGGGTCACATTGTCGATGGAGTGTACAACTACTAACTATTTCGAGCAATTTTAACCATCCAATTGATGACCATCAAATGGATGGTTAAAAATACAATAGTGAGTGGTCCTACTTCCAAGGGAAAAATCAAATCATTAATATAATATTCTAGGTGTAAATTGTGGGTTGTGTTCTCCATGCACAAGTGGGTCAGTGATTTGCATGGTCAGTGATTGCTTAAACTATGCCATGTGTATGTTTGAAAAGTTGCCTCCATTTTTAAAACGGCAGTAAACTGTCATGGGAGTCTAGTGTATCTCAGTTGAATCTAATTGTCAATAAAGTTCATTGGCTTATCGCACACAAATCACTTTTGTTTATTGCAAAAATTACTTCTTTTGTTCACAAGCAACGCATGGGTATTTGTGCACACGGAAAGAAGTTTTCAGATGAGGATTATTTTCTATTTTGTTCTATTTCATGTGCATAAAACACGATCAATTTTCAAAATCGGAAGGTGTCTCTTCAGTTTTCAAACATGTGAAATCTTTTCTGCCCCTTCTTTACTGATATGACTCTCCTTTGATGATCCACCAATGTGTTATTGATGTAAAGGTGGCCGGGTTAAAGAGGAATCTTAGGATCTTTGAAATTCTAGAAGGCAAAACAGGTACAAGCACATCTTGCAGTTAGTTCAATCATATGAGTAATGGCTATAACCCAATTGATGGTGACAGAGCGAGTGCAGAACCTGATATCTGGTTCTGGAACTGATGCCTGTGCAATTGGTGCAGTTAGTGTTACCGTCCAAGGTTGAGATGTTAGTTGTATGGAATGTGATGGCGTCAGGGAGGCCCCCCTTGCAAAATATTAGCAAGTATTAATCCTAATGAAACAGGAGACGCACGAGTTTAAAGCGAGAACAACAGGCCGAGGTAGAGAGAACAACTAATCCATCTCTCTTATATTTCAATCAAGCAGGGAAAGACGGTTTAGCTGATGCATCTTTCGCCTATATTTTAGTCTAGTTGTTGGTAGACGGGTAAGGAAAAACAAATTATTAATATGAACTAGCATGGCTGAAAACCCATCAATAAATTCTCTATCATTCTGATATTTGACCTACCCATTTTTAATTTCATTTAATTTTTCAGCATGCATGATTAATGTTGATCATATTATCTGCCCTTTGCAACTGCATTTTATGGTTCCAACTATTATGGTTGATACTGATTCGATATGGAAACGCTTTCTGTTGTTTGTTGCAGCCTATGTTGCAGGTCCTTCCTACAATGAGATGCGGTTAATTGGGTTGCTAGGTTTCATGGTGTTTCTCCTATGTGTAGCATACTGATTGGTCCCTCAGCCTTATAGCACCATGCACATCCTCATCAAGCTTGAGGTTTTGGCAGCAACCCATTATTTGACAGGCAAATGGTAGAGCGGCCAAAGGCCGAAAAACAGTTTTGCTCTCTCCTCCCCTACACAATCTTAAATGCTGGAGTCTTATGGTGTGAATGGTAAAAGGTCCCCTTGAAAAGGAAGAGGGGTTCCACAGGCAGCCAGGTAATATGTACATAGGAGTATTTGCAGGTCAAAGCCACAAAGGTGGCGGGCCGCTGTTAGCTCGCAGGAATATGGATGAAGAAAAAAAGAATCTTTTCTATTCTCCAAGGGAAGGCATTGAGAATCGCTTGTATTTTTTTTTCCTTAATTTCTTTTTTGCAGCTGTAAAAACACGCCCACATCTAATTTATAAGCGAAAAAAATGAATGTTTTCATGGTTGCAAGCAGCAATCCCCCCTACCCAACGTATGATGATCCAAACCAGACATCCAGTGTGTATCCACCATTGATTTGGCCACTAATAAAAGATTGGTTTAATTGGACAACCGCAGCCATCTAACGGATGGAGCTTTTCTCACCATTTGAAGCCTTTTTCAATTTGCATGCGCCCACTGATTAAAAGGTTAAGATGGTCCAAACAGTATTATTCTCCATGATGATTATTGTGATGAATCATCTACAATAATTAGCCTTGGAGAAATTATTTTTGAAAATGTATGTATAACCAAATATGGACCACTCATAACATCTGATCAACTTCTAATTGTTCATGTTAACTCCTTCCTTTTTGAGGGACATTTTCCACAATAACTGCATCCCTACCTTTGTATTAATAAACTACCTTTGCTTGTCATGACTCATGACCCGCTTGCTTCTACAAATTAAAATTTGGTGGTGCGTGTAATTATAATGATAAGAGGCTAAAACTGCATCAGGCTTAGTCTGGTACGACTATGTGTTGGAAGCTCTTAAGTCTTATCTGAGTCCTGACACACTTCTCTTCTGCTGGGCCGAAGCTTAAGTGGCCTTTTTGCTGGACCACCAAATGACGATCACGATTGGGCCATTTGTGCATGGAGGATTTTCTAAGGGGGAAACTATTATTAGGATATATGATGGTATGTTCATGAACCTCTTGCTTAGCCAACTGTTTGGATGCACCTTTGATGTGATGATCCTAACCATTTAACCATCTGATCAATGTATAGAAAATCAATGGCCATATTTTTCATACTAGATAAGGTTCAATTAAAAAAGTTTGGACTGTCCATCATCTGGTGCCTTTGATCCTTTGTCCCTCCTATAAAATCATTTTGACTCGATGATCCTTAACATCCGATCAATGGCTAGAAAAATGGACGGGCCATATTGATTGTTATAAAAGTTTGTCATTTATCTTAAATGTCCGTGATTTGGGGCTCACCTTAGATCGTTGGTCCCTCGTAAGAGCCACTTTGATATGGTGATCTTAGCCATCTGATCAATGGAAAAGACAATGAATGTTTCAGATTTATTATCATTCATGGAGCCACAGTTGATAGCCGATCGCTGACATGAAAATCACATTGATCAGAGTTCTGTCCAAGCCCAGTATGCAAAGCAAAACTCAGGCCATGATTGAGTCAAAACTGACTATCTAGAGCCCGAGATCAACGCAAGCCCAATCCGTTCCCTCACTTTTGTGCAAGATCCAGGTTGTTCGCTAGGTGGGTCCACGGTGCATATTAGATGAGGTTCACAAGGGTTTATAAGGACGATATTTAGAAGAGGTTCAATTCGAGGTTTGGATGGGAACATGGCACTTTAACAAAATTTACATCTAAGTTTCCTGGTAACAGTTTGGATTTCCCCGCTCATGTGACATATTGAGATGAGTTTGGATGGGAATTTTCACTAATAATGAATTCTCAAAGATCATCTTTCGGCAATGATATTAGTGAATTCCCATCCAAACTGGCCCAAAAAACAATTTCGTCTGTGTGTGTCGGTGTAGCATGATGGAACATCACCGGCACACATGCTAATATGTCATGATGTTGAGCGTTATTGACTGATGGAGACCAGAAATGTGTTTCCTAAAACCAGGATATGCAATACCCAGAGAAGCACGTTCTGGACCTACATCCCAAGTATTCCTTGAAAGCCAGTTTACAAGGACATAAAAACCACAAGCCAGTTAACATCCAACCGCTTCCAGGAAGGCCAATTTACTTTTCTTTTCTTTTCTTTTCTTCATTTTTTTTTTTCCCTGACCAGTTTAACAGATGGATTCCATAGAGATTCAGCATCAGAACAGAGAAGACTGTTATATGGCTGCATTAGTTCAAGATCTGTAATTGAATCAACAATAAATAGATAAAGAGAGTGAAGGAATCACAGAAACCCAACATTAAAAATAAAAATAAAAAAAAAAAAAACATCTTTTTAATCCTTTAGATAGAACTCCCATAAACAGCCATGTTGCAAACAGTCATTAAATACAAGATATTTCTTTCAGTCACAATTTGATTATGTCAAACACAAAATAAATACAGAGAACTCACCAACTTTCTCACTCCCTCAATGCAGCTGCAATTTTCTTTTGGATGAGCTCGACTCCCAAACGAGGTGATAATCTTGGAAGGATTTCCTGCAACAGTGACAAGGATGGCATGAGACTCCCCCTTCAAATCATGCAACAGTATGTAGGATTAGGAATGTTAAAACATACAAACTTCACTGTCCTATGCCACAGAGTTATTTGAATTAGCAGCACGAACTCACTTCAGGCACACCATAGGTACTAGCATGAATGCTCTTCACATGCGGAGCAAGTTTTCTATTACAAATGGATCCGAGGCATCAAACATGGCAAACTGATAAGCCCAAGCATGTGGTTTTTTAAAATATTTATAGATATAAAACTAATACATGTAAGTTTAAAACAGAAAACAATACATCTAGCAAATACAAGAGGGTTGCTAGTGCCCCATGCACCTTTGCAAGAAATGCAGGGTGGTATAAACAAAAAGAGGAGTGGTATACTTTCTGGGTGGATTATTCATCTACATTGAATTGACAATGTGAATCCATTTAAACTCCAAGGTATTTCCGACCTTCAGAAAAGAGCTTTGAAATTGCCTATTGTCCTGAAGTCCAATTCTAAGTGCTCCTGAATTCCCAAGATGCAAGGGAACCAATCAAGTTGGGACACCTTGACCCTTACGAAGACTCGATAAAGCTGTGTGTTACACCTCTTCCATAGGGGAAGGGGCCACCATCAGATAGGCTACAAGCAATATTACACTAACTACCACCCCAATTGCCACTATGAATCCCACTTAAAATCTTATAGTATCTAGAGAACCACCCAAATTACCAAAACACATCAACCTGCAAGGCCAAAACCACTCAAATTTCCAATTACCACCCAAATTACCAAAACACATCAACCTGCAAGGCCAAAACCACTCAAATTTCCAATTACCACCCAAATTACCAAAACACATCAACCTGCAAGGCCAAAACCACTCAAATTTCCAATTCGCCCACTCAACCGCAAGTCCAAAAAACAATCGAAAAGGTTTGGACATGTCTTTAACAATCTGTAACCATGTCATAAGAAAAACTCAACATGCCATACCACACCGGCGGCAACCCAACTAGCTGAGGTGTATTCCATTTGAAGTCTCATCAACATCACCGTAGACAACATTTACTGTAATTTACATTAAAAATATGGAAACAGAAGATAGAAGCTCCAGCATATAGATAATGAAAGGCCTTAAATCTAAAAGAGGACCAGTTTCATAGTCCAAAGGATCACCTAGAAGTCCTGAGAATCAACCAATTAGTAGATCTTAGTTCCATGAGCTATCTCCAATGGGATCCATATGAATGGTGCTGATTATGGAATGTGAACTATTAATCTTTGTTCCAATATAAAAGCCCATATCTCGAACTAAAATTTTCAGAGAAAAAAAAAGGACAAATAGGGGGAAAAAACAATATAATTGCATTAAAGAGAGAAGGCAAGAAAAGAGAAATCGGACCTCAGTGCCGTCAGAGAGTACTCTTGCCAACACGGGAATCTCATACTGGAAGCGATTCTCCCATTCGGAATTAGTAGTAATATCCCTAATCTGAAACTCCAACAAAAATTTCAAAACATAGAAAAAATATAACAAAGAAATAGAGAGTAAGCAAAGGAAATGAAAACGAAAAAGAAGAGGAAGAACCTGGAGCTGAACTTCAACGAGAGAATCGGGGCCCCCCAAAGAGAATGCAGCATTGAGTTTTTCTTTGAGGCCATCGCACAAACAGCATCCGGGCTTTGTGTAGAGAACCAGCTCCTTCTTCGATGGCTGCAGTGACGGCGGCGAGGATGAGGCTGAGAAGGCAGAGAAAGAGATCAAGGCCCATTTCGTCTTCGGGCTTTGTCGAGCGAAGAAAGCCAAGGTCGTTGCTGGTGATGCTGCTCCTACTGCCATTGCCATTTCCAAACCCCCACCAAAAGCGTTGCAGCTTGGCTGCCAGTCATCTGAATATATATAGTTTTGGGCGGTCCGTACAGTTCCTTAGGAGCGGTTGCTATTCCCACACGTGCCATCCTATTGACAGTGTGGGACGTCTGAGCTTGCATGAGTGCTGAATGTGGACTGTTGGCTGGTCTCGATATGGCCCAGCGAGCCTATTGAGGCCTTGGCAATGGGCTGCGTTTGGTAGAGGCCAGGTTAGGCCCTAGGCCCAATAGTTATGGGTCTACCTTACAAGTCCGGCCCAATAGTCATGGTCCAATTTTTCATGCCCAAGGCCGATTACAAGTTAGTTGGCCCAGCCCAACCCAGCCAGATGCATCCCAGCCCGGAAAAAAACAAAATCAAATCAAATCCCTATTTCCCATGTGGAGGATGTTACCAATCCATCCATTGACACACAGACAAAAAACAGTTAGATGAAACCAACGTTTTACATGCAAATGCAAGATGCATGTGTTGGTTGAGGATTGGAACAACATATTTTTAGGATAGGACACATGTACCTGGTTTGGTTGGGCTAAAATTATTTGAGCCCAGGTCCATCCTGAAACTCTATTTGGGCCCTGTATGCCAAGCCCAACCCAGCCCTAATTTAAGGTAATAAGTCTAACCCCAATCCAAAGCTGGCCAAGTGGATCACCCGGTCTTCTAGCCCTTCCCCCTTTTCTGTGGGCCATCTTCTTGCTTGTCTCGGTCTAAACTGTCCCTTTTTTGTTTTCTTCTTTTCTTCTTTTCTTATTATTTATTTATTTGCATGGGCATGGCCCACAATATTAGTGGACTGGCAAGATATGTATCCAGTGGGCCACGCTGGTACACCGCTTGGTCTATTAGACCATCATCTAAACCTTATTTAATTAATTGGAGTCGGCTACATGAATCCTGTTATGCCATTCCACTCTATCAAGAGCCAGACCTTCGGTTGGACCATACATCATCAAGTCTTTTTTTTTTTTTTTTAAATTGACATCCACTCACGTCCTTTTGAGCCTTTCCATTCCCCTTTCAAAGCCTTCAACCTATACAAACTCACTCCTAACATATAAAAAGAAAAATAACAAATGGTCCAATTCAACAGGGGGATCTGTAGTGATGGGGAAATTAGGATTGCCAACCTGTGTAACTTTTTGTGCCAGCAATGAGCCGGGCTGTCCTTTTGGGTTTCTAGGCCTAGCCCATCACTGATAAAGCTTCAGCCAAAAGTTTTGGCCCATGAATCAGGTGGGCCAAGCATCCTTTATGCCTTGTGAAGCCTTATGCTAGAGGAAGCTCTCCATCAAGGAGACCTTTTCTCGCTTTGCATTACACATGCACGCGTCATATCTACTACTGTTAGTGAGTTTTGCATTTTGTATGCTTTCCTTCCGACAGTAGTTGTCGACTTTCAGATGGGACCCTCCTGCGGATTTCGTGGATCTAAATACAAGTGGGTCCCATTTGTTTCCACTAAGGGCAGAGATTGCCAGATATAGGGCTATAAACACTACTGGCTAATATGTCACAGACTCATCTGTCTCCTGGGGTACATGAGCAAAAAACTAGAGAGGTCACGGATCTCACTGGTAACTCAGCAAGGGATCTGTAGAATTGAGGCCCACAGTTAAATGGTCCAACCCATTGTTCTCAATCTGATGTGGCCCACTATAAAAGTCTCCCAGATCGGAAGATCCTAGCAGCTAGTATTTGAGCCTTTCTTTGTTGCTGCATTTCTCTTCAACTGATAAATTTGCAAGGTGCAAATCACAAGGTTGGGATTGTCCTATCGAGGCGAGTCTTGAGAGAGATGCTATAAACTAACAGACTATAATGTGCATAAATTTGGATCGAGGATCATGTGACGGACAGTTTCTTTACTAAAAACACCAGCATTTCATCAACCCTAAGCTTGAGAATGGGGTTTACAATACATACTATTTTACCATTCATGGGTGCATGTAATTCACGTATTTCCCATGCTGCAAATTAAATAAATAAATAATAATAAAATCTTTGTTTGGGATAATTTCAGACTGCTGCCATGAGAAACATCTTCAGAACTTGATTTTTTTTATTAAAAAAAAAATCATGATTTGGAGGTTGAATCTTTATTTTTAAAAAAATCAAGATCTTTAAACCTTAGTTGCCAAGCATTCTTTGCAATTTCTGGAACTGTTTGGATTGAGAATTACATCAGTAATGAAAAGTGCAATGATAACAAATTACAATGTATCTTGGAAAACATGTAATTGGACCGATAACTTCTAAGTTTGCATAAGCATGGTAAAATTGTAATGATGATACTTTTTACATTACTGAAATGTCAAATCAATGGGACAATAGGATAGGAGATCTCCACTATAATACATTATAAAATTGTAGTGATTACAAATTCTTTTCCTATCTCCTATTACATCTGCATTTGACCGCCGAATTATGAGTTTAAACAAATGTTGTAAAATCATAATGATGGTGCTTTTACATCAAATTACTGATGCAATTCACAATCCAAACAGGTCCAAAAAGAAGGGGGAGAATTCAACAGCACAGTCGCAAAACTAATACCCGTCTGATCTATCGCATCCTTCCTTTCCAGCCAAACAGATTGACAATAGGTGCCTTATCTGTAAAAACGGATCGCCCATCACCTAATCTAGATTCATATCTCCATGCAGGGCCCAGGAACCATGACATGGCAGTTCCACCAAGCAAGCCCCCCAACTGAAAATTTGAGTCTCATGTCAGTACGCATAGAAGCAAAAGACCAAGTAAAATAGCTATGCTGCAAAACTTACATGACCCCAGTTATCGATGCCTTTTGACAAAGTCCCAATAGCCTGCAAAACACATTATCAACATTGATTTGTGGATTCATACATCAACGACTTTTAATTTGGAAGGGAAGGCACTTACCATGTTTAGGACAATCACACGCACGATATGCTGCAAATCTTCCATCCCGCCCCCGATGAGATTTCTATGCCTCAAAATAAACACAGCAAATGAACCAACCTGAAGAAGACAACAAAGGTGTAACCATAGGAGTTAAGAGGGAAAAGGTAAAAAAGAGCAGATACAGAATCAACTACATTCACCTGATTTGAACAGATCTGAGAACTATTCATAAAGAAAAATAAAAAAACTAAAAGAGTATAAGAAACTAATTAAGAATAGAGCAAACAGTGATCAAAGATTTCTGGAGTATAAAGGTTTGGACAGAGAAATGCAATAAAATAAAGAAAATAAATGCTTACAGGAGTGAAAATGACATATAATGCAATTAAAAGATGGGTCCTGAATGGACTTGACGAAGGTGTTAAAGACTTCCTGTAACTTATTGGTGACTTGCGTGCTTCTTCATATACATGGCAACATGCACGAGATCTGAACCAATCATCAGGTAGGCTACACCTTCAATGGGCCATACCCCAAACATAATACTGATCTGACGATCCTAACAACTCTATTGGACTTTCTGGGAACGAAAATGAGAAAAGAATGTTCCTTTTGAATGACCCCTTTCCCTAAAGAATCCTCCAATCCAAGGATTAGGATTGCCCAATGAGTGCCGTGCCCACCCAGTGCAGGGCATACGTAGAATTGGTTAGGATGTCCTACACTTTGGCCACATGTATGAAAAGTCCGTCGCTGATAAATCAAGCAACAGAAAATGTAAATGTTCAAGGTTTTCTCAGTCCTGAATAAGGGACTAACACCTAGAACTCTGCAGATATTGACTGGCAATGACCTAACCAAATGTAGTAACAGAAAAGCCCATGTACCCATTCCAGACCCAACATGCAGAACAGAGTCTGACATTACATTGCAGTATATCTGACATACATCCTGAAGCTCTTGGAGCTAATGTTTTCCATACAATGAGTGAAACCTTTAATTGTCCTAACTGATTGCTTGAAATTCAGTAACACAGAACATGTCAGACTGGCAATGATACTCTCAAAAGATTCAAGAAATTATATAGAGAAATATAGTTCTGAACTCCAATACAATGACAAAAATGCATAGAGTGTAAAAATGATTTCTGGTGGATATACATCGCAGGGCTGGTTGGTTTAGATCTTGCACTATCTTCCAAGATCTGTTTAGATCCGCGACTATTCCTCCAATTACATCTGCCACTGACAATCTGATCTGTCCATGTAACCAGATCCAATTCCAGCGTTACATTCTTGCCATCATCGGAACTCCGTCATTGTTGCATCTATGCCATTGTATCTGAACCATTCTTTGGGACCCACCAGATCCAACTATTTGATCTTCTCTGTCCATTGGTCTCACTATCTCGACTGCGCATTTGTATCTTTCTGTAACTTTTTTTTATAGCGAATAACAGAGATATATTAAAAGAGAGCCTAAGCACAACAGTACATAGATGGCCTATTTGAACCTTGTATCTTTTGGTAACTTCAACCACCACATACTGCACCACTAACCAGCCCAGCCACCATTGTTGGCCGCACCATCATGCATACGAAATCATCGGCAAGCTTGGCATGTATGATATGCATGCTCCAGTTTGACGGGGAGTGAGAGTAGATAGATCTTGTGAGTGCACATGAGAATGCACATGTAAGAGTGCACACTTTCTTCATGCTCTGTAATGCACCATATATTGGTGTATATCTTTTAAGATTTGATAGTATCTTAGATTTGGCAGGAACTTTGATTGGTCTTATCAGTTGTAGCAAATGGTCTATAAATAAGAGCTAGTAGAGGAAGAGAGATGAAATCCTCTTCTCCTTTTTATTCCTCTCCACGTCTTCCACAATGTAGTCTTTTCAGTTTAACAGATATGAATAACGAATAACCTAAAGAACTAAGTCCTACAGCTGCTAAAGTATAATATCAGCTACAGTAAGTAAAGAAGTGGTGTCTTTGCACCTGTATAAGCATATTCACATTTTTGCAACCAAAAGTTTCCAATCTCTGATGCCATGAAATTGTGTACAAGCTCTGGAAATACAAGAAGCAAGCTCTTTGAAACAAAACAAGACATCAGCATTCATGGACTAATGCACTTGTCAATGGTTTACAAGCTCTTCAGCTCTTCATTTGAAATAGCTTAAAATGTGGGAATATTAAATTAACAATTATCCACATCAAAGGCCTCTAAAAAAAATTAAATTAAATTAAATATCCACATCGAAGGACAACCCTCATATTTTTTCTCCCTCTTTACTTCCGAATCTTTTCACCTCCTTTTGCCATTTCAATATCAGGTTTGAGAAGTCTGACAATGTCCTCATGTCCAAGACAAATACAAGTTTGCTAAACTACTAGAAAGCAGGTGCAGCTATTAGACATCCAAAATCAGAGAAGGAAAGACTTTGAGGAGACTTACAAGTCCAAAAATGGCTCCAGAGGCGCCAACAGCAGGTGCTTTACAGAAGTAGTAACTCATTGCTGAACCTGATTTTCTTATAAAATATAGATCAGAAATGTTGAAGTCGTTGTTGGTATTAATAAACAAATTCATCTACCACAGAAGCTATGCCAGTTTTTACTTGCAAGCACTGAAGTGAAGTAAACTGCAAGAAATCTTTTAGGCCCGCTGACTTTCTCCACAGCAGGACCAACAGAGTTCAAAGAATAACAGTTGACCTGAACAATAAAATTTTCAACATTAAGTGTTTTGATAGTTACACAAAGTGTGTGTGTCTATATATATATATATATATATATATATATATATATATATATATAATGAAAGATAATAGTTACACCAAATATTCAAGATGGGAGTGTTTAAAAACAGACCATGAGATGCCCAATATTCGCATGCAGAAACGATGAAGTAACCAATCTCCATAATTGCCCTCTATCGATGAGGCTATTAATCTGCATACATGATAAATCGATGCAACCAAGCTGAGCTCACAAAACAATATGCTACTAAAAAAAGGCTAGAAATGCTTATCAACTTGTTCTGACCTTCGCTCCCCATAGCATCAGCTTCCCTTGGGTAGAAATTTGCCCAACATAAACCCTGGGAACACGACATCTCATGGGTAAATCCAATTCAAGGTAGAGAAGCCATAAACAAAATGATAAAACAAATTTCTTTTTAATCTTTGATTTGATATAAGCAATGGAAACAATGCAACAGAATCCCGATCATTGGCTTCAAAGCTGACTTGACATGGAAATGGTTAAACGAGGCTCATGACAACAAGGTCGATGACATTGCTAGAATTACTAACACAATAGCATGGTTAAAGATAATAGTTAGAGGAAGAAAAGGAAAAAGAAGCTAAAACTAGCGAAGAAGATCCACCATCATGTATACTTCAAATTCGTACGTGCATGCGTGCGTGTGATATTTGAGTTGTTAATTCGATGTTGTAAGTTAACAGTTGGGATGTTATACATTTTGGGCAACTGTGGATGCTCGTTTGAAGGAGCCTCTTCTGCACCAAGTTTTCCAATGCTACAAGAGTACCTTAAAATTAGTCCCTAGTCTTGACCTGTTTACAGTCTTTTATTTGATGGTGAAGATTGGAATTTAATCTGCCATAGCTTACAATAGATATAAGACAATCCATGCCTAATTGAAAAAAAATGTTGGGCAGTCAAGGAACAAAATGTTCATAGGATGAGTATAGCTGAAAAGAGGATGAGATGGATGAGTGGCAAGACAAGGATAGAATTAGAAATGAATGCATTTGAAGGAACTTCGGAGTTGCACCAATGGGTAATAAGATGAGGGAAGTAGACTTGGGATGGTATGGCCATTTGCTGGTTGGGAGTGAGGTGGTTCAAGTTGAAGGCTCCAGAAGGGCAAAGGGAAGGCCCAAAAGGACGTGGGTGAAGGTAGTAAGAAAAGACTTGAGGACCCATGGTTTAACGGAAGATATGGCCCCTGATAGAGTGGGGTGGAGGAACAGGATCTGTGTAGCTGACCCCAATTAGTTGGGCTTAGTAAGGTCATAACAATGAAACAAGATCACCCAAAGATCTTTCATGATGTTGAAGAGCCTTTCATCAAAATGATCCTTGTTCCTTCTTTTCATTTACGATTATTTCGGAAGTTTATAGTCAGATATTTCCACATGTATCAGTGAGAGATTCCTTGTGGATTTCCGTCAAGTTGATGACTCCATTTTTGGAGACATCTCTAGACCAAGCAATTTGGATTTGCAAAGTTCATCCTCATTCCAGCTAAAAGTTAATTTCAAGGCAACTGAAAGAAGTATTATTTGTAGAGTGAATGTGTGAATATCTAGAGTTAGGAGGCAGCTGGTTTTTAGGAATGCACATATGAGTGGTGGTTTATGAAGTTCTTGTCGTATCCATTGAAGAATGGTGGCATACTGTTACACTAGTATTAATTGGTAACTTAGAAGAAATAACAAAGGAAGAAATGAATATGACTTTTGCATAAAAACCAACCACATGTTGCTAAAAGGTGCACTCCATTCATCCAATGCTAGTTGCCAAGTGAACTTGATACTTTAGATTGCTAAAAAGAATACTAGCCCACGGTCGAAACAAACAAGTAAAATAAGAGAAGATGCTGCAGATCTAAAGCATCATAATAGTTGTCTTTTGTCACTCACATAACATTCATGGCAAGAAGGACATTGGTCCATAGCCTTCCATCGAAATAATTTCTGCTAGCAGTCTCAAAACGAGACTTTCCCTTATCTCCCCAGTCCTTGTCTGTTTCTTTCCCACTAAAGAAACATAAGCAAGATGAACATGTGGCTGAGACGACATCAGAAAATGTTTCCAGGAAAGCAAATCCCTCCGGTACAGGTACTCTTTTACGCCAAACATCCTTGACTCTAGGCAAATGATTAAAACGACAGAATTCCTGTTGATTTCAGGGACAAAAAAATTAAATAAGAAACAATGATATGTGGATCGTGCTAGTAAAGAAAATAAACATGCTCAAAGCATTGTTATCTCTAACAAAGCAAATTTCCCATGGAAACGACATGGGTCCACATTTTCTATTTAGTTTTTTTTTTTCTCCCAGATTTTCACACTGTTTTATTATTTTCTTTTTCATACTGTTTTATTCATATAACAAGACCGTGACAGAAGCAAACAGATCTTGGATGTCACAGCACCCGCTTTCATTGTGGTAGTTACACCAAAGATGTAAGCATGAAAAAAACATAGTTAATGAAGTAGATGCACTATCCTCTTGATATAATATTTGAGAGGCTCGTCAGCTTAACATACTATAACTTAATTTGACATGCTATACAATTAATTATCATTCAATGGACATGAACGTGTACATTTAAAACCAGCTAATGTGGAGAATTTGGAAATAAAGAAATGATAGAATTTTCAAGATAGCTTCAAAAGAAGGGAAAAAGAAAAGAGAATGATTTTGATTTATTTATTTCTTTTTTTTTTTCTGAGTTTCAAGGCATAAGATTTTGAACATGATAGGGAGAAAAATATTAAAGATTGTAGAAGAAAGAAGGTCAACCAACTACAAAGTTGAAGAACCTTTGATGAGGAACTTAAAAGTACAAGTTTGACAGTAGCTCGATTAATAATGTGGGTCCATCCAAAGCTAACCTAGATTGTAGGTCGCTCTAGTACCTGGTACATGAATGGGTAGATTGCATGCTACTTCCTCTAATATATATATATATATATATATATATATATATATATATATATATTCTTACGCACACATTCACACCCCACACACACTCACACCACAGTGGGATTTCACCACAATGGGTACTCGAACCCATGACCTCGTGTTGAAACTCTAGTGAGTCTACCGCCGAGGCATGAGTAAGGACCCTACTTCCTCTAATATGTGGTATCGTAGGGTTAGGATCATGTGGATCGCTCAACTACATACACGGATACACCTAAGTCTATGAAATATTACAATTTATATGTAAATGATGAATGTTATTATTGTTGATCCCACATGCATATCAAAAACGCTACCGTGGCTTTCATAGGAAGATGGGGATGTGATTTTTGCTGGCCTGGATGGAATGACTTCATGTGGATGAGATCCATCCTATCCATCAGGTGCACCACCCTATGTTTGGACCAGGGCCCAAAAACCAAATGGTCCAAATTGTGTGTGGGTCCACTGTGTGGTGCAAATGCCATCAGACCCACTCATATGATGTGCCACACCAGGATGAATGGATTCCCCGAAAATCAAGACATTCCCATTTAAATACTCATGTAGGTCTGACCATGTGAATTAGAAATTCTAGGCATGCTTTTACATTGTTCCCTGTGGTGTGGCTCACCTAACCCTTGGATTGGACTGATTTTACGACCCTGGTCAAAATGTCGCGGCACACCTGATGGACGGGGGCAGATTTGATGCATGTTTGCACCATATAGTGCTCAGTTAGTGCAAGTCGGGCCATTCCCATGCCTACATCTCTATATTCTAAATCTAAATTCACATTACAACTTAATCAATAGTCGGAGTACAGATCCATATATATATATCAAAGTGGAAACACCCAGGCCCTTGATTTGCCTCTCACTTTGCTATGGTCCACCATATTTTTGTATCAAGCCAAAAAGTTGGCCCTAGGGTTTCATGAGGTGACTCATCTAATGAACCATACGGATTTTGTGCCCACACCACATGTCAAAAGTTCTCACAAAGTTCCCATGAGAACTGGTACCTGGTGTTGCTTTTTTCAATGTTTCCCTTCATCTAAGCTTGCAATTCTTAGATGTGCTTGGTGAAATGATGTAGAGTAAAAAAAATCCTCAAAGATGACCTGCTCTAATATTAAAATGGCGCAACCCGATTATCCAGTTATCGAGTCATTGACCTCAACACTCGAATAGGAAAGAAATGGACAAGAGTACACCCACAAGAATATTTGAGTAGAAATGGATAAATAACTTTATTGATATCAAACTTAGTTAAGAAAAACTCGCACTAGAGAAAATTTGGAATCCCTACTTCCTACACTACCTTCCTTTTTATAGACTCTTAAGTGAATCTCTGATGAAAATCCTCCTAACTAAGAGATTGATTTCAAATCTAATCTACCTAAGATGGTAAAAGCCTAACAATAATAAAAGAAAATTTAGAAAATAATCCTAACCACATATCTAAATCAGTCGAATATCTTCAACCACATATCTAAATCAGTTGAATATCTTCAACCACATTCCTCTCATATCTCCAACTACATCTTTAAATCAACTCCCATATCTTCCAAAAACATTAAATTGCAATTCTTAGTTTATGCCCCAAAATCTATAAACAAACAGTTCAAAAATCAGCACATGTTGGGCTGTATGGTGGACTGTGGGCTAACGTCATTGTTGGGCCCTATAGTGGGCCTAAGTGGGCCATGGGCTTGCATCAATTTTCGGGCCCCTAAGGGTTGACAATCTTTAGTGGTTCATTTTTCACTCCCTTGATAATTGTAGGCAGCTCATAAAATGCAAAATCACGGTATGATTCCAAGTAGGGCTGTACACAAGTCGAGCTAGCTCGAAAAGCTCGCTCGACTCGGCTCGAGTAAGCTCGGATTGACTCGGCTTGAAAGGCCAACTCGGTGTGAGTCAAGCTTCTTTCTAAAGCTCGAGTTGAGTTCGAGCCGAGTTCGACCATGGTGCATTTCAACTTGACTCAACTCGAACTCGAGCTTGACTTGGCTCGAGTAATATATTTTAATATTTTATATATATATATATATATATATATATATATAACTTTAAAAAAAGTTAAAAGTAAAAAAGTAAAAAAACCTACCCAGCCCATTCTCTCTCTCCCTCTCTTTCTTTTCCTTACTCTTACCCTACCCAGCAGCTAGCACGCCGTAGACCGCACGGCCGCACCCAGCAGCCCACCGGTCGTCGTCTCTGCCCCTCTCTGTCTCTCTCTTTCTCTCATTCTCCCGAAGTCCTAATCTCCCCGACCCAACCCGCATGGCCACGCCCAATCCCGACTCAACGACTTCGAGTAGCCTGCACGACCGCACCCAGCAGCCCACTCAGCCCATTCAAGCACCACAAAGCACAAAGGTAGATGATTTTGATTAATGTTTTTTTTTATTATTATTAATATAATGAATATATGATTGTAGATTTTTTTTTATTTTTTTTTATAAATATGATTAATTGGGTCGGGTTGGGCGATGATGGCCGATGGGTCGGGTTGGGCAACAACAGCAATAGGTTGAGTCAGGTTGGGTTTGGTCATTTGGGTCGGGTCGGGCAGCAGCAGCAATAGGTTGAGTTGGGTTGGGTTTGGTCATTTGGGTCAGGTTGGGCAGTAGCAGCAATAGGTTGAGTTGGGTTGGGGTTTGGTCGTTTGGGTCGAGTTAGGTGATGGGTTTGGGTCGGGTTGGGCGCTGGATTGAATCGGGTTAGGGTTTGGGTCGGGTGGGGGGGCTGGGTTGGGTTGGGCACTGGGTTGAGTCGGGTTGGGGTTTGGGTCGGGTTGGGGGTTGAGTTAACATATTAACAAGCTCGAGCTCGAGGTAAACTCGACCCGACTCGAACCACTTGCTTGACTCGAACTCGACTCGACAACTTTGGCAAACAAGCCAAGCTTCAATGTTGAGCTCGAGGCCGAGCTCAAGTACAGCATGGACAAGTCGAGCCGAGCTTGGCCCACCTCGACTCGACTCGACTCGGCTCGATGTACAGCCCTAATTCCAAGCTGTTGAGATCATTGCCTGTAGCAAATGAAAGTCAGGATTTCGCATTGATGTTGAATGTCTGTTTCTAGAATTTATATAGGGAATCTAATGAGATTCAGCAAAAGCCATGCAAACATCGCTCTGAGTCCAAACCATCCGAATGGTGGACCCAACTGAGGATGGGTCATCACCCAAAAGTCAATCTGATCAGGCTGTCTTATCCACTCAATCAATGGGCATTTCTCTGCCATCCCGCACAATAAAATTCCAAATTTGGCACCCGAGGATTTAGAACTCAAAACTCTCCATTTGAAGGCCATTGGTCGAACAATTAGGAGCGTCCGATCATTGTGATTGTTGGGCGACACCCTATCGATATCGAGGCCCAAAATTTAGACGGTTAGGATTGACCTAATTCCTGCCGCATAACAAAAGAAAACATATCGATATCCGATATCCGAGAGAGGTAGGGAGATGAGTGGCAGAGATGTAAATAATGGGAAAAGGGAGGGGGAGAATCATACCTGTAAAGAAGAGCAGAGGAAGGAGGCAACCTGCTTGCGGCGGACAGTGGTGGAGAGGGTGAGGAGGTGGTGGGCCGCGGGAACGATGTCCGACGAATCCGGGAAGAAGCGCGAGTGGGGAGGGAGCCCAAACGCACACATCTTCGCACGCGATCCGGTTGCGTTTGGTGGCGCGAGAGAAGCTGCAACGCAGGCCAGGATTCAGGAATGGCCTGTTACCCCACCAGGGCCTGCATAGAGACGGACGGTCATGTCAAGGGCTCTGTGAGGCCCATTGTGATTTATATGTTTTATCCACGCCGTCCATCTATTTTGAGGGATCATTGTAGGGAAAAATCCCAAAAATGAGGTAGATTGTACTCTCAAGTGGACCATGAAGCAGCGGGGATTTAAAGTCTACCCTTGAAAACTTCTTAGGGGCCACGAAAGTTTTGGATTAAGCTGATATTTATTATTTGCCTTCATATATGGCTATGTGACCTTATGAACAGGTTGGATGGCAGATAAAAATCACGGTGGACCCAGAAAGTTTTGAACGGTAAGGGCCCGTTTGGCCGGTCGGATTGGAAGGGATTGGATGGTATTGGAAGGGATTGGAAGTTAAATCCCGGGATTGGCTGGGTGCCAAACAGAGTCGGTGATCTGATCCCAATCCCATGATCTTAAGACAATCCACTGAAAACACCATCATTACCTTTAAATCCCATCCAATCCACCCTAATCCGTTCAAATTTGCCGACGCGTTTGGTTCGAGGGATTGGAAGGGAAGGAAAGGTTTAATCCTGGGATTGGCCGGGCGTGCCAAAGAGACTGGATATAGCAATTCAGGTATATAGCAATCCCATGGATCTCAAGACAATTCACTGACAACACCATCATTACCTAGAAATCCTTGCCATCCACCCTAATACCATTCAATCCCTTTCAATCCACCCGGCCAAACGGGCCTAAGAGTTCAATCCGCCCCTTCTTGGAAACGGATTGGCTACTCCCCCTCTCACCAGCCTGGTGGCTGCTGGTCGGTGCTCTGTGGGCCCAACATGATGTATGTGTTTCATCCATTTCGTTCATCCATTTTTACAGATCATTTCAGGGATAATCCCAAAAATGAGAGGGATATAAATCTCAGGTGGACTACACCAAAGGAAAACAATAGTGATTGGATATCCACCATTAAAATCCTCCCAAGGCCCATTGTACTGTTTATTTGACATCCAATCTCTTGATTAGGTCATACAGGCCCAGATGAAGGGAAAAAACAAAGATCATATCCATCCAAAACTTTTATGGCCCAAAAAGGTTTTTAATGGTAGACAGTCATTCAACACTGTTTCTTATAATGTGGTTAATTTGAGATTTTGATAACCTCATTTTTGGTCTCATGATATAAAATGATATGGAAGAATAGATGAACGGCATGGATGAAACACATACATCATTTTGGGGCCCACAGAGCACCGACCATAGCCATTGGCTGGTGGCAGGGGAGTAGCCAATCCGCTTCCCTTCTTCTTATAGTGTCGTCCAGTTGAGCGTTCGATCTATCTTCTTTTTTCTTTTTTTTTCTGTTGGATCATGCCCTAAATTGATACGTAAAAATAGATGGACAGCATGGATAAATTATTTAGATCAAAATGGGGCCCACGGAGCCCTCACATGACCGTCCGCATGTAGCCAGGTTCTGATGGGTGGTACCAATCCGCGCCCCTTTTTTCGTGGAAGCGAGTTGCGTCCTACCCTGGCCGGACTTTTAAGCGTACAACTAGATTTGTGTGGGATCCTCTTAATGTATCTGTTTATTCACGCCATCTATTAATTTTTTTCAGATCATGTTAAGGTATAGGCCTAAAAATGATTCAGATCCAACGCTCTAGTTGACCATAAATAGATGACTCTTGCATTTAACACAACTTGCATTTAATTCTTGGTGCATTTAATGCAAACAAGCTTACTATTTCGTGTCGTCGAGTAGAGACTTGGATTGCCTAATATTTTTCCACGTTCCTTAACATGATCTGATAAAAGGAATGGACGGAGTGGATAAATAGAAAAATCATGGTAGGTTCCTATGCAGAACTGATCAGACGCTTAAAGGTCCGATCTGAGGTCGGAAGCAAGCCGCTTTCCTTTTTGTACGGTACCAAAGTTCTCAAGGCGGTTAGAGAGGACGCGAGTTTCCTACAACAGTTAGCTGTAGGTGCGCCGTGAGCCCTTCAACAAAAAGGCTCCCTGGGGCCTACAGGGATGTGTACGGAACATCGAGATAGATGATTATCATGCGCGACCAAAATTCAGTCAATCCAAAACTCGATGGAGCCACACTACAGCAATGGCGCGGGTGTGAACTCCAGCCACTGAAACTTTGTTGGGCCCACCAAAACTGTTCATGATCATATTTAGACTTTCCAACGGGTTGGACTGAACATGAACATTCTGGTGGATCCCATGACCGTTTCAACGTTGAGAATTCCGTCCCAATCGTTAGCTGCCGTGAGTCCCACTTGGGTTTTGAATTGGCCTGATTTTGGGGTAATGTAAAGGGTCCCAGACGGTATGTGTTTTATCTATGCCATTTATCTTCTTCTTTTTTTTACTTTTTTTTTTTTCATATCATTTTAGTGCATGATAGATCCAAATTTCATGCATATCACGCCACAGGAAACAATGGTGATTGAACACTCGCCATTAAAAGCTCATTCCTGTAACAAAAGTTTATGATAAAACTGACATTTGTGTTTTCCCTCTATCCAGGCTTGTTTGACATAATCATCAGGTTGGATGGCAAATAAACATTAAAGTAGGACCTAGAAAGCTTGTAATGGTAGGTGTTCAATCACCATTATCTTCTTGTGGTGTGGTCCACTTGAGATTTGGATCAGTCTCGTTTTTGGGCTCATACAGTAAAATGATCTGAAAAAATAGGTAAACAGCATAGGTAAAACACATGCATCATAGTGGAGCCTATAGAATACTGTCGAGTAACTACCTCACTATTCGGAACATCAGTCGGCAATCCGCCTCCAACATAAAGTGAGCCCGTAGGTGATCCGTGTCTAACATGAAGTTAGCCGGCACAAACCATGGATGGAGTTTATTTCAAGCACGTGCAACGGTGAGTTCCACGTAGCTTCTTGCTGCATTGCCTTACTACAAACAGCTGTTCTGTCGGATGAAATTCGTGTCGGTCGAAGAGAAGACTTTTTAGTCCATTCATGGAAGAGGGACGCGTGTGATCATTTACTGCACCAAAAGCTGGGGTTGGCTTAATTACCAGGGCGGCATACTTGTCCAGTAGCCACTTCGCCGCTGAAAGTGTCAATGGGCGTTCTGCAATGGATGGAGTCTATTTCAAGCACATGTCATGTTGAGCTCCACGTAGCTTTTTGTTGCAAGAACTTGGTACAAAAACAGCTGTTCTGTTACATAAAGTTCATGTCGGTTGAAGAGAAGAGTTTTTAGTTCATCCATGAGAGTGAGACGCGTGATCATTTGCTACACCAAAAGAAGGGGTTGCCTTGATTATCAAGAGTGTCATACTTGTAAACACAGAGAAATGGATGATTAGAAGATGTATATGTTGCAATTATGCGTGATTTAATATAAATGTAACATTGTATCTTGAAGATAATTAGCTTAGTTTTTCCTACTTCCAACCATCTCTACAATTGGCATGCCTGGAGTTTATGTGCTGAGGAAATCTTTTTTAAGCGTGGGTCACGCGGAGGATTTTAGACTGTTGTCTGCTTTTCTTTGTCACAGAGGATTTCTTTATAGAGATTATTACAAGTTGTTAATTTCATCAACATATAACACTTACAAATACTTGGTAATCACATGAAACTTTTGTTGTTATTTTTTTCATATATATGACAACACATGTAATAAATGGTCTGATCTTATTTAAGTGTGTACAAGTATATATATGTCAAGTGTGACAGAGTCATCTGATATTTTCTGGAAGGTAAACAAATTTCTTTTGTCTATAATGAGAGCAAATGCAACATTCGAGTCATCTTTGTATATCGTCGGTAATTTGCGATCTCTTGCTAGATTTCTCCATACAAGTGGTTACTCCACCTGCTCCTATTCCTCTTCATGTGACTTGGTTTTTAACTGTGTCTCAACCTTAATGCACAAGGAATCCTCATCAAACCCGATGTCACGGCTCATCGTGATCTTCCACGTGACCCGGTCATATAGCATATGTCCCTTCACACTATCACAATGGCCCACAAAGGTACATTTTTTCGCTATTTGGTCTAATTTATCTTTCTCAACTGACGATACATGAGGGTAAGCATCACAACCAAATACCCACAACCCTGAGTAGTCTACATCATGACCACTTCATACTTCCTCTGGAATTTTATAATTTATGGTCGTAGATGATGACTGATTCAACAAGTAATAAGTTATATTGTTGGCATCAGTTCATAGCTCTTTGTCTAATGTAGCATTACTCAACATACTTCGGGCTCTCTCCAAGAGAGTTAAGTTCATACATTCTACTCACCATTCTGTTTTGATGTGTTCTTTATTATGTTGTGCTTTACTATTCATCATCTTTGCGAAACTGATTGAAATCCATAGAAGTGAATTCTCCACCATTATATGTCATCAACACTTTCAACTTTCGCCCCGATTATTTTTCTATCATCACCTTCTACGTCTTAAAAATGACAAAAACATCAGAATTATTTTTCAGAAAATAAACATATACCTTTTTAGAGGAATCGTTAGTGAATGTGATAAAGAATGATAATCCTCCCTCAGAAACCATGGGCAATAGCCCCCATACATCTAAATACACATAACCAAGTACACCCTTACATGTTTTCCAGACTAAAAAATAATAATTATGATTGTTTATCGTATATGCAATGCTGACATTATTAAAATCAACATTTTAAATATAAGAATTAAACGATGATCAAAAAGTACCTTCATACCACACTTGCCTATGTAGCCTAGTCGCGCATGCCATAAATGCACTGATGTGGACTCTGCTACAGACATTGCAACTCCACCCGTTTTGGTATTCCTAATCAACTTGTAAAGGTTACCACTTCGCTGTGCTTTTGTAACAATGAGGGGCCTATTTGAAACCTTCAGGAAACGATCAAATCCGATAAACCTGCACCAAAGTGCCTCGAGAGCACCGAGAGATATTAGATCATTCCTTACATTAGGAACATGTCTCACATTTGTTAGGCTACGCTCCATCCCATAAAATATATTGATGTGCATTGATCCAATACCAATAACCTTATATGCAATGTCATTGCCCATAAACACCTGGCCACCATCGTACTATCTTTATTCATATGCCCCAACCTCTCGCAATTCTAGCACTTCATCTTCCATTTTTCCTTAGACTTGAACATAGATCGTGAATTTTCCCTCTCCCGTTCAGAGCCTTTTTCCCTAACAACCAACACATTCGTAGAGGAACACTCATATTGTCCTTCTTTCTCAATTGTTTTGAATGAAAGGCTAAATAATTGTTTCGACATCTATGGTCTCCTTACCATGGCATATAGTGTCTACTAGACTCTCATACAACTCTGGAAGAGAACTCAACAGGATTAGGGCTTAGTCTTCTTTGTTAATCTTCACCCCTACACTCATCAACTTGCAAAGTAGTTGATTGAATGTGTTAATGCGTTCATTAAGATCTGACACTTCCGCAAACTTCAAATTATAAAATTGTTTCTTCAAATACAAACATTACTTGGAGTTTTGTCATGTGCAAACTTTCTAACTTCATTCAAAGTCATGCGGTGGTCTTTTAATCAATGATATTATAAAAGGACGTCATCTACCAATATAATTGGATCGAGGTATTCGTCCTTTGATCAAGTTATTCTCACTCTGCATCGCTCATAGTTGCATGATGCTTCGCTATACCAAGGAGTGCTTGTTGCAATTCTTGCTGAATTAGAAGGCCTCTCATCTTCACCTTCCATAGTTCAAAGTTATTTTTCTTGGTAAACTTATTTGTCTCACACTTCTTGTTAGATCATTTCATCATCATGTTTCATATTCAAATTTGAATCCCAATGCATAGCTCCGATACCACTTCTTGGGAGCCGCAGAAGCAAACCCTGAGCACGAATTACACAATGAAAGATAAAAACAAATAAATTAAACTAGAGACATGATTTTACGTGGAAAAACCATTGCGGAAAAAAACCACGGCACAAAGCGACGAGCAATCTGCTATGAAAATGAAAGTACAAGAGATAAACCAACTTATAGATGCAAAAACCTAAATTTTCTCCCCTCAAAACCCTAGAAATGATTAAGCTCTTCTTATTTTACCATAGTTTTGTATTACACCCACATATATAGTGTTACACTTGGAATAAGAAATAAATATGCACAATTACATAAAACTGCGCTCGCCATCGATCTAAGCATCAATCAATCGACATTGATCAAGCTCCCATGTTTGATCAATCGAATATGCTCAAAAGTGCCTAGAGAGTTAACATGAAATTTTCGAATTATGTCAATCACTCGAACCTCTAAGGTCGATCGATCAAACCTATCCAAAACTGTCCAAAGATGATCAAGCAGCATGCTCGATCAATCGAATTCTCCTGTTTATGCACAGATTGAAGGCATCCAGACAAGAGTGACCTCAAGCACTGAGATAACCGAATTAGGATCATATATATAAAGATTGACCAGACTACTCAACCACCGATTGACAAGATGATCAGATGATTTGTGAAGGGGAGGGTAAGTGTCCTTCATATGAATGTCTTAAAAACAATGTCTTTTTATTTCTATGGTGATAGCTTGATTACATTTGTCTACAAAAATAATGAAAAAAAAAAACCTCAACAATAGCTTTATTAGTATGAATGAAAATTATAGTACAATAGGCGTATGAAAGTAAGTAAAGTAGAAAAAGTTACTGACAACAATTCGAGCGGGTCAGACAGTTGTAGACCGAACGATCTCCAGGACCTGGATGATTGTGAGACAATCGTGAAAAGAACCTAGACGGTCGTGGCTTTTGGTTAGCAGGATGTGGCCAGGGAATTACTAAGTAAAAACCCAGGGATTTAAAGGGGATCTGACAACGACAAGGTCGTGGATATTTATCTCAAATAAACTGACTTGCTGCAGCGATGCACTAAACAAAAACAGAAACTAAACCGTGCTAAGCTAGATCAATCCGGACTTGTTGTAGCTTAGTGTTGGACATGAATTGAAGAGGCTAGAACTAGGCTATACTAATAGAAAAATCTATGAGGAATGAAGGATTGATAGACGGTGTTGAGTTGAAAAGAGTTTATTTAATTTGGATTGACAAGCGCTTGGAGCTCTTTATTATGTGTTGTTTTTATAGACTTGGGTGAGGCAGTGGCCTTACATATGGTTCGTCTGATCTTGCGATGTGTAAAGAAAACCTTGTTGGAAGGTTGTTGTTGTTAGACTCTTACTTTGTTAAAGAGTTGTTATACATTAGGATTGAGTTTCCTCCATTTAATGTTTTGTAGAGAGTTATTTTTTTTTTTTTTACTCTTGTATTTAATGCTTCCTAACACAAATACACCTTTAACTTTTTGGCTTTGATGTTCATCTTAACTACATGGTATACATGGCTACCACATGACATTTTTTAAACTATCAAATCTAGTCGTGATAAGTTGAGTGTAAATGGCTCTGACTAAGTCATCTCCAAGAATGTCCAATCAAACTTAAATGTTTCCTCATATACACTGCACATGAATGCAATTGAAAAATCTTATGTTATGATATAAATATCCTTCTATGTACTACCTTGAAGCCAATTGCCCTAAGGCCCACTATATCCAATATCTAATGATCATGATTAATGATTAAAAAAAAATCAAAGCTATTAATTTTACAATCAATATGGCGATTTTGAAACCAATTATCTAAGCAAAATATCTTATAGAAGTTGACTAACCATATTCATCAATTATTTTAATTATTTATGTAAGACTCACGAGGATTTGGATCTTTCACTGAGGATAATGATATTTGTGGGAGACATGATCAACCACCCAGCTTACCATAGTACACATAAATGACTCATATATTAGTGAATTGAAGTAATCAATCAAGCCCTATGACCCTATGTCCCCTTTGGTACGAGGATATATACTACAAGCCTAGGAAGTGCAAGCTAATAACTCCAATGACAATACGTAACTTGTTGCATCTATAGGGCGTAAATACAACATATATGCATAATTTTTATTTTTTTATAGATAATCTCAAGAACATCCCATATGCTATAACATCGTATTTCCAAATAAAGATTTAAACTATCGGAATGACTTATTTCATACTTATGCGTGATGAATTACGTAGATTTTATTTTTTTTTTGTGATGAAATTATCAATGTTAAACCTTGAAACCAAAATGCTTCTCTCTGATTTATTGCATATAGAAGGAGCCGAAAAGGCACCATTAAATACTCTAATAGGGGCGATGCCAACCATCTACAAATGTGGACTACACACTAGGAGAATAATATGGAAGGAATGAGGAAGAGACTTCTCTCTCTCATCCTCTCTTTTCTCTTGCACAATGACACCTAAGGGAACGTCTAAGCTCTCTCTACCAAGAGTTGCTCCCTCTCCACAATAGAATCTGTGTGTGTGAAGATTTTGTATTAAGATTTCAGGTGGAGTCCTGATATAATCCATCATGTAGATTTGGGTATATCCTACTACGAAGGAAGTCCATTAAATCACATTATATATGTGCATACTCGTGATCTAATCATACCATTGTTCAATCCATTCACCATGAATCTAGATCACCTAATTATATAAGCAAACAATCCAATTTAAGTCATTAGATTATGATTAAGTATGATAAAATAAGTTTTAACAATTAAAATAAATCTTTAATAGTTGAAGACCTTTTAAGTACTATTAGGTGCAATATAAAAAACTACTTAATAAGTCATTGATGTAATTACATCTATTTTTAAACATGTTCCTAATTAGACCATAGTGAATCTCCATGTTAATAGCCGGTGTAATAATCAATAAACCTTAATGGACATACCCAACATCATCCACTTTGATCAATGGTTCATAGAAAGCATCATAAAGTGAGCCGCCCAATCAAGGTCCATGACTCTTATATACCTTCAAGTACAAGGATCGATAATCTTTCATGCACCATCAGGTCCTTCATCATATATTTATGGTCTAAGCTAATGTTCCCAAACTATTAATTTGAACTTTGATTCTCCAATGTAAGCATCTAAAAGTTCATATTCAAAAATTTATGTCTATGACACACTTATACTCCCATGTAGGGTAACAGCCAAGCACGCATAATCCATAATTGGCTCTTGACGCTGGACATTCCATCACGACCTAAGTTTATTCCCTTATACAATATTATCATACATCTCATAATACGATGTTGTTCATATATATATATATATGGAAAAGGTACTATGCGCTCGAGCTAATGGGAACGTCCCATGAGGTCGAGCTGTGTGGGCCCCACCGTGATGCATTTCGAACATCTACCCCATCAGTCAAATGCACCATTCCACCGTGGGTCTAGCTCTCAAAAATAAAGTCAATCTGTGACTTGTGTGGGCCACACCACATACAGAAGTGGGGAGGGGCCGTGCACCATTAAAACATTATAATCATTTTTTGGGCCCACCGAGATGTGGTTTGCAAATCCAGCCCATCCATTATGTGTGTCCCACTTGGATGAGGGTTCAGACTAAGTTTTAGTAGCATTCAAAACTCAGGTGAGCCCTACCAAGTGCTTTTATATGTTTTTGTCATGTCTTCACATGATTCTTGATGGTATGGCCCACCTGAGTTCCTTATACGGCTAATTTTTGGGATATCCCATAATTTAAAGGGGACCCATCAAATGCACGGTGTTGATGGTCGACACGCATCACAGTGGGGCCCACACAGCTCGACCTCACGGGAGTTTATCGTGAGGTCGAGCGCATAGTACCTTTTCCCATATATATATATATGTATATATATATATATATATATATATATATATATATATATATATATAGATATATATGTTCAAGCATCTGTGCTAATCATGGCTCATCGAGGGACTGAGATCGATGGAACATAATTTTCTTTAGTTAATAAAATCTGTGTCAAATCTCAAGTTTTAAAAACCGAAGAATGTATTCACATGCCTATGCCAAGTTAAAGATAACATAAAATGCTCTAAGTCACAACATACATGTCCTTAAATAACTATGATTATTAAGATCAACCCGATTACATTCGCATTGATACACATTGATTATTTTGGACAAACTCCAATAGAACCTTTAATGGTAGCAACATGGCCTTTAATAGGAGCAATGTATATTTGTACCTCTTTTTGTATTTCTAGTAGAGAATTGATCACCTACGGCCGGCTGCATGCTAACTCGTCATGCAGACCCATATTAATTTCCAGCTAACACGCCACTTGTATTGGACATCTAGTATGTGCAAGGATGTGGGCCCATAAGGAAGATCACACGTCTGTAAATGAGGGCAACCATTCATTTGATGGTCCACACTTGTACGTCGAGCCAGGCCATTTATTCCAACGGTGTGGCTCTCTTGATGAACGGACCATCCTGATTTTATTTTATTTTTTCTGACATGTGATCTTGATAGTAAGGATTTTGGTGCAGAGTACAGGGGACTCCATTGTCTCTTTAATGAGCACTCCTTTCTTTCTTTACGGGAGTGGGATTGGCATGCTAGATTTTGTTCCTGCTTGTTGTATTTGAACTCTACTTTGCAATTTTTTACTAGATTTCAGGTGGGTCCCACCTCGTAGCTGTTTTGTATGAAAATTCTTCCTGATATGATCATCAGCTGGGCACAGATTTCCGTTGGATGTCAACCGTTGGTTAATTTATACTAGCCATCCATTCCTTTTATGCATATTTAGCTCTCTTGATCATCAGATCACCTAGATTTTTCAGGATAAGCATCTGTATTGCAGGATCAACCTAATGAGCGGATTGGATACATCACACATGTACCAAGCTGCAGCCTTTAAGATGCGAGTGCGGAAGGAACACCACAAGGTTCGCTGAGCCCACGCGTGTACAACACTGAGACTTCTTTCCATCTACACGCGCGCAAATGGCACACCTGTAAGTGAGATCCGAGTTTCTCAGCCGATGGTCTACACCGTTTAGATCTTCTGGCTAAAATATCAGACCATTCCGCTCCTCAGGTGGGCGTCAGTGTTCAGAGCAAACGGATGGCTAGTAAAAATTGTCTTAGTTACCCACTTGTTCTGTAAATTGTGGCCCATCGGAGGAGTGAAACAGTTCCATCTTTGTGCCGTAAGATGTATACAGTGCGGTCCACCTAACAGAAAGCCAAGATCTCTCACACGCTTCCATTCTGACACTTCTTGAGCGTCGGTTACAGTCTCTACGCGAGTGGGCTCAACAAACATCCGTTCATCAAGAGAATGGGAGGGCGGAGATTGGGTACCATACTGCCCCACCAGGACCTAGATAGAGACGGACGGTCCTATCGGGGGCTCTGTATGGCGCACTGTGATGTAGGTGTTTTATCCACGCTGTACATTCATTTTGACAAATCATTTTAGGTGATGAGCTAAAAAAATGAAGCAGATCGAATACTCAAGTGGACCACACCACAGGAAACAGTGGGTATTGAATGCCAACAGATAAAAATCTCTTGAGGGTCACAGAAGTTTTGGATCAAGCTGATATTTATGTTTTCCCTTCATCCAGATCTATGCGACCTTATGAACAGGTTGGATGGAAAATAAACGTAGCAGTGGGAGCTAGGATGGTTTCAACGGTGGGGTCATTGTCAGCACTTATTCGTGTGATGTGGTCCACTCTAACCTTAGATCTGACTCATTTTGTGGTTCTTTTTCTAAAATAATATTTCAAAATAGATGAAAGGCTTTGATAAAATTCGTATATATCGGTGGGCCGCACAGAGCTCCTACAGGACAGTCGGGCTCTCGCGAGGTCATGGTGGGACGCGGATTTCCTGCTAAAGCAGGAACTTCCTGCGCAACCAAAGCTAGGTGGGCCCATCATAATGTTTGTGAAAAATCCACCCCGTCCATCGGTTTTGAGAGATCATTTTAGAAGCTACAACAAAAAATGAACATGTTACAAGACTAAAGTGGGCCACACGAGAGAAAAAACTGGGTAAAGAAATTCCTACCGTTGAAACTTTCCTGGGCTCTGCCTTGATGTTTATATGCCATCCAAACTGTTTATAATGTAATTCCCACTGGGATGAACTAAAAACACAAAAAAACATAGCCTGATACAAAATGCCACAAGAATATTTAATGGTGACCGTTCAATCCCTACTATTTCCTCTCTTGTGGCCCACCTGATCTTGGACCCGGCTCACTATTGGTCAAAGGTCCTAAAATGAGCTCTAAAAAAGGGATGGACGGCGTGGATTTCACACAAACATTACAGTAGGCCCCACTAGCTTCCCAGTGCAGGAAGTTCCAGCCAAAACCTTTGGAAGGAAATCTGGGTCCGACCTGGTGGGGGTAGTATCCAATCCGCGCATGCATCGACCGGGCCAATCCCCACCAGAAACGGCGGGTCCCACCCGTCCTTAGCTCCGTTATCCGATACGAAAAAAACGTACGGGCATTTAATGGGCAGGCATGTACAGATACAATAAACAAAAGGAAAGCGTTAGGTGGGCCATCCACACGAGGATAGGGTTGTTGAGAGAAAACGCGGCAATGAAACCCGTATGAGGCTGAAAATTCAAGGAAGGTGCATTTGCAAACGTTGGAGAGCATGGTATTGCAACTTTATTAAAAGTACTTCACGTGCTGTAGTAATTTCCACGAACCCCCATACAAACATACGTATCAATCCCATATATCCTCCTTGCACAGGCACTTTCAATACAATACAATGCATGGGATATTAGAATATAAGGGATCCAATGCTTCCAAGAGCCTTCCTCACATGGACCTTGCCTCTTTAAACCCCAACATCCTTCAAAGATCATCCTAATTAATTAATTTATTTTTTTCCTTTCGATTTCAATAACATTAGCAAGTCATCCAATCTAGCTTGACGGGTTGGCTCCGACGGTAGCCGCCGGTTGGGCTGGCTCATGTTTTTTAAATAACATATTTATCCTTCTTTGCTTATGGATACGCTGTGTATGGATAGGTAGGGCCCTGGAACTTTTTTTAAACACACTTACTCACACCACACCACGGTGGATTTTCCCGCGATGGATACTCGAACCGATGACCTCTTGTTGTCATGAATAACAACCTTAGGGGACATTTGGCACCATGAATTTGGAGGGATTCGGGGGAATTTTAAATCCCCTTGTTGTTTAGCTGCATAAAGTAACCGGTTTCAAATCCATTCAAAGAGGAGATTTTAAATACGCGTGGGAGCTTGGATTACACCTAAAATCTTTTCAATAGTTGCATGTGTAAGATTTGTGTCACCGGACTATTATTCTATTGGGCACATGGCCCACTAATGATATCCAAAAATAATTAGATTATCAATTGCATTACTATAATTACTTTAATATCATGATTAGCATCGTCCAAACATTGTCCATGTAAATCAACTGTTAAAAATCATTGGTTAGTCGCTCAGACATGATATTGTGCTTGTGGCCCATCCAAGACTTGGAATTTCATCATTTTCGAGAAAAGCATATATTTCAACTGCCTTATTACAACCATTGTGTCAAACGTTACATACGCCATTAATTAGATATATTAAAGTTGATTTAGTAATTAAATTCAAACTGCTATAAATATATCATGCATAACTACTTTTGGATCAAAGTTGATTCCCAATCCAGGGTGCCAAACACAATAGGAGGATTTCAAATCCAGGGGGTTCCAAATTGTAACGACCCGAATTTCGAGGGTCGAGCAAAGCTCTACTCTCGAGATTTCGAACATCACTTATGTCTTGTGGAAGATAATATTCTGATTTCTTTCACGTTGATTAATTAAGCATGCATGAAATTATACTAGACAGTGCATCATACTCCAGATTTAATGTAATTAAGCAAATGCGTAAATCCAAAACGTATATATATATACATGTTTCACGAAGTTTCTTCCAGAGTATGGATCCGCAGCTGGATTCAATATATACATGTAAAATTTCAAAAGTAAACAAAATGTGTCACATAAATATAACATCTAACTGAGCCTAGATGCCTAGTGTTCCTTGTATGACAGCACGCGATCTACATCGGTCCGCCCGATAGCTGGAAATAGGAGAATTCCTCCTCCTCGTCCAATAAATCCTGCTCCAAGGTATCAATGTCAACCGTACATGCATCTACACTAACGTCTGGTTGGTGTTTTAAAACACCATCCCAGAGTGAAAGTAAGTGATCAACTCAGCGGTTCTATAAGGCAAAAGTTACACATGTTATCAAGTCAATTAATGCAGTAATGATAAGGCAATAAGAAGCAATCACTTCCTAACTACTCTTTTTAATGCGATAATGGAGTTTATGTAATGATGCATGCCCTCACCGATCAACACTCCCTCAACACGCGACTCCGACCACCTATTTCGCATATGACAACACTTTCTCAAACGTGCGACTCCAACGCCTTTTCGCCACATTCTAACTAATGCAATGTGATGCATGATCATGTTAGCCAAGTGATTAATTATGCTCATTCATCCAGTAATTTTGGAAAGCTAGGGTACCTCCCTTTTTAATATTGATCTCAATTGAATCACTAAGCATCGGACAACCGCAGCGGTCCTACTCCTATGTTCTTGATCCATATAGGTTCGTCACTCCTAGATAAACACATACGATAGGTAAGTTGTAGGAAGAGGTACTCGCGGTCACTACGGGAAAGCTCATCACCCTAGCGTAGGCCGACAGCACGAACACGGTATCCCATACCACCATGCCCGGTTCACGAGTCTTGAGGATCGTGGTACTATGGTTAAAGGGGATCCTTGCAATCATAAGGGGTACCTTAGATTCAAACATTTATGTTCATACATGGTAAACACACAATAGGTCAACTGGTTCTTTAGGCAAGCTCGATTGGTACGGGCGTGTGCTGACGTAATCAACATGGAGCGCATAAGCGCCCCTCGTGGCCTAGCCACTGTCGACAGTCGACGTACGACCCATATCTTTCGAGTTTACCCAAGGTGGCCAACCAATTCGGACACCTCAAGCACAGGCATTTACCGATTGCCTGGACTACGATCCTAACCCCAATCCTATCTAAATCATGCTGTCACACACACGTAATAGATAAGCCAATAATCAATAAGCAATCCTAATGAATTTCTCATTTAGGCATTTCATCAAATACATAAACTACATTAACTACAACGTATATCCTATTAATTTATTACGTAAAGGAATACATATGGATATGACAACAGGAAATCCTACGGTAACAATCATGACAAGCCTAATTCATTAGTTATCATTCATTTAGGCATTTCATCAAACACATAGGTTGCGTTATTTACTTATTACAGTTCACAGGTGTATTACATGGAGAAATAGACGTGTTTAAGACAACAAGAGACCCTACGGTAGCAATCATAGCAAACATAAATCATTAGCTATAATGAAAGCATTGATAAATCTCAACCTAAGCGTTTACAGTCCACACCTTTCGGTAGCACGCCCGACTCTGACTCGGTCCTAGGACTTGTTTCCAAGGAAGGATCGTCGATCGCCTAAACGAGTAAACGAGTTAGCTAGGTTGGAGAAAAACCATTCGGGGACCTACATCACTATAGGAGTTAGTATTTCTTACCCTAAGTCGTAGCCGAAAGAGTTTCGGTAGTGAAACGCGGCGGTGGTTAGGCCAGTGGATCCATGGGAGAGGGTTTCCCATAGTTACAAGTGATTTTCCAAACTCTCTTCTTCTCTATTTTTCTCTTTTCTCTTCTTTCTCTCCTTAGGCTTTGCAAAATTCGTATTTGGGAAAGATAGGGTGAGTTGGGAGCTATTTATAGCCCCAAATGATGTGCAAATGGCCCCAGGGCAATTTTGTATTATATTTATACCCCACGGGCTAATTAACGGGGCTCTCAGGAGGGCCTACGGCTCATCTATGCCATGGGTAGGCTTCCTACCTATGGATCGACACCAGTACCTAGTTTCGGTGCGATCGGATAAACAAATCGGCCGTGGGATGCCTGTGTCAGATCAACGGTTATACGGATTTGATCGGGGCCACAATTATACAGATGCGTGCAAGGAAATTTATTTTCTCTATGTGTGAAGTTTGGTCATGAACCAACGGTCCGAAATCTTCAACTTAACGTAAAAGTGGATGACCCAATTCACTTAAGTTTCAGCACATTTCCTTAGAGTATTTGTGTTTCTCACGCACTTAACTCATAGCTCAAGTTGGGCGTTTCTGGACATTATCTAGGCTTGGTTCTTGTGATGGTCGTCGAGCCTAACAGGACGGATATCGTCTCATAATTTCAAGGTCAGCAGGCCCCCAACGTGCGGTCTAGGTCCCTTATGGAGTTTCAGTGTACTCTTGAGAGGAACAGGCCCGCGGGATTTCTCCTAAGTCTTCGAATGGCGTTGGGCCAGCAATACTCATGACTCTAGCCCTTCCCATTTGTAAAAAACGGTGACCCGAGCTTAACCCACCCAATGCTTAGCATCTAAGTGAATCTCGTCGAACTTAGATATCCGGGCGTGGTCCTCGGGTGGTTCCGCCTAAGGTTGTACTTGGGTCTTTGTACGAATTTTTTCGAGACATTACACAAATCCACGCTCCCAAACAAGCCTTTAGGGCCTTGAACTTGTTCACATGTTCGTGGCTGAGATATTCGATCCAACTCAGTGTTATAAAGAACATTTGGGTTCATATTTTGTAACACCCTAGAAATTAGGGGTCGTGCATAGGCTCGACTCCCGAGTTCCAGGACATCACTTATATCTAATTTTTATTAGTTTGCATTTAATCGGGTTTAATTGCGCAGCTTGGAATTTTCTGGAACATGAAACACAATCACATAAGTTTACTGAAATGAAAGAGATCTAGTATATATACAGGTCCAAAAATATAAATGGGTCGCACAAGGCGTTACCCAAAAAAAATAACAAAAAAATGATATGTCCAAAAAGAATACAGCTGAGCCCACTGCTCAGCGATCCAAATCCTGCCTATCAAGCCGATGGAGAGCCGCCCATCAACTGAAAGTAAGACAGCTCATTCTCCTCGTCGAGGCTCGCACCGTTAGGCTCCTCGTACTTTGCATCACTAGCATCTACGGGAGAGTCTGGTTGGTGTTTTAAAACACCATCCCAGAGTGGGAGTGAGTGATCAACTCAGTGGGTGCCATTACTCTTAAGTTGTAACAAGCATCAGTTATATCATGAATTTAATGAAAAGTAATCATTCAAACCACCTAACTAATCTTATTAGTGCGCATGCATGACGGATGATATGATGCATGCCCTCGCCACAACACTCCCTCGAGCGACTCCATCTAACGATCGCGTTTGACCAACACTCCCTCAGAGCGACCTCAACTGTCGAGTCGCCATCCTAACTAGTGCGATGCAATGTGATCGTGTTAGCCGAGTTCTTAGTTAAGTCTATTCATCCAGCATGTTGGGGAATCTGGTACACTCCACATATCAATACCCTGAACTGGTTGCGAGGCCAAGACCCCCCAACGTGTGAAGCCAAGATCCCGCGATCCTTGATCCCGTCGGATTTTCCATCCCCGACTTCAAGCACATGGGGAGTGCCGAGAAGAAGGGATCACTCGCAGTCACTACGGGGAGGCACGTCACCCCAACGTAGGCGGACAGCTTGAACACAGTGTCCCATTCCACCATGCCCAGCTCACGAGGCGGTGGATCGATTTCAATCTGGCTATCGATGGGCTATAATGGTGTAGGGTGTTCTAAGTTCCATACATATGTGAGCAAACAGGGTTAACAAACAAGGTTGGTCAGTAAGTAGGCTAGACCGCACGAGTCAGGCGAGTACGTGACGAATGACATCGGGTGCAAGAGACCCATGTAGTCGGACTACTGTAGCCCATACGCACCCACCCAATCCACGGGTTTAGTGTTAGGATAGTCCTACTAATGGGGTTACCGTCTCTCCTATTGTTCCTGACCAATCCAAGGGTTTGATGGTGATCCGTAACATGCCAACTATCAAGATTATCACTAGCATAACAGCATCATGCTTGCATACAACTCAACATATGATTCAGATACTCCTAACAAGCAAGCTACATTATCATGAACAAGGTGCGTGTGAGTCATATGGGTTAGTGAGGAAATGAAGCACTTCCCACAATCTCAAAGAATCAAAATGCATAAGGGTTAATGAATCATACATATTATAAAGCAACACCATATGACAAAAATCACGCAAGACATGAACATGTAATCATCCATTGTAACCTAATCATGTGAGAGGCACGAACAACATCATATGAGAACTGGACAAAATATACAATTCCATACATTCCAAAACAAACACCCAAATCCTAGGTTTCCTCTAGATTCTCCAAATATATCATCCAAGCAATCAAAATCATTAGACTCATGGTATAATTGGTGCTAAGCCACCTAAGGATAATAGTCCGCACCTATGGATCGTTGAAGACGTTAGAAAGCGATCTAGGGTTGCCAAACTCGCAAGTCGATTCGTAGAGATCCTGAGCCAAATGAACTTGCATGTTATGATTAAATGTATTTCCTAGCTCAACCTCAAAGATTACCAAAAAAGATGGGTGCTTACCTCCCAATTCGGATGGAAGTGGCTTGAAGTTGTGGATATGAGAAGGGGAAGGTATTTCTCTAAGGCTCCAAGCTTCCTTGGGCCCCACCTCCTACCACACACTCCTTTCCTTTCTTCTTCCTCTCTCTTTCTCCTCCTTTCTCCTCTTCCTCTTCTCCCTTTCTCTCTTTTCTCTCTTCTCTCTTTCCTTTCTCTAGGTCAAATTCGTATGGGGAGAGGAAATGCCGAATTTGGTGCAAATGGCCCCCAAGTGTTGGGTTTTTACTATATTAACCCAATGGGAGGGTTTTTCTAGCCTCTTGGGCCCACTATGGGGTGTAGGAGTCGACACTCACCGTTGGATAGTTGGCCTAACTGATGATCTAATATAGACACAATCAGCCCACCATTTGGACGTGCCGATCGACAGATATGATTAAAAGTCTGTTTAACGGTCACCGATAGTCGATCGTGGCCGCGGCTATACGGATATGAAAAGGAAAATATCCTTACTCCACGGGTAAAGTTTGGTCACAAACCGACGGTCCGAAATCCTCAACTTTGCATAAGAGTGGATGACTCAATTCACTTAAGTTCCAGTTCCTTTCTTTAGGGTATTTGCACTTCTCATACACTTGTCCTTCGGCTCAAGTTGAGCGGTTATGGGCACTACCCAGGCTCGACTCCCGCGATAGATGTTAAGCCCAGTAAGATGGACATTATTCTATAGTTTTGGAACTAGTGGCCCACCAACAAGCGGTCTAGAGCTTGTTTAAAGAATCGGGGCACTTATGGAATGAATTAGGTATTAAGGTTTTTCGTGAGCACTGATTAGGGTTTGGATTAACTATGTTCATAGTGTGGCCTATTTATAACTAGTAAAAGTAGAGATTTGGTCATGATTAGCCGTTGGTTTTAGGCTAAAAGAGTAACGGGGTTCATTTGGTCTATTAGCCAAGACCCGTGCCTTATCTGACTTGGCTTCAATTAGATCTTTAATTTATTTATGATTGTCTTGATTAGTTAGCGATGGTTCAGTTCGATTTTTGGGCCCTATGTGAGTAAATCATGGGGCTAAACTTGATGTTCAAGTGATCGGGCGGATTCGTTGGCTTCCTACGGTTGATTAATCGGGCTTGTGCGGTTCTTTACTGGTTCCACAGTGTATAGATTAACATTGAGCGTTAACGGCCAGTAAATGATAATATAAGTTAATTACTTTTAAAAAATTCAAGGATTTTTGAAAATCCAAAATAGCGAAAATCTAGGACGTTACAATCTACCCCCCTTAAAAACAATTTCGTCTCTGAAATTGCCTAAGGGTAATAAGTAAAGGTTTTATTATTTCATTGGCCTAAGTTTTATAAATATCAAGTTTATATGCGTGGTAGGGTGTATACTATCATTCCTAGTCTGGCTCATTTCAGTCTACCCCCCTTAAAACCCCTTTTTTTTCCACCTTGATGGTTTACTACAATTCATTCATTTATCTATTTATTTTTAAAGATTTGGATCTATGATAACGGTTTCCCTCTATCTAGAGTAAAAATATTTGTTTTCAATGTTAGACCAATACGGAGAGACAGTTGTAGTGGGCTTGAACCCGATACATCGATCATCTACCTGACCAGGGTAGAAGGCTCATCGTATCCCTTCTTCGTCCTAGTGGATCCTGGTCTTCTGCTCGATCAAAGTAGTGAGTCCATTAGTACTTTCATAGGATTGAGAATTGGGTCAAGCCGCGAATGCTTCGCAGGTATATACTTCCGTAATTCCGTAGTCCGATCAATCTAAATGCTTAGGAAAATCACACATCATTAAAAAGTTAAAATCTTCTATTCATAAAGTTGTCATTCAGGTCTTATACAAAGAGAGTTCTCGTCTTAATTAATGTCTAAATTAGTGATCAATAAATCTTTCACTATGCTTATCGTCAAACAATTATCCTAATAAGGTTTCCAATGGACTATGATTGTATCTTTATGTTATCGTCTTGATCCTATGGCTAATGGGTTATGAGCAAACCATCTTTGGGTTTCATTAATTTTAAGAGAGAATAAAGAACCGAAAGTTTTAGGATATTTCAGAGGGTTGAAGGGATGGTGACCCTAGAAAGGTCGCGGGAATGGAAAGAGGAAGAACATCATCTCCTCAATGTGGTATGAATCTTGGTTTCATAAGAAAATAAGAAAACTTACAATATTTTAGTGAAGACTGCATCGAATATGAACTTAGAAAGTATTAAACAATTAAACTCAATCCTATTCAAGAGTCGTAGTTCAACCGTACTAGAAAATATTTGAAGTATAAAAATATACTAAAAATAATCTAATTTAATCATACCAGACGATTTCTATCATGGTTAAAAGTAATTTTTAAAAAGAAACAAAATACTAAAACTCCAATATGAAAAAAAAATACGCTTGGTTAATTGGTAACCTACAGGGCATCAATCTTCATCTGTTAACTGATGTCATGGATATACCAAAAATTTTAAGGAAGCTATTCCATGAAACTGGGCATTTTGGCACATTTTGTAGGTTAAGAGGTTCATACATGTATAGAAAATTTTAGAGTGGCAGAAGAATGTATTGTAGAGACTATGTAGGATTATCTAGATGGTTTCTAAAGTTTTCTTAGCCGCAAGATGACATCGTAAGCCTTATCTTAGCTATCCATGTAAGGTAGCTAAAAGGATCTTAGGTCTACATAAGGAAGATGGGTCCTCATTTGTAACTAACCACATAAACCCCATTCTTGAGTTCTAGTGTAACAAATTCGCTTACCTTGAAGGCTCTCTTATATTACTCTCTTCTCGAAAATAGCGTGACTACACTATGGTGGTAGGCTGACTCATTCGCAATGAGGGTATGTGTGAGTGCTTCATAGTCTACACTTAGGTAATTAAGTATTCCAGATATGACACTAGGATCTAAGAACCGGCCATGTCGAAGCCTCACATTGACTACACTTGCCTCTTGACATGGTCTCATCCAGTACTAAATCCAACTCAACTATTATATGCACACCTCAAATGGTGAAGCCAAGCAAGCAAACTAGGTGATAGAGTCAAACGAGCTATATCATGTATATGTATATGTATTTTAAATCTCACTTTCTTTACAATAGGCTTTAATCGACGAAGTATAATTAACCCCATTTGGCAAAATACCCTTCTCACCCATCAACAGCAAAATGTCCAATGCAACTTCTGTCTTACCCAGCTCACCCCATCCATCAATCAATGAATGACAAGTTACCACATTTGGTTCCATCTTATCAAATATTATAATGAACTCAACCTAGATAGGACCCAAATCAGACCTAAGAAAACTATTTATTAGTTAATATAGGAAAGTCTACAAGGTCTTTTAAAACAAGCATGCATGTATGATAAGTGTCAACCCTTTTTTAAACCTATGTGTGGCCCACCATAACATGTAAGTATCATCCAACTCGTCCATTAGATGCACCCGGTTGTTAGTCCTAGATCCCAATATCTAGCCTAATCCATCACATGTTTTAGAAATAAATAAATGAATGAAAACTTGACTCAATGTCTAGTTGGGTTGGGTTGACTCGAGGCCTATGACTAGTCTTACTCAACTCTATTCAAATATAGTTGAAGTAATACTATTTATAATTTTCAAAAAAATAATAATAATAATACATATATATTAGTAAAATATAAAAATAATGCAAGGACACGCAGTTGCATGTTCATGTTAATTGGCCTGTTGGTGGTGTTTCTACCTCTGTTAGAAGTCATGGATTCAAAACCCAAGCCAACTTGACCACGTAAGTAGTTGACTGGATGTGTCATGCCAAGTCAGGGCTGAGTTAAGCTCACAGACGAGTTTGATAGTGACTCGGCTCAAAAAGTATGTGTTGGGATTTTGGGAAAGTCATAAACCCAAAAAAAAATCTAATAATAATAATAATAAAAGACCGAAGAAAAAGGAAAAAGAAATCATAAATTTCGACGACATTTCTGGTGAAACTCTCAGTTAAGCTACTGCGTAAACTCATTTCTAAAACCTTTGAATTTACTTAATGTGGCTCAATTAAGTCTTAAAATATAGTAATTTATATAAATTCAGGGATTGTAATAATGGTTTTTTTTTTTTTTTAGATTTAGAAATGGAAGGGGGCTTTGATGTAGAAATGGAAGAGGGCTTTGGAAATGAGATTTGAGAGGAAGAAGAGGGCTTTGATGAAGATTTGAGCGGAATTGAAGGATTTGAGTAAGGGTTGTTGGGATGGGCTTCATGGATGAGGAGAGGAATTTGAGAGAAATGGGTTATGGTTCTTAGAATGAGGAAGAGAAGGGCTGGGAGAGGGGTCTTCAAGTGACCCCACACATGTTTAAAACACAAAAAGGGACACCCATTGGCTGCCTGGGCGGGGGCCATTGTAACGTTTCTTATATATTTAGTAATAGAATTATATATATATATATATATATATATATATATATATATGTATGTATATATATATATATATATTTAAAATTTTTATAATAGTTTATCATTAAACTTAAACTCACTCCACAAAATTTTATTTCATTTAGAGTTATAAATAAATTATTAAAACTCTAGGAGTAACCACTGTCTGAAACTGATGACTTTTAGACAGTTGTCAAATAATTTTAAATTTAACTATATTATAATTTTTATTTTATTTTTATTTTATTTCTATATGAAATTAGACTTATTAATCTTCAATCTACCTTTTGAATAACCTAAATCAGAGTTATAACGAGGGAGATATGATTTTTTAAAGTTGGGACAAAACCTGTCGAAATCCCGGCGGGGGCCACGCCGGTCGGGCGGGGTCCCACCGACCCTCTGAATGTCCGGACGGGGGCCCCACCGGCTGGGCGGGGTCCCGCGGAGTTGCTGGAGCCCAGGCGGGGTCGGTGGTCGTGTGGGCGGGGTCCCGCCGGCTCACTGTGTTCCGGGCGGGGTCGCCTTGCGACAGGCATATCTCGCAAATCGGAATGAGTTATTCCACATGCCATATATGAATTTGGGGTAGAAAAAGCCAATATAGGCAATGGACATAGTAATTTCATGAGATTTCTCCTGGTTATTAGTTAAAAATCTATTTTATCTATATTTCCACTATTTTCGGTAAATTTTTATTTACCCCTAAGTCTTTATCCCAGAATGGGTTGGAACTAACAAATTTGACCTAAAACTAACAAATTTGACCCAGAAGTAGCTCATTCGGACTTGAATGTTGGCTTCGACCGTCAAATCTTTCGATTTTCGGCTCGTTCAAATAAATGTACTGAGGAAGTTTAAGAATAGAGTGATGACAGGTAAATATCTTAAGGAGATATATTGGAAAGAGGAATTTCAATTTAGGCCTGTTTGGCTAGTGGCATTAAGCTGTACTAAATGGGATTGCAAGGCTAAACCCAACCTAAGATTTGGGAATGGCATGTCTGGAATGAGCATAGCACAGAATTTAAAATTTATTTCATAGGCTTTGCAAAGTGAGTCTTGTGTTGGAAGGTGTGATATGAGATTTCTAAATCCCATGATAATGAATTTTCAAGGGTAATTTGAAAGAAAATCTCGGGATTTACCTTTAATTGAATACATTCTAAACAGGGTATTGTAAAGCATGAGATACACTCATTCTAGAAGCGATACCCTACACATGGATTTATTGTTACTCTTACAATTCATTTCACCATAATCCCACGTATTTCAGTTGACCTAACGGGCCTTAAGAATTAGGTGGACTGAACTAGCTAAATTTTCTAGTTAGTTCAATCAAATGTTGCCATCAAGTTCCCAAATTTCTTATCCAGAAATGGGTCGAGGCACCATAAGACTCTCGGATCCCCTCCTCTAGCATTACTACTCCCTCTCGCTACCAAACCCTAACACCTTGGAAGTCATACTTTATGCTTACGATTGGCGGTTCAGGGACTGGGATGGTTCCTAGCATTTCGTGTTCTCTATCACGTTTTCTCTCAAGTCAGCGGACGCGTTAGTGAGTTCATGACCCATGGCCCAATTGATTCCAAACTATTGCTCTAATACCATCTTATAACGCCCTAGAAATTGGGGGTCGTGCATAGGCTTGACTCTCGAGTTCTGGGACATCACTTATATCCAATTTTTATTAGTTTGCATTTAATCGGGTTTAATTGCGCAGCCTGAAACTTCCTGGAACATGAAGCACAACCACACAAGTCTACTGAAATGAAAGAGATCTAGTATATATAGGTCCAAAAATATAAATGGGTCGCACAAGGTGTTGCCCAAAAAAAATCACAAAAAAATGATATGTCTAAAAAGAATAGAGCTAAGCTCCTTACTCAGCAATCCAAATCCTGCCTATCAAGCCGATGGAGAGCTGCCCATCAGTTAAAAGTAAGACAGCTCATTCTCCTCATCGAGGCTCGCGCCGTCAAGCTCCTCGTACTCTGCGTCACCTGCATCTACGAGAGAGTCTAGTTGGTGTATTAAAACACCGTCCCAAAGTGGGAGTGAGTGATCAACTCAGTGGGTACTATTACTCTTAAGTTGTAACAAGCATCAGTTATATCATGAATTTAATGAAAAATAATTATTCAAACCACCTAACTAATCTTATTAGTGCGCATGCATGACGGATGATATGATGCATGCCCTCGCCATAACACTCCCTCGAGCAACTCCATCTAACGATTGTGTATGACCAACACTCCCTCAGAGCAACCTCGACTACCGATTTGCCATCCTAACTAGTGCGATGCAATGTGATCGTGTTAGCCGAGTTCTTAGTTAAGTCCATTCATCTAGCAGGTTGGGAAATCTGGTACACTTCACATATCAATACCCTAAGCTGGTTGCGAGGCCAAGACCCCCCAACGTGTGAGGCCAAGACCCTGTGATCCTTGATCTCGTCGGGTTTCTCATCCCCGACTTCAAGCACATGGGGAGTGCCGAGAAGAAGGGATCGCTCGCGGTCACTTCGGGGAGGCACGTCACCCTAATGTAGGCCGACAGCTTGAAAACAGTGTCTCATTCCACCATTCCCGGCTCACGAGATGGTGGATCGATTTCAATCTGGCTATCAATGGGCTATAATGGTTGTAGGGTGTTCCAGGTTCCATACATATGTGAGCAAACGGTGTTAACAAACAAGGTTGGTCAATAAGTAGGCTAGACCGGACGAGTCAGGTGAGTACGTGACGAACAACATCGGATGCAAGAGACTCATGTAGTCGGACTACTGTCGCCCATACGCACCCGCCCAATTCACGAGTTTAGTCTTAGGATAGTCCTACTAATGGGGCTACCGTCTCTCCTCATATTCTTAACCAATCCACGGGTTTGATGGTGATCCGTAACATGCCAACTATCAAGGTTATCACTAGCATAACAGCATCATGCTTGCATACAACTCAACATATGATTCAGATACTCCTAACAAGCAAGCTACATTATCATGAATAAGGTGCGTGTGAGTCGTGTGGGTTAGTGAGGAAATGAAGCACTTCCTACAATCTCAAAGAATTAAAATGTATAAGGGTTAATGAATCATACATATCATAAAGCAACACTATATGAGAAAAATCACGCAAGACATGAACATGTAATCATCCATTGTAACCTAATCATGTGAGAGGCATGAACAACATCATATGAGAACTGGACAAAACATACAATTACATACATTCCAAAACAAACATCTAAATCCTAAATTTCTCTAGATTCTCCAAATATATCATCCAAGCAATCAAAATCATTAGACTCATGGTATAATTGGTGCTAGGCCACCTAAGGATAATAGTCCGCACCTATGGATCATTGAAGATGTTAGGAAGCGATCTAGGGTTGACAAACTCGCGGGTCGATTCATAAAGATCGTGAGCCAAATGAACTTGCATATTAGGATTAAATGCATTTCCTAGCTCAACCCCAAAGATTACCAAAAAAGATGGGTGCTTACCTCCCCATTCAAATGGAAGTGGCTTGAAGTTGTAGATATGAGAAGGGGAAGGTATTTCTCTAAGGCTCCAAGCTTCCTTGGGCCCCACCTCCTACCACACACTCCTTTCCTTTCTTCTTCCTCTCTCTTTCTCCTCCTTTTTCCTCTTCCTCTTCTCTCTTTCTCTCTTTTCTCTCCTCTTTTTCCTTTCTCTAGGGCAAATTCGTATGGGGAGAGGGGTGCCCGAAAGAAGCCTCTTTTATAATGTCGAATTTGGTGCAAATGGCCCCAAGTGTTGGGTTTTTACTATACTAACCCTATGGGAGGGTTTTTCTACCCTCTAAGGCCCACTATGGGGTGTTGGAGTTGACACCCACCGTTGGATAGTTGGCCCAAGTGATGATCTATGCACAAACATAATCGGCCCGCCATTTGGACGCGTCGATCGATAGATATGATTAAAAGTCTGTTCAACAGTCACCGATAGTCGATCGGGGCCGCGGCTATACGGATATGAGAAGGGAAATATCCTTACTTCATGGGTAAAGTTTGGTCATAAACCGACGGTCCGAAATTCTCAACTTTGCATAAGAGTGGACGACTCAATTCACTTAAGTTCCAGCTCCTTTCTTTAGGGTATTTGTACTTCTCATGCACTCGTCCTTCGGCTCAAGTTAAGCGGTTCTGGGTACTACCGAGGCTCGTCTCCCACGATGGACGTTGAGCCCAATAAGATAGACATTATTCTATAGTTTTGAAACTAGTGGCCCACCAACGAGTGGTCTAGAGCTTGTTTGAAGAATCGGGGCATTTATGGAATGAATTAGGTATTGAGGTTTTTCGTGGGCACTGATTAGGGCTTGGATTAACTATGTTCATAGTGTGGCCTATTTATAACTAGTTAAAGTGGAGATTTGGTCATAATTAGCCATTAGTTTTAGGCTAAAAGAGTAACGGGGTTCATTTGGTCTATTAGCCAAGACCAGTGCCTTATCTGACTCGGCTTCAGTTAGATCTTTGATTTATTTATAATTGTCTTAATTAGTTAGCGATAGGTCGGTTAGATTTTTGGGCCCTATGTGAGTAAATCATGGGGCTAAACTTGATGTTCAAGTAATCGGGCGGATTCGTTGGTTTCATACGGTTGATTAATCGGGCTTGTGCGGTTCTTTACTGGTTCCACAGTGTATAGATTAACATTGAGCGTTAACGGTCAGTAAATGATAATATAAGTTAATTACTTCAAAAAAAATTAAAGATTTTTAGAAATCCAAAACAGTGAAAATCCAGGATGTTACACATTTTTACTGTAAAAAGTGGAGAAAAGAAGGTCAATCACTCGATCAACACCTTATCTTCATTTAACACAACATGGATACTATTAAGGTTCATTCAATAGGTGTCCTGAATGCTATCCTAATATCAATTGGAGTTGTGGCACGTGATTGCCACACCACATTATAATGCATGGATTTGGTAACCCGAGTTTAATACTCATTTTTCGAAATTCTAAGTGTTAACCTTCAAAGATAGCCCACATCTCACCATAATTTTTTTTAAAGTATTGCAATGGAAAAATAACAATTCAAGTATATAAGAAAAATCTAAATATCTATTCCAGAATATTCAAGTAGTTACCCTAGATAGTTTATACAAACTAATGACTCTAGACAAACAAATTCAAAAGAATATACTATAGCAAATATGAAATACAACTAAAAATTAATAAATTTAAATTGGAAGATCAAATGGCTCCTCGTGCTCCACATGACCGTTAACCTGCACATCATCCACGTATCTTGCATCAATTGAATATGTTTTGATAGTGTCAATGGCTATCCCAATGAGGTATACCCTCAATATTATCAAAGCATCATAATAGCTAAGAGTAATATTTAAATAAAACTCAAGAAATTATAATATTCAAAGTATACTTCATAAGTATAGAATACAAGAATGTAAAATTTACACTTCATAAATAGAATATAAGAGGATACAACCTGCAATTTAGAAAAGGACACAATTCATATTTTTCAAGTAACAGTTTAATGAACCATAATATCTAAATTACAAGTTACAACTCACAAGTACAACGCCAACTACACATTCAATTCAAAGTATAATATAAGGAGATATAATCCTCTCTGCACCAATATAACACAAACCACCACAATATTCAATTGTCAATTCAATCTTAATTAGTACATAAAAGTATGAATGCAATTAGCCTAAGGGTGCACATCTAATTGAACAAATTAATGAACCTTTCAAATAGTTGACCCAATCATGTAAAAGATTGGGCCTTTCATACAGTCGACCCATTCAAGATGCAAAAAGGGTAATTCGAATAGTACACTGGTTTTTCAATTTGTCAACCAGGCATCCGATAATACCCATGTGTCATGTACGCATGATTAAGTTAACCGTTATTAGTCTAATCCACAAACATCGCATCAAAGAAGCTCAAATGTCGCTATGGGGGCCGTTACCTAGCATAGGCTAACAACTCAAGCATAGTATCCCATACCACCATCCCCGGCTTATGAGACTTTAGCAAGTACAATTAAAATACACTTAAAATGTTAAAAATAATTATTGAAATACAATAAAATCAAGATATTGTATTTATGTAAACTTCTATAACTAGTAGTCACTCATGATTCAACACGTTAACATTACCATCATAAGCCCAAATATATTTTCAACAAAAAGAATCCCCCAAAGCCACATTGGTACCAAGTTTATCCAAGGACACAATAAAAAATTACAAACCATAAGCCATAAGGCACAAATCATCCACGAGATGGTAAGTTTACAACCAAATACATTTAATCTATTCATAACTGGCCACTAGTTCAAAGAACCTCTAATACATATCCATCAACACACATAACTATATTTCTAATATATTTCATTAACAAAAACAAATATTAAACCAACCATAATTAATTTAACCCTCTTAATATAAACAAACATCACTTACATTGGTATCATCGATATGCGAATAAGATATTCTGCTTAACTAAATTAAAGAGATAATTATACAATGTAAAGCATGTCAATTTTACAATGTACATAACAATTCATGCCACGTCCTAAAACATATATAGTGTTAAACGGAATTAGATCATTTATATAAACTAGATATGAGTAATAAGTCATTCATGAAAGACAAATGAGAGTAAACTAATCTAACTATTATAATAATGAAAAGCTTGAAGGGTGATCCTCACCTTACAAATTGAGTTCCAATCAAACATTGCTAGATGGAGAATTAGAGCTTCGGGATTCAACCTCACCCAGTACAATATCTTAACTAGATAGTGCTAAAACTACAATTAGACTTTTAGAAGGAAGGTGAATCCAAATATAGTGTTTAAAAGTTCAAATCACTACATTCGATTACGAGATTAGCAATCAATTATCCAAACTAAACTCTAATTAAGTTGCAATAGAAGACATTAAAGGGTAAATGACTCACCTAGTTATTGATTTCGGTCAAATCAACCCAAACGAACTCGACCGATGAAAATTCAAACTTTAGTTACATTACTGGACCAAAACCATTAAAAATCTGTTTCAAATGAAGGAAACTTAGTAAAACTCACTGAGTTAACTCACTATTGATGACTCTGCACAACTGAACTCAATGACAAACTGAGTTTAAACTGACATCTAACCTCCAAACTCAGAAGAACTCATTGAGTCAACTCAACAATACCGGATGAACCCAATTTGAACCTAATGCACCAACTCTCCTTGATTTCTTCTTCCTTCTACCTCCCCTCCTCTCAAATCCAATAATCATTACTAATGCAGACCCAGCCCAACTCAATGTCCAGTGAGTTAACTTGAGAGGACAAGTTGAGTCAGCAACCTGATTCTCCCTCTCTCTTCAATCTCTTCTTTCTATCTTCACTTCCTTCCTCTGTCTATCTTCTTCTTCCTTACTTTTCCTCATTCTCCAACCTAATAGAACAATTAACGAGTTTTTTTTTTTTTAAGTTACTTGCTAACACACCCCCAGATTTAGGTCTAACTCGGTCCAACCCGAGCCGACACACCCGACTGATTCCTTCTCCTCTTCTTCTTCATTTCTTTCATTTTCAATCCAACATGTTTGGAAAAACTACCGGACTCATCAGAACAACTCAGAAGATTGCTAAGTTAACCCGATTCGACTCAATAATTCCTAATTAAGTGCATAACAATTTTTAGTGTTATCTCTCTACTCTGATTTGGAATCTGTCCACATAAACAAATATGCCTAAAGCTATATTGAATAATTCTAGATTCTAAGGCCCACCAAATGATTGACTTGGATTCTGGATTCAATCTTTATCAAAACCAAACGACCATTGTGTAATCGAAGAAGATGAACTGACCTTAAATGATGGATTCCATATGATGACCTCTTTAATCCGCTATTTGTGAATGACCTTAATCGACCCTAGGAAGCTTTAAGATACATTGGGTCGAAGCTTGGATCATGTTTTCTCGGTGGTTCGTGAGATTGAAACTCACGACTCGATTCCAAAAAAATCACAAAGAAACATCAATGGACGCCTTCTATCCTTACAGTTAGGGTTTTAGGGATTCATACATCTCCTGGGATGGGTGTGAACGATCCAGATCTATTGGAGCTAGGGTTTTTAGGGTTTCTTCAGTCCGAGTACAAATGAATGAAAGAACCGAAAATATTACACATTGCTAGTTATATGCAAGCATTGGCTTGCTTTTCAAACCCTAATCTGTGTGATCTTTGATGGAAGTCTTAGATTGTTCTCATCGAACGGTCAAGATTGAGGGAGAGTTCTCTACACTCATTCGAACTCTAGCTATGCAAGAAACGCCGAAATCTTTCTGTTTTGGAAATGATTTCGCTTGCATGAAAGAAAGTTGCCTGCTTTTAGGCCCACTACTAGCAACGAATGGACGGTCAGGAATCTCCCTTATGAACAACTAAGATCAAGCCCCGAAGTGCTCCCTCAACATTATTAGGTTTCCTCCCACCGCACACATGAAGACCCTACTAGTTCTCACGCATGCATTCATGTGTACAACTCTTAGGGAGAAATCTTTTGATTCATTAGTAAATTTGGTCCAATCTAGTCTATCCTTTGTCATTCAATCCAGGGCAAGACTGGACAATTCTACTCGAGACATGATCGGTCTGAATGACTTTTTTTTTCTTTTATATATATATATATATATATATATATATATATATATATATAAAGATGAGCACACGCGCGGGAGCATGATTACTCCGTTTTTTAGCAGAAAAACGTAAATGACCCAGCTTCAAAACGTATATGCGGCCGTTGCTTGCTGGCTTCAAAGCCTATTAGTAAAACGCGTGCAGTAGTTTTGAAGCGATTTTGTTCGAAATTTGGCCCTGAGCATGATGGGCGGTTCAAATCGTCTCGGAGATAACGATGGTGGACCATAGATCAACAAACAACGGACGACTATTTGTTCAAATGCCCAAGGAGAGAGAACCTCTCTGTTTTCAAAAAAATGAAGGTCAACACCCGATTGACTAGCTGTTGGGTTTAGTGCACATTGGGTATGCCACCCTAGTGTGAAGTCTGTGGACACTCATAGTGTGCGGGGTCCCAGTGATGTGTGAACCAATCCACTCTGTCCATTTGCTTTGTAAGGTTTCATTACGACCTCTGACCAAAGATTTGGTAGATCCAAATCTTAGGTGAGTCATACTTCAATAATCTTGCCTTATTTGTGGATCTTCATCAATGTAATGGTTAGATTAAAACCAATTCGTGCATCAATGGCTAGTAACACTCGATGATTGAAAATACGGGATGTTACACACATGTACTATTTAGATAAGATAGACATTATTGGGATGTTGGTGAAAGCCTGATGAGGTGACGAGGAAGATCACCATCTGGCTCAAGTGTGTAAAACTTTGAATTCACCATAATCAAAGGATTTTTTTAAAAAAAATGCTTTATTAATATATCTAAAATGAAATTACAATGCCTTAAATAATAAAATTTAAATCCTAATTAAGAGTTTTAATTTGATCACTAAACCAAACTTATCTAAAATAATAAAATTTACTAAAAATAAAAAGTTTTAATTTAATTTCGCTAGATGATTTTTGGCATGATAAAAGGCAAATTCAAAAAAGAAAACACATACTAAAACTTTAAGATGAAACATACGTTTAACCTAAAATTTACTAAAAATAATAAAATTTTCAAAATTAACATTTTTGTATAGGAATGAATCGTTTTCTTGAAAAACCGAGTGACAGGTCCCTCTTATATGAGCTGTTGGCCTCAAATAAGTTGTTCCAATCAAAATTTATAGGTTATATATCTTGTAACGATATTCAAATAAAAAGTTGTGGTTAATTTACAGTTCACATTTCAAATGTCAATTACTTTGGATTTGGACGTGCTTGGGGCCTAATTATGTCATGTCCTATGTAGGATTGGGCACAAACTGGTGAACTACGTCGGCTTCTGTTCAGGCATCTTTCAGCCTTTCTTTGCCAAGAATACGTATGCGACCAAACTTATATTAGTGATTCGCATCAGAAGTGTTGGTCCAACATCCAAGAGACACTATTAAGCTGGGACATGTTATCACTATTCCAGAAGTATTATAATATTATACATGTACGTATACATGTATAATAATTTTAAAATATGACTTGATGAGAATCATGCTAGCAAGTCTCATGTATGATATTTTATAATTAGAGGGAGATTCCTTGAACAGTTGCATAAGCATGAAAGAGAGGGGGAGTACGGATTGACGACAGTACTCTTGTAGCACATCGGTTAATGAGCAAGACTTTCATGATCTGGCTGAGGGTGAAGGTTGATAAGCAGGCATCAACAAATTTCAAACTTGGCACAGAGAAAACTTAAATGAAACCCTCGAAATAGAGGGGCTCAATGTAGATGGTTGGTGGACCAAAAATTAAAATGATTTGATTTTCTATCTTGTTGATTGGTGGACATTGAATTGACGGTGAAGTGAAATTTAGCCAGCTATTAGTATTCAACAAATGCCCAGTAATCAAAGGTTGGGATCGTTCCATCAATCTGAATTTTTAATGATGACCTACCTACAATTTCTCATCCCCTGTTGCCACGGGAGCATCCGGATGCAGAAATAGGTCACATGCGTGTAAGATCAGATGGGCTAGTGCAGATTCCATGAGCTAAAATCAGGCAAGCATGTTCATTGGTGGGCGACGAAAATACATAGAATATGAACCATTGATCACTAATCAATCAACCTTTCATTTATTTTGTACAGATGCGGCCCAGATGATTATAATGTAAGCAAATTTCATAGATAGGGAATCTAAATCCTCTGATCATCCCACGAACGGCTCGGATCTCACACTATATGCCTACTTCACACGTGGGAAGCGAGTGTAGACAGAACTCCTTGTGCGCTAGCAAAACAAAGAAAATTATGAAAGTACCATCTTGGTTTAATAAAAAAAAGCTTAAACAGAAGAAAGGAACCAAAACCCAAATCTCATCAGACCCCAAATATCCGAAACTCATGTGATCGGTTACAAATGGTTGAGACCATCCCATGTTTTTTAAGTAATGAAGAAGAAACACAACAGGTGATTTTGTACACCTAGCAAGAATGCAAGAGAATCCCATTTGAGAATTTGAGTGTACCAAAAGCGAATAAAAAAGGTAGAAGGGCTTTTAGAATACATCACGTCAGATGACATGATGGATGATAGAAAAAAGGGATTTTGGAAATCAAGCTAAGTCAAGACATGTAGGTTGAGATGGTTGGGGCCCTCTTATTAAATGATTTTAAATCCCCTGAGGCACTAGTTCTTACGCGTTTTAGCTTTGCAAGACAGTGGTGTAACAGCTAGCTTGGGTTGGTGCGGGTGTACGTTTGTTCCTGTGTGTCCCAGGAAGCTGCCTCGTAGTATCCTATGTTTCTTTCGTGCACCTGTCTATTCAAATTTACACTTTTTTTTATATATATAAATAAAACCCAACGTATAAAATGGCACAGTTACTCTGCCGTAATGCCCATTTTACCCCATGGTCATGAAATAATGAAATAATATGATTGCATTGTACATCATATCTACATAGATATATAAACTTAGCTTCATATATATATATATATATATATATATATATATATATATATAACTGCCGTAATGCCCATTTTACCCCATGGTCATGAAATAATGAAATAATATGATTGCATTGTACATCATATCTACATAGATATATAAACTTAGCTTCATATATATATATATATATATATATATATATATATATGGAAAAGGTACTATGCGCTCAAGCTCATGGGAACTTTCCATGAGGTCGAGCTGTGTGGGCCCCACCGTGATGAGTGTCGAACATCTACCCCATCAGTCAGATGCACCATTCCATGGTGGGCTTAGGTATCAAAAAGCAAGTTAATCCGTGACTTTAGTGGGCCACACCACATACAGAAGTTGAGAGGGGCTACCCTCCATTAAAACATTCATAATCATTTGTTGGGCCCACAGAGATGTGGTTTGCAAATCCAGCCCATCCATTATGTGTGTCCCAATTGTATGAGAGTTCAGACTAAGTTTCAGACGCATCCAAATTTCAGGTGGCCCCACCAAGTGCTTTTATATATTTTACTCATGTCTTCACATGCTTTTAGATGGCATGGCCCACCTAAGTTCCGTATACGGCTTATTTTTGCTATATCACATAATTTAAAGGGTACCCATCAAATGCACGGTGTTGATGTTCGACACTCATCATAATGGGGTCCACATAGCTCGACCTCATGGGAAGTTCCCATGAGCTCGAGCGCATAGAATATATATATAAACTTAGCTCCATCTTAGAAGCCGGTTTCTCTGCAAGTTCTCGTAGAATAATACTATATGTGCTACAGTATACTCACCTGCTCGTAAAAAATTATTCAAATGCTTACTGCCTCAGTGCCTCCTGCCCCTGCCAGATGATAATCCGTTCAGGGAGGGATCTGTGGGGGCCATAGTGATGTGTGAGTTTTATCTATGCTGTTTGTTGATTTTTCCAGATTGTTTTAGGTAAGGAACAAAAATGAGGTAAATTTAAGGCTCAAGTGGACCACACAGTAGAAACTGAACGCTCACCGTTAAAAACTTCTAAAGATCTGCATTCGGATCAAGATGATATTTGGGTTGTCCGTTCTTCCAGGTCTGTATGACCTTACGAACAAGTTAGGTGGCAAATAAACATCACGGTGGCCCTTAGAAAAGTTTCAATGATGGGTATCATTATCACCACTGCTTCCTGTGTTCTGGCCAACCTGAGCTTGGATCTATCTCATTTTTTGTATCAATCCGTAAGATGACCTGAAAAGATGGATGGACGGTGTGGATGAAACCCATACGTTACGGTGGCCCCACATAGTCCCTGCCTGGACAGATTATTGTTCAGGCGGTGGCAGGACGCAATCCGCTTCCTTCATTCACTCGCTTGTACACTTCTTCTTGTGTGGGGCCCACCTTGTTCTGTGTATCCATCCAACCTTTTCATTAAGTGGGCCCCACCACGATGATATGTTGCCCCAGAAATCAGGTCTATATATGGAGTGATTACCGGGTAATACCTTAAAAAAAATGTGTGAACAAAATTCACGTGGCCTGCATGCTGGTTGGAATGGCTTTGATTCCTGGGATGTACAACTTCTACAGTGGGACACTTCACAGTACTCCTCACGTGCAACTCATGTGCAACAAGCTTTTATTCTACAAGTATTTGCAGAGGAACTGGCCTTAGAGAAGTGATCACCTGCAACCGGCTGCATGATAAGTTAGCAATGGGCCATGTAATTTCCGGCCAGCATGTCACATGTATAGTAATCTGACCTGCCCCTCCACGAAAATCACCTCCCTCATCACACGTGTACATTGAGTCGGATGGTTGGCTGCTCATTAATCGATGGTGTAGATAGCCTGTCGAGCGTACTAATGCAATTTTTTCGTCATGTGGCTTTCATGGTGGGGACCACATTTTCAATGGACCGGATGTCCTCCACAAGTGACAGATTAGTAGGAAGGAATTGGGAGGCTGATGGCCTAACTCAGTGTACATCAGCATATGGTGGGTGAGACTGGTGATCTTCATCGTGGCCCACCTTTTGGTTTTTGAAGGGTCCAAGTAGGCTACACACGGATATGCTGGCGGGGAAAAGGGCACATGCGTGCGGGATCCTGGACGTTGATAGGGCTATTAGTTCTGTGACGCGCTTTTCTAGAAGACATTTTATCGTGTGGAGGCTGTCATGGGAGACACCAAAGTCTTCAAAATCCACGTGATGTTTAGAGCCATATTATTAAAATCCACGCACCACACATGTCAACATGGAACGTGTGTGGAATCTAGGACGTTGAAAGGATGGTCCTCGCATCGGATTTTCTTTTTAGCCTGAGAATCCAGTCAGTCCATTTATCAAGTGGGCCATGTTTGTATAGAGAAATGAACGGTTAAAGAAAATGATTAAGCAAACGTCTTCTCTATTTACACCTACGCTTTTAAACAAATGACCCTTTTTTTACTGTGGGCAATATAACAGTATAAAGTCGTACAGTGTATTAACAAATGTGAGAGGAGGACACTTATCAAACATTGGGGTTTAAATATCAATTGCCGTCCCTTTCAAAAGATATCAATTCCTCTCTGTTGTCTTGGCAAAGTAACAATTCCCTTGTTTTCATCGAGTTAGATTAAAGTTGAGAAATGATCCAGTGCTTTCAGGGCATTGCAAGAAAAGTGATCTACGTAGCAAAAATCCACTTTGGACAATCCATTCAATCAATCCATACTGTCCATCAGGTTCACCATCCATTTCATGGGGTACGATATGAAAGACCCATTGAATGGATCATCCAGTAGATCCAGAAGGGACTCTTTTCTGTAGCCATCCATTTCCCAGTAAATGGATTGGATGGTTAGGATTCTCTAAAAATGTGATTATTTACAATTATAAGCAATCCATGATGGGAACCAACAAATAGACGATTCCAAATTGTTGGTGGGACTACTTTTATAGAAATGATCTTGCTCGTCCATTTTGTAGGTTATGGATCAGATGGTCCGAAATGCAGGATATTTTTATGGTAGCCCGTGAAATGTGTGTTGGACTTGATGGACGGTTTATAAGTATCAAATAAATTGTTCAAGTGTCCGGACGCAACCAAGAGTATTATAACTAACAGTTCTCTGAGTTCGATTCTCTGTGCTCTTAGAGCCCTTAAGTTATAGTGCTCCTACTTGCATCTAGGACACTTTGAGATTCCAATGGATCGATCTGAACTGTCCATCATGTGTAGTATATATTTGATATGTCCACCCTATAAAAATCACACCATTCAGACGATTCTAAGCATCTGAGCAATTGCCTATGAAATGGACGATCATGTTCACTTATGAAAAAGATAGGCCCAGTCACTAATTAAAGTAATCTGTTTGTGTGGCCTTATTGTGGACATCTTAACGGTTAAAAAGTATACCTTGATCAGACCATCCTAAACATTCCATAAATGGCTTGGAGAATAAATAGCCATAGATAATTTATTTAAAAAAAAAAAAAAAAAACAAGACTAACTTACTCCTGGATCAGATAATCTGATCAGAGTGACTTTTGCTAGGTGGCTCATGAAATGTGTGCTGCATTTCATGGACACTGGATCAATCGATTAGACTATCAAAATGACCCATTTCATGCGACGGTTGAGCTCGTAAGAATGGACCCCACCTGCAAAGGACTCGATTTGGCAGTGACCCCTCCACCACCTAGGTCAGTACTGATCATGCTGTGGGCTCACGATGATTTATGTGTTTTATCCTCGCCGATCCATCCATTTTGCCAGTTCATCTAATAGCATGAGTGCAAAAATGAGTCAGATCCAAATCTCAGATGGACCACACCACAGGAAACAACAGTGATTGAACAACACCATTAAAAGCTTCCGAGGGCCCTCTGTAATGTTTGTCTGCCATATAACCTGTTGATAAGGTCACACAGAACTGGATGAAGGGAAACACAAATATCAATTGGGTCTAAAACTTTTATTACCCTGAAGAAGAATTTAACGGTGGGTATACAATGGTTTCCAGTGGTGTGTTCCACCTGACATTTGTACCTGTCTACTTTTTGGACTCATGCCGTAAAAAATAGATGTACAACGTGGATAAAACACATACATGATTGTGGGCCACATAGCACCGACCAGTACCGACTCGGTACTGGAGGAATTCGAGTCCGGAAAGTACCATATAAACTTTTGGCCCCACCATTGTACAATACCCCTCTCTCTCTCTCTCTCACTGCAACCATCCGTCTTAATGTATCAGTCAAAGTATGGGGAAAAAAAAAGAAAAAAGAAAAAAGAAAAGGACATGTTTGGTATTTTGAAGGAAGTTAGGACTAAGGAGTGTGCAAGATCATCTGTCATCCAATCTATGAAATAAAAATACCTCAAAAATCCTTATTTTCAGGGTTGAATTTTGCCTTGAGCTGAGTTGGATGTTGATCAAAACCCGCTCTATAAATACCATCCGTTCCCCCCTTCCTACTTCTCACACTCCAACAAGAAAGAAGCTACAAAGAGAAAGAAAACAAGAAGCAATCACAACCATCCATCCACCGGTCCATCTTTCAATGGTGAAGAATAGCAACAAGAGGCTTCCTACTCCAAATGGCCCAATGGAGGGTAGTGCAGATACTGTCCAATCATCAAGTCTGCCCAAGCCCATGTCTTGTAGGAAAAAGCAATTCAAAGGAGTGAGGATGAGGAGCTGGGGCTCTTGGGTCTCTGAGATAAGAGCCCCTAACCAAAAGACAAGGATCTGGTTAGGCTCATATTCCACACCTGAGGCAGCGGCTAGGGCCTATGATGCTGCACTCTTATGTCTCAAGGGCTCTTCAGCCAATCTCAATTTCCCTATCACCCCATCAACCTACTTCCCAACCACCCTTATGTCACCCAAGTCCATCCAAAGAGTAGCAGCTGCAGCTGCCAATGCCACCACCACCACCACCACCACCACCCCATCATCCCCCATTCCCACTCTGCCTCCCCCATCGTCGTCATCTTGGCCATCGACATCGTGGGACACCCATGATGAGATCGCCACGTCATGTTCATCAGATTACACTCCATGCGCAATCGAACAACACCCGTCTCCCGTCAATCCCTGGATAGACTTGGATATGCTGCTGCAGTCGCCCAAGTACACGGATCAAATGCTCAATGCGTGTGCACTCTTCGGGCCCGCTGCGACGACGGAGGTGTTCGACGATGAAGCGGACTTTCGTCTGTGGAGCTTTTGCTGAATAATCTCCTTATTCTCTCCTTCTTCATATTGAATTGGATTTGTTGATTGAGTTTGATTTTAGAGATTACTGACTACGACGTGATTCCATTGATTGGTTTTCTTATTTGTTCATTAGTGTATGTATGTTACAAGGAACTCCCATGGAGCTACATTTTTTGGGTCGTTCCTGGAGTTTCTATATATTGCATATATATGATCTTAAATGTTTCAAGGAATTCAGTACTACGAGAAAAAAAAAAAAAACAAAACAAAACAAAAAAAAAACAAAAAAAGAAGAAGAAAAGAAGTACCATGTTATTCTTGTTATTTCTTATATTGGAATAAGATGAAGAAAGTGCACATCCATCCATGAAATCCTTTGATTCAACTACTGTAGGAAGTAGGAAGTATTTGTTTTCCTCCTTTTTCTGTTGTTTTGGCATTGGTTAGAGTCTAATATTGTGGCCATACATCATATGGGTTTTAGTTGCCTAAAACTGAAAACATTTGAGTATGGCTACTATAACATATATATGTAGCCTTTGAATTCATGGACACTATCAAGTTTAAAAACTTGAAAATACTCGATTCGAGTCTATGGTTCTGACTTGGTCAAAACTCGAGAAAAACTCCACTTGAGTCTGTGAAATGTCATCAAAAGTCATAAAACTCAAGACGACTTGGCACAAATCAACATTATTTATATACTCTATATACTTTTATAAGTATAAAATATTTACTAAAACAACTGGGAAAAATGCTCTTGTTTGTTTTCGAGCAACTTGCTTGAGTTTGAGTCAATTCGGCTAGGTTTTGAGTCAAATCGATTTTAGTGTCTTCAATCAATGATGAAGTTTTCTTATGAGAAAATGGATAAGCGATGCATTTCTTAGTTCTTTGCAGTGGAGTAAATACTCAAAGTGCACGACGAAGAGTTGTGTAGGTTAGGTAAATAAGTTCATTTGGGGCAACTTGGGGGTCATTGATTCATGGGGCCAATGTAGAAATGGTCCAATGATGTTGAACGGGCCATTTTCTTGTGGGCATTGGCATGGATGTAATTAAGGGTTAATTTTTCTGGAATCGAATTGACAGTTAATGATTTCATAATTAGGACATAAAAACACATGCATATACAATGATATCTACTAGAAAGTCACAAACTAAAAGTGAGATGGGCATGTAGCTTGAGTTATGCGAGCCAATGACTCCTAATATTCCTTTAAGCAATCAACAGCTCGGATTGTTGTTTCCACATCTTGGCTCACCTTTTCTCCAAATTTTCTCAAATGTGTGTTGTTGATGCTGTTTTCGGCTCACCCCTTCTGTGAACCTGGGACCTGCACAAGTAGAAGGGAAAATGTGACCCCGGCTTTACTAGGGGACCCTATGATGCTTAAGTTAGAATCTAGGTCTTTTTGTAAAGGTTTTTTTTAGGGAGAGAGTTTTTACATACCTTTTACCATGAAGGTCTTTGTATTTATAATAGTGTCGTACCCCATAAGGTTTCCATAATTAGAGTAAATTTCAATCTCTTGGGATCCGTAATCCTCAATATTACTAGATTTTCAGAGATCTTAATCTTATCTTGTGAGAATCTCGAGTAGAGATTCAGAATTTTACTAGATAACTTCCGGATATGGAGCAATATAGCTCGGCCGACTCTTATCTCTTCAACACGGTCGTGCCGAGACAAGTTTGACAGCTAATCTCTGCCTACTCTATTGGCCGAGTCAATCTTTGAATCGGACTAAAGTTCAGACGGCTCTAAGGCCGACTGATCTTAAGTCTACTTAGGCTTTCCTCTGTGAGGCTTTTGCTTGAGCCTTAAGGTGCACTTCCTCTCATAGAAGTTTCGCTTCATGACTCATGCTCGAACTACAGCCGGGCTAGGTGTCTCATCGTCCGAGCTACATTTCTTCATTCAGCGTTTTTGTGGACTTTGAACCTTATCTGAGCTCGGCGTCCAACAAGTCCAAGTTATTGTTTCACTATTCTTCTAACCATCAAGCCAACTCAAGGACTTATTATATTTTTCCCCCGACATGTGTAATACATAGTAGCTCTATGCATTTTACACGTGGAATAAGAGGGTCAGGAGTCTCTATTATTTATAGGTTTTAATCCATCTCTTATTATAGAAATTAAGTCTTATGTGCAGTTCCTTCATTGTACATGTTAACTTTTCATAATGTGAAGTTTTCTTTTGAAGCTTGATTTGATTTGTTAAAATAAAAAGAAAAAAAAATTTACTTCCCATGGAACTAATGTTCTGTTGTTGAGTCACTTTTTTCATGAGAATTTGTTGGAATCACAATTTCTTACTTCATTTATTGGAGATTAATAAGTTTAATTTTTCACCTTCACCCTTAAGAAAATCATTTTCCTTCTATGAAAGAAAATTAAGTTTTTCAAATGTCAAACCCAAACATGTTATTGCCCATCTTAATCACCTCACGTGTTACATGTGCTAATTACCTAGATATATCACCATGACATATGAGCTGCCTAGCATTCATCTTATCTTGCGCCCCGCATGTGTAACTTATAAGTACAGAGTTTCTCACATTTGCTAATTTGCCAAGTACCGTCCATCTTCCTTGCACACCCACATGTGCAAAGCAATCCACATGTGTTACTGTTCATCTTCCCTTGCACCCTCTTAAACTTCAAGTGGTCACATGTGCTACTATTCATCTCACGTACCACTGTCTCCGAACGTGGGCCTGTGGATGATTCAAGTGGACGCGGATTGCCTGCGACCACATATATACCGCATGACCTTCTTGTGGTCGAAAGCTAGGTTGGGACCACCATGATGTTGGTGACAAATCCACTATGTTCATCTACTTTTGGACGGCCAAGAAAGGTTCAGAGTAACTGTCCAGATGACGAGTTTATTGATGATCATCTATTATATGACGGTCCACTTACAGCAACAATGGGAAATGTGGGGACCACCTTTGGTCATTGACCTGTGGAGCTCATCATCAAAATTATTTTGCAGTATCTCCCATCCTCCATTGGACCCATCGTTAGAACGACTTGGATCGCAAAAATATGGGCCCCACATGTTCAGTTTTTATTCAGCCGAACAGCTGCCAATCCAGTGACTTGCTTTTCACACATGTCGCAAACGCGTCCAGGATCCCAACCTATCATCAGGCCATGCCTTGAATGGGCCATGCCTCAAAAGTCAATCTCTCTCGTAATCCGAACCAATCTATTGGAGAACTTTCGGGAAATAACGTGCATTAATTGTCATAGAAATGGTCAAGGTTTCTTCCTAAAAAGTCCACAAATCAAGGTGAGCCTGGAACTATGCATTCAGTGTGAATTTTGGTAGGTGGGCCATCTGACGTATGGCCTACTTGATGAGTGATTTGGATCTCATACGTGTAATTGTTAGAATCGGCCAATTGATGCAGTGTTTGACCGTTCCATGAGATGGGGCCGGATTGAGCGGCACCTTCTTCCATCTCGTGTTGCATGATCGGTGCCATCTACAGATCTACTTAGATGCATCTGGAAGACCAGAGTTGTCTACACCACTCGTTTTACCCAAGCTTGTGGGGTCAACCATATTCTCTAGGTAAAATCTACTCCATCCATCGGGTGAAAACCATTATTTGTACCGTAGATAAGACAATTTAATAACTTGAATGGGCCACAGCAATGGGAGCAATGTAAAATTGCTCCGAAAGTGCTAAGTTCACATCATGTGGTCCGCCCGAGTTTGCGTAGACTATTTATTTTTCCTTTTCATCCTGGTGGGCTGCACCTGATTGACGGGTTTGATGAAAATTATAGACCATGGTGGCCCACACAAAAACTTATGGTTGGCATTCCTATCCCCATTGTTACATGTGGTGTGGCCCATCTGAGCTGTGGTTCTATCTGATTTTTGGCCCTGGGAAATAAAGCCGTGCATAGAACCTGACACACATAGTGGATTTTACGCATACAACATAATGGGTCCCACGGATTTGGGATTTTTAAGACCGTTGTTGTGGAGGATTCCTGTCCGCATCTGGACATACTCTGGCCGCTTGATCATATGCAGGTACGTGCTGTGTCGGGTGGATTTGACCTACTGCTGACCATTTGTACAAGAAGTTGACAGAAGATGAAAGAAGACAAGAATGATGGCAGTCTTTTGTGCCACGTGTCATGTGTGTAGGACATCACATTGTCATAGATGGCCCAGATCATGATGATCACCTGCCGTGGAAGTCAAGCTGACGCAGCAAACAGCAGGTGTGGATCAGGCCAGCATGTGATCACTTGTCAAAAATATAAGAAAACAGGAATTCGTAGTGTACTCATCAGTCGAGTGTACACGGTAGGTGAACTCAGCTCACACGTGTAATTAGATACGCGTGTGAAGGATTGAGTTCACTCATCAATCCATCACTAGCGTTTAGATGCCTTGCATGAAAATCAGGCCGGTCTGATCATCAGATCTGCCAGACCCGTACATAGAATGTGGAGACTTTGTCGATTTCTCTAAACCGTTGATTCATATTTCACACGTGCAGGTTACTGATGACTATGCTGGCCTGTTATTGAGACAGTACACATGGGCATTAGGAATCGACCCGACCTGATCTTACACGCATTTGCCTTGTTTGCCACGTGTGAGAATAGTTCAATGTTGAGAACATGACCTCAAGGGAACAAGCAACGCACCTTGATTGTCTTGGCCGCATGTGGGTGGGCCCCATCATACATGGGCGATCACATGGTTTATCTATTGAGGCTAGCTTGACCACATCATTCTTTTGTTCTTATGCAGACAACAAGGTGGGTGCGAGTTCTCTTTCTAATGTTTATTTCCGAGAGCATTGAACTTAGCCTTTTTCAGTTCAATCGCATGATGGAGGTGGACATTTCTGAGATATGGTGGGCCATTCGATTTAGTGCCACCCAGTCCTTCCATAACTGCATCCCAGGGTAGAAGTTAATGAGATCCAAACCCTTCATTTAGTATTCACTGTCTCCAAACAGGTATGTGTAATAACCCATAAACGACCTTGATAGGGCAATCCGAACCGTTTTAAGTGGTGGCCTCGAGATGGATATAGAAACAGACGGTTCACTTTCGATGGGGCAAAAGTTCATTGTTTGAGCGCACTGGTGTGATTTTTGGACTTTTGCTCTCTCTCTCTCTCTCTCTCTTCAAGGAGTGCGACGGCGCGGATGATCTGGATTGACGTATACGTGTGAAAAATGTATGGAGGATCTGATGCCTGGTCCATCTAAAATGATAGTAATTATCCAGGTATGAATAAAATTCCCGGGGCTTGAGATGGTACAGGTAGTCAGGTGGTTGGATGATCTTGGCCGTTGATATGATGAGACCCAATGTCGGTTGACTATGCCACGAAAGTCTCCCGGATGGAACAATCGCAACCCTTTAATAAGTGTCCTGCAAAGGGAAGGGCAAGAAAAATGTACAATAGTGACCCGAATTCAAGGCCAAAGATCATGGACGACTTACGGACAACAACTAACCAGAGGAACGGCGGATTGCCCAAACTTTGGGCCATACATCGATTCCGGCTGGACACACGTACTCAGCGCAGGGTGACTATCCTGTTTACTTGCAACGTACACGGATTTCCGTTTCCCGAGGAAGTTCCTGCGCAAGGATGCTGGTTGGGACCCATCAAAATGTTTGAAATCGAATCTATTCAACGGTTCTGGTGGAAGCGGATTGGCTAGTGTACCTCACATCAGTTATATAGCCGATGTATTGAGTTTCGTGGGTCTGATCATGCGGTATGTGTTATATCCAAACCGTCCATCCATTTAGTGGGCTCCTCTTAAGGCTTGAGACTAAAATTAAGACAGATCTAAATATCAAGTGTAACACACTGCAAAAGGCAGTGGGGAATTGAATGTCTACCATTGAACGACTACGCCACTCATCAAGTGGGTCCCACATTCAAAACTCCTGTGCCCGAAAAACAGGCCGCTCTGCTCATCAGGCAAGTTGCGCATGTGCGCATGCACCTTTGGGGCGTGTTTGGGCGGTAGGATTAGAAAGGATTAAGTGGGATGGGATTCATCTGGTCTTGCGCCAATTCCACACCCAGTTTGGGAAGGATGGAAAAGCTTGGAATTAGATTAGATGGAATTGTATTCGTCCCTGCTGATTTCAGCAAATGTTAGTAAGTTGTGTAGGTCCCACCATGATGTGTGGGCTATATCCACACCGTCCACCCATTTTTCAAGATTATTTTAGAGTATGGGCCAAAAAATCAGGTAAATCTAAAGCTTAAGTGGACCCCACCATAAAAAACAATGGGGATTGAATACTTACCGTTGAAAACTTCTTTGGAGCCACATAAGTTTTGCATCTACCTCATTTTTAGGCCCATGTCATGAAATAAAGTTACAAAACAAATGAAAGGTTTCAATATAACACATGTACGTTATTCTCAATAATTTCAAATGGTGGTGGGATTCCATTCAATGTACCACTATATTACTAACAAAGCATGGCATTAATCTTATTCCATGACAATGGGATACAATCCCTGTCATGGGTATTAATTATGTTTTTTGAATCCCATCACACCTAATCCCTTCTAATCCCACCGCCCAAACAGGCCGGTGGGTAGGCTGTTCACCGTATTTTGTTCTATCCGTCCGTTTCTCTCCAAGGTAGGCTGACTTGATCTTTAACCAGGGCATGACGATGGCGGGACCCACTTGACAAATGGCCTAGGTGACCACTTCTGGCTGACAATGGGAGCCCAGATCTAGAGCACCGGTAGATGGAATACACCCGTCAATTTCTTGGATCCGTTTGGAAATCTGGTTGAGTTGGGATCAGCCATTTGTATGACGCTAAAAAATGAGCTCGTTGGGTTTGAGTGGAGTGATTGAAATTTTCACAATTGAAGTGATGTATTTGCAACACCTGGATTTGATGGGCTTTCCTACACTACTTAGCACCACAATGTAACTGAAGGGTTCAAATTCCCTCGATAAAGGTTTGAAAATCCACCACAGTTTAGATTACATCTAAAATCCTAACCAGAGTTGTACTAGACTATTAAAACTATTGGGCATATGATCCACTAATAATATTCCAAAACAACTGGATTTTCAATTGAATCACTATAATTACTTTAATGTGATAATCAATGCCTTCCAAACATTGTCCATTTAAATCAATGATTAAAAATCGTTGGTTAGTCACAAGGCATGATCTTATGCTTGTGGCCTATCTGAGACTTAAAATTTCATCATTTTTAAGCAAAGTATATATTTTTGCAGGCTTATTATAATCATTGTATCAAAAATTACATACATTAACTAATTAAAGATATCAAGTCAATATTAAGTTAATTAACCAATTATATTCAAATCCTTATAAATATACCATGCATGACTACTATTGGATTAAAGTTAGTTCCCAATTGAGTGTGACAAACAAAATACAAGGAATCCAAGGGGTTTTGAAGCCAGAGTTCTAAATCCACACTCCTAACAGGGTCTTTAAGGAGGCGTTTGGTGCATGGTATTAGATGGGATTAGGTGGGATAGAATTGCATTTGGTCCGTACCAATTTCACTCGGGGGAGAATGGAAAAGCTTGGAATTATATTAGATGGAATTGCATTGGGTCCCGTGCCTATTTCACTCAATGTTAGCAAGTTGTGTAGGTCCCACCATGATGTGTGGGCTATATCCACACCGTCCACCCATATTTCGAGATCATTTTAGAGCATGGGCCAAAAAATCAGGTAGATATAAAGCTCAAGTGGACCCCACCATAGAAAGTAACGGGGATTGAGTACCTACTGTTGAAAATTTCTTTGGGGCCACATAAGTTTTGGATTTGCCTCATTTTTAAACTCATACCATAAAATGAGGTTACAAAGCAGATGAATAGTTTAAATATAACACATGTGTGTTATTCTCGATAGTTTCAAATGATAGCAAGTATATCCATTCAATGTACCAATGTATTAAAAACATTGCATGGAATTAAGCATATCCCACGGTAACATGGGGCAATCATTGCCATGTGTGATAATTATGTTTTTTGAATCCCATCCCACCTAATCCTTCACAATGCTTTTGTTTGTGCAGTGGGATTTAGAAGGGATTAGGTGGGATGGGATTCATATGGTCCCGTGCTAATCCCACTCCATGTTTGAGAAGAATGGAAAAGCTTGGAATTAGATTAGATGGAATTGCATTGGGTCATGCCAATTTCATACGATTTTAGCAAGTTGTGTAGGTCCCACCATGTTGTATGGGCTATATCCACATCGTCCACCCATTTTTCGAGTTTATTTTAGAGCATGGCCCAAAATATCAAGTAAATCTAAAGCTCAAGTGGACCCCACCATAGAAAGCAATGGAGATTGAATACTGACCGTTGAAAACTTCTTTGGGGCCACATAAGTTTTAGATCTATCTCATTTTTAGGCTCATACTATAAAGTGTGGTTACAAAACAAATGAGCAATTTGGATATAACACTTGTGTTATTCTCAGTAATTTTAAATGATTGTGGGTATATCCATTCAATATACCACTGTATTACTAACAAAATACAGAATTAATCTTATCCCATGGCAACGGGGACAATCCCTACCATTGATTATAATTATATTTTTTTAATCCAATCCCACCAAATCCCTTCTAATCCCACCGCCCAACCACCTCCCAAGTCTTTTTTCAGTACACCTTGATTCTCGATCCTCTGCAGTCTCATGCGTCATGATTGATCCATGTCTTTGTCAGCAGCCGTGCTGCATTAAATGCAGAGCGTATGATGGTTGGTCCAATTAGATTTGATCCCGATTCTTGACAGACATGAGTTATTTCGGTGGGCTACATCAAAGAGCCATCAGGTACAAGCAATCCATAGCTTACGCACAGCACGTGCAATCTAGTCCATCAATAAGTGGGGCGCAACCTTGAAACGACCTTGTTTGACGTGGACTGACATGAACTCGATTCCAAAATAGATGCCGACAGATCCGAGGGTGCGGGAGTCCCTGAACCCTGTTAACCCGGCCCAAAGGCAAAACCGCCTAATGAGTATCCGAACCCCATTAACCCTGGTTAGGGAAGTCTAGCACCCGACCCCAGTCCACAGTCGTACCCCAACGCGAACGGGAAGCGGATTGGTGGGTGTACCTAACACCAGCTATACAGCTGTTGTACTGACATCAGCAAGTACCGTGGGTCCAATATTGAGGTATGTGTTATATCGGAGCCGGCCATCCATTTTGCGATCTCGTCTCAAGGCTTGGAAAGAAAGCCAAGACAAATCTAACTATCAAGTGGACCACACTAAAAAAAGCAGCGGGGAATTAAACGTCTACTATTGAAATCCTTTCTGGGTCACGAAAGTTTTAGATCAATATGAAATTTATTTTTCCTCTTCACCTAAGTTTGTGACCTTATTAACATATTAGATGGAAAATAAACATTATGGTGGGCTCTATGAATTTTTTAACGGTGAAAATTATTATCTGCACTGCTATTTGTGGTGTGGTTCAGCTGATCTTTGGATATGATTCATTTTTTGGATAATATTCTATAATAATCTCTAAAAATAGATGAACGATGTAAGTATAATAAATACATTACTGTGGGGCCCATGTAACTTTGATCTCCTTTGAACTGTTCGTACAACTCGAAGCTCGTGGAGCATAGTGCTTGTCTTTGCATGACACATACCTACAACAACTATATAGTTGTTGTGTGGTACACCAGCCAATCCACTTCCCATGCACGTTTTTGTACAAAGCCGATGAGGGAGCGGATTATATACTGAATACTTTAGTAGCCAAGAGTGGCTATTAAAGTGATGTGGTGAAATAGAATTGGTTGTACACTAAGAGTCTATTGCCTTACAATTAATGCTCTTCCCGTTAGAGCTCTATTAAATGTTTCTCTCCGTTTGGCAATGCATACGCTAGACCACGTAAGGCGGTAAGGGTAAATACCATTTTCAAGTCATTTCTTTTATTGGCTACTCCTGTTGAAGTGGCGTCACCACTTTCCGTGTGTGCCACCATGATGTGTGTATTATATCCACACCACCCATCCATTTTGCGAGATCATTTTAGGGCATAATCCAAAGAGTGAGAAAGATCCAAATTTCAAGTGTACCCCACCGCAGAAAACAATGGAGATTAAACACTTACCATTAAAACCTCTTTGGGCCACATAAGCTTTCGATCAAGCTAATATTTATGCTTTACCTTATTTCATGTCTTTTTTAACTTATAAAAAAAGTTGGATCTCAAATAAACATCATGGTTGGCCTTAGGAAGGTTTCAACGGTGGTTGTCAATGTCCCACTTTTTTCCCTAGTGGGGTCCCCTTGAACTTTGGATTGGCCTAATTCTTTGGCTCACTCTCTAAAATGATCTCTCCAAATGGATGGATGGTGTGGATACAACACATACGTCATGATGGGGCCCAAAGATCGTGGTGACGTCACATCAGCATGAACTTCCTTCACAACAAGCTAGGATGGGGCACACTATGATGTTGTGAGAAATCCACTCCATCCATCCTTTTTTCCATGTCATCTTATAATGTAGGCCCAAAAATGAAGCAGATCTAAAACTCATGTGGGTTGTACGGCCGGAAACAGTAAATGGGGGAATTCCTGTCGTTGAAAATTCCACGAGTCCACCATGACGTATATATGCCGGCCATGTGGTTCATGAGGTTATTCTTACAGGGATAAACTAAAATTATAAAAACATTACATAATCCAAAACTTTTGTGGCCGCTTGGACGTTTCAATGGTGGAAGCTCAATCTTCACCTTTTCCTACCGTTCTATTGGCCCCACCATGATGTATGTGTTGTATCCACACCATCCATCCATTTAGAGAGATCATTTTAGTGAGTGAGCCAAAGAATTAGGCAGATCCAAAGTTCAAGTGGACCCCACCATAGAAAACAGTGGGACGATGACTGCCACCATTGAAACCTTCCCCGAGCTAACCATGATGCTTTTTTGAGATATAACTTTTTTATAACTTAAAAAAGACATTGAATAAGGTAAAGCATAAATATTAGCTTTATCGAAAGCTTCCGTGGCTCAAAGAGGTTTTAATGGTAAGTGTTCAATCCCCATTGTTTTCTGCGGTGGGGTGCACTTGAAATTTGGATCTTTCTCACTCTTTGGATTATGCCCTAAAATGATCTTGTGAAATGAATGGGCGGTGTGGATACAATACATACATCATGGTCCAACAGGAAGAGCATTCAGCCTTATGTGGTCGAGTGCGTGCATTGCCGGATGGAGAAGTCTAAAAGAGCTCTGACGAAAAGAGCATTGATTGCAAGGCAGCACACTCTTGGCATTCAACCAATCTTAAGGCCTATTTGGCTGGGCAAATTGGATGGGGTTCGAAGATAGATCCCGGGATTGGCCAGGCGTGCCAAACAGACACGGGATCCCGATCCCAAGATATAGCAATCCCATGGATCTTAAGACAATCCACTAACATCACCATCATTACCTTCAGGGCCTGTTTGGCGGGGCGCATCCCATGGGATTAGGAGGGATGGGATGGATTTTAAGGTAATGGTGGTGGTGTCAGTGGATTGGTTTAAGATCCATGGGTTTGCTATATCCCGGGACAAGTTCATTGGGGTCTATTTGGCACGCCTAGCGTATCTCGGATTTTACCTTCCAATCCGTCAAACTAAGGGATGGGATCAAATTTAAGGCAATGATGGTGATGTCAGTGGTTTGTTTTAAGATCCATGGGATTGCTTATATCCCGAGACAAGTTCACCGGGTCTGTTTGGCTTGTCATGCATATCCCAGGATATCGCGATCCCATCCCTCCTAACACCGTGGGATCGGTCCGGCCAAATAGGCTTAGGGCCCGTTTGGCCAGACCAATCCCATGGTAATAGGAGGGATGGAATCCCGATATCTCGGGATATGCATGACGAGCCAAACAGACCCGGTGAACTTGTCCCGGGATATAAGCAATCACATGGATATTAAAACAATCCACTGACATCACCATCATTACCTTAAAATTGATCTCATCTATTGGTTGGACGGATTAGAAGGTAAAATCCCGGGATATGCCTAGCGTGCCAAACATACCTAGTGAACTTGTCTCGGGATATAACAATCCCATGGATCTTAAACCAATCCACTGACACCACCATCATTACCTTAAAATCCATCCCATCCCTCCTAGGGCCCGTTTGGCCGGGCGGATTGGAAGGGATTGGATGGTATTGGAAGGGATTGGAAGTTAAATCTCGGGATTGGCCGGGCGTGCCAAACAGACTGGGTGACCTAATCTTGGAATATAGCAATCCCATGGATCTTAAGACAATCCACTGACAACACCATCATTACCTTTAAATCCCATCCAATCCACCCTAATTCGTTCAAATTTACCTGGGACGTGTTTGGTTGGAGGGATTGGAAGGGATTAGAAGGTTTAATCCTGGGATTGGCCAGGCGTGCCAAACAGACTTGATATAGCAATCTTAGGATATAGCAATCCCATGGATCTTAAGACAATCCATTGACAACACCATCATTACCTTGAAATCCATGCCATCCACCCTAATGCCATTCAATCCCTTCCAATCCACCCGGCCAAACGGGCCCCTAATCTCATGGGATTCGCCCGGCCAAACATGCCCTTAAATCCCATTCAATCCACCCTAATCCCTTCAAAATTTGCCAGGGATGTGTTTGGTTCGAGGGATTGAAAGCAATTGCATGGTTTAATCCCGGGATTGGCTGGGCCTGCCAAACAGACCAGGTATAACAATTCCACATATCTTCCCACATATCTTGCACCAATCCACCGACACAACTATCATTACCTTGAAATCCATGCAATCCACCCTAATACTATCCAATCCCATCCACTCTGCCCGGCCAAACCGGCCCTTTAAGTGTTCAGTATCTAATCCGCTCCCAGCCGAGGAAGCTAATAAGAAGGAAGCGGATTGGCTGGTGTATGGTGTGCCATACACCAGCTATATAACTGCTGTAGGTACGTGTATCGCGAAGACGAGCACGGACGCTCCTCAAGCTATGAGTTGTACTAGCTGCTCAAAGAAGATCAAAGTTACATGGGCCTTACAGTATTGTATTTATTATATTTACACCGTTCATCTATTTTTAGAGATCATTTTAAAACATTATCGAAAAAATCAATCAAATTTAAAGATCAAATGGACCACGCCAAAAATAGCAGCAGGATAGTGATTTTCACCATCAAACAATTCATAGGGCGTAACGTTTATTTTCCATCCCATATGTTCATAAGGTCAAAAAGATCTCATATTGATCCAAAACTTCTCTTACCCAAAAAGGGTTTCAATTGTAGACGTTCAATCCCCCACTGCTTTTTGTAGTGCGGTCCACTTGACAGGTAGATCTGTATTAATTTTCGTCTCAAGACTTAAGACGAGCTCGCCAAATAGATGTACGGTTTGGATATAACACATACCTCATGATCAGACCCACGGAACTTGCTGACGTTAATACAGCAGGTATATAGCTGGTGTGATGTACACCAAGCAATCCGTTTCCGAGAGAGAGAGAGAGCGGGAATGGGGTTTTCCAAAGGCCAGCTGCTTGCGCGATTGCAGGTAATTTCTACCACATGTTTCTTCAATCCTCACCCTATCTTCAGAAATTTCACATTACGATGACTGCGATTTTCCTTTATCTACTTTCACTGTCTCAATTGCTGTTTTACTCCGATTGAATTCCACACACTGACTATCATCGATTTAGGGATAAACGATAATAAAATAGCTTTATATATATATATATATATATATATATATATATATATATATATATATATATATATATGCTTCCATGGAACAAACGGTCCGGTCCCAATCCGACGGTGTGAAACTGTCAAAAGTAGTGTGATTGAGGCAACTGATTTAGATGGCGTAAGATCATAGTCGTTGGATGTGAATTAGCGGCAGCAGTAATAGGCCTCATGTTGCCTGTGCAGTATCATGATGTATAAGTCAGGTCGATTAGACAATCCTAGCCATCCGATTCACGCTGTGGAAATTAATGGTCCAGATAAGTTTATTGGAAAAGAGTTCCAGTCATTAACTAGATAGTCGATTTGGTGAAATGAATCTTGGAATTGGATTTCTTATGTCTTCAAGAATGACCTTGATTGGACAATCCTAATAATCAGGGTTGGTTGGTTGGGTAAAAGAGACGGTTGTTACAGGAAATGCCATTGTTTGGATGGTTCCAGTCAGTGTGGTTTTGTCGTGATGGCCCATGAAGAGTGATCTGGACTTGATGGACGGTCCAGATTGGTTTTGGACAACCCATGTGTCTAATAGGCAAATACAACTCATTCACACAATAATAAATAATTTGGTTGAAGCTACTTGCATTGGATCATTTCCCATGTCAAGACGGAAGTTAATACGATGTAACCTGTGTTTTAACGGGCTTAGTATGGTGATTTTTTATGATTGAAATCTCTGTTATGTGTAAGAATATGTTCTACTCTTCCATTCAGGAGACAAGCCATAGCCACCTACCTACTTGGATATGTTTTTACTTTTGTGTTTGTTGGTTGGTCCGGTCTATTGCTCTTTCCTCGTGCTTATTTTGCTTTAGGAGGTTGGTTAACATGTGATTTAGGTCATGTGCAAGAAGTGATTTCTTTAACTGGTAACCTTGGGAAAACTTGAGAAATCAGTAAAGAATAAAGATGTAGAGATTGGATGGGGGAAGAAGGGTTGATTGGGTTAAAAAGCCGTTGGAACCTTGATAATCTTGGGCAGAAATCACGAGTGTGACTCCCAGCTTTCCCCCCCTTTTTTTTTTGGAAGGATGAATATTATTAAAAGCCCAAGGGCAAAACAGAAAACAAGAAACAAAAGCAAAAGCAGAAAAATAAGAATACGGCATCCCCTCCTAAGGGTCAATGATCCCATTCCCTTAATAAAGAAAACACTTTATGGGCAGAGGCAGCCGAGGAGTGGCGAGAATCCTTGAAGCACATCTTGTTTCTCTCCCACCAAATGCACCAAAACACGGCCAATAAATCTAGACAAGTTTTAATGCAGGGGCATTTTCACCCCGGGCTCGAGTGGGGTTGCCTGAGGCGGGCCCCACCTGTGTGAGGTGGGTAGCTCATGTGAGGCGGTACCCATGTGATGTGGGGCCCACGATGGGGGTTCAGCCGAGGTTCTAATACATGCGATGTGGGGGCCTAGGCTATGAGATAAATGGATTAATTCACCATGCTCCATCAGTTCGAGCTTTTAGAGCAAGTGGTTAATTGTCTTGCATCAAGTTTCTTCTATGTTTCCCTCAGACTGTGTTATAAAATACGTGATACTTGTGATATTTTTCAATGTTCCCTATGATATTTCCATATCCAAGGGTGCAATACATAGTGCTAGACTGATAGTTATTTCGAATGTTGTCAGACTAAACACAAATTTTGACAAAACAGACCGAAAACTCCACAAAATTCATTAAAATACATTAATAAACATTTCTAAATACATATCTTCAATATGGGCTTATAATAGGTGAATCGGGAGGTTCTTAGTGTGACTGACTCAGATCATTGGGCACAGAAACTGATACATATCAGTTTCAGGCAATACTTCAAACTATGATGCCAATTCCCTTTAGCAAAATGTCCAGAGATTTTAGGTAGAGTTTCTCCATCGGATATCTTTAATGTTGTAATGTCAAAGATGGGGTTGTATCTAGTTCCAAATCTTCATAGCCTATTTGAGGTTACTTTCAAGGTTGTTTGGAAAAAGTTTGGTGACTGGTTGCTTGCCTTACAAGTTACGACCATTCTACTGGTCTTGGGATCAGCTGGCACATTACTGCTAGTCAGAGGATATACATTGTTTCTAATATATGGACTATAATCCTCTACAACGCTTCTTGTTGGAAGTGCATGCAATGCAACACCCAAGCTCTGTGGGCCAATATATATTGTATGAGACATCCACTCTGTCCACCAGTTGTGATGTCTTGTGTTCACTGTACATAAGAAAATCAGCTTGATACAAAATCAAGTGGGCTAGACCACAAGGAAAATGTAAAGATATGCCTAAAACATCTAAATTCACTTGGTGAGGACCACCTGAGTTTTGGAGACATCTCTTCATCATGATATGGCAACACGGTAGCCCTAGGAAGCTCTTTATATGGTGGGCGTCCCATCCCCATTGTTCGCTATGGTGTGGCCCACATCTACCTATTTTGGGTCATGTCCTAACACGAGATGTCACAATTGAGGATGGAGTGGATGTCACACATACTTCACAATTGGGCCACAGAGCTTGGGCGGTGCACATGCTTCCTATGGCAGGTCTTTTAGAGGATTTTGTTCCCAAATGTACCTGTGAAAAGTACTTGTTTGCTTTGTATTTGTAAGGGTAATATTGGAAAGCAGAATACTAAACACATCGCTCTTTTGCTGTTTTTGACTTGTGTTTTGGGGTTAGTACCTCACTCATAGGGATGCGAGAACCGATCCGAGTAATCAACCATTTTTATCAAATCTGCCTCCAACCACTCCCTTGGCGGATGCCTCTTTCTGTTATGAAAAGCTGGGTTTCCCATTTGATCAATCAGAAAGCAAAAATAGGATTCTTGTTGTTCTAGAGGATCCAACTACAGGAGTACCAGGAATGGGAATCCCCATTGTTTGCTATGGTGTGGCCCACATTTGCCTAAGTTTTGGGTCATGTCCTAACTGATGGATGGAGTGGATGTCACACATACTTCACAATTGGCCCACAAAGCTTGGGCGGTGCACGTGCTTCCTATGGCAGGTCTTTTAGAGGATTCTGTTCCCAAATGTACCTGTGAAACGTTACCTGTTTGCTTTGTATTTGTAAGGGTAATATTGGAAAGTAGAATACTAAACACATTTTAAGAAAGTAGTTCCTATCCATTTGAGATCCCCTCACCCATAGTAACTTGAGAATTTACCTTCTTAAGAGGAAATTTAAACCAAGGTTTTGAAAAATGGATAAGTAACTGCATTCGTCATCTTGTTATGCGTTAAAGAGGTGAACCAATTGGGTTCCAAAAATAGGGTGTAACGCCTCGATATCACTCGATATGGGGCGTATCGGTACCACTACACACCAACGTAATGTTGCATGAACATTATGCCCCTAAGAACCCTCTTTTAAGTTTTTTTTTTTGAAAAAAAGAAGAAGAAAACCACATTTTTGTCTCAATACAAGATTGAAAGTGGGGATTTGAGTGTGAATTGAAGGCCCGAAGCGGTTTTGGTTGTTTCGGGGATAATAAAAAAATTGAGTAAACCACCACCTTTTTGCTTTGTTTCTCTTTTTCGTTTTAATATAAATTTCATATTTCTTCAAAAAATAAAAAAATAAAAAATGAGTAAACCACCACCTTTTTTTTTGTTTTTTTGTTCTTCCTTGTTTTTGTTTCCTTCAAACATAATAGGACCTGATCTACCAAATCATGCTTGATTTGTGTTCAATTGGGACCTATTTTAGGCTATTAGGAAGAAGACGAATAGGCTGATAAAAAAAGGGAAGAAGATGAAAAGTGACTATGCACTATTCATCTTTTTTCCCCCCCTCAAATTTCTCTAGGGAAATTTTGTATATAGATTAGGGACATGCATTGGTAGGATAAATCCCACAGGTTACATGAATTTTGGAAGTTTCTGGGCCATTCTAGTGTACCCAAATTGGGCTGGTGCTATTCCTTCAATTTTATTTTCCTCAAACACCTGGAGGGAAATATTGTATATAGATCAGTGTTTTCAGTAGTGCTCGTAGCATTTTAGCTACTATGCATACGTAATGTATGTAGGTAGTGCAAGCTACATGGTATTTAGCGTACGCTACATGTAGCGTGTAGTGCAGGTAGCGTACACTATCTGAAATCTCCTTTTTTTAAAAGTGTTTCTTCTATGTTAGTTCAACAACTATTTCAAAATGGTGGTGACTCGGGTAGATCCACCATTTGAAATCCTTTTTTATTTTATTTTTAAAAAGTGTTTTTTCTATGTTAGTTCAACACCTATTTCAAAATGGTGGTGACTCATCCCCATCACCTGTGGCATTACATTAGATCAATCCGGACCATCCAAATTGTGGTCCATATTGTGGATAGAGCACTTTGATCAATCTGGACCATCTAAATTGGGGTCCATATTATGAATTTGTTATGTTTCAATAAAACAAAGAGGTCACACTTAGAGATGTTTGAAAGCAAAGAGACAGAGACGTTGCTTGAAAATATGTGGTTGATGATCCAAATTCGCAGTTAAGAAATCATATAGGAATTATGCATTTTGTAAAATTTATCATATTTTTCTATCATTTTAATTAAAAAATATTACCCTATAGAGGGTCAAAGACTACGTTACAGGCTATTTAAAACACTGACATAAATTGGAGATATGCATATGATGTATTGACATTAGAGTATTGCATATTATAACTTAAGAGTCAGTTGCTACTCAGCATTCAACTTTAAACATGAATCCTGACATACGATATTCTTACCAAAGAATAGCCTGTTATGCCATCAAATACATGTCCAAAACAAAAACTAAATACATGGGCCGTTATAGGGACCTTTTAGCCGATACGTGGCCCATATCATATCGGCTAGGCTGGCTGTTACAGGGGCTGATACGTATACTCAAAACCTTGTTTTAAACCCGTTCCAGAACTTCAGAACAGCCCCCTCTGATCCTACGGCTACTTGTGAGAATATTAACCTCCCCATATGCACCAATTTGGTATGATGTGTGAGATCCGGGCCTATCATCTGAATGCACCCTGTCATGCACATGTTGTTTCATGAAGTCCATTAGCGTAGTCGGGGCGTCACATGTTTATGTCAAATGTGGACCATTGGTTGCCATCTACTCTCTTAGACATGTCACATGTATTTTATATATATATATATATATATATGTATATATATATATATATATATATATATATATGTATATATATATATATATATATATATATATATGTATATATATATATATTGTTTTTTTGTTTCCTCCATCTCTTCACATGTGCATTTCACGTGCCACCACCAGTATCTTGTAGTCGAGTTTCGTTGTTTGGTCAGAAATAATGTTTCTATAAGTCTATGTATACTTTGGGAATTTTGTAATTCTGTTTTTGGTGATTAATGGAATAGAAATTGTTTATTTTGTAGTTTATGTTTAGAACCTTAGTGGTCGAAAAAATTCTTCTGCATCGTTTATGCTTAAAAATGCACTCACGGGCATGAGTATGGGATTTATTTTGAAGTGCCTTTGTAGCTTCATCACATAAATAAATCAATATAGAATTCCGTTGCTAGAGGGTAAAACTAAACAAATGCAACACAAGCTTGTTGGGTATTGGAAGAGGAAAAGCTAGATGCATGGGAAAACTGACTGATAATCTAGGCCAGGAACAAGCGTCCCTTATCTATGGTCAGCACCCATTATGTGCATATAGGAAAAACTTTCGCAATACTTCAACCCTTTTCTCTTGATTTTATTCCAAACCAGTAGGTATTGGTGAGCCTGGTTTTATAAACCATATATATCTTAATCTTTGGACCTGGTTTTATAAATCACAGACGTCTTAATCTTTGGAACATACTTTGGTGAAAAATCCTTTAGGGCCTGCTCTTTTCCAGGTTTTCTTGTATATATTTATATCATGGAGGAACTGACATATCACTTGTGTAACATCTAGGAACTGCAAATTGATTTTGTTAGCTACAATCATCCTGTCGTGTTGACAGTTGAAGCTCAGGCAAAGCATGTTGGGCATTTGGGAGGTGGATTAAGTAAAAATTTACTTTTAAAGGTATTATGATATTTAATTGCCAAGAGTAAAAGCTTTCCCTTTCAATTCAATATTAAACTTTGTATCTTTTCCCATCTTTAGAAGATCACCACTTAACGCTTAGTTTGCTTTTGAAACGCAGGACAAGAAACATAGGTTTTATGTTGTTTCTGCTCTGGTGGGTACTAACGTGGATTTGAAAGGTATGCTGTTTGTTTTTTCATTTGGTTACCTCAGTTTCATTATCAAGTTTGGATTGGGGATTTTTTCAAATGTAATTGGGTTTTCCGAGTTTCAGCTGTGCTCACGGTGTGCTGTAACGGCCATTATGGGGCTGTAAAGGCTGTTACATAAAGGTAATGTGGCAACTGTTACACGCTATCGGGGTCGTAACGGCCTTTATGGAAAAAATTAACCATAACGGCCTCTTATGCCCCCCTGTAAAGGGTGTAACGGGGCCGATACATTTTTTCCAGAGTTCTTTTTTTTTTTTTAAACGGCCGTTACAACTTGTATTGTAAAGGTAACAGTTGTGGCCGTTATGGCCACCATTACTTCTACAGAATACCAGCTTCATTGATTTTATTTCTCTTTGATGATGTTCATGGGAGTTTTTAATGCTTCAAAGCTGAGCAGTTTTGTCACAGCGGCTTGGTTTAGGAAAAGGAGGCTTGCGCATGGCTCCTGAAGAAGCTTTGCAAGAGATACTTCAGGTGGGTATTTCTGATAAATTTTACTATTGTTTGAGAACAATTTCCTCTCACGACATCACAAATAAGTTGTTGCTTATGGAGGGGTCCATCCATCCCAGAGTATTTGCTGTATTAGGGTCCATGACAATAACGTAAAAGATAGAAAAATGAAACACTCTCATAACAAATTAAATTATGACAACACATGCTATGTGTAAGCAACTGAATGCTCTGTACCACAATGTGTTTCTATAGGTTAAGCTCAACGATATTGGTCTTGCCCTCTGAAACCATGTTTTCAGTTGAGGCAACCCATGATTTGATGGGAAAGATGAAGAAATCTGTAAATATAAAATCTCCTAGTGTCCTTGGTTTGATTTCCTAGGGAATTGAATGAAAGAATGTTGATATTGTGAACATTTTGAGTTCTAGAATGGAATATTCTATTATTTCTTTAAGCTTGAGCTTATAAAACATTTCCTATATCCTTTGACGCTTGACATTGATAATTTTACTGATAATTACTGTTCTTAATTTATGCTTGAAGTAAATTGTTCATGAAAAGAATTTATAATATATATATATATATTTTTTTGAAAGATGAAGAGATTTCATTAAGAAAAAGAGGAAATAAGAGGGGAGGCTGCTGAGAAAGCAGGCCTCAGATTACACGCCCAAAAAAAAGAAATCAGGGCCCGACAGATCCTTAACATTCAGAGCCCATTCAATGATAAGACGCTTAGCCGAAGACGCCAGAGACCCAGCCGAATTGGAGAGATTTCTAAAGCATCTATTGTTTCTTTCCCCCCACAGACCACCACACTGCTAGGACCACCATTCTCCAGATAGTAGTTTTCATCTTGCCAAAATACGTCCCGTGCCACGCAAGGAGGAAATGATCTGCCGCTCCCGGGAAGCACCAAAATATGTTAAAATTGTTCATAAACTTTGCACAGATGGAATGGACGAACTGACAGTGAGGCAGAAGATGATCTACGGTCTCTTCCAATCGCATACAACATAGACATATATTGGGAAGGATCATACCTTTCTTCTTAAGATTGTCTATGGTCAGAATTTTCTTTTTCCCTACCAGCCATCCAAACACAAGAATTTTCGGAGGGGCCTCAAATTTCCAAATAAAAGAACGATTGAAGTGCGGCTCAGATTCTTGCTTGCGCAGCTGATTGTAGAGAGAGCGGACTGAGAAGAGGGACGACTTTTCTGGTTTCCAATAAAATTCATCTTCTGAGGAAGTAGAGGGAGATGAAGAGTAGAGACCAAGGTATCCCGTATCAGTATTGGTTGGCGTAACGGTGACCACTGATACCGATACGGATACGGGGGTGTATTGGCGATACGGGGGCGTAACGGCCCGTAACGGTGCAAATTTTTTTTTTTTTGCCAAAAAAAATGAAAAAATATGGATTAAATCCGGAATATTCTAAGCATTCCAAATATGCATTCATTTATAAATTGGAACATGTTTATGGTGGTGTAACGGTCCACTCTTTGGTGAGAAGTTGTATCGGACTGCCTGATGAATTTATGAACCAGACAACCTGGTATTGGCTATAGATATTTTATATTTAATTATTTTACTATATAATATCAATATGAATTAATTAGAATGAATCTAATACCAAAATATCTCATATTTGTAGGTTTGGTGTATTACATACCTTGTGACTTGTGTACATTTTATCTCAACATACAATCTAGGGACTTTTATGTCCAATTATATAATTCATATATCTAACAAATTAATATAATTTTTCCCAATAAATCTTAAGAAAAAAATTGAAATTATATTCAAGTAAATAGTGTCGTTGATTTAGAACTGATTTGGTGGACCATTTGATGCCCTAAATCAATGTTAAATTCATGCAATCTATTGGCACTTATCTCACTAATGGATTGGTATATATTTATTAAACAGTGATAAATGAAAAATATGAAATGATCATATTTCAAAAAAACAAGTGTTTGCAAATTAACGGTGAGAATCATTTAAACAATTTAATTTTGGAATTGTGACTTGGCAACAATAGTGCCATAATTTAATTTATTAATTTTGAGTTAGTGTATGCCTCATGGACAATTTTTACGGCCATGTACATAGGGCCCCCCATGATGTATGTATTGTATATCAATGACATCCATCTGTTTTATCAAATTATTTTAAGGCATGGTCCAAAAGTAAGGTAGATCCAGATCTAAGGTGGACCACTAGTGGGTGAGGCCTTGAAATTGGGGTCCACCTTGATGTATTTGTATATCCGTGCCGTCAATCTATTTTGCCAACTCATTTTAAAGCATGATCCAAAAAATCAGGTAGATTTAAATCTTAGGTGGACCACTAGTGAATGATGCACTGAACATAGGACCCACCTTGATACATTTGTTGTATATCCATGCTGTCCATCCTTTTTGCCAACTCATGGTCCAAAAAATGAGGCAAATCCAAATCTTTGGTGGACCACACAATAGGGATTGAATTCCCACAATTAAAGTTTATATTATTATTATTATTATTATTTGTTAATATTATTTTTTAAGTTGTTAACTTGTGTTTTCCTTGATCCATGTCCATGCAACCTTGTCAACAGTTTCAATGGTAAATAAACATTATAGTGGGTCATAATAGGTTTTTAATGGTGGGCATTCAATCCTACCGTGCGGTCCACTTGAGATCCAAATCTACTTCATTTTAGAGACCATGCCTTGAAATGATCAAGAAAAACTGATGGGTGGCATGGATATATAATATAACACATAAATCAAGGTGAACCACATGCACAAAAACAATGCAAGTGCACGGTGCGGTCCACTTGAGATTTGGATCTGCTTCCTTTTAGGGACTATGCCTTGAAATGATCAGGAAAAATTGATGGGTGGCATGGATATATAATACAACACATAAATCAAGGTGGGCCGCATGCACTAAAATAATGCAAGTGCACTAAGCGGCATACGCTGCAGACTACTGATAAAATAAGGTACCTACGTGGCTGTTTTACAGCCACGCTGGGCGCAGATTAGCTACCTACAGGTTTGAGTAGTGAGACACGTTACTGAAGTGACGTTACCAAGTTCCGTGGGCCCCACCATAATGTATGTTTTATATCCACACCTTCCATCCATTTGTAGAGATCATTTTAGGGCAATATCCAAAGAATGAGTTAAATCCAAAGCTCCAGTGGACCCCAGCACAGAAAACTGTGGGGACAGTGACGCCCACCATTAAAAACCTCTAAAGGCCACGAAAGTTTTAGATCAAGCTGATATTTGTGTTTTACCTTTTTTCATGTCTTTTTTAACTTTTAAACAGGTTGGATTTCGAATAAAAATTATGGTGGGCCTTAGGATAGTTTCAACGGTGGGAATCACTCTCCCCATTGTTTTCTGTGGTGGGGTCCACTACATCTTTTTATCTGCTCAACTCTTTAGCTCATGCCCTAAACAATATCTCAAAATGGATGGACAGTGTGGATACAACACATACATCATAGTGGGGCCCACAGAACTTGGTGACGTCACTTCAATAGCCAACTTGCTACTAACCTGTCAGTATCTAATCCGCGTTCGGCCACGCCCCCATTCATTTTTTTCGAGACTGCGACAGAGGGAAAGAGAAATGAGAGGGAAAAATAAAAATAAAAAGAAAAAAATGAGAAGGAAAGAAAGAGAAAACGAGAGGGAAAAATGAAGAGGGTGGAGAGGGAGTTGCACCAGAGGGGAAAGAAGAAGAAGAAAAAGTAGGAGGAGGAGCTGCACAGCAGCGCCGTGATGAATTGCAGCAGCGCCGCGGAGAAGAAGAAGAAGAATAAGAGGAAGAAGAAGAAGAAGAAGAGGAAGCGAGAATAAGGTTAGATTTTTTTTTTTGTTTTTTCTTTAAGGGTTACTACCCATAACAACTGTTACGGGCTCGTAACGGCCGTTATGCCTTGTAACGGCCGTTACGGCCCCGTAACTGCCGTTTCGGTTCCATTTTCTGCACCTCTCCGTTTCAGCCCCGTATCGCGTAACGGTAACCGCCGTTACCGTTACGTATCGGCCGTTACGGCCGAAACGTAAGATTTGGGATACCCTGGTAGAGACATTCCAAAAGTCCTGTATAATCCGAAACCTCCCAGTCTTTTAGACTTCTTCTACAATTCCAGATGGACTTCCCCCCAGAAACGTAGAGGAAATCAGCAACAAACCCATTTTTAGACGTCGCGATCCGATAGGAGAGGGAACCTGAGTTTTAATTGTTGATCTCCTATCCAGACATCGTCCCAAAAACGGATTTTTTCACCATTGCTGAGAATGAAACCAATGTTTTTCCTTTTTCATTCTCATAATCTCCTGCCATATGTGAGTAACTTTGTTTAACGGTAACTCTTTCACCCACCAACCATCAGAACAGCTGCCGTATTTACCCCTGAGCCTCCAAATCCACTTTCCAAGGAGATCTTTGTTCATATCTTTAAGGTCTTTATCCCCTGCTCCACCATGGGACAACTGGGTGCAGACCTCTTACCAGTTAAGAAGATGGAATTTCTTACCTAATTAAGGTCTTTGACCCCTGCTCCACCATGGGATAACTGGGTGCAAACCTCTGACCAGCTAAGAAGATGGAATTTCTTACCTATTTCCTTTCCTTGCCAAAGGAAATCACGTCCCAATTTGTTGATCGACTTTCTAACCGTAGCCGGGCATTTCAGAAGAGACATGTAATAAACGGGCAGGTTTGAGAGAGCGACTTTAATTAACGTGAGACGACCACCGAGAGACAAATATTGACTCTTCCATCTTGAGAGAACTGACTGAAATCTGCAAATGACTTTGTCCCAAGAAGAAATAGGAGGTTTTCCGATGTATAGCGGTAAGCCTACAAATGAAGACGGAAGCGAGTCTGCAGAGCAGCCAAGAGATAGTGCGAGTATGTCCACCTCCTCACTTTCCATGTTTATCCCAAAGATCTTCGATTTAGTCATATTCACCTTGAGACTGGAAATAGCTTGAAAGCAGCGGATGGTAGTGCCCAAGTTGGTCACCTTCTCATTCGACGCTTCAGAAAAAATGAGGGAATCATCCGCGTATTGGATGTGCGTGATTGGGCGTGACAAGCCATTGATATCGATCCCACCTAGAAGACCTTCCTCTTGCCCTTTCGAAAGCATTCTAGACAAAGCCTCTCTTGCCAAAAGAAATAAGAAAGGGGAGAGAGGATTGCCCTGCCTAAGGCCTCTATTACTTTTGAAAAAGCCTTTAGGAGAGCCATTTAATAAGATAGAAAAATAGGCTGATCCTGTGCATTCTCTCATCCAGTCTCTCCATTTGTCCTCGAACCCCATACGCTTTAACAAATATTGAAGGAAGACCCAGTCAACATGATCGTAGGCTTTTTCGATGTCTAACTTGCAAGCGATATACTTCCGACCCGATCTAGCGCTAGAATCCAGAATTTCATTGGCACTTAAAGCTGTGTCTACAATTTGCCTTCCTGCAATGAAGGCACACTGATTTTCTGAAATTAGCTTCCCTATGACCTTTGCCAGGTGAGTAGCCAAAACCTTTGCCAAAATCTTGTAAGGGCCCCCCAACAAGCTAATGGGCCTGAAGTCGTTGGGAGACGCGACACCTGCCAACTTCGGAATCAACGCAATAAAAGTTGCCCCTAGGCTGGTAGAGATCTTGCCTTTAATATGGAATTCTTTGAAGAACTCTATGACGTCTGCTTTGATTACTTCCCAAAATTGAGCAAAGAACGCAATCGGAAAGACATCCGGTCCTGGGGCCTTATCAGCTCCAAGAGCATTTATAGCCCGCTTTATCTCCTCTTCCGTAAAAGGGGCTTCGAGGGAAGACGCTTCTTCTTCCGAGATAACATTGAAATGGATACCATCAAGCTTAGGTCTGCGCCACTGTTTTCCATTGAGAAGCGACCTGAAATACAATATCATAATGTCAGAGATGTCGTCTTTATCCTCAATTCGAACCCCTTCCACCAAAATACTGTTGATTCTATTATTTGACGCGTGCCAATTTGCCATCCTATGGAAGAAACGAGTATTTCTGTCGCCTTCCTTCAGCCAAGTCAGATGCGCCTTTTGTTTCTAAGAGATTTCTTTTTGAATAATTCTATTAGCGATTTCCTGAATCAGATGCACCCTTGTGGCCTGCAAATCTGGAGAGAACCTGCCTGATTCCATCTGCGCATCTAAGACTGACAGGTCAGTTAGGATCGTAGAAGAATCGAGATCCCTGTTTTGCATATCACTCTTATGATATTATTCATCTATGTACTAGTATTCATCTATGTACTAGTATAATAAGTATTTCAGAGGTCCATATTAAGCGTAGAAGTGGCGTATATGCTCTTTGCTACCTCTCTAGCTTTTAGGTTATATATCTGGCTGAAAAGGACACTGATGGAGGTAGTAAGAAAAGACTTGATTACTTATGGCCTGACGCCAGTGTTTTAAATAGCAGTAGCAAGTGATACAGGACGGTCTAAACTAGAATGCATGTGTGAGCACATAAATTATCCAGCAAAATAAACTAAGCAAATCAATTTAAATATTCAACATTCCACATCATAGTAAAGATAATAACAAATGAAACATGCAATGGTTGTAGACCATCATCACAATCCTGCGGTACCATTTTCAAATCATGCGTGGATTGGATTCGGCGAGGGATTGGGCCTCCCGTTGTTGCATGGTTTCAATCCAACAATCAATGCAGCTTCTTTAGTCCAAGAAATCAAAGGATCTCTGGAATAGAGACGGTTGGAAAAATTTGAGAGAGGGTTGGGATCAATTCTCAGATTTTCAGGGTTAATAGCAATAAAAAAAATACTAGGCATAAAAAGAGAAGAAGAAGGTTGGAGGGCTAGAAATATAATTTAGAAGAAGAGAAGAGATTATGAGAAGAGAAGAACTTACCAGAGAGAGAGAGAGAGAGAGAGAGAGGCACCAAGTTTTTATTAAAAACATCATTCGTCTTGAAGGCTGTCTTTCATTCATCACCGGGGCGTATACAGATTTGGTGATATCCACTCTTGAGATATATTTTGGAAACAATGGTGGATTTAGCCATCATGTCTAACATGTCATCAAGCCTAGGTATGCGAAACCTATACTTGACTGTGATTTTGTTGATGACTCTACTGTCCACATACATGCGCCAAGTGCTGTCTTTCTTAAGTGTCAGTAAAGCGGGTACAACACACAGACTCATGCTCTCCTGGTGAAACCTTTTCGCAGGAACTCATTTATTTGCTTCTTCAACTCTGCATGCTCTGCAGGGTTCATCTTATAGTGAGGAAGGTTTGGTAGAGTTGACCCATGGATAAGATCAATGGCATGTTGGATGTCCCTCATGGGTGGCAAGTTGGCAACTCATCCGGTAAATCCTCAAGGAATACATCTCTTTACTCCTCTGAGACTAGGGCTACCTCGTGGGGTCACTCTACTAGTACTTCTGGTGTAGCCTCTAGTCACTAAGGCATACACTGTCAAATCCTCAGTCTCTCTTTCAAACTCTTTAGCTGTGATGATGTGGAGAGACTTGGGTGTGGATTTCCTCACTTCTTTAGGCTCACTAGCCTTCTTACCCTTCTTCTGTGCAGTGTTTTGTGGTGGCATAGGATTAATTTTGATCTTCTTGCCGCTATGCATGAAGGTACACGCATTAGAACGGCCGTATATCGTGACGTCATTATTGAATAGCCACGGTCTGCGTAGGATGATGTGACCTACATCCATGGGCAACACATCACACCACATGTACTCCTTATAAGACCCGAACTTGATAGGTACAAGACATTGATGGGTGACAGGAAGGAAAGTCTTGTCTACCCATTAGACTTTGTCCGGGTCAGGATGAGGGGTGGCCTCTAACTTAGACGACCTAAGGTGCTAGTGGTAATTACATTCTAGCAACTCCCACTGTCCATTATCACCTTACAATTTTTCTCGCTACACTTGGCGATCGTGTAGAAGATAGTGTTGCAATGCTAGTCAACACTACTTCTAGTCTGGGCTAGCACACACCTGACAACTGCTAGTGTTGAATCATCATCCACCTCATCCTCATCACTCAATGATCCCACGGGTTGATATTCTTCGACTTCAGAGTCGCCACGATCATACTCGCTATCCTGGGAATTACCTATGACTAAGGCCTTTCCCTTGCCCTTAGTGTGACACTGAGTTGCAAAATGGCCAATATTCCCACATTCATAGCATTGCACATTCTGTCCTCCACCTAGACCAGCACCAAGGATGCCTTTTCCCTTGTCATCCCTAGGCCTAGGCGGAACATTCGCTTGCGCCCTGGGTTGATTACCAATGTTGGGTCTAGTTCCCCGAGAACTAGTCCCAACATTAGAGTCTCGGGAATCGAACTATCCTATGATAGGAGTCTTCAGATACTGCTCTAGTTCCTGCACCACTTGGTACATCTCGTCCAAATCTGTCACGGGACGAGCCCATGCCTAAATACACATATTTACATATTCAAGAATGAAAAAATTGCAAAAAGAATGCATTAAATTAGAAGTTCCATTTAATGGGAGCTAAAAGGCATGCGTTGTCACAAAAATCACTCAAATAGTAACCAAAATAAATTTATATAATACAAATGCAACTATAGTACAATAATTAAGATATGTAAAATTAAATGAACTAACAAAGCATACCTTTTTTGCCACCCCTCATCCTTACATGGAGTGATGAGGTGGCTTGTAGTCATCGTCTAAATCTTGATCGTAGGACCCACCTCAATGTATGCATTGTATATCCACGACGTTCATCTATTTTGCCGGCTTATTTTAGGGTGTGGACTAAAAAATAAAGTAGATACAAATTTTGTGTGGACCACGCCATAGGAAACATTGGTTAATGACCATTAAAAACCTTTTGTGGGCCACATAAGTTTTGGATCGAGCTGATATTTGTGTGTGTGTGTGTTTTTTTTTTTTTTTTTTTTTAAATTCTTTTCATTCAGGTCTGTTTAGGTCTGTTTGACCTTATCAATAGCTTAGATGGTCAAAAAATATTACTGTGGACCTTAGGAAAATTTTAATGGTAGGCATTCAACCACTATTTCCTGTAGTGTGGAAGACCTGTAATTTATATCTTCTTAATTGTTTTAAATCACGCCTTAACAAGTGGGCCCTATAGGCACCCACGCCACTGGTTCTGGGGTCACACCCAAGTCACACACTCTAATGAAGATTAGGTGCAAACTCACATGAGACGGTGTAACCCTTAGTGTGGGGACTACCTTGATGTTTGTCTTCTATATCCATGCTGTCCATCCAATTTTTAAGATTATTTTAGGGCATGACCGCAAAAAATGAAGTAGATCCAATTCTCAGTTAGACCCTACCTTAAGGAAAAAGTGGCGATTGTCCGTTAATGGGCTACAAAAAATTTGAATCAAGCTGAGATTTATTTTTTTCCCTTCACTACAGTCACGTGACCTTATCAACACGTTGGATGTCAAATAAACATCATAGAAACATTATGATGGGCCCAAGGATCACGTGACCTTATCCATAGTTGTATACCTTATCAACACGTTTTGGATGTCAAATAATTATCACGTGATCTTATCAACAGTTGTGTACCTTCTTAACATGTTGTATGTCAAATAAACATCATAGGGCCTTATCAACAGTTGTGTATCTTTACCGTCCATTCATTTTGGCAGATCATTTTAAGGCATCAGACAAAAAATGAGACAGATCCAAATTTAAGGTGGACCACATGGCAGGAAACAGTGGTTATTGAATGGCCACCATTAAACACTCATCGGGAGCTACAAAAGTTTCGATCAAGCTGATATTTGTGTTTTCCCTTCATCCAAATCTGTGTGACTTAATCAAATAGTTGGATGGCAAATAACCGTTACAGTGGGCCTTAAAAAGTTTTTAAAGGTAAGCGTTCAATCACCGCTGTTTCCTTTGATGTGGTCCACCTGAAATGTGGATCTGACTCATTTAACGGCTCATGACCTAAAATGATCTTTCAAAATAAATGGACGGCGTAAATGAAACACATTACATCATAGTGGGCCCACAGAGCAGTGAGCACTTCATGTCTCACGTGTGGTCATCCCGTGAAAGGGAGCTTCGGATGCGGGAAACCATTTTGGGGAAAATCTTCCGAAGCCCTCGAATCCTTCAAATCCCTGAAATTTCTCAAATTCTCTCCAAAATTTAGGAAATATCCACCCATCTATGAAAGATTCTTTGCCGAAATTGCCGCTTCTTTGAAATCTTTCATTTATTTGAAGAAAAAAAAGGAAAAATCGAAGTTTTTTTTACATACGGAAGAACAATGCACGGATTTCGACGATCGATCGACTGGTGTGCTACCTCCAAATTTTGAATCCTCTTTTAAAGGTATCGAAAATATCCTCTTACATGGATCAGAATGATTTTTCATCTTCTTCATTTTTTTAAATTTTTTTTTTCATATTTACGCACTCCCGAAATTTTCGGTGGGTTAGCTACAGCGAATTTATCGCCGATAACTTTATTTATCGTCGATAATTTTATTTATCGCCGAAAAATCGCCGACAATTGGAAGAGAAACGAAACTAGGGGGTTTCGGTATCGCCGGCTTGGCGACACCGATAATATCGGCGATATAAACGATTTGTCGCCGACAATTTGCACATTCGAGACCCCTCTCGGCATAATGTCTAAGAGCTACCTGATCCCTCCTTCAATCATCTCTATTCCCTCTAGTTCCTGCACCACTTGGTACATCTCGTCCAAATCTGTCACGGGACGAGCCCAAAGCTCAGGTTGAAGATCCGATTTAAGGGCCATCTTGAAACGCGTGAGCGTTACTTGAGAGTCTTCCTCAATGTCACACCACATCATGAATTCCTCAAATTTTGCAATGTATTCCGTGACTAGCATGGATCCTTGGTGTAAAGATTGCCATTGTTCCAGGAGCTTATGGCGATAAGAAAGAGGGAGATACTTCTCTCTTAGCATAGTTTTCATCTCACTCCATTGGGTAACGGGAGCTCCTCCCACCCGTTCAATCCTATGCTCTTTATTGGTCCAATACATCTTCGCTTGCCCCCACAAGCTTCATTTTGGCAAACCGTACTTGTCAGTTCTCTGACATCTCATGCCACTCAAAATAGTGGTCCATGTCAGCTAACCAATCAAGGAATGCCTTGGGGTCAAAGTGACCATCAAAGCTCGGGGCATCAATCTTGACATTCTTCATGGACCTCTCGTCAGGATCAAAGCGGTTCTGATGTGCCCGTTCTTTGCCCACATGCCCGCCATTGGTGGGGGTTTGTCTAAGGGCTGGCTCCTTGCCAACAACACCTGCTTGCGACTGCACATCTCCCCCAACAGTGGGGTTCTCCCTTTGGGATGCCTCTAATCGCTCAAGTCTAGCTTTGGTGGTGGTTAGTTTTTGTTCGATATTTTTGTTAGATGTCTCTATGGCAGTTATCTTTCGGAGTAATTGAGCAAGGTGATCGCTTAATTTCTCGTTACTCATGATGGGGTATTGGCCAAAACCCTTATCACTTCTAGTGAGCATACACCAAAAACTTGAACTTGATTTTCCTAAGCCCGACTCTTAACGTTTGAATAGACCTCAATATGGATGTATGATGTATGAATGCTGCAGATTTTCAGATTTAACTAGAATGAAAACACAAATCTGGAAATTTAGATTTATATCTCACAGGACAGTGAATATGAAAAATTAGGTTCGCAATTTCTGTGGCATGTAGATCTGGAATTATCTAGACAATCCTAGATGAAGATGAGAAAATAGATGATCCTAAGTTTAGATAACTCGATCTAACAAAAACCATGCAAAACCTAAAGCTTTGATACCAAATTTGATGCATGAGTAAGGTATCCCAAATCGGTTACGTATCCTGTTAGGGAAAAAACATGTTGGAAAAAAATAGCACCGTTGATGCTTACCTTTCATGCCCTTAAAAAAAAAAACAAAAAAACAAAAAGACGTAGGAACCTTATGTCAGCAAAGTAATTTTTTAGGATTTTCTTCTTCTTCTTCTCGAGCAGCTGCGGCTGCGGCTGCGACTGCTTCCTGTTCTTCTTCTTCTTTTTCCTCTCTCTCTCTCTCTCTCTCTCTCTCAATCTCTTCTTTCCCCCTTTCCCTCTTTTTTTTCTTTTCTTTCTTTCCCTCTTTTTTTCTTTTCGTTTCCCTCTCTCTCCATTTTTTTTAAAATTTGCAGCAGCTGACTGCTGTAGGTACGTGTCACGCAAAGACGAGCGCTGACACTCCTCGAGCTCCGAGTTGTACGAACGGTTCAAAGGAGATCAAAGTTATATGGGCTCCACAGTGATGTATTTATTACATCTACACCGTTCACCTATTTTCAGAGATCATTTTAGAGCACCAGCCAAAAAATGAATTATATCCAGAGATCATCTAGACCACACCAAAAATAGCAGCAGAGATAATGATTTTCACGGTTAAATAATTTGTAGGGCGCACGGTAACGTTTATTTTCCATCCAATCAGATCAGACCTGAGTGGGCCCCACCATAATGTATATATTTTATCCATATCGTCCATCCATTTTGCCACGTCATTTCAAGTCAGGATTCAAAAAATTAGTAATATCCAAATCTCAGGTGGACCACACCATAGGAAATAGCGGTTATAGAATGCTCACCATTAAAAATTTCCTAAAGTCCACTGTAATGTTTATTTTCAATCTAACCTGTTAATTGGGTCACATTGACGTGGATGAAGGGAAAACACACATGTCAGCTTGATCTAAAACTTTTCTAGCCCCCAATAAATTTTTAACGGTGAACGTTTAATTATTATTGTTTCTTACGGTGCAATCCACCTGAGCTTTGGATGTGCCTCATTTTTGGGCTCATGCCCTAAAATTATTTGGCAAAATGGATGGATGATGTAGATATAACACATTCATCACGGGTGAGGCCCAAAAAACTTTGACACGTGTGCTGCACTTTACATCTGAGTCCCTCCTAATTCAAGCCTTAAAAAATTGTACACGAGACATATATTAACTTGAAATTTGACAATTAAATTATGGACTGCAATTGCTAACTCACAATGCCAAAATCAAATTATTTGAATAGTTTTAATTGTTAATTTGTGAACTTTTATTTTTTAAAATAGGGCCTTTTGATTTTTTTATTTATTATTATTTTATTTTATGATTCACTATCCAGTAAATGTCCACCAATTTATAAGTGGGATAATGACAATAAATGGCATGAATTTGAGGATGATTTGAAGAATAAATTGGTCCTCCAAGTCGGCCCCAAATTGGCAACGCCATTTACCTGAATTTAATTTCATTTTTTTAAAGAACTATTGGGAGAAATGATATCAAGATGTTAAGTATATAAATTACATATTTAAAAAATTAAATATATGAATTTTGTAGTCAAATTCAAGTTACCTGGTTAAAAAATTAATTAGACAGTCCGATACAACTTCTCACCAAAGAGTGGACCGTTACACCACCATAAACATGTTCCAATTTATAAATGAATGCATATTTGGAATGCTTAGAATATTTTGGATTTAATCCATATTTTTTCATATTTTTTTGGCAAAAAAAAAAATTTGCGCTTTTACGGGTCGTTACGCCCCCGTATCCGTATCGGTTTCGGAGGGCACCGTTACGCCAACCAATACCGATACGGGACACCTTGTGCATGACAGTCTAAACTAGAATGCATGTGTGAGCACATAAATTATCCAACGAAATAAACTAAGCAAATTAATTGAAATATTCAACATTCCACATCATAGTAAAGATAATAACAAATGAAACATGAATGGTTGTAGACCATCATCACAACCCTATGGTACCGTATTCAAATCATGCGTTGATTGGATCCGGCGAGGGATAGGACCTCCCGATCTTGCATGTTTCCTTTGTTATTATCTTTACTATGATGTTGAATGTTGAATATTTCAATTGATTTGCTTAGTTTATTTTGTTGGATAATTTATGTGCTCACTCATGCATTCTAGTTTAGACCGTCCTGAATCAGGTAGCATGTTGCGTAGTGTTCAACCCTTTGTAGCATGTACCATAAGCTACATGATATTTGTATTTTTTAATTTAAAAATAGAAAAAATATGATAAATAGTAAGAAAAAACAAAAAACAAAAATATAAAAATGCCTAAAAGATAATTTATTTTTTCAAGTACAAGCATTTTCAAACAAGTTATTAATCATCATTTATCAAAAGCCAATTCACATACATAAACCAAATTAGATTATTATCACATCAACAAGTTTTTAAGCTAACTATAATTAGTAATGTTTAATTGAAACCACAAGTCACAAGTACGAGAAGAAATTAAAATCCCACAAGTCGAGAGTATTAAATGCAAAATACAAAATATAATTACCTTTTAAAAAATACAAAATATAATTACCATTTATTAAAAAAAAAAGAGCGTAGTGTACGCTTCATACGCAGCGCACACGCAAAATACATTACGCACGCTACGCTGCTACATACGCTACGTGTACGCTACATACGCTACGGCCCCTATAGCGTACGCTACAGGGAATTTACGCTATTTGCTAACGCTATATAGCGTTGTAGCTACGCTACACTACGGGCACCATTCAAAACACTGGCCCTTGATAGAGTGGCATGGTGGAACAAGACATGCGTAGCCGGTCCCAATTAATTGGGATAGGGCTTAGATGATGATGGTGAATTGAAAGATGTTGGAATAGTTGTCGAACAACCAAATCTTTTAAATACCAACTCATTAATTTGGATGATTTCAGCAGCTGCAATTGTACTAAGAAGTCATTATGCATCTCACTTAAAATAGTTAGATTACTTGAAAATGGGAAGAAAGGTTGCATCTTCTAAAAACTTTTCTAAAATACCCGTATGGGGTTTGGGCGAATGGCTAGCATCGTGGGTTTGTTCCCCTTAGACGCAAGATCGATTTACCTCCCTGGAATTACCCAATGCACGTGGTTTGCTGGTGATTGCGTGCATCTGCAGGGATTAGTCTTGCTTTAAAAAGTGGCGGGGACACCTTGTCGTCATAGAAAAAAAAAACTTTTCTAAAGGAGGCAAGAAAACAAAATAGGCAACTTTTGTTGTTATATTCAATTGTGCAGCAGTGGGTCAGAAATATTTTTCCTTTCTACCTCTTAATGATGCGTTTGGCTTGTGGCCATTCAAGAGAGGTGAAAAACAACTTGTGATTTTGGAATTTCCATTTTTAGTAGAATTTTCAAAAGTAGAAAATGGGGCTTTTTGTATTGGATAAAAGTGCTTTTTTGTATCCACACAAATATCCTTTCATGACTTTTGGAAATTCAACTGAGAGTAAAAATCCTAAAACTGATGAATTATTTCTCTCATGGCCTAAGTCGAGTGCAGCCTTAATATATTTTATCCTTTCCAAGTTTATTTCTGCAACGATGGTTTTGTTATCACCCGTATAGGATTATTTGGTTGGGTATCTTGACAGTGGCATTTATTTTCCCTGAGTAATGTTGCAATTGGTCTCACTTAACTGCATTGCAACATTGTTTTGCAAGGTGCCATTGGGATGTGTCACTCCATTTGCCTTAATTAACGAATCTGCACGGTATGTGTTTAACCTCTAATGTTGCGGTCTGCCTTTGATCTTTATCTTACGTGATTTGCTGTTTACATAAAATGTGACAATTTATCCATCCACATAAAAAAAAAATCATCATCATCATCATCTAAACCTTATCCCAACTAATTGGGGTTAGCTAAACGAATCCTATACTGCCATTCCACCCTATCAAGGACCAAATCCTCAGTTAAACCATATGTCACCATGTCCTTTTGGGCCTTCCCCTTGCCCTTTTAGGCGTAAAACTTGAACCAACTCACTCTTAATCGGTGCAGTTCTTGGTGTCCGCTGCACGTGGCCATGGCACATGGCCAAACCATCTACATTTACTTTCCCTCATCTTATTACATATTGGTGCTACACTGCTACTCAAGTTCCCTCATCATGAAGTGTGAAAAGATTCAGGTGCGGGAGCAGGGAAGCATATCTTTCAAAATGTTGGCAAGTATAAGCAGGTAGGGAAGTGGGAGCAGGATTAAGAGTTTGAAGCGTGATTTGAAATGGGAGCGGCACGTGGGTAGAAGGTTCATGCAACTGCTATCCTTCTTAATCTTGCCACTCATCCATCTCAACATCCTCATTACAGCTACGATCATCCTGTGAATATGTAGTCTCTTGACTGCCCTACCCTCTGTCCCATAAAGCATGGCTAATCTCATAGCTATCCTATAAAATTTCCCCTTTAGTGTCATTGGTGTGTGTCGATCAGATAAAACTCTAGAGGTACATCTCCACTTCATCCACCCAGCTCTAATTCAATGAGCAACATCCTCAATCTCTTTGCTCTACTGAATTATTGATCGAAGATATAAAAAATGGTAATTTTGGGCTACTTGTTGGTCAACAATCTTGACTTATTCCTACTTTCCACCCCTATTGCTGCAAAAATTGCGTTCCATATGCTCTGTTCTAGTCCGACAAATTTTATGACCTTTAGATTCTAAAGCATCCACCACAGCTCTAGCTTTGCGTTTACCTCCTCCCTCATCCCATCAATAAAAACTGTCATTCGTGAACAACATAATAGAAAAAAAAAAAAGACAAATTTTTCTTGCTCGTATTCCACTCTTCAAACTTCCGAAACTTACCTTGCTTCTATGAGGTGCTTTTGTTGCAACTGAATAAGTGGTAGTGACAGGCATCATTTGTTGAAGTGGCTGATGATTTTGGTTAGAATAACTTCATAATTTTGCCTTGTAGTCTTAAGTCATTAAATTGTTAGAGAGATGCTTCCATTACACCTTTCAGAAAAAAAAAGATGTTTCCATTACACTGTAACTTAGATTAAATAGGCAGTCTGCAATATGGTGTATTTATTGATTCTCAATGCATTACGTTTTTGTTTAGTATATTGATAATTAATTTTTATGGAGTTTTATATCTTTGTTTTGTGAAGAGCTGTTTCACTATTGTTGGATCAAGGATTCAAAGCTCAAGAACTCTGCTTTTTCCACCCACTCTCAAATGACATGACCATTTGTAAGTGAGAAATTTCTCTTAATATGGATTTTCTTTTGTTTTGCCTTTATTTATTTGTTGGATTTTCACCCTAAAAAAATGTTTATTGGATTTTCTTTCTTTCCTTCTTTTTTAATTTTTAATTTTTAATTTTATTATTATTATTATTATTTTTAATGAGTGATCGTGCATTTATTCATGTGTGGATGTATCCTGTGACAAGCTGGATGAGTGCTTGTGCTTATAGTGTGATGGGACCATTATAATATCTACAAATATAAGATCATTTGCAAATTAACCCATGTAGCCATCCGCAGTGGGATCTACTAGATGAATGTTCTGGATCACCATGTGGATGGGCAGAAGGGACAATCCTCATGGGCGAGTTCCTTAGCAACCAATTCTTGAATAGATACATTATTGCAGGGGAAAACTGGTTACTGTTTTTAAACTGCTGGTCTAGAAGCATGAATTAGTTGAAGAGAAACTACGGTAGGTGGATGAACAGAGCCTTGTAGATACTAAGTATTAAGTGGAGAAGGGACAGTGGGAGGCTGAATGGTCTCTCTGTTGAAGCAAAGAATTGAAAACCACCAGGTTATATCTCATGATTTATGATTTACAGAGTTCTAAAATCTACTTCAAGTTCAACCCACTAATCCTATTATTAAGGCTTGGAGGGAAAACTATGGAACCGTCCTGAGTCACCTTTATAACTTTGCTTGCTCTGTTGACAATCCAGCAGTGTCAAGCAGGAAACAGAAGAAACCAGAATTGTCAAGTATATCCAATTATTTATAATTGTTTGAACTTTAAAGGTACTTCTTGTTGAAAAGCTTTCCTGCTTGTTCTTATCAGGGTTTTGAACTCCGGTATTGCAACGTGTATTCATGTTAGATGCATCCTCAATGTGAATTGTTTGACATTTTTTTTTTTTTTTGAATGGTTTGACAATGTAGACCTCTAAATGCATATGAGCTTCTGTTGATTTTTGACAGTTTTGACTATTTTCATCATCATTGGCTGTTAAAACCACGTTCCTGGGCATGTTGCCTAGTTATCCTCTGAGCTAGCACACTGCTTGAATGGTGATAAATTAATGCACCAAGATGTGAAGGATCCTTCCTGATGCACTGATTCCATACAGGCAGTGCAAATTGGTTCAACGATTGAGTTTAGTGAACTGATTGAATCTACAGTGATGCCCAAAAGTTCCACTAGATTGGAAGTTCCTGGCCATCCTATGTTTGGCCCTGCTCTGAATTCTTGATGAATATTCATTTACTAAACTCTCTATTTATAAGCCACTGACCATAGTTTGGTATCTTTCAATCTGGGAGATTTTTTCAGCATCCCCCATCCACAACCAGGCCCATCATATATATGGTCCGGATCATTGAACCATGGGCCTCATTGTATGGACGGGTGCATCAGGGCACTATACTCATCTGATCCATAAGAACCTAATAATACCTTGAATTTAAAACATCGATCTTTTCTCCTCTATTAGGTTTGCTATTAAGAATGTTACTTATTCATGCTATACATGTTTGTCAGCTCTAAATGCCCGTGATCTTGACAAGTTTCTTATTTCAATTGGAAGACAGCCATCATATGTAGACTTGGAGGTGATTTATTTATCTTGTAAACGAGCAATTTTTAGTTTAATGTCTTTCTGCAATAATGTGAATAATGATGGCAATACTTTGTAGTAGGCTACACCTGTAGTAGGGAAGGATCAACCACCTGATCTTGCCGCTCTTGTTCCATCTGAGGCACCTGTTCTACCAGATCCATCAGAAAAGGCAATTCCTGTTCAACTTCCTACTGAAAGCCACATGCCTGTAAAGAATAAGTCAGCAGGCCTTCCAGGTAAAACCATTAAAAAATTGAAGATTTGATTTGGCACATTCCAGATTTGCTTGTTTCAAATGTCAATGGCATCATCAACTCTAATGGCAGAACTTTATTCCTCATCTGTTAGGCACCTTTTTCACGATTTGATGATTTCTATATTGCTGCATCTAGAATGCAATTAAATGATTGAGTTGTGTTTTAAGCACTGTTCGAAATATCGGTATCGCACAATGTATCGCGCCCTTGGGATATAGATACATATCGGTTATCGCACGGGATATTTCGTTTGTATCGCGTAGTTTATCGCACTTTTTGGGAAACATGGGGAAAATGGTTGAATTTTTTAATGAAACTTTGGGGATTGTTAAAAAGGCCCTTAATACACACTTTTAAATCATAACATCTCAAAAAAAAAAGATGCACATAATAAATTTCCTTTGTATAGGGTCCTAAGCTATGCGATGTTTAACTGAACTAACGCAACTATATTTAAATTGAATGCATGATATTTATAAATATATCAAAATCAGATAGATCCACCACTCAGATGGGCTACACCCAAGGTGTCCCGTATCGGTATTGGTTGGTGTAACGGTGCACTCTGAAATCGATACGGATACAGGGGCGTAACGGCGATACGGGGGCGTAACGGCCCGTAACGGTGCAATTTTTTTTTTTTTTTTTGCCAAAAAAATATGAAAAAATATGGATTAAATCCGGAATATTCTAAGCATTCCAAATATGTATTCATTTATAAATTGGAACATGTTTATGGTGGTGTAACGGTCCACTCTTTGGTGAGAAGTTGTATCGGACTATCTAATGAATTTATGAACCAGATAACTTGAATTTGACTACAAAATTCATATATTTAATTTTCTAACTATTTACTATCAATGATAGATATATTAGAATGAATGTAATATGAAAATATCTTACATTAGGTGTTTGCAATTATTTTTGAGGAATTTCTGGAACATACCTGTGCACGTGACTGTGATTCCTGTCTATGACCTGTCATTCTCAAGTCAAGAATATTAAAAAAATAAAAATAGTAGTGTTTGATATACTCCCCTGCAACTTGATTGGTTGTCAGGGGAGCTATTTTAAATACAAGTTCGGCAGTGTCAAGTGTGTGCTTGGCTTCTTGTAATAATACTGCTGTGAGCTGTCTGCTGCAAATACTTACCTTAATACAAATATATACTCACAATCACAAGTCACCATCAAAATGAAAATCTGCTTTTTTGTGGTTGCTCGACCTCCACATCATCGTCATTATCACCATCAGGCTAAGGCTGTCCAATAGGTATAGGTGCTGTATATCCATAATATCCAGTGCCAAAAGGAAATACTAGATCAACGAAACCAGAGGATAACCGATATTCACTAGGCAACGACTCTGACCCCGAGTAAGGATATCCATCGGTGCCCGTCGAATAACCATACTGGTGCCCATAATTAGGCTGTTGAGAATCTTGAGATTGAGAGTGTGTCTGCTGTGATGAGTAACTTGGATTTGGATCTGGATATCTATAATCATATGGATATTGATCGGGAGGACTACTCCAACACGAATGTGATGGAACAGGCTCAGTATAACCACCATAATCATAATCTAATTGACCATAAAAATATCCATCATAATAACCAAGACTATGAGCCTGCTGATGTTCCGGACCTCCCGGACCCGGTGCACCACTAGATGTACCCTCCTCCTGCTGGCTGTATCGTGACTCGGTACACTTACAAGTCCAACCTCATGTACTACCTCGTCGATGTTCATCAGCATTGCGATCTGTAGATGGCTGTATAGGGCGCTGAGCAACACCAGAAGTGCCAGCACCAGGGGCAGGGGGGTCATCGTCACCATCATCCGACACGGTCACGCTACCACTGCTCGTATTCTTTTATTGATCTTGAACTGTACCCGTACTTGGCATAAACGCCACCCCTCTTATTGGGTCCAACACATCTGCACGACTCTCTTGTTGCGCTCTACGTATTTCTGGGTCATCAATTTTCAATTCTTCACTATCCTCTTCAATTTGCTTTTCCCTTATTTCCAACTAAGGTAGAAGCGGGTCATCCTCATTATAAATATTGTCCAAGTTTATTGGACAGTAGTCTCCGTCATCAACACCTGTAATGCTCCTATGATGTCGTCACATTTTTAGTTTTATATTGTAGTACATGAAGACAAGTCTATCTAATGTTTTAGTCTGCAATCTATTCCTATTCTTTGAATGAATAAGCGCAAAACAACTCCAATTCCTTTCGCAGCTAGATGAAGATGTTGTCTGGCTTAAAACTTTTACTGCAATTTTTTGGAGAGCCTTCGCACTCTCTCCGAAATTAATCCACCATTTGGCTGGTTGCAACTTAGATATTGCATGCTGTGCAAGAACATCTCCAAAGCTACCAAGGAGATTTCCAAATGTATCTAATTCATTCAAAACCTTTATTTGCAGATCTAAGTCAGGCTCTAATCTCTTTATCACATTTTTAGCCCGACACGAACTTCATTATCCTCAACAAATGATTGGGCGTATCTATACCTAGGATTTAGATAGTAACCTGCTGCATGAAGATCGTGATGGAGTTGTCTTGTCCATCTCCTGTCGATCATCCTCCAATAAGGCTCCCAGCTTCTACAATTACGTTGAATTGACAACTTTGCCTTATCCATGACATCGTATAGGAAGCCCATGGTAGGTGCTTCATCGGTTTCAACAAAACGGAGTACCCTCATTAGTAGCTCCATCACCTTTAGGATCGACTTGACCCTCTTCCAATATTTGTTGTCCCGTATGGTGTTCACAACTTCAACCGGTGTCCCTGATGTCTTCTGCCCATGTTCTGTGTTGAGCCATTCTCGGGAAGCTAACATCTCACTCAACTCTCTCCTATGTTGGAATAAACTCTCTAATGCTATAAATTTTGTTGCGAATCTAGTCACCGCAGGCCTCAATAACTCTCGTCCTTTTGTGAACTTTCTCATTATTGCGACTACTTGATTATGGTTGTTAATAAACGTTGTCACTTCTCTCGCCCTTTCGATCATTTCCTTAACATTCTTCTTCTTCCCAATATCTTCCAATATAAGATCAATACAATAGGCAGCACATGGTGACCAAAAAAGATGTTTACTCTTATTCATCAACACATGTCCTGCAAGCTTATATGATGCTTCATTATCTGTCACAATCTGCACTATATTCTCCTATCCAATCTCGTCAACAACTTTATCCATTAGTCCATTAATATAACTAGAATTTTTTGTTGCCTCCGAGGCATTAATTGACTTGTGGTATATAGTTTCTAAGTGGCAGTACACCATGAAGTTGATCATGCTGCGTCTGGTTGGGCCAGTCCAACCATCACACATGATCGTGCATCCTCTGGCTTGCCTTATAGGTTTAAAGATAGCCACGTATGCTTTCACATCCGCATACTCTGCATCTGTCCATTTCCCCCTAACCTCCTTAGCCGTGGGAGCTTTTATTCCTTCACTTGCTTCTGTTGCTGCATCAATTACCACCTGCCAATGTGGAGAATTGACCGCGTTAGGAGGTATGTTGGCATGTATAAATAACTTTGCTGCTGCTCTACCTAATTTCTCAACGGAAGTTCTACTCCACATTTGTCTTATCTTCTTTTGTTTAGTTGATTCTTTCTTAATCAAGATTGGATCAATAGAGGGTCTCTTAAGCTCATTCACTTTTTCATCCAAACGTATAGGGGCATCACGTGAAGATGTCTGTCGTCGGCTCCCAAACACACGTCGTAACCCACCAAACCTACCTCCCCACCCCCACCCGCAGAAGCAGTTGCACTTCCAGTTGCACTCCCACTCCCACTCCCACTGCCCCCCCTGTATTACGCACTGACCCATGGGTGCCAAACATGCGCGACGTTCTTCCTCTTCACGAGCTAGACGCAAGCTCTCTCTCCTAGCTATAGTTATTTCCCAATTTGAATCTTCGACAGAATATATCTTCATCATAAACGCCGAAATATTCAGGACCGAACACCTCCTGTCGAGCTGCATCGAAAACATCGTCTTTCTTCTTTTGTACAGCAGTACGTTTACCCTTCGACTCATCCAGACTAGCTTGCATTAAAAGCATTATTTCTTTCGGTACTCTAATACATGCCGCAACTTGACCCTTTCGATGTGCCAAATGTTGTTTGAGATGGGTAATTCCACCAGTCACTATTCTATCACAATACTTGCACTTCATTTGGTGCCTAGTACCACCAACCCTCTCACAATGTTGCTATCCAATATCCTCACTTGTTGTTGGCCAGACCCAGACATTTCTTAGGTTTAAGTAGATACTAGATAATTAGATATAAATTAGATATGAGTATGAGTGTATGACCTATGTCAATAAAGATGATTTTATGTTCTAACCAGTGTTAGAAATATCAATACTATCGGCCGATACTATCGGTATCACACCACTGCGAGACGATACATCCCCGATAACCACCGGAAGATACCAAAAAATCCAAAATCCCAATATCGGCCGATATATCGATGATATGGCGAGATTTCCTCTCCATTAGAAAAAAAAGAAGAAATCGGAGCGTACCTGGCTGCAACGGTGATCGGAGGTGGGCCACTCGACAGGTAAGTAGGATTTTCTTACCATTTTCTTCAACTTCCCTCTTTCTCGGAGATTCCGGCGAAGAATCAGGCCGGATCGACGAACCACTCCTTTCGGAACGAGATTTGAGGGGACGAGAGCTTGCGTGCGTGAAAGACTCGGATCGGACTGCGTGGATGGCGGTGAAAATGGAGAGGGAAAGCGAAAGAGGGGCGCGACGCGGATGGGGAAAAAGGATTGCGTACTGAGTTACTCCGTGCGCTCTTATCGTACTGAGTAAACTCTGTAGGGCCCATTGTGGGGTTTTTTAGTTCATCCACACCGTCTATCCATTTTTCCAGATCATTTTAGGGGTTGAACCCAAAAATAAAGTATATCAAAATCTCAAGTAGACCGTACCAAAGGAAACAGTGGAAGTATTGATTTCCACCGTTGAAATATTTATAAGGCCCCTGATGTTTATTTGTCATCCAAACTGTTCATAATATCACAAAGACATGGATGAATGGAAAAAACAAATATCATCTTGATCTAAAACTTCTGTGGGCCCCATGAACTTTTCAACGGTAGACGTCAATTCAAACTGTTTCAGGTGATGTGGTCCACTTGAGCTTTGGATATGATTAATTTTTCGTTTAAAGCCCTGAAATTATATGATAAAACGGATGGACGGATTTGATAAAATGTGTGAATGACAGTGGGCCCCACAGTTTACTCAGTACACAGTGCCCAATCCGCGTCCGCGGATGGCTTGTTGTGGTGCATGGTGCGTTTAGTTCGTACGCTCTTATCGTACTCAGTAAATTCACTCGGGCCCGCCTTTAATGTATGTGGTCCATCCACGCCATCCATCCGTTTTCCCATCTAATTTAAGGGTTGATCCCAAATTTTATAAAAATCTAAGGTCATACCACAGGAAACAGTGATGATACTTATTTCCACCGTTGAAACCTTTCTCCACAGTTTTCTATGGTGGGGTCCACTCGAGCTCTGGATCTGACCCATTTTTTGGCTCATGCTATAAAATGATCTCTTCAAATGTACGAATGGTGTAGATAGAAAAAATACATCGTGGTTGGACCCACGTAACTTGGAGATGTCGTGCCCCCGTCTGTGACGGGTTCATACGTGATTGTGTACTCAATACGCTCTTATCTTTCAGAGTAAACTCTACTGATTTCCATCGTGATTACATGTGGTTTATCCACGCCGTCCATCCGTTTTTACTGATCATTTTAAATGTTGAGCCCAAAATTGAACCATATCCACAACTCAAGTGGACTAGATTACAGGAAACAGTGTTGAATGAACGTTGACCATTAAAAACGTTGTGGGAGCCATAAAAGCTTTGAATCAACCTGATATTTATTTTTTCCCTTCATCTGGGTCTTTAGGACCCAATCAACAGATTGTATGTCAAATAAACAGTACAGTGGGCCTTAGGAGGATTTTAATGGTGGATATCCAATCATTATTGTTTTCCTTTGGTGTGGTCCACCCGCGACTTATATCCCTATGATTTTTTACATCAATTCCTAAAATGATCCGTAGAAATGGATGAACGGAATGAATGAAACAAATACATTATGGTGGGGCCCAAAAAATGCCACGCTAACGTGAGTGCATCCATAGAAAGGACAACAGACATTTAATAAAATTTGACTATAGTGGAATTAAATGTCACTCGATCCCTGTATACGCAAGATTTCAGCTCTGACAAGTGGGGTCCATAAATCTAGACGATTGGCATGTTACTCCCACCATAGATAGACCGTGACCCAAAAAATTTCCTTGATAGGATAATCTTCATCTTATAATTTGTGGCCTACATATAAGCAGTTAAAAATATAAATATTAACAATGGCCCACATTCAACTAAAAAATGTCCCAATGTTGGTTGCTGGGCCTTTCAGTTTAGTAGATTTTTAGGCAACATCCATTCATGGTGGGATGCAGCTGTCATCACATCTTCCGGATTAGGAAAACTATGGGCCTAAGATGTCAAAATTAACAGCTTATCATATGTAATGAGGCATTCACACACCATATAATTCCTCTTTAAAGCATCAACGTTGATGGCACAGTCTAAAGCATTGGAAGAGAATGGGGTCACACACTAATAGTCTGCATTATTGGGTTCATGTTTGTGATGCCAATTAACCCAAAAACATTACTGCGGTCCTTTCAGTTAAACATCGCATAGCTTAGGACCCTATACAAAGGAAATTTATTATGCGCATCTTTTTTCTTTGAGATGTTATGATTTAAAAGTGTGTATTAAGGGCCTTTTTAACAATCCCCAAAGTTTTATTAAAAAATTCAACCATTTTCCCAATGTTTCCCCATGTTCCCAAAAAGTGCGATAAACTATGCGATACAAACGATATATCCCATGCAATAACCGATACGTATCTGTATCCCAAGGGTGCGATACATTGTGCGATACCGATATTTCGAACACTGGTTCTAACTAAACCCTAACAAGCTTCAAAACCTGTCCAATATAAGCAAATAAAAACATAAAGGCACTAATTCGAAAATAGAAAAAAATATAAAATGACACCACAAATCTGTAAAATGCACATTAACATGTTCTACTATGATTAATACATCATATTGTATGATTAAAACAGCAAAACATACATTAAAAAATGATTTTTCGAATTAAAAAAAAAAGGGCCAAAATTATTGTGTAAATAGAAAAAAATAGAAAAAAAATATAAAATGACACTACAAATCTGTAAAATGCACATTAACATGTTCTACTATGATTAACACATCATATTGTATGATTAAAACAGGAAAACATACATTAAAAAATGATTTTTTGAATTTAAAAAAAAACGGCCAAAATTATTACGTAAAAAGAAAAAATATAAAAAAATATAAAATGACACCACAAATCTGTAAAATGCACATTAACATGTTCTACTATGATTAACACATCATATTGTATGATTAAAACAGCAAAACATACATTAAAAAATGATTTTTCGAATTTAAAAAAAAGGCCAAAATTATTGTGTAAATAGAAAAAATATAAAAAAATATAAAATGACACCATAAATCTGTAAAATGCACATTAGCATGTTCTACTATGATTAACACATCATATTCTATGATTAAAACAGCAAAACATACAATAAAAGGTATAAATACCTATTTTTGACGAATTTCTGAAAAATGGCCCACCAAGCTTCGATTCAAGAAAATCTGTAATATAATGTGTTTTTATCTCAAATACCAAGCCAAGATTGGTCGAAAATAGTAATAGAAGGATTGAGAAACAGTTTGGAAGCAAGTGGTTTAAAAAAAATAGAGCTTAAAATGAAAAAAAAAAAGTGACCGTTATTCGACCGTTACGCTGCAAAATAATATTTTATCTATCCATTGAGATTGGATAGAGCCAAAATCAGATAGATCCACTACTCAGATGGGCCACACCACATGAAACAATGAGATTTGATGGCAACAATAGGTTAGTAATTAGGGGCCACCATGATGTGGACCTTCAATCAAAGCCGTTAATCAGGTGTAACTCATTAAAAGAGAAGGTACAAAATTCATCCTGATAAAAGAAACTCAGGTGGGCCTCACAACGTGAATTTTATCAATTTGGAAGAAGTTTTACATCGTTCCCATTGGTGTGGCCCACAATAGTTTTTTAATCAGGCTTATTTTTGTATGTACGGATCATCGGATGAACAGTCGATATTACATTTACAGCATGTTTTACCCTACAGAGCTGTGACTGTTTTATTCCCAGCATGTTTTCACTTCATACAGGTGTATATGAACATATCAACAAGTCGGATGGAAAGTAAATGACATGGTGGACCCTGAAGTGACGCACCAAGTTCTGTGGGGCCCACCATGATGTATGTGTTGTATCCACACTGTCCATTCATTTAGAGATATCATTTTAGGCCATGAGAAAAAGAATGAGTTAGATTTGAAGCTCGAGTGGACCCCACCACAGAAAATAGTGGAGAGTGACGCCCACCATTAAAAATTTGTAAGGGCCACAAGTTTTCGATCAAGCTGAAATTTATTTTTTCCTTTCTTTCATGTCTGTCTGAACTTATTAACTATAAACAGGTTGGATCTCAGATAAACATCATAGTGGACCTTAGGAAGGTTTCAACGATGGGCGTCCCTCTCCCCACTGTTTTCTGTGGTGGGGTTCACTCCAGATTTGGATCTGACTCATTATTTGTCTCATGCCTTAAAATGATATACCCAAATGTATGGACGGTGTAGATACAACACACACATCATGGTGGGCCCCACAGAACTTGGTATGTCACTTCAGTAGCCAGTATGGCTACGCAACCCGTTAGTATCTTCCGCGCGCGCCACGGGCGGGGAGACGGATTGACTACTCCCCCTGACACTGGCCTCATGGCTGGTGGTTGGTGCTCTGTGGGCCCCACCATAATGTATTTGTTTCATCCATTCCGTTCATCCATTTCTACGGATCATTTTAGGGATTGATACAAAAAATCATAGGGATATAAATCGCAGGTGGACCACACCAAAGGAAAACAATAATGATTGGATATCCACCATTAAAATCCTCTTAAGGCCCACTGTATTGTTTATTTGACATCCAATCTATTGATTGGGTCCTAAAGACCCAGATGAAGGGAACAAATAAATATCAGGTTGATCCAAAGCTTTTACGGCTCCCAAAACGTTTTTAATGGTCAACGTTCATTCAACATTGTTTCCTGCAATGTGGTCCACTTGAGTTGTGGATATGGTTCAATTTTGGGCTCAACACCTAAAATGATCAGTAAAAACGGATGGACGGCGTGGATAAACCACGTGTAATCACGGTGGGCCCAACAAAGTTTACTTAGTAAGATAAGAGCGTATCGAGTATGCAATCTCATATGAACACCCGTCGCACAAGACGTCACCAAGTTACGTGGGTCCCACGATGATGTATTTTTTCTATCTACACCGTCCATACATTTGAAGAGATCATTTTATAGCATGAGCCAAAAAATGGGTTAGATCCAGAGCTCAAGTGGACCCCACCATAGAAAACAGTGGAGAAAGGTTTCAACGGTGGAAATCAGTATCACCACTGTTTCCTGTGGTATGATCTTATATTTTTCTAAAATTTGGGATCAACCCTTAAATTAGATGGGAAAGCGTATGGACGGCGCGGATGGACCACATACATTAAAGGTGGGCCCAAGTTAGTTTACTGAGTACGATAAGAGCGTACTGAGTAACACACCACGACAAGCCTTTACCCCATCCGCCGAAGCGGATTGCGCACTGTGTACTGAGTAAACTCTGTGGGGCCCACTGTCATTCATGCATTTTATCAAATCCGTCCATCCGTTTTATCATATAATTTCAGGGCTTTAAACGAAAAATTAATCATATCCAAAGCTCAAGTGGACCACACCACCTAAAACAGTTTGAATTGAAGTCTACCGTTGAAAAGTTCTTGGGGGCCCACAGAAGTTTTAGATCAAGATGATATTTGTTTTTTCCATTCATCCATGTCTTTGTGATATTATGAGCAGTTTGGATGACAAATAAACATCATTGGGGGCCTTATAAATATTTCAACGGTGGAAATATTTCCACTGTTTCCTTTGGTATGGTCTACTTGAGATTTTGATATACTTTATTTTTGGGCTCAACCCCTAAAATGATCTGGAAAAATGTATGGACGGTGTGGATAAACCACATGAATTCACAGTGGGCCCTACAGAGTTTACTCGGTACGATAAGAGCGTACTGAGTGACTCAATATGCAATCCGATTTCCCCATCCGCGCCCCTCTTTCACTTTCCTTCTCCATTTTTACCCCCATCCACGCAGTCCGATCTGTCTTTCACGCACGCAACCCCTCAAATCTCGTTCTAGAAGGAACGGTTCATCGATCCGGCCTGATTCCTCGCCAGAATCTCCGAGAAAGAGGAAAGTTGAAGAAAATGGCAAGAAAATCGCACTTACCTGTCGAATGGCCCACCTCGATCACCGCTACAGCCAGGTACTCTCCGATTTCTTTTTTTCCTAATTCAACTTTTTGGGTTTTTTGGTGCGATATCGACGATATATCGGCCGATATCTGGATTTTGGATTTTTTGGTATCTTCCGGGGGTTATCGCGAGTGTATCGTCTCGCAGTGGTGCAATAACGATAATATCGGCCAATATATCGGCCGATGGTATCGATATTTCAAACACTGGTTTTAAGTAGTTCTCGGTTAAGTGCTTTCGTTGATAGCACTTTCACAGAAGTAGAAGCTACCTCAGCATTCTGGCCCAGGAAAAGAAAGCAGAGAAAATTATTCTGCTAAGGCACACGTGTGCGTGTGGGCGTTAACGTCCCCATCGGTATGGGGACGTTAGTAGAGTCCCCAAAGCTTCTAAATGCCGCGTGGGATGCCCAATCATCAAGTGGGACGGTTCATTCAATAGTACTATTACACGCAACTCATGGTGCAAGAATAACGCCGATTGATGATTGTAACCCTTTGAATGGGGCCAATTTGTTACAACTGTCCATTATTTATGGGCCATAGATCACATGGTTAGCATTATTAAATCAAGCTCTACTTTGGAATCATAAACAATGTAGAGTGATGTTTATCGAATGGATGTTTCAAAATGGTGGTCGGATCCAATGTTGTCAAAATCATTATTGTATCGCAAATCGTTGTAGGGGTTGAATTGTATCAAATCGTAGATTGTAAGATTTTTTTTTAATGATTTTCCTAAAAATTGGAAAAAAAATCTGAAAAATATAAATATATCAGGAAAAAAAAAAAAAGAACTGATCAATAATCCTTTTGCCATCAATACGCACGAAGTAATACCATATCATGATGGTGTTAAAGGATTCTTATCTTAAAAAAATAAATAAATCTTTGAAGAAATTTCCCTTAAAATCGCACAAGGATCATTTAATAATTAATGTTTTTTTTTTACTTATCTTTGATTGTAGAATCACATTGGAAAAGTTGGAAAGCTACATTTGATTTTGATGACCGATGAAAAAATATATTTTGATTTCTAACCATTGTTCACAACACATATAGGTCTACATGATCGTAACCATCCATAAAAACATTCCCAGACAAGTCATAGATCAATCTGGTGTTTCGACCAAGTAAGAAGTAAGAAATCAGAAAAAAGCTCCATGATTTAGCATGGAAGAGAATATATATCAATCTCATACAAAATACAAAATAGTTTTTTACCCTTTTCTAAACAATTCTTAAAGCTCCCACTAATTTAGAAACATAAAATGAAAGCCAAGTGAAGCTTAAAATAAAAGAGAACCAGTATAATTGAATCTTAAATTGTAGGATTCAAATTAGAAAGGATTCAAATCATTTTGCTCAAGATTCGACTCAAATCATAAATTGTAAATGTAGGATTTTGACAACTATAGTTGGACCTATTTTATCTCTCCTCACTCTTGAGTGTCCATTTCTCATGCTATTATTGATAGGATGTTTAGGATCATTTGATTGGTGTGATTTTTGTACCATGGCTTGCTCCAGATTGTATGAATGAATGAAGGGTTCAAATCAAGGACATGCCCTCCCATGTGTCATTTAAAAGCTTTGGGATGGTGGGGATGTTATCATAAATATATATAAATACATATACATATGTATGTGCATGCATACATAGATACATATATACATAGGGAAAAGGTACCATGAGATTGACCTCATGGGAGCTTCCTATGAAGTCGAGATCTGCGGGCCCCACCGTGATGTGTGCCTGACATCCCCATTGTGCATTTGGTTGGTTGCCTCTAGTCTATGGGATTTCCCAAAAATCAGCCATATTTGGAACTTAGGTGGGCCACACCATATGAAACCATGTGAAATCATGCCTAAAACATCTAAAAGCACTTGGTGGGGGCCCACCCGAGTTTCTGGAATGGCTTGAAATTTGGTTTGACCCCTCATGCAAGTGGGACACATACAATGGATGGGTTGGATGTTTGAACACATGTCAGTGGGCGTTATAAACAATTAGGAAGGTTTCAATGGGTGGGCATCCACTTTCAACTGTTGTCTATGGTGTGACCTAACGACCTAACAAATTCACAGATTGGCCTGATTTTTAGGCCCATGGCCCACCATGTAAGGGTGCATCTAATTGATGGTGTGGATGTTAGACACATCATGGTGGGGCCTATAGAGCTTGACCTCATGAGAAGCTCCCATGAGTCGACCTCATAGAATGTAATACCCTAGTTTTTCAAGTGGCCGACAATGCGTTTGTACGCCTTTCTCGGTTATCCGCTCATAGGCAACCTCTGCATCTGTTGTAGTACCCTAGTACCCCACATCTTTTCTGCACACGAGTGTGCATTATCCGGAGCCCCGGAGCATGACTTGAACTGTTCGTACGTAGTACGCACCTTGATGACCCGAACCTCAAAACTCGCGCATATCGACTGCCACGTCGCCCTGGTCGCGGAGGTACCATCCATTCGTTTGTGCGACGCTCTGTTTGTGAGATACGTTGCAGAGAACCAGAGAAATGCAAGTGCGTGAAGAACCTCGCGCGCACACACACACACACCCCTCATATGAGCTTGGGCCCATAGCCAATGGGCCATTCTAGAAAGCCTATTTCATAGCTTAGTCGAATGTGTCAACATTCTCCACCCACTTAACCCATACATCACCATGATGCAATGGTCCGCTCACCACACGCATCACATGCACATGACCCTCACCCCACACACACCACATGCACATTCTCCATGGGACACCTTGCCTAGAGTTCTCTCTCCTTGTGACACATCATCCTCCCATGCATGTGCCATAGCCATGCAAGGTCAACATACCCCACTAACTAGGGCTGAATGTTGGGCGGGTTCAACCCGACCGACCCGAAATTGGGTTGGGCTCGGGCAGGATGTATCGAGTCTGATCTCGAGCTTGGGCTATACAAACACCAACCCGATAAAACTTGGGTCGGGCTCGGGTTGAGGGCTTGGGTTGCCCGACCTAACCCCAACCTGATCAATATATAAGTTATTAATAAATTATAATTGAGTGTGGATAGTTTGTGTTGAAGGCACAGGAAATTCCAGTGTTGTTGGGTCTCATTGGTCCACATCATTTCCAATGACTCAAGCTAATAAGATATGCCGGATTTTTCTCTCCCAAATAGATTGCGTGCTACACAACTTGACTTTTAAAGAAATAGTCGTCCTATATTTTAGCTTGTCTATTTAGAAAAAAAATGAAGTTCTTTACTATAAATAACTATATATATAATTAATAAAACTATCGATACAAAAAATAAGACGTGTATTGAAAATACAATAGACTGATGTAATAATGAAAATATTATCCTGTATCCACTCGACCAACCCGACCAACCCGACCAACCCGACCGAGCCCGCTTGGGTTGGGCTTGGGTTGAGAATTCCCAACCCGAGGTTGGGTTGGGTTGGGTTAGGGTTGAGGTTCAAGAACCTTGGGTTGGGCTAAGGTTGAGCTCCAACCCGACCCAGCCCACCCAACTTTCAGCCCTACCACTAACTAATTAACCTAAGTAAACTAACCCCTTTTCCCTAACCAAGGGTTAACTCTCTACACATACACAAGAGGGGGCTAACCATGGTGGTTCGCCATTTCTAGTAAGAAAATTCCAATGAAGGAGGGGGCTAACCATGGTGGTTAGCCATTTCTAGTAAGAAAATTCCAACAAAGGAGGCTAGCCATTTCTAGTAAGAAAATTCCAACAAAGGAGGGCTAACCATGGTGGTTAGCCATTTCTAGTAAGAAAATTCCAACAAAGGAGGGAGAAAAGGAGAGAAAAAGAGGAGAGAGAGATAGAAAGAGAGAGGAGATGGGCCATCATTGGAGAGGAAGATCAAAGCCATCTATCCTTAAGGTGGATTTGATCTATTTCTTGTATTACTTCCTGTCTTTGCTTTATGCATATTAAAGTGGGCCCCACCATGAGATCATGGTGGTGTTTGGGTGGCCCCAAACCACATTTAAGTGGGCCACCCCTTTGAGGAAGTATGTGAATGAAATCCACCATTGAATTCCCATGGAGGCCCACTTCAATGTACGTGTTTTTACTTGATTCTCTTTTTCTGTGGTCGTGTTTATGGGGCCCACTTTCACATATTTTTAGGCCTCAAATGGACCAAACTTTAGGCCCAAATGGGCCCCAAAAATGACTTAAGACCCAAGGTCCAAGTGGGTCCAAGACTATGATATGCCCTAAAGTTCTAATGGAACCTGAAAATTTTGGAAATAAAGTCCCAAGGGTGAACCCTTTCTAGGGCCCACTTTGAGACACAATTGGACCTGATTGAGGCCCATATAGGGGTCTACATTGAGAAAAAAATGGCCCCCAACGGTGGCTTAGAATTTGGCCCAAATTGAACCTCAAAATTCTCAAAAATCAGAAAAATCAGGTGGACTGAAACAGTGGTTAGCATTGACACTCTTCTGAACGGCCTAGAGTTGTAGGGTCCACAAATATCTAATTGGTCACAAATTTTAAGTGATGATAGTAGACTTGATGGGGCATATATATACCAAATTTGGGGTTAATCTGATCTGTTTAACCCCTTCATCCGATTAATGCAATCTGAACCAGGTTTGCTGTTTAGTGCAGTGGTCAACACTGACACCCTTCCAAACGGCTGAGAATTTGTGGGTCCATAGATCTCCAATTGATCTCAAATTTTGTATGATGAATGTAGACTTCATAGAGCATGCATGTACCAAATTTGGGGTTAGTCCAATTTGTCTATCCCCTTTGTCCAACTAATGCAATTCGAACCAAGTTTGCTATCTAGCGCAGTGGTCAACACTGACACCCTTCAAAATGGTTGAGAATTAGTGGGTTCACAGATCTCTAATTGATTCCAAATTTTGTAGGATGAATGTAGACTTGATAGAGGATGTGTGTACTAAATTTGAGGTCAATCTGATCTGTTTAACCCTTCATCCAATTGACGCAATTCAAACTAGGTTTGCTGTCTAGTGCAGTGGTCAGCACTGACACACTTCCAAACGGCTGGGAATTGGTGGGTCCACAAATCTCCAATTGATCCCACATTTTGTAAGATGAATGTAAACATGATAAAGCATGTAAGTACCAAATTTGGGGTCAATTTGATCAGTCTAACCTCTTCATCCGATTAATGCAATTTGGACAAAGTTTGCTGTCTAGTGTAGTGGTTAGCATTGACATCCTTCCAAACGGTTGAGAATTGGTGGGTCCACAAATCTCCAATTGATCCCTAATTTTGTAGGATGAATGTAGACTTGATAGAGCATGTATGTACCAGGTTTGCTAACCCCTTAATCCGATCTGTCTAACCCCTTAATCCGATTTAGGGTCAATCCGATCTGTCTAACCCCTTAATCCGATTAATGTAATTCAGACCAGGTTTGCTGTCCAGTGCAGTGATCAACATTGACACCCTTCCAAATGACTGAGAATTGGTGGGTTCACATATCTTCATTTAATCTTAAATTTTGTAAGATGAATGTAAACTTGATAGAGCATGTATGTACCAAATTTGAGGTCAATCCGATTTGTCTAACCCCTTCATACGATTAATGCAATTCAGACCAAGTTTGTTGTGCAACGTAGTGGTCAACACTGATACCCTTCCAAATGGTTGAGAATTTGTGAGTTCACAGATCTCCTATTGATCCTAAATTTTGTAAGATAAATGTAGACTTGATAAAGCATATGTGTACCAAATTGGGTGTTAATCCAATCTGTCTTACCCTTTCATCTGATTAATGCAATGCAGATTAGGTTTGCTGTTCATTGCAGTGGTCAACACTTACACCCTTCAAAACGGTTGAAAATTTATAGGTCCATAGATTTTCAATTGATCCCAAATTTTATAGGATGAATGTAGACTTGACATTTAACCCTTTCATCCAATTAATGCAATTCAGACCAAGTTTGCTGTTTAATGCAGTGGACAATATTGTTACCCTTCAAAACGACTGAGAATTTGTTGGTCCACAGATATCTAATTGATCCCAAATTTTATAGGATGAATGTAGACATTATAGAACATGTATGTACTAAATTTGGGGTCAATTCGATTTTTCTCACTCATTTATCCGATTAATGCAATTCGTATCCAAGTTTGCTGTCCAACGTAGTGGTCAACACTGATACCCTTCCAAATGGATGAGAATTTGTGGGTCCACAGATTTCTAATTGATCCCTATTTTTGTAGGATGAATGTAGACTTGATAGAGCATGTATGTACTGAATTTGGGGTCAATCCGATTAGTCAAACCCCTTCATCCGACTAATGCAATTTGGACCAGGCTTGCTGTTTAGTGTATTGGTCAGTACTATCACCCTTCAAAACGGCTGAGAATTTGTCGATCCACAGATCTCCAATTGATCGAAAATTGTAGTATGAATGTAAACTTGATAGAGCATGTACGTACCAAATTTGGGGTCAATCCGATCTGTTTAACCCTTTCATCCGATTAATGCAATTCATACCAAGTTTACTGTATAGTGCAGTGGTCAGCACTGACACCCTTCAAAATGGTTGAAAATTTGTGGGTCCACAGATCTCCAATTGATCCTAAATTTCTAGGATGAATGTAGGCTTGGTAGAGCATGTACCAAACTTGGGGTCAATCCGATTTGTCTGATGCCTTCATCTGATTAATGCAATTCGGACAAAGTTTGTTGTCCACTGCAGTGGTCAACATTGATACCCTTTAAAACGACTAACAATTTGTGGGTCCACAGATCTCCAATTGATCCTAAATTTTGAAGGATGAATGTAGACTTGATAGAGCATGTATGTAGCAAATTTGGGGTCAATCCGATCTGTCTAACCCCGTTATCTAATTAGTGCAATTTGGACCAGGTTTGCTATCTAGTGTAGTGGTCAGCACTGACACCCTTCAAAACAGCTGAGAATTTGTGGGTCCAGAGATATCTAATTGATCCCAATTTTTGTAGGATGAATGTAGACTTGATAGAACATGTATGTACCAAATTCGGGGTCAATCCAATCTGTCTATATCCTTCATCCGATAAATGCAATTCGTACCACGTTTGTTGTCTAGTGCAGTGGTCAGCATTGACACCATTCAAATCGGTTGAGAATTTTTGGGTCCATATATTGCCAATTAATCCAAAAATTTGTTGGATGGATGTAAACTTGATAGAGCATGTATGTACCAAATTTGGAGTCAATCTGGTATGTCTAACCCGTTCATCCGATCATGCAATTCGGACCAGGTTTGCTGTATAGTGCAGTGGTTAGCACCGACACCATTCCAAACAACTGAAATTTTTTAGGTCCATAGATCTCCAATTGATCTAAAAATTTGTAGGATGAATGTAGACTTGATGGAGCATGTGCGCACCAAGTTTGGGGTCAATACGATCTGTCTAACTCCTTCATCCAAATTATGCAATTCGTACCAGGTTTGCTGTCCTGTGCAGTGGTCAGCACTGACACCCTTCCAAACGGTTGAGAATTTATGGGTCCACAGACCTCTAATTGATAATGGATTTTGTACAATGAATGTAGACTTGATAGAGTATGTATGTACCAAATTTGAAGTCAATTGGGTCTAACTTGATGGGGACATCACGCGCACACGTGCACACACACCGCCTCCTACGCATGTACGCCAGAAGGAGGACCCCACCGTCGATCTGGATCGATGACGACGTCCAGGGAGGGCCTCCTAATTAGGAGATGAAGTTTTGATTCAAAAGAGTGGGCCCGACAATCAAGAAAAGCCCACCATTGGATCTCATGATCGTAGCCCACTAGTCAGATTGATTTCATATTTTAGGTTTTACTTATTGTTATTATTTAGAACATCATGAACGCTTTAGATTTCTTTGTTTTGTTTTTATTTTAGTTTACTTCATCGCCGAGTAATAGGTTGCGCACATGGCGCGAGTTTTGGGGTATAGGGTTTTCCTATAAATAGGCACCCCTTGTAGTTCTTCTAATTCATTGAAGATTAATAAAAATTCTGCGTTTTCCTACTCTCTGAGTTGTGAAGCCTAATTGGGTGTGAAGCCCTCCCTTCTTCGAAGGGTTAACTACCGTGGTGCGAAGCCACATCTATCCTGATTCACCTTCATCTATCGCCGTCTCTATTACCCGTCTTAAACCATCCACCCTTCTCATTTCCCATAATCATCTGCGCTACAAATCTGTCCCTTATTGCATCAAATTCTCTCTCTTCAACAGATTTGCAGAATCTGGCCCTGCAGGAGGGCTAAAACTTCGACGGAGGACCACGCCTAGGCCGTACTAGGATCGACGTGAAATTTGGGGGTTTTGAAGCCCAAGTCTAGCCGACCAACCCCAAGGAGACGATTTTTGGGTATGTGGGCCCGACACACGTGCAGCCGATCACCAACGCATGTGCGTCAGGTCCCACTCGTGGTCCGCACGTGACAGTTGTCTTCTGGTTCAGGGTTCCCTCTCCTTTACTCTCTCATATTTGTTTTTCATAAACCCTAACCCTAGATGGTCCTAAATCCCCAAATTCTATCCCTATTCTCACCCTAGGATTCCCTGAATTGAAATTGGTAAATCCCTTGGATTAGGGGCTGATTATCATGCATGTGTGGATGATTATTTCTTATCTTTGAGCATCATTTGGTTCATAAATTTATTGATCCAGCCCTATCATGTGTAGGCCTGGACCCGCAAAGATTCCCCTTAATTAAATGTTTGGACTTTTGTGTGGGATGTGGAATTTTTATGTTATTGTTTCTGAATTAGTATGATCTAAGCCTGAAATCTTGCACATCATATCTGAATTTCATGTCCTGCATCATAACCCTCTCATCCAATTAATGCAATTCAGACTAGGATTGTTGTCCAATGCAGTGGTCAGTATTGACACCCTTCAAAATGGTTGAGAATTTCTTGTTCCAAGATCTCTAATTGATCCATATTTCGTAGGATGAATGTAGACTTGATAGAGCATGTATGTACCAAAATCATTGCTTCCTCTCCAGATTCCAAAAGTTTCAGATTGCTCATCTGAATATTCATCTGAGTCGTCTTCTCTATCTGTGTAATGGATAGCAGGGACCGAATCAAGATGATATTCATCATTGAGTGAAAAATACAGATTTAATGCCATTGAAGTTTGCTTGAGTCAAGGATGATGCTTGTTGGAGTAGAGAAACATTCTTCTTGCGATGCCGTTTTGGACATTGCCTAGCAAAATGGCCATTTTGTCCACACAGGTAGCAACAATATGTGGTTTTGTTCCTAAATTTTCTCTTTCTCAAAAATTTCCACTTTTATTACTTTGAAGACCGACTTTTGGATTGTATATGGGAGAGGGTGCTGAAATGATGCTTTTTCTTAAGAGGATAGGTGCAACTTTTTCGATCTTTGCACATGATATCGAGTTATGGCTTTGTGTAGTCTATTCCAAGAGATTTTCCTAGCTGTTCGACATGCTTAATAAACTTGTGTTGGTTACATAGTTTTTCAACAACTGAGTGGCTTAACTAGTGGATTAAGCCTAAGGACACTTGTGATAATTGGAGACCTTTGAGAGAGATAAGCTTTTGAGTTTCATCTTCTAAAGGGTCACGGAGAGAGGTGAGATAGGTTTGCTTGACGTTTAAATCATCGATGCCATTAATGTTGTAGAAACGTTTTGACATGTTTCCATAATGCTTTTCAAGATCTTTTTTCTTGAATGAGCAAACTTTCATGTGGAGGAACTCTTCTTTGGCAATTTCTTGATATGAATAAAGTGTTTCGACGAATTCTCCATATATGGAGCCAATGAATTGTTTGAAAGTTGGCAATTGGAGCGCTTGTAATTGTCGATACTCCCAAGCTATTCCATCATTCTTTGAGTCGACCACTGAGTTTGTCAGCGCACTTCTGGATTGTTCTTGCAATAGTAGCATTCGGGGTGTGCATTTCTGTAGCACACTAAGAATAGATGTCCATCATCCCGTCTTGCTACTTAGTAGGAGGAATGCCATCTAGAGTGAATACCTTTTTGTGATCAATAGTCTCTTGGAAGTGAAGCCTTTCTCTTTCTGGAGGTATCCTGGCGTGCTCAAGAGGAGGGGGAATTTTCTACCTCATCTTCCAATGAATTTTGAACATGTTTTTCTTGCATGAAGACAACTGGAAGATCCATGGTGCTGGAAGCATCATCAAAGGCTTCGGTGGAGTCCGAGAGGCTTAACTTTAGGGTATGTCATAGTCTTGGGCCCACTTGTACCTTGGGTCTGAGTCATTTTTTGGGGCCAATTTAGGCTTGAAGTTTGGCCCATTTTAAAGCCTAAAAAAATATGAAAGTGAGGCCCACAAGTACCACCACAGAAAAGAGAATCAAGTAAAAACATATACACTGAAGTGGGCCTCCATGGGAATTCAATGGTGGATTTCATTCACATACTTTCTCAAAGGGGCGGCCCACTTAGATGTGGTTTGAGGCCACAAAAAAACCAACATGATCTCATGGTGGGGCCCACTTTAGTATACATAAAGTAAAGAGGGGAAGTAATACCAGGGATAGATCAAACTTGCCTTAATGATAGATGGCTTTGATCTTCCTCCCCAATGGTGGCCCACCTCCTCTCTCTCTCCTCTTTCTCTCACCTCTTCTGGAATTTTATTAATAGGAATGGCTAACTGCCATGGTTAAGCTACTTTTTTTGTAGAGAGTTAACCCTTGGTTAGGGGCTAGGGGTCAGTTTACTTAGGTTGGTTAATTAGTGGGGGTATGTTGACATTGCATGGCTATGGCTCATGCATGGGAGGGTGATGTGTCACAAGGAGAGAGAACTCTAGGTGAGGTGTCACATGGACAATTTGCATGTGGTGTGAGTGGACCATGACATCATGGTGATGTTTGGGTTAAGCGGGTGGAGAATGTCAACTCATTCCTCTAAGCCATGAAATGGGTCTTTTTTAGAATGCCCCATAGGTTATGGGCCCAAGCCCATATGAGGTGTGTATGTGTGTGGTTATTCGCGCACTTGCGTTCTCGAGTTCTTCGCAAAGTATCTCACAAACGGAGAGCCACATGGGCGAATGGACGGTACCTTTGTGATTGGGTCAATGTGCTGGTTGATATGGCATGATTTTCGAGGTGTCGGGGTTTGGGTCACCCGGGTGTGTACTGCTCACAGATAGTCCGAGTCGTGCTTCGGGGCTCCGAACAATGCACACTCGTGCACGAAAGAGATGTGCAGTACCAGGGTGCTACAACAGGTACGGAGGTTGCCTACGAGTGAATAGTTGAGACAGGCGTACATACGTGCTGCTGGCCACTAGGAAAACCGGAGTATGGAGTTATGTGCACACCTAATCTAGACCGTCACATGCTTATGACGTTTTAAAGTTGGAGCAAGACCCTTGTAGGACTATCTCACTTCACGACACACACACACACACACACACACTCTCTCTCTCTCTCTCTCTCTCTCTCTCTCTCTCTCCAACTCCTTGTTGGAAAGGAAAACTTGCGGTGGAGGATTAGAATAGTGGGAGAGACAGGATTTTGTAGCCCCACTTTTTGGGGCCCACAATGTTGTATATGTAAGATCCATTCCGTCCACAAGGTTTTAACCTCTAGTCTAGGATCCAAGACAAAAAATCAGCAATATCCACAACTCTGATGGGTCACACAACAGGATATGATGGGAATGAGATTACAACCATAGGTTTGCATGTTAGTACCATGTTGTATATCTTTCATCAAACCTATCCATTTGATATAACTCAACAAGATCAAGTAAAAATTCACAAATCAATCTGATCCAAATATCAAGCTGCCCATACTGTGTGAACCAAGAAGTTTTCAATGGTAGGTGTTCAATCCCCACTACGTTTTGTAGTATGGTCACCTTGAGCTTTGGATCTACCTTATTTTTGGGCCATGCCATAAAATTATCTAAAAAAAATGGATGGATGGTGTGGATATAGCACATAAATCATGGTAGGGTCCACAGAACTTTGTGACGTCAACACACCGCTGTGGTCGTTGTGGCACACCATGCAATCTGCTTCTTGCATGCATTGACTCTCTTCCATCTTTCTGTAAAAGCGGATTGCACGATGTGCCGCACACCCAGTTCTGTGGGCCTCACCATAATGTATATGTTATATTCAATTTCAAATTGTCCATTCATTTGGCGAGATTATTATAGGGCATGAGTCAAAAAATGAGGAAAATCCAAAGCTCAAGTGGACCACACCATAGAAAGTAGTGTGGATTGAACACCTACCATTAAAATTTTCTTAGGGCCACCGGACTTTTGGATTAAGATGATATTTGTTTTCCCCTTTCCAGGTCCGTGTAACCTTTTGAATAGGTTGGATTGCAAATAAACATCATGGTGGGCCCTAGGAAGGTTTCAACGGTGGTCGTCATTGTCCCTACTGTTTTTTGTGGTATGGTCCACTTGAGTTTAGTATCTACCACGATTTTTGGGATCATGCCCCAAAATAATCTCACCAAATGGATGAACAGTTTGGATATAACACATACATGATGGTTGGGCCATAGAACTCAACGACATCAACACACCACTGAAGTCGGTGGTGTGTGGAACACCACGCAATTTGCTCCCATCTTTCATGGACGCGGATTCCCCGCCAAAGATTTTGGCAGGAACTTCGCTGTGACGAAAGCTAGGTGGGGCCCACTGTGATGTTTGTGAGATATCCACTTCGTCCATTCATTTTTCCATGTCATGTTAGGACATCGTTCCAAACATGAGGCAGATCTAAAACTCAAGTGGGCCACACGAGAGAACTGTGAGGATTGAATGTCCACCGTCGAAGCATTTGTGGAGCCACAACGATTGTGGTTCAGGCTAATATTTTTGTGTTTTCAGTTCATCTCAGTAAGAATGACCTTATGAACTGTATAGATGGCATATAAACATCTTAATGGACCCCTGGGAGGTTTCAGCGGAGTATTGGATCTGCCTCATTTTTGGCCTCCGATCCAAGACGATCTGGAAAAAATGGATGGATGGGGTGGATATCTCACAAACATCGGTGGGTCCCACCTAGCTTCCGGTCCCAGGAAGTTCCTGGGAAAGCCCTTTGATAGGCAATCTACCTCCATCTTTCTCACGAGCGGATTAGTTGTTACTCGGGTTACCCCACACCCTTACCGTGGGGCCCATTGATGGGGACATCATGCACACGTCCCCTCTACGCACGTATTCGAGGAGGAGGCGGGCTCCACTTTCAATTTGGATCGATGGCGACATCTTTGGAGGACCCCATAATTAGGGGACTGCGTTATGGAGCATCGGAGTGGACCTAATCATCACATAAATCCTATCATCGGATCTCATGATCGTGGCCTACTACTTTAGATGATTTAGGATTTTGAGTTCTGATTATTTTTATTATTAGAAACATCATGAATGTCTTTGATTGCTTAGATTAGTTATTTCATTTATTTTAGTTTTGGTATTAGTGCTTGCATGTGGCGCAAGGGTAGTTTTGTCTTTTTTGGATTTAGGGTTTTCTTATAAATAAAGCAATCCCATGTATGGACTCTTATGATATTATGAATAAAAAAATCCTGTGTTTCTTCCTCTCCCTCACGTTGAGTTGAAGGATCAAATTGGGTGCGAAACCCTCCCTTCCTCGAAGGGTTAACTACCGTCGTGCGAAGCCACACCCGTTCCAAATCATCACCATCTTCTTCCGCATCTCATCCATCATCCTCAACACCCTGTCCACCCATCAAATTCACCAATTTTCGCATCAAAATTCTCTCCTACAGCGATGCACAAGAAGGTTTTCAGATTCCGGCGCATCTATGGGGCTGAAACTTCGGCGGAGTACTACGCACAAACCATGTGCGGGATCGAAGTTATTTTTGGTATGGAAACAACCCACCCCTGACTGATCCTGGCTTAGGAGTCCTTTCCGATTTTGTGGCCCCACACATGTACGGACGTCCAGTCACACGTGTATTGAGGCCAACCTGCCGTCCAACATGCATGGGGCCCTCGAAATCGGGAAATGACTCCTAGGCTAGGACTGGCCAGGGGTGGGTTGTTTCCATTCCAAAAATCACTTCGATCCGGCACATGGTTTGTGCGTAGTACTCCGCCGAAGTTTTAGCCTCGTATATGCACCAGAATCTGAAAACCTTCTTGTGGACTGCTGTAGGAGAGGATTTTGATGCGAAAATTGGTGAATCTAATGGTGGACGGGGTGTTGAGATGATGGATGAGATGCAGAAGAAGATGGTGATGATTTAGAACGGGTGTGGCTTTGCACCACGGTAGTTAACCCATCGAGGAAGGGAGGGCTTCGCACCCAATTTGATCCTTCAACTCAATGTGAGAGAGAGAGGAAGAAATGCAGTATTTTTTTTTTCTTCATAACATCATAAGAGTCCATACATGGGATTGCTTTATTTATAAGAAAACCCTAAATCCAAAAAAGACAAAACTACCATTGCGCCATGTGCGCGCACTAATACCAAAACTAAAATAACTAATCTAAGCAATCAAAGCCATTCATGATGTTTCTAATAATAAAAATAATCAAAACTCAAAATCCTAAATCATCTGAAGTAGTGGGCTACGATTATGAAATTCGATGGTAGGATCTATGTGATGATCAGGTCCACTCCAATGCTCCATAACGCAGCCCCCTAATTATGGGGTCCTCCAAAGATGTCGTCGTCGAACCAAATCAAAAGTAGGGCCCGCCTCCTCCTCGAATACATGCGTAGAGGGGGCGTGTGCATGATGTCCCCATCAATCCCAGGTCCTCTTTTCCCCTCCGTTTCTTTCCCTTTTTTGGCTTAAAATCTCCCCATAGGATCCCTCATTAATCCTCTACTTAAACCCCCTTGGATCTACCCTAATATTCACTCTTAAACATGATCAACATGTGGTACAATGGAATTGTTAAATCTGGAAATTGCTAAATCAGTCCTTGTACCCTCAAATACCTTGACCGATCCCTAACCGTCATCTAGGAAACCTCATAATCCGAAATCCATAACCCAAAAGGGTCCCAAATCTCAAAATTTCCCAATTTTCAAACCCTAGATTTTCCTCCAAATTGAAACTTGGTGAATCTCTTGAGTCGGGAACAATCGTATGCAAGAATGGGTAATCCTTACACTCCTTTGGGCTTGTTTGGCTTATAATTTTATTTGATCCAGCCCTAATGGTTTTGTAGGCTTGTACCTCCATAGATTCCCCTTCTTGAATGTTTGATAGTATGTAGGATGTGGAATTTTGTGACTGTTTAATATTGACATAATCACAAACTTGATTTCTTGTACTCCATGGTTAATTTCATGTCCTGCATCACCCACCTTGAAGATGTGTTGTATATCCACGCCGTCCATCCGTTTTTCCAGCCCATTTTAAGAGGTGGCTGAAAAAATTAAGCATATCCAAATCTCAGGTGGACCACACCAGAAGAAACAATGGTTATTGAACACCTACCATTAAAAACTTCCCTAGGTCCACCATAAGAAGATCCATAATGTTTATTTGTCATCCAATTAGACCTGGATGAAGGGAAAACATAAAGATCAGATTGATCCAAAACTTGTGGCTTACAAAAAGTTTTTAATGATCATTCACCACTTATTCCAGTGGTGTGGTCCACCAGAGATTTGGATTTGTTTAAATTTTGGTATAACGTCCTAAATTGAGCTGAAAAAATGGATGGGCGGCATGGGTATATAACATATTCATCAAGGTGGGCCCCACACGATAAGGGTAACACGCACCTAATACGCTCCCATCTCTCCCTCCCCGACCCCACTCTCACTCCCTAGCACGTATGAATCTCAACTCTCTTTCCGACAATTTGAAACACAAAGTGAGCCTTACAACAATATGAAAAACTTGCAAAGCTACGGTTTAGATTAGGTGTGCATATAGTTCTCCTACACCACGGTTCGTAGAGGAGCACTACTCTCTCTCTCTCTCTCTCTCTCCACACGAGAGGGAGGGGTGTGTGTGTGTGTGTGTGTGTGTGTGTATATCCTTTATGTACTTCCGTCTAAGTTAAGCTTGAAGATACTTGTCCGAGGAGGGATCAAACCAATAGATGGCTGAGTAGGGGCTCTGCCATAGAAGAGAATATCCCCTAATTTTAATGAAACAGAGTAGGGAATGTCCAGATAATTGAACTGGAGGCCCATCTATAGAGTTGTTGAGATTTTCCTTATGATCACGGTCGCTGAATTAGCGTTCCCTTAAAAAAATTCGCAAATCCTTTTTAACCACAGGTTCCATGGGGAGGCTTTGAGAACGATTCCAAAGAGTTCCGTTGATAGGATCCCAAGCTTTAGAGTGCCAAACTGGAACAAAAATCTGCCACTGAGCTTGGGACATTGCCATTTTGATGCAGGACAATTAAACACTTGCTCTAAAAGCTCGAATTGATAGCGCATGGCAAATTAAATCCTTTATCTTATAGCCTAGGCCCCAAATCCATGGGTTAGGTCCTCGGCCGAACCCTCCTCGTGGTCCTTAAATCCATGGATTCCGCCCTACATGAGCCACCCGCCTCACACGGGCCCTAAATCCATGGGTTATGCGGGCCACCCACCTTGAGTGTGCCCCTGCATCCCGGGGGCCACCCCACTCGAGCCTAGTATGAAAATGCCTCCGCATTAATCACCTTCGGTGAGGAGTCTCGAATACGAGACCTCCCACTTTGATATCAATTTGATGCAGGACAATTAATTACTTGCTCTAAAAGCTTAAACTGATAGAACATGGCGAATTAATTCTTTTATCTCATAGCCCAGGCCCCAAATCCATGGGTTCCGCCCTACACGAGCCACCCGCCTCACACGGCCCCCAAATCCATGGGTTATGCGGGCCACCCACCCCAAGTGTGCCCTAGCATCCCACAGGCCACCTCACTCGAGCCCGGTGTGAAAATGCCCCCACATTACATTTGCCAATTCTCCTCCACCATTTGATGAAATACCACAATATATACTTCCAAGCAGTACTTGTTAGTTTTGATAGGTTCTTCTAATGTAAATCTGACTATAGTAATTGCATCCAAATAACAGCAATCTTGTGTAATCCAATCGATTTGTGACTTGAATTCTTTCAGGGTGTCCCCCTTAATACTTACGACATATTTGAACTTGTATGCATTGAAATGCGAGCCAGCTATATAGTGAAAGTCTAGGGGATAATGGTTGATTAGTTTTTCAGATCAATCCCTGCATCTAGGGGAAGTTCACATGACAATGTATTGTATGCCGTGAAAGATTAAAAATCGTCTCCAAAAGAGAGGTGGTCAAGGATCTTATCGAGTCTGTCTAAACTCTCTAGACTTTTCCTTGTCAGGTTATATTTTCTGGGCTAGATTAGTAGTGGTTTTGAATCTATTACCCTATAATATAGTATACAATAGAAAGCCATGTGCTCCTAAATACTGAGGAGCTTGTGAAGAAAAATTGCTCCATCAATTAGAAAATATTTTTGGGAAATTCTTGCTTGCAGTACATTTAGTTAAGATCAGTGTTCGCATTGTTGACGAAATGTCGATAATATCGCCGATAATATCGGTGTCGCTAGGCCAGCGACACCGAAACCCCCATTTTTTGTTTCTCTCTGGATTATCGGCGAAATATCGGCGATATCTTCGATAATTTTGGATTTTTTCCGACAAAATAGGTAAAAGGCGAAAAAAATAAAAAAAAAACCTTTGATTTCGGTAATACCTGATTGATGGTTGATCGGAACTCGGAAGAAAAGAATCTTGTGGGCAGTAATCGACAACTCTCGTCTCGTGTGACTCACAAATGCATGATTTCGGCTAAAAATCAGGGATTTTGGGAGATTGTTTGAAACCCTCAGTCGAAATTCACCCCTCTTCGCCGAAAACCCCTCTTCGCAGACGAAATCCCCTCTTTTGTTTTTTTTTCTTTTTCTTTTATGCTTCAGAACTACAGAAGCAGATTGGGCGCATGGTGCGCTTCAATGTACTGAGTAAACTCTTTGGGCCCACCGCGAATGTATGTGATTTATCCATGCCGTCTATTCATTTTTCTAGTTCATTTTAGGGGTAAATCCCAAAATTAAAGCATATCCACAGCTCCAGTGGACCACACCACAAGAAACAATGAGAATAATGATTTTCACCATTGAAACCTTCGTAGGCTCCACAGTGATGTTTATTTGTCATCAAACCTTTTTGTAAATATAAAAAGGCATGGATGAAGGGTTAAAATAAATATCAGCATTATTCAAAATTTCTGTGGCCACCAAGAAGTTTTTAATGATATGCATTCAATTCACACAGTTTCCTATGGTGTGGTCCATTGAAAATTTGAATCTGGTTCATTTTTCGGATCATGCACTAAAATAAGCTGTCATATATGATGGACGGTGCAGATTTAAGGTACATTCTTCATAATGGGTCCCACAGTTAGGGATCCACCGGAAGCGGATTGGATGGTGTACCTCACACCAGCTATATAGCTGCTGTAGGTATGTGTCGTGCGAAGACGAGCATTGACGCTCCTCGAGCTCCGAGTTGTACGAATGGTTCAAGGGAGATCAAAGTTACATTGGCCCCATAGTGATGTATTTATTATATCTACACCATCCATCTGTTTTTAGAGTTCATTTTAGAGCATTATCCAAAAAATGAATCATATCCAAAGATTATATGGACCACACCATAGATAGCAGTGGAGATAATGATTTTCACCGTTAAACAAATTGTAGGGTCCACCATAACGTTTATTTTGCATCCAATCCGTTCATAAAAACACAAATATCTGAATGAAGAGGAAAAACAATTTTCATATTGATCCAAAACTTCTGTGACCCCAAAAAGGGTTTCAATGGTAGACGTTCAATCCCCAACTTTACATTTATATCTGTCTTGTTTTTTGTCTAAAGCCTTAAGACGAGCTCTTCAAATGGATGAACAGTTTGGATATTAACACATACCTCATGATCAGACCCACAGAACTTGCTGACGTCAATAGCTGGTGTGAGGTACACCAGCCAATCTGCTTCCGGACTGCGCCAGAACGGAAGTGGATTGCGTACTGAGTAAATTCAGTGGGCCATCGTAATTTACGTATTTGATCCACTCTGTCCATCCATTTTATTAGATGATTTTAAGGCACAAGCCAAAAAGTGAAGCATATCCAAAGCTTAGGTGGACCACACCACATGAAACTGTGTGAATTGAATGTTTACCATTGAAAAATTCTTGGGGGCCACAAAAGTTTTGTATCAACCTGATATTTCTGTTTTTTATTCATCCATGTCCCTGTGATCTTATGAACAGTTTGGATGACAAATAAACATCACTGGGCCCTATGAAGATTTCAATGGTGGAAATTATTATTACCACTGTTTCATATGGTGTGGTCAACTTGAAACTTAGATAAATTTATTTTGGTTATTATTAGAGTAATTTCTTATGGAAATGTATGCTTTTTTGGGCCCCATTAAATGAAAAATTATTATTTAATGCATTTTTTTACAAAATTTAATTTCTAAATATGCAAATATGTGTATTTAGGCATGTCCTGAAGTTTCATTAAAAAATTTCACCGTTATCTCCATGTTTTCGCATTTTTCTCCGCATTTCCGGTTATCGGCGATATTATCGGCGATAACGATATTATATCTTTATCTCTGGCCAGCGAAACTTGTAGCGATACCGACAACTCGAACACCGGTTAAGATAAATATATTTCATGTACTTATTTCAATTTCTGAGTTTGGGTCTTTGACATCGTGAAAATAAATCAGTCATATGATGATTACAGCCCTCATCTGACATCTTTTAGAATGAATAACTGATAAGAATATTATGCGCTTCAACGATCTCTCCCATCCCATACTGTTTGTATGACAGTCTTCAGTGCCTTATACATGCATGTGTGGTTATTGAATTGCCAAATACTTTTTGTATCACAGTCATGCTTTCTTCTACATTTATAGGAAAAACTGTGAATCCCCCCAGTCAAGCACAACAAGCTATGGAGAAGCCAAAAAGTGTCTCAGATCCCTTGGCTGCTGTTACTGATGTTAGGAAATTCGTTGATGAAATCATCAATGAAACATCAAAAGTAGTCCTGTCGGAGGTGAACTGAACTGTTTTGCATCCTCCTGTTTATCTCAATTTCATCCATTAATTTGCTTTGTTACTTTACCTATTGAGAAGCCAATCCTTGCAGATTCGAAAGCATGGGGAACAGCTTGGACCTGATGTGTTGGATGGTGTCAGGAAACATCTCAGTTTGGATTTGGAGAACCTGACAGTAAGTATTAAACTAGGGGTTTTCTTTTTAAAATTTTATTATTGTTATTTGAAGTACCTCAGGGAAGGGCAGGTAAAAATGCTTTTCCATCACCATACTACTTGAAGCAAACAAAATACTATTTCAGGGATGGAAAAACAAAAAACTGATAACCTGAAAACTACATAGCTCCACTGGCACATCCAACCAAAGTAAGTCGAAAAATACATTGCTCCACTGGCATATCCAACCAAAATAAGATTTGGGTGCACTTCCAACTGAGAACTGATATACAAATTCCTCTTCTTTTTGGTATTTCTATCTGCGATGTTAGGTCTTTGACCAAGGTTGTAAAACTTGAGACTCTTCACTCTTGACTCAACTTGGCATAATGCAAAATTTTGACTTCAGCCAGTTGATTTGTTGAAAGTATATAAGATTATTAACTTTTCCTCTTCCCTTCTTCCTTAGAGAAATTGAAAATGAAACCTGCAAACTATGGGTGGCAATGGGCCGGGCCAGGGTTGGGCTGATGTTGGCCCTGGTCCAGCCCTAAGCCCCGGCCCTAGCTCAGCCCTAAACTGATGGTGGACGAAGTCCTGAACCGGAAGTATCTTGATCGAGAAACCTAAATATATTATTATTATTATTATTATTTTTCAGAAGGTGGGAGTGAGACCTAAGTATTTCAATTATTCCAAAATCTATAATTATCTCAATCGAGAAATCTAAGGGCCTGTTTGGGTGCCACATAAAAATGAGTTCATCTAATTTATTTAAATGTGGTTTATGTATTAGAGTCTTTGCGATCTTTTATTATTATTATTATTATATTGGTATGGATTTAAATATAACCGACAAATCGTATTAAACTATGCCCTCAAATTTGTAATAGATGTCAGCTAAAATGAGCTGAACTCATTTTTAAGTGGCAACTAAACATGCCCCAAGTATTTGGAGCTTTTTCAACTATGATAAACCGAAAGTATCTTTACAAATCTCAACAGAACTTTATGATGTTTTGTTTCAATGCCAAGTGTTCTGCATATCATCGATTAATTCAAAATTGCAGTAATTGTCATATGGTTGATCATTACTAGAGTTTCCTCGATCTTAAACCCTTCATCTAAAAGGCCCTGACTTTATGAGTCAGGTCTAAAACTTGAAAAATACTCTTACTGTATAAAGATTACGTCTAAATTACGTATGATTTTAAATTAGAAGTATAAAATACCTTATTTTAGCTGACTCGTCAGAATCCTTTTGAGTTGGTGTAACTTGTTGAATCAAGATTCAGCAAGTTTTGACTCGATGGATTCGGGTTTTGCAATTGAAAAAAATTGGCACGACCAGGTTTCTTTTCCCCATTTAAAGGCATATTGACATGGACTATCGCAAACCAAAATTCAAAACCATTGTATCATGTTGCAACATTGATTTGAATGTATTTCAACTATTGTTGGTTGAACTGTCTGGTAGCGCAATTCCACCAGCCGGTCCCTAGCCCCGGGTAAAGGAGGGTTGATGTCAGGTGGGCAGCCTGTCATCAAACTTTTGCCAAGCTGCCATGAGAGGAGGTGATCCCAAATAGCTAGAACCAGGCTACGATGACGATGATGAGTTTCTTTTGACTCGGGAGGGTTGCCATGTTGTAGCCAAGTCTAGGTCCCTTTGTTTGGGGTAAATATTCTGACTTTCTTACACAGTTTTGCTCAAAAGTTGGTTGACTTGGGTGGATTCTGAGTCAACTCGGAGAGTTTTACAACCTCTAGTGGTGACAACTGAACCATGATGGCATTGTACATTCTTTGGCTATATCTTATTGTTCATGTTCTTTTCATACTGATGGCCATCACACTTCATTGCAGATGATGTTCAAGAATGCAGCGTACACACAAGGGTTTCAGTCGGGAGTTAGGAGTGTGTCTTTGCGAAAGTAACCCCCCCATAATATTTACTTCTGAACAGGATTTTATTTGAACAGTAGCTGTTTTGGCCCATCAACCTTGTTATTAGAAAATTATTTATCAAAAAAGGAAAAAATGTTACTAGAAGATCAATTTGTTACTGAAAGTGATGGAGATCAAAGCACATTTCGGAATACTCATGCCCAGGAACTTCATAGATTAACCTTGCCTGAGTGCAGTGCGCCAATCTCCTTTTTCTTCTGCACTGCTGTCAAATTGGACATCGGATGTGCCCCACCATCAATCGGTCATCATAGAAAAAATCTACTGATTTGTCTTAATTGGATGGTAGGAAAAAAAATCAATGACTGAGCATTGCGTTGTGAAATGTCCACACCAATTGGACAGGCTGAATAATCCAATCCATGTGATTTGTTGACAGTGATCCATCCATGGTGGGACCTGTGTGATGAATGGTCCAGACCATGGACCATTAATCCATTGGGCCACATGTGCAATTTGCCAAGGCCACCAGATGAAGGAAATTGGTGCGCTGTGGTCAGGCTAGGTTTCCCAATTAACTTTTAGAAAAAGGTCATTGGTGCTTAAACTAGAAAAAATGCTAGTGTGCAACTTGCATCATAGAATTACTCTACACCGACCTCCTCATGGTACATGTAGCAAACATTTGTGGTGATTGGTACTGTTGATTGTGTCGGGCTGTGGTAGCCATACAATCAGTGGCCTACAACATTCTGGATCATGAAATAATGGACCTACTGTTGATGTGCCATGCCCCAAAACTCCCCCAAATTGGAAGGTCCTAGCCTCCAATCTTAGGGATTTTTTTTGTCAGTTGAATATAGATTGTTGCTGTATTTCCCTTCTCGACCATCTATTTTCAGGCTGTAGTTTCAAAGGTTAGGATTGGCCCATCAAGGAGAATATTAAGGTATGAATCATCCTCTCTGGGGTCAACGGACCAATGCTCTGGATTACTAAATGGTAGGCTGTAATTCCAAACTAGAAACTGTAAACCGTTGGATATCTCGGGCTGTGCTTCTATCAATTCCTCCTTTCGTTAATTTATTTTCATTCATCTAGCTAGTGTCACAAGTATTGCTGATAATGTCACCAAAAATACACATACTGATATTTATCATGCAATTTTCAAAATTTTTTGCAGATTTTAAAATATTATGATGTTAACTCCAAAAATAGTAAAAGCCTTGAGGAATTTGTTATATAGATATTTAAATATATTATTAATTTTAAAATTTTTACTTTTTGTATATATGGCAAGATCTTCCCGACTTTATCCCAAGTAAAACCTCCAAATTTAAAAATCTCCCAAGAGTTTCTGGGTCGAGAAATCACCCAGAGTGAGATTTATCACTAATTCACTTTGCATCTAGTATGATGATTGAGTTCTCTGTAGGTCTTATAAAACCCTCAATGCCATGCACCTTGAAATGTGTAGAATCTCAAAACTTTCTGGGTCACCGCCTTGCATGGCAATGCTCTCTCCTACCATTACCACTTAAATTAGAAGGAAAATTTGATAAGATAATTATAAGACTAACCATGCTTTATGAACAGTGTTGAGCTGTTAAAGAACAACACGTGAGTGTAGTTGAAATGAGAATGTTAAAATGGATAAGTAATAAGACTAGAACGGATGGAATCAGAAATGAATGCATTAGACAGAATTTAGGAGTAGTACTAATGGCTAATAAAAGGAAGGAAAGTAGACTTAGTTTGGTCACATGCAATAGAGACCAAGAACTATGCCAGTTAGAAGGAGCTAGTATAAATCAAAGGCTCTAAAAGACAAGGGAAAGGGAAAGGCTTAAAAGTATGTAAATGGGATTGTTAGAAAGACTAGATAATTTATGTTCTAATGAAAGGTCCCACCTTTGATAGAGTGGAACGGCCGGACCAGATTCATGTAGCCGACTACAAGTTGGTAGAAGGCCTACATGATGGTGATGATGATCCGGTTGCATGGATGTATTCATTGGGGACCTTTTCACGAAAACAAATATGCAAAGATAGAAAGAAAACAACAACAAAAAAAGAGGCAAAAAGGCATTTGTGAAAACAAAGTTGCATGATATTTGTGGAAATCATGATGGAATATCTTTCTTTCTTTTTTTTTCCCCCCTTTATTCTTCTTTTCTGGAAATGGAAGTGGGGGGATTCGGGTCACGTAAAAGTCATTTCGGCCCAAATCTAAACGGTCTAAGAGGCCTTTCCGTCCTACCTGTGTCACGATCAGGGGTATTTCAAGGCATGCATTGCCCATTCTCTGACCTCAAAATGGGATTTGTAAATTGTCTACCCCGCCTATTAACTGATATTTTCACGAGTAGGAGAATCTGTCTGATTGGTGGCTTGGAAATGGAATTTGTGGCATAAATTCCGTGAGTATTCCCTGATTTGGGTGGTGGTAGTGGTGTAAGCTATCCATGTTCATGCTCTGTTGGATGGAGAGCCCAGATCAAGGCTATGGATGCGCTGTATGGAAAATGGTCTAAAATTCACGATATGAAGGTTGCATTGATAAATAGAAAGAAATGCAACCTGATCCACTATCCATTATCCTATGGCCGGATCTGATCCACTTAAAGTTCATCAAGTCCAAGATAGAACCGACCGAATCCATTTAATGGCAGATGGTCGGGCTTGACCCACCCAATTCATTCAGACCAAACTCGAGTTTAACGGTGAAATATGGAGCTGAAGGTGCCAGCTCGGCCTCAATTTGTAGATACATACAAACATGCATACGTTGAATATATAATATGTAATTATCTTCTATTAATTTATTTTGAATTTTGAGCCAACTTGAGCTTGACCCATTTACCTGTCTATATGGGTCCCACATTTTATCCTTCAACTTGGCAATGGGTTGGACTAATTGATCAAGCAAGACCGTTCCTCCAATATGATTGCACATGACCCAAATTATTGTTTATTGATTAATCACAGCCATGCAATTAATGACATGCAAAATTGATGGTATGAGAAATTTCTTACTGAGATTCAAATTTGAACGGCATCAATGGTTCAGATAGATCATATGAATGGGCACACCATATGATACATGTGGCGCACATTAACTCAATTTAAACTGTCCAAATTGCGAGATCCATGTGGACCGGTTGTAAACAGAGTAACAGAGATTTATTAGCTGAATTAGGATGGTTGGCTATTTTATATATCAACTGTCCATTAAAATTTCCATCGATCAGTAGTAAGGTTACCATGAGTGCAAATTTGGGTTTATAATCCATTTAGATTGTGGCCCACAATTTGAACAGATTAAAATGAATTATTTGCATTCCACGTTTACAATTCCTAGTGCCAGAGTATCAATCATTGGTATAGTATATCAAAGTTTTCTAAATGAGAAAAATGGAGGAAGTAAAAATAAAATGGAAGTTGAGTGAATATATATAGGAATGCTCACCTGCGCATCTTTTAAGTGAGCACCCGTGTGCACACCTTTACACACATGTCATGGACATAGAATTTGAACAATCCACATGATGCAGAACCCCTTGAAACCACACTAGCCCAACTTTCAACCCGATACAAAACTTTGGTGGCCCATGGCAAAAAGAAATAGTTTCCTCCATTGATTTGCATTTCTCTTTACTATGGCCCAAGAGTTTTGGATCAGGTTGAAAATTGGGCTTATATAGAATTTCAAAGGATGATGCATCAAGTGGATTGTTCATATTATGTGCCTATTACACATGTGCAAAGGTGCGTACGGGTGCTCACGTAAAAAGGTATGCACGTGGGTTTTATAGGCTACATTGGATCTATGAATCCGAAATTGTAAGCTGTTTTGAGAATGGTTCGCAGCTTTAAAAGCTACAACGGTCTGAAAATGGACGGCCTTTGATGATCCAATGATTAGATCGTTTGATCCAACGATTAGAAACGCCCCAAATTTAATATCAATGATAAAAAAATATTTTACAACCGTTGTGAGCCATTGATGATCACCTAGCAATGGTCCACTACTCTAGTGCCTATATAAACTGGATTATTATGGTTTAAAACTAATTAATTTTAACAGATCTGACCAAAAACTTTTTTCTTTAAGAATATTGATAGACGACCGCTAATCTAATTTGTAAAACAATCAACTATGTGGAAAATGTTTCTAAGTAGACCCTTTGTCATTAATGCATGTAAGATTTAGATAAAAGGCTTCTCTTATATCGAAAGCATTTCACACGTAACCCATCAACAATTGATTAGTGGGCATAACACGCCTTAACGACAGCTTATAAATACGTGATTCAGCTTGGTAATGAGAATTTTTTATTTTTCACTTTTCCAACATATTTCACACCATAAATCAGACCCGATGGAAGCAAGAACCATACAAAAAAAAATGCATTTCCATTTTTGGAAGTGGTTGAACAAGCTCAAAACATCGAAAAGATTGAAACACAGGTTCATATGTGAATGGAATATTCAGACGTGACATCCTAAAATGTGTAGCCAACCATTTGGGATGGTATAGACCGAAGGGCTGATGCGTGGATGATGCATCCATATGGTAAGGCCCACCATATGTACGGTACGGATCATCTGTCCATGTAGCAATATGGGTCCCATCTTATCTCTCTAGTGGATGATATGATGGCCATAGGCACCAACGTAGGCTGCACGCGAAGAACCGAGTGGGGGAATATCCACGTTGCAATGTCCACAAAGCACCGGCAACAGATGCAGCGTACCATAAAATGCGCGGCCGTGGATGTTCTACAGAACGCTCAGGTCCTCAGTTTGTACACGTGGAACCCGTGGTTCAGTGATCCAAGCCGTTCATATAATGGGTCCCACTGTGGATAACCCAAGAATCAAAATATCACCAGCTTGGAAGATCCTATCCATGGGAACTTTTTCAAATGCTGCCCCTTGCTGTGTTTCCTTCCTGAACTGTTTATTTTGTGGGCACAAATTGAAGGGTTGGTTTTTGTTAATGTGGACAATTTTGGTGTACGAGCTTTCCAGATTGAGAGTGATCGAATCAACGGTTCAGAAAAATCATGGTGGACAGGATCTTGAAACGTACGGGTACTGCAGAAACACTCAGGACCAAACACTGTTATGTGGGGGAATCTTATCCTCTCATTACACGTGTGCGGAAGACTGAATGGATTATACGTGAGGGTCTGGATGCAGGGAGCGGATTGGGTGAGACGCCGGACTCACCCAAGATGGTGTGGCCTTTACTGTATGGCCCACCTTGATGTATATATTCTGTATCCACACCGTCCATCAACTTTTACAGATCATTTTAGGGTATTATGCAAAAATGAAGTAGATCCAATTATCAAGTGGACCATACTACAGGAAACAGTGGTAATTGACCATTAATAGGCCACAAAAGTTCTGGATCAAGTAGATAATTTTTTGTTTTGTTTTTACTTCATCCTCAAGAGATTGGATGGTAAATGAACATTACCTAAACATTAATGTGCGCCATAAGATGTTTTTAATGGTAGGACATTCAATCACCACTGTTTCCAATGCTATGGTCCACCTGATAATTGTAACTGCTTCATTTTTTGGACAATGACCTTAAAATGATTAGGAGAAACAGATGAACGGCCTGGATACTTAATACATTTATCAAAGTGGGCTTTTCAGTGAGGCCGTGGTCTCACCAAATCCGCTCCCCTGGATGCAAAGCTAAATTGCGATTTGGACGTAGTGACTCGGTCTCCCTGTCTTAGATAAGGCTATTAAGTTATGTTATCGTGGATATGGACGCATATGGCATATATAAAGTGCTTGAAGATTGGCGATGCAGTGCATGTGAGGCGCTTGTACATGGGCACATATAAATCCTTTCCCATTTCTCTGGCTTAGGATTAAGCTTTAACCACCACCCCCCCCTCCTTTTTTTTTTTTTTTTTTTTTTTTTTTTTGGCACTTTTGTCTTGGAGAATCAATTTTTAATTATGACTTTTAAGGTAAGTTATTTTTTAGAGTATTTATTTTTCCAATTATCTCAGTAAATAAAAAAAATGAGCAATGATTATAATTTATTTTTTCTCATTATTTGTTTTAACTATGAAATATCAAATAGATTAAGATTCTATAATATAAAATTATAATAATTACTAATGCATCTAAACCTTTTGTCTTAGGTATGCATTTGATCATTGATTTATGTGTTTTACCATTATTTTAAACAAATATCGGAAATATAATAATAATGGCTTACTTGCGTATTTTACCAAAAATTCAAATAAGGTCTTGGTGTAGTAAAACTCATGTACACACACGTGCCAACATGAAAATGTGTGTGAGATCTAATTCATCCAAGAAGTTATTCTGACTTTGTTCATGTTTTATTGAAAAAAGAAGAAGAAGAAATTCAGTCTTAATGCAAATGCGGGCGCCAATATGGTGGTGCTAATCTAATGAATGGATTGAAGACTGAGAATTTCTTCCTCTTTTTATAATTTTCTATCAATTGTTCAGTAATAAAATAACTTCAGTGGTAAATCTTCAAAACATAAAATCAACCTGATTTTCTATTATTTTTATCTGATGCCTTAGTCTTCTCTCAGTAACATTAGTAAAGAGTGATTGGACAAAGACCCAGGCATAAATGAATGTATTAGAAAATGGATGAATGGGTTCTAATGATGAATGATTTTAGTGGATGGATTGGACATCAAACCTATCACGCCATGCTGGCACACGTGTGGTGTGTACATGAGCTATATTGCACATGCTTGTGGGCTTACAAAGCTCTTCTATGAGTTCCATGCTTAGACAGACCATAGACAACATGTTGCGCGACTGTACCGTACAGAACTTTGCTTACATCGAAATGACCCCTTAAAGCCGTATGAACTGAATTATAGTGGAGTTCTTTTTAAACAGCACAGGTGGCAGGGGTGATACATCAACTGGGACCGTCCATTCAGTGGGCCATATCATTGATGGTCTTTGCTTAACAAGTCGCACTCGTCTCAGAATCATATCCAGCACCAGCACTTTTCTTCACTTTGCTGCACTGAAGGGCCGCCCCTTTGGCTCTCTTTGCTTTCCGCCACCTTTGAACGACATTGATCAGACGGCTAGCATCATCTGATTTATGTGGGCAACTTTATGTACGGTCCCCAGTGATAAGACACCCTACGACGACTACTCTCAAGAGACGTGGGTCTGATATTCAGGTTCTAGTGGCTCTTTCATCTCACACGTGGAAAGGAGGCACTCGTATGTGATATCAAAGCCGCTCATCCAGCCATTCCCACTGTGTAATTGCATTGACTAAAAAATCAGGCCTGCACAATGATCAGGTGGACCACACAGTGTGTATATAACAACCAATGGTCCAAATAGCTTGCATACGTGTGACCCACTTGGTTTTTCATCACGTGTGCCTGGTTGGCACGTGGTGAAGAGAGCGACTGCACTTCTGCGTATCTCTGTCAGCATTTTTCAATACATATTATAGAATAGAAAAGCAAAGTGAGTGGGATTCTGATTCCTGATCAAGCAGGGACAGGTGTGTGCCACCACGGAATTTTCAAATGGGGTAGCGTAGGGCCCACCAAAGCAACAGCATCATTAGGAAATGGACGCTCCTCCTTGCTCCTCTTCTTCTGTGACATGGTCTCTCCTCCTTGTCTTGGGGCACTGCCATGGCTAACCAAGCTGGTGAGTGCTACTTCCATTTCCTACACAAACTCTAAATCCTTTCATTTCATTTCATTTCATTTCTCTTGGGTTGTTAGATAAATATAGATATATTGCATGAGAGATTTTCATCATATGATTCAATGAAACATGTCTTGTTTTTACATCATACCACACACATGGACATGCTGTCCTGCATTTGCTGAAAGAAAACACTGGCTACAAAGCTGAAAGACTTTTCTTTATTATGTATGCATCATGTATGTATATATGTATATAGTGCCGTTTAGGCCATAGTTAGCAATTCGGCAGACGGCAAACATACAGTAACACAAAAGATCGAGTATCATCGGTGTAGATGGAGAAAAATACAATTAAAAAGTCGGTCATGAAAACATGGAAACACCAAAGAAATGAAGACGGATAATTTCGGTATGGTATGGTTTTACTTGAAAATTATGGGAGATTGTGAAGGGTTTTATATCTAAGTCGAAGAGGTAATTTAAACTTGGCAAAGAAAAATTCAGCTTTAAAAATGGACAATCAAAAATTTTAATGTGGAGGTCAAAAGACGTTTTTAACTTGACAAAGAAAATGAAAAGTTGCATCATAAATACATATGTATTTTTTATTATTATTATACGTGAATAAGTATAAAATGCATATAATGCGTATTTTATATGTAAGGCATAAAAAATACATGATGGTGACCTAAATCATATCTATATGATTTTTTGAATCATACAACAGACAAAACATTTAAAAAAAAGAAGAAGGTGAATATGCATATTTGCTAACTATGGTTCAGGTGATGGAAGTTGGTTATTTTATGCTTATATATATATATAAAATTTATTTGTATGGGGGTTTTTATGAAAATGATGAGAAACTACCATATCCTTTCTTGAATTGCGCTGTATTTATACAACAAAATAGTTTATACAAGTACAAGTTTGGTCAGAGGATAATCTCAATGCAATATGTATCTATGTAGGTGGGTATGTATATTCATTTATTTCGATGCATATGTCTGTGTGTAGTAAGTAGCCTTTAAAAAAAAAAAAAAAAAAAAAAATGATTTCATGGTGCTTTCTACACGCCGTGGTATGGTTTACTGATATGATGCCCTTAGGACTTTAGGGAGATTTTTAGGCTGCCAACAGCTCATTCTGTTTTCGTGTTTGGATTGCCATTCGTTTTTTTGTCTAATGAACCAAACCCACTAAAGTTGAGTTCACCGTTCAGTTCTCAACATTTTCTTGCTATGTAAGAAAATTAGGTTCTCTAAATTCTTAAATCTAAGCATCCATTTCACATTGCCGATTTTGATCTTAAGTGGGCCCAAACTTTCGGCAAGCTTGGAATTAATCAATTAAAAGGTGAGTTTTGGTGAACTTTAAGTGGGGAATTTGTTGATCTTATTTGCTCGATTTGATGCAAATGACAAACTGGTTGGTGGTGAGTTGTGAATTGGTCTGATTCACTCAATCTGGGAGCAAATAGGGTAATTTGGCGAATTTTAATCAAAGCATAAGTCTCTTTTACTGTTGCCGAAATTCTTTAGCTTATATGTTTAGCTGTATTTTATGTTAGGTTCATTAACGTGTGTCTTTCAAGAAATAGACGGCATCGCCTGCGATAGAAAGTTTGAATCTCCCAAGGGAATATGGATAGCACCTCAATTTTAAGAATGTTAGTCACCTATGCTTTATTATTATTATTTTTTTTTTCTGTGTTCTCAATTCACATGTTAGTCACTCATATTGACTGTTAGTTATCTGTAGCTACAACCTGTAGGGCATGTTCATGTATCACCAATTCCATGGAAATCAATGGAAATGGAAAATGTTTCTGTTGACGTGACAGTTTGAGATGGATACCAAAAGGGAGAATTTCACAAAGCATCATTGTACTTTTCTGTGGTTTGGATTCTTTGTCACAAGAAACTAGGTGACAATTGTCTCACAAATATGAGATTTCCACTTGCTATGCAAACAAGACCCCTAAAAATGGAATCCGTATTTCAATAGTTTCATGGAAATAATCATTGATTAATCAGTACATGTTCTTTTCTTTTCCCCTTGAATGCATGTATCCAAACATGGCCTTAGAAAAGCCAATCATGGTGGTAAATCAAATTTGACTACTGGACCATTTTCCCACATGAAAAATCAGAGGAAAATGGCATTTTCTAGATCAGAGAAGATTTATTGAACTGCAATAGGCTGTTTTCATTATGGGAATTTCGATGTTTTAGTATGTGCCGTTGTGCTGAACTTGGGAAACATACAAGAAAGACCTCCAACCTGTTGTCTGTCTCATATCATTGGCTTGCATTGGAGCTGCTTTTTACAACATGATTTAATAATGATCTCTATTTTTCCAATCATAATAAAAATTCTACAGGTCGGGTAAATATGCTTTGTTTATTTAGTGGATGATGGTATTTGCAAATTCAGTGGATGATGGCATTCGCAAATTCTGGTTTTCGGGTACAAATAGTCAATGGTATGCAATGAAACTTGTACAGACTTTTGTGATGGATTCTCATTATTCTAAGATTTCCGTAGAAGGCATTCTCAAGGAATTAATGTAGCCAGTGATTTGTCGTGTCCTAGTAACTAGTAAGGTAAGTTTTTGTCTGATTGTCAGGTTCCTACTTGAATGTACAGGTACACCCTTTTTCTTTTCTTATTTATTAATTTTTATCAGTGTTGTTAACCTGTGTTGTTCTAGAATGGTTTGACAGGCATGAACTTGCACTTAACCTACTAAATATTAGAAACTTCATACTTCTCTCTTTTCTGCCCAAAATGGGTTGTTCCTTTTCGAGATTATATAAATACAATTACTTGATTGCTCTTGTGCCCACTTCCAGATTTTAATTGCCAATAATTCTTTTGTTTCCTTAGAATCATCTAAAACCAGCAAATGGAGTAAGATGTCGCTGGAAGGAGAATACAGTTCACTGTTCCAGGTCTTCCATTGTTTGTGGGTCCCTCCAAGAATAATGATCATCTGTCTTATTCTCCTCGAGTTCGTTGGCTTTAGCAACTCTTCTGCTCTACCCGATGTTGAAGGTATGACAAAGTTATGATATTTAGGATATAAGTAGAAATTTACATCTGTCAATGGCTTTGGGAATAACATTAAGTTTTCCATTAGATAAAATTCTAATCATAGTCATCTGATAATCTAAGAACCAAATATTCTTGCTTTGGTGGTCAGATATATATAGAATTATAGATGAGGAATTATATTTTTCTGAGCCTCGGCAAATGTATTATTTTCTGACACATATGGGGCATGTGGTTCCAAACTGATGATCTGATGGGCCCTGTCATGAATGAGGGATGCCCTTAAATCACCCAGATTGGAAGATTCTATCCCTTCAGTCAGTGGCCTATGGATAGATGGTTAAGAAAATAATACCAGCAATGGTCCACATTCAACAAAAAAATATGTGAAAGGTCACAGGGTTAGGATCTTCCTATCTGAAAATTTGTTGGAGCATCCCCCATCCACGGGCGATCCCATGAGATCACTGGTCAGGATCACCAAACCATGGGCCCCTTGTGCACTGAGTCCTGCACCTCAGAAAACTGTACATATGTTTAAGCACAGCAGCCTGTAATTCATCTATTGAGATTATCAATTTTCCTTCTTCTGGATACGCTTTCTGTGGCCATGGAAACAATTCCCATGAATACAGGCATAGGGCATTATACTTCATCCGGGTAGCGTACGATTTTAGCATGCAACTACTAGATGGGGCCCTGCCCATCCACATGCAAGTCCACATGCGAATATGACCTACCTGCATGAACTGATTCTTCATCAGGTGGGCCACATTGTTCAGGTCTTCTGGCCTAAAATCGAGCTGTTTTGCTTCTCAGGTGGCCCAAAGTGTACAGGACAAACGGATGTAGAATTATTTTTTTCTATCAATTCATATCAGTGTACAGGACAAATGGATGTAGAATTATTTTTTTCTATCAATTCATATGTTTAGTACATTGAGGCCCGCCTAAGGAGTGTAGTGACCTGATTTTTAGGCCAGAAGATATCAACAGTATGGCCCCACAAAGTTCAATCTAACACCTCAGTGCCTTATTAGCGTGCAAGCGTTTGTGTGTGTGTGGATGGGCAGGGTTCTGCATGTGTGGGCTAAGCAAACTTCTTATTACTGCATTCTTTATCAATAATCCGCTAACAAGGAAATTAAATAAGTCCATAGATTTCAATAACGATATGGACTATCTTTGGACACTCTGGGAGATGTTGGATCAAATGTTGTATTGTGACATCCGTACTTTGAGATTTTCAGGCGAGTGTGACCAAAAAAGTCACGGACCTCAAAAGAATCTTAAATACAAGTATACCATGAGGTCACACCATTTATCTTTATAGTGTCACATCTTTCTTGGATCTTTGTGGAAAAGTTCTTCATCGATCAGCTTTCTAGTTGTAAAGTTGTATCGCTGGCTTGATGCATATGTTTTACTAATGGTTCAGGTGAAGCTTTAACTGAACTCATGAAAGCACTAAATGATTCTGGCAAAAGAATTAATTGGGATACTTTTACTGTCGACCCATGCTATAGTTGGTCTCATGTCACTTGTGGGAATGGACATGTTATAACTCTGTAAGTTCCTCATCTTAATTCCTTTTTTTTTTCTTAATAAGACTGTTGTGACTTGTATAGCATTCGTTATGGTTTTGTTCTTATAGCCTAAGGCCATCATGTTGCAATTCTCTTTCATATTCGATTGATGTCGCTTCATGGGTTTCAACTTGTGTATCTTTTGCAGTAGTTTTAGTTTGTAAATGCCCATTTGCAGGAGTCTGGCATCAAATGGCTTTTCAGGAACTCTGTCGCCTTCAATTACAAAGTTGAAGTTTTTGATCAGCTTGTAAGTAACAATCCTGTTCCTATAGCACTTGTGTTTTGGGTCCTTGTTTTGGTATTAACATTCACCAAATTAAGTTTCAGTATTACATGAATTTATGGTGATCTCGTCTTTGCTATAGATTTATGATATATATATATATATATATATATATATATATATATATATATATATATATATATATATATATATATATATATATATTGGAAAATGTACCAAAATTGAGAATGTCAGATTTATGTACTCATAAAAATGAAGAGGAAATGTGGGAGCAAGAAAGATCCCTGCAAATTCTTTGGGTTATGTATATATGCATGTATTTGTGAAGATTATTTGCCTAACCAATACAAAATTAAGGACTCAAATGCAAATGTGGGTGTTTAGTGTTTCGCACGTGTTGGTGACGGACTTAGCAAACCGATAATTCATGACTCTCCAAATTGTCCAACTAATTGAGGCCGGCTACACGAATCCTATTCTACCATCCCACTCTATCAAGGACCATACCTAAGTTGAACTGTAGGTCATCCAAATCTGTTTTTACTGCCCCCACCCATATCCTTTTGGGCATTCCCCTCGCCCTATTAGAACCTCCAGCTTGAACCAGCTCACTCCTTTTAACCAGTGCTGTTCTGGGTCTCCATTGCACATGGCCAAACCATCCAAGTCTACTTTCCCTCATCTTATTACCTATTGGTGCTACATCCAAGTCCCCTCGAATGCATTCATTAGTATTATGTCCTTCCTGCTCTTGCCACTCATCCAACTCAACATCCTCAATTCAGCTACACCCATCTCATGAACATGTTGTTACTTGACTGCCCAACATTTTATCCCATAAGGCATGGCTAGTTTTATAGCCAATAACTACAGAAATGCAGCGTTTTGTTTTAGTGCAACTATTGTATTTAATTTTATTAGCTAATATATATTTTCTTGTAACATATACTTACTTTTGCAACTTTTCTGAACTATGGAGGTTGTAGTTGATAACTTGGTTCCATATTATCACTACATTCATTGAAGAATAGTATTAGTTTCTAGACGATGGATACTGACTTTGTTGCTTAAAGGAATCTTCACTAGTCATATACTTTATGCAGGGAATTGCAGAACAATCATCTGTCCGGTACACTACCAGATTACCTCAGCAGTATGGAACACCTGCAGTACCTGAATCTGGCCAACAATAGTTTTAGCGGGCCTATACCTTCTTCTTGGGGTCGACTTTCCAACCTCAAGCATTTGTAAGTGATAAGAAGCAACGTTGATTATTTTCTCCTTTGTATCTTTTGCTTTTCTTTGTTTCTCTTCATGTTCTTTCCATTTGTACCACCCAAGCTGTATGTAGAAACTTGATGGGTACCTTATGTATTTTTCCCTTGTATCTCATGATGCCCTCACTAACTGTGTGCGGAATGAATACTCTACAGAGAGCAAGTTATTGCACTTCTTGTTAATTCATCCTTATGAATTATGATGTTAGGCTCTTTATTAATTTGATCATGGAGCTTAGGTAAGCTCACACGCGTGTGCAATAAAGCTCATGTACATGCCATGCATGTGCCAGATGGCATGTAGGTGTGAGATTCAGTCCATCCATCAGGTTGATCCAACCTTCTAAGTGTTTTCCCAAAAGTAAATCTGGTCCATTCAGCATGTGGGCTCTAATACTGTAAATGGGTGGATGGGTTGCTAAAATGGCTCTTAATTTATTTTGAAAACTGTGGCCCACCTGTCCAGTGGATGAACCTATTCTTGGGCTAGGGCATCAATATGGTGGTGCCTTTCTGATGGATGGATTGCATCTCGGACCTATCGTGCCATAATGGCACATGTGTGGCATGTACATAAGATTTATTGCACACGTGTGTGGGCTTAACAAAGTTCTTGATCATGATTTAAGGTTCCATTTTGTATGTTAGAAACACAATTGTTTAAATTTGAAAATCTTGATTTTCCACTTCTTTTGAATGTGAAATGTTATTTGACTCAGGGTAATAAGCAAGAATGACCTAAGTGGAGAAATTCCAGATTCAATTACAAATATTACAGGGTTAATAGAAGTGTAAGGAATCCTCTCTGGTACATTTTTATGTTACTTGTTGATGGTGCCCTGTTATTGTCTATGAATGCTCTCCTCTTCAAATAGCCATATATTTGTGTGTTCATTTTAATCTTGATTTTTTTTTTTGCAGGGATCTTTCTTCCAATGATTTTATTGGGAGAATTCCGACAAAACTATTTTCAGTTCCCACATATAAGTAAATTCGATGCTCAAATTCCTATCTCCTTTCTCTCATCTCTAACCTATCATGTAGAAATGATGAAACCCTTTCTACTATGATCCCTATAGCAAGATGCAGTTGAATGTTTTTGTATATTAAGCTATTATTACTGTACTTGTGATAGGGATCAGTTTAGTACCTTCTTCTGTTATTATCTTTCATGGAATTGATTTTTTATTTTTTTTTGGGCTCCCCAAACAGTTTGTTCTTGGCAATATATCAACGCTGAAGTTCATTTTGTTAAGAATGTTATGGTGGATATGCATGTCCCTTCTGTTTGTGACCATGATTATAATGTCAACAGAATCTGACTCGGGACCATGATTATAATGTCAACAGAATCTGACTCTCTTTCTCTCTCTCTCTCTCTCTCTCTCTCTCTCTCTCTCTCTCTCTATGCATGTCCCTTCTGTTTGTGACCATGATTATAATGTTAACAGAATCCGACTCTCTCTCTCTCTCTCTCTCTCTCTCTCTATGCATGTCCCTTCTGTTTGTGACCATGATTATAATGTCAACAGAATCCGACTCTCTCTCTCTCAAAACTGAATTCTTCATATTATTTTCTTTTTAGTTCATCTGCATATACAAAGCCTCTCTTCAGTAGACACATAAAAATGTGTATATCTCGTTTTAGTTAAATGTAATTATGAATTAGAGATAAAAGTCTCTTATACATAACTACAGTTAACTAAATGAAATGAACTCATTTTTAGGCATCTACCAAACCGGCCCTAAATTATCTCATCAACTTGTTCAAGGTAGTGTATGAAGAATACATAGATCAGATGTGGAAGTATGAAAATACCTCCAATTATCAATAAATACAAGAATGGCATTTACAGAGTTTGTACGTGGGGGGAAAAAGGAAAATAATTGCTTCTGCTGATTGTGTACAAAAATGTCACTTAATGAAACTTGCTACCACTAGTAGTTGGGAAACGTCCAGCATTCCAATTGGACCCCAAAAATTACTAAATTGTCTCTAGAGATCACCAGCACTATCAACTTGTTATAGACTCGCAAGTTCGATGGGTATGTTTTCTTATATCATGATCTGCTAATGTATTTTCAAGAGCCTTTTTTCTGGTAATTCTTTGCTGCTTTGGCACTGCACCGAGTGCCTTCATCATGAATCTCAAAAATGACGCATTTGTACCTAGTTTTATATTAATGAATCGGGTATTGTATAGTTCACCACTGATACTGGTACATATTGGGTGATACAAACCATTCAGATGATGCTTGATACTCTAATGGCTGACAGTGCTATTGCTGCAGTTTTACAGGAACTCGTCTTGCTTGTGGGTCTAACTTGCAACAACCTTGTGCATCAAGTTCCTCAAGACCAGGTTCATTCATTGTACGTTTATCATATTTCTAAGCTTCCTTTTTCTACCAATATGTTCGAATTAGTGGGCGGTTTATTGGTATATTGGCAGGTTCAGTTAGGAAGTCAAAACTAGTAGTTGTGGTTGGTAGTGCTGTTGGTGGGGCATTGCTAGTTTTGTCCATTGGGGCTATTATTGTATACTGGTACCGCCGAATGCATCCGCTAGAACATGACGTCTTCGTTGATGTTTCTGGTAGTCTCATGATCTCTTCTTCTGCTTCCATAATTTTACATAAAGATATATTTCGTAATCCTCAGCAAATATGTTCTTGGAAATAAATTACCTGACTGCATCAACTTCATTTCATAATCCTCAGCAAATATGTTATTGGAAATAGATTACCTGACTGCATCAACTTCATGAATTTATTTGTAAAATTTCCTTTGTATGTTGAGGAATTACCTAATATTCCTTCTTAGAAATGATCTTTTTAAGGTAATCTTCTACCCGTGAATAACTGAATATATTTGAGTTGGATGGAATTTCGCTGGATCATGGTTGGTTGCTTTCTTTATTTTTCAGTGATGTCATTTGTTGGACGATGAGAGAGTCCTTATGTCCTTTTAGTGGGGTTTTGATTTGCGTGTATTTACAAGGAATCAAACAACTTCAAAACTTTTATAATAGTGTGATTGAATACATCATTTTGAAGCTTTCTATGTTCAGTCTCATTTTTATGTTTCAAATCTGTGTTTTAGGAAATTATTTTAGGAAATCATGTTCTTCAATGGAGCATTTGGTAATTTCTGCCTCTTTACCATAACCCTTCAAAGCAGTCGTTCCAATACTTGGATTGCATAAGGGGATATTGTAAAAAATTTCTTGTATCTCTATCTCTATAGACTTTCAACTTCGATGGATCTAAGCTTCTGTCTATTTTTCTCACTTCAGGTGAAGACGAATGCAAAATTTTCTTCGGCCAATTAAGAAGGTTTTCATGGCGTGAGCTGCAACTTGCAACCGACAATTTCAGTGAAAGCAATGTAATTGGACAAGGGGGCTTTGGAAAAGTTTACAAGGGCACTCTTTCAGACAATACAAAGGTTGCTGTGAAACGTCTAACTGACTATTATAATCCTGGTGGGGAGGCTGCATTCTTGAGAGAAGTTGAGCTGATAAGTGTAGCAGTTCATCGGAATCTACTACGGCTGATAGGACTCTGTACCACCCCTTCGGAGAGAATTCTCGTTTATCCATTCATGCAAAATCTCAGTGTTGCATATCGTTTACGAGGTATGCTATTTATCAGCAACAATTCCATTCTTTGAGAATTTGAATATGTTCTATCGACTATCATTTTGATGCTATTCTTATATGAAATACTAAGTGGACAGTTTCACATTTTGAACATTTGTACAGATTTAAAACCTGGTGAGAAAGGTCTGGACTGGCCCACAAGAAAACGAGTGGCTTTTGGCGTAGCCCATGGGCTGGAATATCTGCATGAGCACTGCAATCCTAAGATCATACACCGTGATTTGAAAGCGGCTAACATCCTGCTAGATGATGATTTTGAAGCAGTCCTTGGGGATTTTGGACTGGCAAAGCTGGTTGACACGAAATTGACCCATGTTACGACCCAGATCCGTGGAACCATGGGACATATTGCACCAGAGTATCTATCCACTGGGAAATCATCAGAGAAGACGGACGTATTTGGATATGGCATTACGCTTCTTGAACTTGTGACTGGTCAACGTGCAATAGATTTTTCACGTCTCGAAGAGGAGGAGGATGTCCTACTGCTTGATCATGTAAGATCAACAACTTTATCGATTTCAGCTGATTGGTTATCCCACGTTTTATCTGCCAATTGTGTTTCGTTATTTGAGATTATTTGACCATCTTTCCTGACCTGAAAGCTACTGGGAGTGGTTTCTGGAATCTCCTGTTAAAGGCTTAATTTACAAGATGTCTGGTGCTAAGGCAAATCACAATAGGAGAGATTAAAGAGATGATTCTTGGGCCCACGTACCCAGGCGGCACACGTGTGTAGCCTGTTCCATTTCCCACTTTAAACCACACTTCTAAAACTTGCTGACTTGATGTGAAACTCAGCTGAGCCAACTTGACTCAGCTGGGTTAATGAGAAACTTGGTACTGTGACTCAGCTGAGACTCCGAGAGACTCATTGAGCCAACTAGATGACTTGGTCAACCCAATGTGACTTGAACCTGATGGGGACATCCTGCGCACGCTGTTCACACGGGCATGCACACCACCCCCCTTACGCTCGTACACCAGAAGAAGGAGAGCCCCACCGTCGATCTGGATCGATGGCGACATCCAGGGAGGGCTTCTTAGCTAGAGGACGAAGTTTTGATTCAAAAGAGTGGGCCCGTTAGTCAAGAAAAGCCCATCATGGGATCTCATGATCGTGGCCCACTAGTCGAATTGATTTCATATTTTAGGTTTTACTTATTGTTATTATTTAGAACATTATGAATGCTTTGGATTTCTTTGTTTGGTTTTTATTTTAGTTTACTTCATCGCCAAATAATAGGTTGTACACTTGGCACGAGTTTAGGGGTATAAGATTTTCCTTATAAATAGGCACCCCTTGTAGTTCTTTTGATTCATTGAAGCTTAATAAAAATTCCTGCTTTATTTTTCTGCTCTTTTAGTGAGTTGTGGAAGAATTCAAAAGTGGGTACGAAGCCCTCCCTTTTCGAAGGGCTAACTACGTTGTGTGAAGCCATATCTATTCCCATCCATCCCTACCCTCTCTCATCCATATATCTCATCTTCTATCATCATTATTGCTTTGAATTTTTCAGCTTTTGTAGCTATTCATCTCCATACAGTCAGTTCTGAAACTTCAACGGAACACTATACCTCGACCTTATGTCGGATCGTCGACAAACTTGGAGGGATTGGAGGTCTCCCCTGGTCGACCAAGTCCTAAGTGTCACTTTGGGGAGACGGGCTTCCATCACATATGCGGCCAGCCCACCCGTGCACGTGCGTCAGCCCCGGGTCACCATCTGCACATAGGAGCTTTCTCCGGGTCAAGTTTTCCTCTAGTTTTCCTTTTTTCATTCCTATTTCCTAAACCCTAGCCTTAGTTTGCATTAGCCCTAATTTATTTGCCCCATTTTTCATCCTAGGGTTCCTTGAATTGAGATTGGGAAATCCCTTGGATTAGAGACTGTTTGCTATGCATGTGTGGTTGATTTCTATTGCAGTTGATTTCTATTTCCCTTTGAGCATCGTTTGGTTTATAATTTTTATTGGTCCAGTCTTAGCCTGTGTAGGCCTGGACCCGTATAGATTCCTCTTTACTTGAATATTTGGACTTTTTATGTGGAATATGGAATTTGTGTAATTGTTTTTGAACTAACGTGATCTTAAGCCTGAAATCTCGCACATCATATTTGAATTTCATGTCCAGCATCAGAACCTAGTCACTTGGTTTAAAGGCGGGATTTTATTATTATTATTATTATTTATTATCATTATTGTTATTGTTTTTTTAAAGCACGAGTGAGATTCAAACCTTCAATCTCAACCGAGGGAAGGAATGCCCTCAACCAGTGCATATGCAGAATTGTTGCTTTATACTGCATCCTCTATTACTCAAACAGATATAGCATTTTAAAATATTTATTAATGTTCCTAATATTTTCTATTTATAATAATTAAATTTCGGGTCGAGTCGGGTTGAGGCTTAGAGTCAACCTGACCTAGCAGGACATAAAGTCGAGTTGGATTTTTGGGTTTTTGATCTATGCTTTAAACATGCCATGGCCCAATCAAGCAAGTTCACTCATCAGGTGGGCTGCACATTGTATGTGAAAATGGATGGTTGAGTATGACCAATGGTCATGTGTGGCCCACCCTACGAGTGGGCTACCTGATTTTCAGGTCAGGGAGTATTCACAAAATCTGCCCCATCTGATGAGTGTGGTCCAGTTGCATGTGTGCTTGGAATCACCCCTTCTAATATTAGTTCTCTCAGCCAGATTGGTTAGATTACACTAAGCAACACTGGCAAGGATTTTACTGGTTAAAGGTCATGATGCATTCCTTCAACAGTGGTTTTTATTTATTTTCACATGCTAAACAGATAAAAAAGCTACTGAGGGAGAACAGGCTCCATGACATTGTCGACAACAATTTGAAGCAAAACTACAATCCCAAAGAAGTCGAGGTGATCGTCCAGGTGGCCTTGCTATGTACTCAAGGCTCGCCCGAGGACCGGCCAAAGATGAGAGAAGTGGTGAGCATGCTGCAAGGAGAGGGGCTGGCTGAGCGGTGGGCCGAATGGGAGCAGCTCGAAGTGATCCGCCATCAAGAGTATTCGACCTTCTCCCACCACTTGGACTGGGCCGAAGATTCAACGTACAACAAAGAAGCCATACAGTTGTCTGCAGCAAGGTAGGTAGAGAGCTAATCCTAAGTAACAGCAAAGTAAGTGATCTGGTCAGTTGCATTTACCTGTAAATAGAGTGGTATTGGCTAATGCGCAACTAAAAAAGAATGTAGTGTTGCTGTCGATTTCGAGTTCTGCTGCATTATGTTTTCAAGGATGTTGTATATCTAAAGGCACTCGAAGATGGATTTGCTGTATTAACAAGGAATAGTTAAGTTTGCTTATTTTCCGCTTTTCGTTTATAAACTGAGGTATATATAATGCTTGGCCTGAGGCTTTCTATGACCTGTTTGGGTTTTCAACTTGTACAAGTGGGGTCCATGGTTCAGCGAGATCCCAGCCGATGGTAGCATGGGCCCTGGTTTAGACAAACAATTCCTCAGATTGGATGATTCTAGCTACCAAACATCTGGCTTTCTTTGGTTGAATATGATGTTGCTTCTTTTTCTTTCTTAAATGTCCATTTGCTGGATGACGAACCAGACAGTTAGGATCTACTCATATGGGAGATTTGTGTTGCATCATCCAAAGTGGGTCCAATCATTTCAGTAGTTTGGATCATGGAACCATTGGGACCCACTTGTACAAACTGAAAACTTGAGCATACTGTACTCACTGTTGCACCGAGCATTGTATATTACCTCTTGCAGAACACATCTAGCTGCTAAAAATACAGGAATACTAATAAGCAGATTGCTGAATAAAAGTTCAATGCAGCTCTCCTTGCAGCACCTGTGGCAAACGTTTATGCTGATTGGGGGTATTGATCTTGGTGGCCCACCAAGTGGATAAGCTATGGTTGAAACAGTGATAGGACAACTCTTTCCTCTTCTTCTTCTTTTTTTTTTCCTTGTGAATCTGGACTGTTGCTCTTAACTGTTCTTGTTGCTCTTAACTGTTCTTTTTGCAGGCCACTGATACAATGAACCAGAGTTCAATCCCCTTGCTTTGTGAGATATGGCCTGTCCATGTGGTGGCCCACAATAACAATAGATCTGATCGCTGTGAGGAGGGAACCGAATATAAAAGTAATAGGCAGTGACCTGCATATTAATATTCCTCCAAAAACATACACATGAACATAAACATTCCAAGTTTTCAACAAACAACCAACTTTCCATGTAGAGAATTATGCATTTTGATCAGACATGCCCACTACGATTAATATATAAGAGGTTGTATGGATTTCTCGAATCTTAGAAGGATTCATGAATCTGTTTCTGGGATTTCCCAATGAAAGGGATTCCATCTACATGTTTTGGTACTCAAAAAGTTCTTAGAAATCCAGTTCTGTTGTTTGGATACTGGGAAAGAGTTATTAAGAGAGCGGAGGATTTGGGTCCTTGCTCTTGCTCCAGTGGTAGACTCTTAGGAGTTTCGACACCTGGTCGAGGGTTCTGAGTACCCAAGGGTGGTGAAATCCCACTTCGTGAGTGTGTGGCGGTGTGTGCGCATGTTTTTTTTTTTTTTTTTAAAAGCAGAATGTGCAAGGACCGAATGGAGCTTTATCACTAGCTTAAACTTTGGAACTATTAAGAGGCCGTTGGTAACAGTTTGAAGATGATATTTGGATCTAGACACTGGGAGACGTAGCAGTTTGATCTGGTGGGCCACTTGCAAAGGGGCTATTTCTCACATATCCTAGTGATCTTAGGGCCAGCTGTGCCATTTGAGGTAATACAAACTTCCCTTAGGGCTCAATCGGGAGCTTGTTAATAAAGATAAATATGAAATAGAATAGGATGTAAATGAATTGTAAATTTTGTTTGGATGCTAATAAATGAAATGCATTTGAAATCCAAATATTTTATTTAAATGGAAATAAATGGGAGGAATTGAAATGCATTAAAAATTTTCAATATATGTCCATCTTTCATGTCCCTCATACGATTTGAACCATTGATTGTAACATATATATAGCCATCCATACTGTCGAATTAAATGGGTGATCAAACCCATTTGTTTCTGTGGTGGCTAGGTGGACTGCTTGACCTGCACTGTTTATCATTGGCTTTTGCAAAGGTCTTATATTACGTAGAATGTCAATGCTAATGGCGGACGTGTGTAATACCACCTTTATTTACTGGTGCGACTCTCTAGGGGAGTTTTAAAAAGTATTTCATCACATTTACTTCCAAATCTTCTTTTATAGAGAGGATTTCATTTACATGTTCATTTATTCCAATTCCATGTCATTTATATGCATTTACTTCCATCCAAACACACATCAAATACTATTTACCTCCATTTACTCCCATTAGGTTTGGGCCTTAGAGCATTGTAGTGGGGTCCAACAAAAGAGCAGTGGCCCACACTGAACGAGGGAATATTAGGGCAATCCTAATAGGGATGCAATTGACTGTCCATATCGGCCCACTAGATGAGCAGTCTTGATTGCCTTAAAAGTGGATCCATTCAGTTTGATCCATTGGCAAATGGACTGGAATTCGACATGAAGGTTCATCTATATCCTTTTATGTTGAATCCTATTTGACTTTTCCTCAATATTCTTAGTTGACTGTTCAACATCTCCACTTTGAAGTGGGCCTATGTGACAAAAACCGGTCCTTGATCCAAAATCACAACATGGGGCACAAGTGATGACGTCTACACCGTTCATCAGTTAGGTCCTACAGTGGATGTCCCAAAGGTTATCTCCACGATGAGTGTGGACTATAGAGGGCTCATGATCATAACTAGTAGGTGGGCCCCAACACTTAATTGGGAGTAATTGTAGACCGGTCTGAATTCAACAAACCATTTACCATTAATCTGCGGTGATGGATTATCTACAGTGGGCCCCACAATTCAGACGGTTTAATTCCAGTTTCTGCAGACGTGCGGTGATGGATTATCCACAGCGACCACCACCAGTGTGAAACAAGTCCCATTTGGCTAGCTAAGGTAGAAATCCTTCCTACTCTCGACATACGTGCAAATTGAGATCCTGGCTGTTCATCAGGCTAGCCCTACAGAGAGTATGCTGTGGTCCATAAATCAGGTGGGTCCACTCATCAGATGGGCTATAGAGTTCATTGATTGTGGTACATTGGTCAGTTCTTTATAGATGCCCATTTTTTCTTACAAGGAAGACCGTTGTTGGACAAGGTACATATAGGGCCCACCAGATGAATAGGACCGTTACACATAAATGGGTCACATTATCACGTTCGCGCTCGTGCATAGCCTTCGGATTACTGCGCTTTTTTATAATGCTCACTTACAGTCCCATGGTGTCGGAACTTCACATGCAACCCACAATTCCCCATCCATACATGTGGCAGGAGATCTGAGCCGTGCAAAGGGTTGTCGCCACCATGGAATATAGATCAGATGGCCAGAAAATCTCTTTAGGTGGGCCATCATCATCTGTCCATTGATGATGTAGGTCGCCTGATGATTGGACTGGCCAAATATTATGAGCCAGGTCATCTTCATGTTTACGGCTCAGATCCTCTACATGGTGGACGCGGCTTCAGTGGATCCCCGGATCCACCGAGGTCGGTGGATCCCTGACTCTGGGACCTACACTGATGTATTTGTCTTATATCCACGCTGTCCATCCGTTTCGCCAGCTCATTTTATCGCACGAGCCCAAATTTACAGCAGATATAATCACAGGTCGACCACACCATAGGAAACAGTGATGATGGACCATTAAAAATTTATTGTGGGCCACAAAAGTTTTGGATCAAGCTGATATTTGTGTGGTCTCTTCATCACTGTTTCCTGTTGTGTGGTCCACATGAGACTTCAATCTGCTACAATTTTTAAGGTTCATGCCCCAAAATGAGCTGGAGAAAAGGATGAACGGCGTGTATATAAGATAAATACATTACGGTGGGCCCCGCAGCCAGGGATCCACCGAAGCAGCTCCCTCTAAATGTGCCTCGTAAGCAGCAAACACAGTACATGTGGTGGGTCCACTTGAGCTTTAGATATGCTTCAATTTTGGGCTCAACCACTGAAATGGGCTGGGAAAACGGATGGACGGCGTGGATAAACCACGTACATTCACGGTGGGCCCAACAGAGTTTACTCAGTACGATCAAAGGGTACTGAGTTACTCATTATGCAATCCGATTTCCCATAAATGGCCGGCGGTGAATCTTCAATCGCACAAATGTTATAGTTGCAAGGAAAGCCGGACAGCCGAATCAATGACCCAATCATGGATGGAATATAACCAAAGTATTACAATGAAACAGAGAGAGATACGAAAAATAAAAACAAAATCATCACCGTTGCTTCTTCTTCCACTTATCGTCCTCTTTGGATCCGTAATTCTTCGAATGGAAATTGAGAAACAGAAGCAGGAGCGAGGCATTGAAACCCGCATTGAAGGCCCAAGCTCCGAGACCCGAACACCCTCCTCCCTCAGCCCGTGCAAAATGTAGCCACATCATCACGACCGAGCACCCGAAACTGAAGACGAACTGCACGATCTGGCAGTCCGTCACCATCCTCTTCCACCTCGGTCTCTTCCCAATGCTACACAGCAGGTAGTACCCGTACATGAGCGTGTGGACCGAAGCGTTCGTCGCGAGAGCCACGGGCATCAGAGATTGCGACGCGTGGAGCCATAGATAGCACATGAGTACGACAAGGGCGTGGTGGTACACGTGGAGGAACGTGAGCCGTTTGTTGGGGTTGAAGAGGATGAGGAGGGTGTCGGAGAATTCGAGGAGCTTGGAGAGGTAGAAGATGTAGGCCCAGAAGAAGACGGGCCCAGATGGGGGTGTCGCGTTGGAAGGGAAGCAGAATAGCCAGCTAGGATTGGGCATTTGGGAGATGGAAGAGAGGGAGCATCCTACGGCCATGGTGAAGGAGATGAGGAGGAGGGCGAGGTTGTGGACGGCTGAGATGAGACGGAGGAATGGGGTTGGTGGTGATGCTGACGTGGAGGGGGATTTGGGGAGGGTGAGGTGGAGGAGTAGGGTTAGGGCGAGGTACGAGAGGAGGGCGGTCACGAGGAATTGTGGAGACGCGCCCCAGGTCTGGTGCTCTATCCATCGGAAGTTGGCTATGGCCGGGTGCCCTACTAACCAGTGGCGCAGGTTAGCATACAGCAGCTCCATGTAGATAATGCTCTCTCTCTCTCTCTCTCTATCTCCCTCTCAAAATGGTAGTTGCGTTTACGACTCGCGCTCTGCGGGTATGTGATGATAATAGGCAAAAACCTTACTCTGGCAGAGTATGATGGTTCATAGGCAGGCACCAAGAAATTGTATTCGTGGCATGCTTTTAGGTCATATTTACCGCAGAAGTCGTGGGTCCCGTTATAAATTATTTATGGGCCAAAAATTGAATTGTGTTGATATATAAATTGGCTGATTGGAGAAACGTCTAATGAATGGTCCATGAAAAAAGTCAGTTATGTTCTTCACTCAGATAATAAAGTTGTTCGGTCAATCCAATTTTAAAATTATTACTTTTCAACGTTAGTTGCAAGCGCGTACAGGGCGTTCCTGTCGCGGTCTCGCAATGACGTTTGTCTTTTCGTGTATTTTCTTTTCTCCCTGTTTGGCTTTTTCTTTTTTTTTCTTTTTCTTCGTCGCTAAAAGGGATGTTCGCGGATGGTTTGTGACGACATTCGCGGCACACGTGCCAATATTCTTGAGAGGTCCAGGCCACTCATCACATGGGAACCACATGAACATCTTCTGGACCGGAAAATGAAGGTCCAATCATCATTTATGATCCCTCCATTTGCTCTTCTGCCCTCAAAGGGTTAAGGAGAAAAAAGAAAAACTATCCGAAATAACAGTCATATATGTGATCATTAAAAATATACTCAGGAACGTTTTTTGAGCATGTTCTATCCATGGTGGGCTCGGTCTTATGAACAGTCCGGATGAAGAAAATATCAACTCTACTTGAGAAAAAGATGCAACACACAGCTCGGTATCCACTAGAGGTGGTATGCCCTAAAAAAATCACAGATGAATGAGACGGCTGTTCATTTCTCGTGCATTATGGACCTGTGTTGTTATTAGACGGCTGATCATGTAGGCCCACTGTGACGTATGAGTCTTATCCACGCCGTCCATCCGTTTTTTTCAGATCAGTTTACGGCATGAGCTCAAAATCGAAGCATACCCAAACATCAAGTGGACCACGCCACAGGAATCAGTGGGATAGTGACGTCCACAGTTGAAACCGTCCTATGGCCCACAGTGATGTGTTCGTAAGGTAACACAAACATCAGCTTAATCCAAAACTTCTGTGGCCCCAGTAACTATAGGCATTCAATTCCCACTGTTTCTTGTGGTGTGGGTCCACATGAGCTGGAAAAAAAACGGATGGAGGGCGTGGATAAGACACATTCATCACGGTTGGGCTCCACAGACTTTACTCAGCAGGCAATTCGCTTTCCTGTCTCAGGATATCCCTCCAGCACCACATGGCCAAAGCTCTGTGGGCCCTAATGATGCATGTGTTTTATCCAGGCCGTCCATCTATTTTGCTGGCTTATTTTGAGGCATCAGCCCAAAACGAAGTAGATACAAAGCTCGAGTGGACCCACCACAAGAAACAGTGAGCTGTCTTGACTTGGCACATGTGCCACAGTGGTATGTGCCGCCACGTAGGATGCGGCTTAGGGTGCCAATGGATCAGGCCTGCTTTGGGTCTTCGGCCCTGGCCCTTACAAGTTCGGCTTGGGCCACTTGCTTAACGGGCTGGGCTAGTAACCTTCCAATGGGCTCTGGAATAAAAGAACATGTGGCCCTGATCTGGCCCATGTTCAACCAGTTGACATTCCCAGTTTATTGAACTCACGATATCCCCAGACGACACACATGTACAAGATCCTAACCGTTCATCCATGGTACCATCGATTATTTCGAATTTCCAACCCATAAATCACATCTGTTGGACTGCACCACTGCAAACTGGACGCGGATTGGGTCCTACCCAGCCCAACCCTAGCTAGGAATGGACAAGCTCTTAGGGACCACCGTGATGTATGGGTTTTATTGACACCGTCCATCCATTTTGCCATATCATTTTAGGATACAGGGCAAAAAATGAGGCAGTTCCAAGGCTCAAATGGACACTAGTTTGTTGAAATAGGACCATTGGATATTTTTATTTTTTAACCGTCAACAAATGTCCACCAATCCGATGGTCGGATGATGACCTGGTACATTTATGTAACCAAATCTAGACAGTAACTCTGACATATGATCTAGATTGGACCACCATAGTGGGGCGACCTTTATGTAATGGACAAGGTCACATTAAAAATCTTGGGTAATTGTCTCAACCAGACTAACGTCTAATTTATTAAGGGCCTGTTTGGATGGCACACCAAATTCATGAATTGGTAAATTTTCAAACCCCACGAAAGATGGATTTGGATTCTGATCAAACCATGTATTGCGTTTGGAAATGTGGACAAGATTGAATTTGGATGGTACATCTGTATGTCATTTTGCTTTAAAGTGTGCCGCAGGAGCATAATTTGAAGTGGTGATCCTATGGGACGTGTCAACATGGCACACATGCGCAAGAGATGCACCGTGTAGTAAGTGGATGCCATTTTATGTCATGTAGACCCTTTCCACAAAATCACGTACAAATATCTTACATGAAGCCATGAATCTGATTGTCAGAGTCAGCCAGAATTCAAATGGATTTCAATCCATGTTTGCACAAACAGGGACTCCCACATTCAAAGACAAAAGGTCTCCCATGGAGTACTTCGGATTGTCTGATCAATGTGAATTTTGGGTTACTGCCCATCCATGGTGGTGGCTCAGATGAACCTTCAATCTTTTGGGGTACCATCAATAGGGAGGAAAAAGAAAAGAAAAAACTTCAAAAAAAAAAAAAAAAAAACTATTTAATGCGTGTATCCCACCACCTTTTTTTGCAAATTTAAAAATATATCACTTTTTTTTTTTTTTTTAAATGTCTAGTTGTCTTTAAAAAAAAACTATTTTTAGTACTTGATACTCACCTACTTCACATGCAGCTCACCTGCTAGTAAGGTGTTATAAAAAAATGGAATGAGGACATAACCCTTTTTTTTTTTTCGAGGCGAGCTCACTAACCCTGATAAAACTCTGCATTATTTAAGGACATGGAAGGGGTTTTAAACACGTCTACATGTACAAGATCAAGAACATTCATCTCTAGTGCCCCCTATAGTGGATAGACCAGACACTAGAGACCACAGCAGTTGGATGAATCTTGGTGCCCATTGCAGGTTTTTGCTTGTTGAATATCAACCATTGTTGGGCCTTAAAAAAAAAAAAACTGTCCATGCGTAATCCGTGAACGATGTCCAATTGGTGCTTAGGATCATCTGAACAGTGTGGTTAATGTGGCACGACCCATCTGTTATAGGTCCACATATGAATGATCCAGATCTCATGAACGTGCAACACTTATATAGAGAGAGTGCTTGATACCAACTTAGAAGTGACAATGCTATCCTCTTTTTTTTTTTTTCTGTTTAGATGGTTCACCAGTGCAACAAAGACCATATCGACTATGGTAAGGAAGGGAGTTTCAGTTGAGGATGAAGGGCCTGAAATGGATGGCAAAAGGATACTCGTACTTACCCAAATAACTGGGATAAGGCTATGATGATGATGATGATATAAATATTTAACACACTCCGCTACTCTTATTGCCGGTTCCAAACCCAAATAAAGGAGGGTTGGGAAATGTTGGCAGCTGATGTCAAACTATGGCCACAGCTTATTCTCATGAATCCTGAGCAGAACAGGATTCCTGTAGCCAACCCAAATTAGTTGGCATAAGACTTAGATGATGCTGATGAGACAGATCTACATCATAAGGACATATATTAATTTCACTATAATGCACTTCACGCCCTATCTTGAAAATGTTTTAATAGCTTGAGGGCATGCATGAGAACAGATAATATGATAAACATGGACCCAAAGGGCCAATTCTTACATAAGATGGAACGATGAGCATGCATTTGAAGTACATAACTGTTTCAGTCCCTACTTCACATTCCACTGATCGAACCAACTGCTGCACAATCCTATACAGTATGAAATCCATCTTGTGCTGTGCCTAGAAAGAATCAAAGTGGCACCAGCTGATTAATAAAAGTAGCCTTTGAAACAGATTACAAATTGTGTATAAATGCAAAGCACAAGACTGCATGGAAGTATATTCTCATATTAAAGCTGAACATTCATCTGAAAATCCATATCCATATTCATCTGATCCCTAGCAATTCATGTGCCTGATATTCCAGGAGTGCTTTAGCAGAGTCTAAAACAGAATTCCTGCTATGTTCTTGGAAATTGGTACAGGAAAAAAGGCAGTGTGGACAGAGGACCACACCATTTCTTGAAGGAAGCGCTCCTGCCCAATTAGCATTTTTGCAAGCTGAATACCATGTGTGCGCATCTGTAGCATGTAGCCTTCTTTCTCTCCCTTTTTTAAAGAAAAAAGTTTTTAATTTTTTTTTTTTGAATAGGTTGCACAGTTTGATTTTCTTCGGCACAGCTGCAGTCAAACCAAGGAATGCCAAATCGGTTACGTATCGGCCGATACGGCCGATACGTAACGGTAACGGTACGCACCGTTACCCGATTCGGGGCCGTATCGGCCGATACTAATTTTTGTACCCGTATCGGCCGATACGGGCCCGATACGGGCGTAACGGCCGATACGGGCGTAACGGTCACCCGTAACGGTCAGCCCCGTAACGGTCGAAAAACGGCCATTTTTTTTTTGCATTTTAAGGTCCGTTTTTGATGTTTTTTCGAAACTTCTTGCTTCCAAACTCCTTCTCACTCCTTCTACTGCTAATTTCGACCAACCTTGGCTGGATATTTGAGTAAAAAACACATTATATTGGCGGATTTTGTTGAATCAAAGCTTGGTGGGCCATTTTTCATAAATTTATCAAAAATAGGTATTTATACTTTTTTTAATATGTTTTGCTGTTTTAATTATCTCATATGATGTGTTAATCATAGTAGAACATGTTAATATCCATTTTACAGATTTGGGGTGCCATTTAATATTTTTTTAATATTTTTTTCTATTTACGCATGAATTTTGCCCCTTTTTTTTAAAATTCAAAAAATCAATTTTTAATTATTGTTTTGCTGTTTTAATCACTCCATATGATGTGTTAATCATAGTAGAACATGTTAATGTGCATTTTACAGATTTGGGGTCCCATTTTATATTTTTTAAATATTTTTTTCTATTTACGCATGAATTTTGCCCCTTTTTTTAAAATTCGAAAAATCAATTTTTAATGATTGTTTTGCTGTTTTAATCACTCCATATGATGTGTTAATCATAGTAGAACATGTTAATGTGCATTTTACAGATTTGGGGTCCCATTTTATATTTTTAAATATTTTTTTCTATTTACGCATGAATTTTGCCCCTTTTTTTAAAATTCGAAAAATCAATTTTTAATGATTGTTTTGCTGTTTTAATCACTCCATATGATGTGTTAATCATAGTAGAACATGTTAATGTGCATTTTACAGATTTGGGGTCCCATTTTATATTTTTTAAATATTTTTTTCTATTTACGCATGAATTTTGCCCCTTTTTTTTAAAATTCGAAAAATCAATTTTTAATGATTGTTTTGCTGTTTTAATCACTCCATATGATGTGTTAATCATAGTAGAACATGTTAATGTGCATTTTACAGATTTGGGGTCCCATTTTATATTTTTTAAATATTTTTTTCTATTTACGCATGAATTTTGCCCCTTTTTTTAAAATTCGAAAAATCAATTTTTAATGGTTGTATTACTGTTTTAATCATGCCATATGATGTGTTAATCATGGTAGAATATGTTAATGTGCATTTTACAGATTTGGGGTCCCATTTTATATTTTTTAAATATTTTTTTCTATTTACGCATGAATTTTGCCCCTTTTTTTTAAAATTCGAAAAATCAATTTTTAATGGTTGTATTACTGTTTTAATCATGCCATATGATGTGTTAATCATGGTAGAATATGTTAATGTGCATTTTACAGATTTGGGGTGTCATTTTATAATTTTTTTCTATTTTCGAATTAGTGACTTTATGTTTTTATTTGCTTATATTGGACAGGTTTTGCCTTGGAGCTTCTTAGGGTTTAGTTAGAATATAAAATCATCTTTATTAACATAGGTCATACACAGATACACTCATACTCAAATCTAATTATCTAGTGTCTACCTAAGCCTAAAGAAATGTCTGGATCTGGCCAACAACAAGTAAGTGATGATATTGGATGGCAACATTGTGAGAGGGTTGGTGGTACTAGGCACCAAATGAAGTGCAAGTATTGTGATAGACTAGTGACTGGTGGAATTACCCGTCTCAAACAACATTTGGCACATCGAAAGGGTCAAGTTGCGCCATGTAGTAGAGTACCGAAAGAGATAATGCTTTTAATGCAAGCTAGTCTAGATGAGTCGAAGGGTAAACGTGCTGCTGTACAAAAGAAGAAAGATGATATTTTGGATGCAGCTCGACAGGAAGTGTTTGGTCCTGAATATATGGGCATTCGTGATGAAGATATTATTGATTCTGACGAAGATTCAGATCGAGAACTTACTATAGCTAGGAGAGAGAGCTTCCGTCTAGCTCGTGAAGAGGAAGAACGTCGCCGCATGTTTTGGCATGTACTGGCTTCATGAATGGGAGAATCACTTGCATGTCATATCGACCCAAAGGAGGGTTCACAATGATGCACAATGTTCTCTCCAAAGCTGATAACTTAGGACGTATGTTTGGGAGCCGACGACAGACATCTTCACATGATGCCCCTATACGTTTGGATGAAGAAGTAAATGAGCCTAGAAGACCCTCTATTGATCCAATCCTATTTAGGAAAGAATCAACTAAACAAAAGAAGATAAAACAAATGTGGAGTAGAACTTCCGTTGAGAAATTAGGTAGAGAAAGAAAGTTATTTATACATGCCAACATTCTCCATATTGGCAGGTGGTAATTGATGCAGCAGCAGAAGCAGGTGAAGGAATAAAAGCTCCTACGGCTAAGGAGATTAGGGGAAATGGACAGATGCAGAGTATGCGGATGTGAAAGCATACGTGGCTACCTTTAAACCTGTATGGCGAAGCCGAGGATGCACAATCATGTGTGATGGTTGGACCGGCCCAACCAGACGCAGCATGATCAATTCATAGTGTACCGCCACTTAGGAACTATATACCACAAGTCAATTGATGCCTCGAGGCAACCAAAAATTCTACTTATATTAATGAACTAATGGATAAAGTTGTGACGAGATTGGAGAGGAGAATATAGTGCAGATTGTGACAGATAATGAAGCAACATATAAGCTTGCAGGACATATGTTGATGGATAAGAGAAAACATCTTTTTGGGTCACCATGCCGCCCATTGTATTGATCTTATATTGGAAGATATTGGGAAGAAGAAGAATGTTAAGGAAATGGTTGAAAGGGCAAGGGAAGTGACGACGTTTATTTACAATCATAATCAAGTAGTTGCAATAATGAGAAAGTTTACGAAAGGACGAGAATTGTTGAGGCCTGCGGCGACTAGATTCGCAACAAACTTTATAGCATTAGAGAGTTTATTCCAGCATAGAGAAGAGTTGAGTGAGATGTTCGCTTCCCGAGAATGGCTCAACACAAAACATGTGAAGAAGACATCGGGAATACTGGTCGAAGTTGCGAACACCATACAGGACAACAAATATTGGAAGAAGGTCAAGGCGATCCTAAAGGTGATGGAGCCACTAATGAGGGTACTCCGTCTTGTTGAATCCGATGAAGCACCTACCATGGGCTTCATATATGATGCCATGGATAAGGTAAAGCTTGCAATTCAACGTGATTGTAGAAGTTGGTAGACTTATTGGAAGATGATCGACAAGAGATGGACAAACCAACTCCATCACGATCTTCATGCAGCAGGTTACTACCTAAATCCTAGGTATAGATATGCCCAATCATTTGTTGCGGATGATGAAGTTCGTGTCGGGCTAAAAAATGTGATAAAGAGATTAGAGCCCGACTTAGATCTGCAAATAAAGGCATTAAATGAATTAGATACATTTGGAAATCGCCTTGGTAGCTTTGGAGATGCTCTTGCACAGCATGCAGTATCTAGATTGCAACCGGCCGAATGGTGGATTAATTTTGGAGAGAGTACGAAGGCTCTCCAAAAAATTGCAGTAAAAGTTTTGAGCCAGACAACATCTTCCTCTAGCTGCGAAAGGAATTGGAGTTGTTTTGCGCTCATTCATTCAAAGAATAGGAATAGATTGCAGACTAGAACATTAGATAGACTTGTCTTCATGCACTACAATATAAAACTAAGAATGCGACGACATCATAGGAGCATTACAGCTGCTGATGAAGACTACTGTCCAATAAACTTGGATAATATTTATGATGAGGATGACCCACTTCTACCTTGGTTGGAAACAAGGGAAAAAAAATTGAAGAGGATAGTGAAGAATTGGAAATTGATGACCCGTAAATACGCAGAGCGCAACAAGAGAGTCGTGCGGATGTGTTGGACCCAAGAAGAGGGGCGCGCTTTATGCCACGCTGATACGCTCAAGATCAACAAAAAGTACGAGCAAAGTGGTAGCGTGACCGTGCCTGGATGAAGACGATGACCCCCGCCCGGTGGCCGGCACTTCCGGTGTTGCTCGGCCCTATACACCTGCCTACGATCATGATGTCGATGAACAACTGACGAGGTGGTACACGAGGTCGGACTTATGAGTGTACCGAGTCACGATACAGCCGCAAGAGGTGGGTACATCTAGTGGTGCACCGGTCCGGGAGGTCCAACATCAGCAGGCTCATGGTCTTGGTTATTATGATGGATATTCTTATGGTGAATTGAATTATGATGGTTATACTGAGCCTGTTCCATCACATTCATGTTGGAGTAGCCCTCCTGATCAATATCCATATGATTATAGATATCTAGATCCAAATCCAAGTTACTCATCACAGCAGACGCACTCTCAATCTCAAGATTCTCAACAGCCTGAGTATGGGCACCAGTATGGCTATTCGACGGGCACTGGTAGATATCCTTATTCCGGGTCAGAGTCGTTGCCTAGTCAGGATCAGTCATCCTCTAGTTTCGTTGATCTAGTATTTCCTTATGGCACTGGATATTATGGATATGTAGCACCTACACCTATCGGACAGCCTCGGCCTGATGGTGACGATGACGATGATGTGGAGGTCGAGCAACCACAAAAAAGCAGATTTTCATTTTGGTGGTGACTTGTGATTGTGACTTGTGAGTATATATTTGTGTTAAGGTAAGTATTTGTTGCAGCAGACAGCTCACAACAGTATTATTGCAAGAAGCCGAGTACACACTTGACACTGCCGAACTTGTATTTAAAATAGCTCCCCCGACAACCAATCAAGTAATCCTTAATCAAGTTGCAGGGAGTATATCAGACACTACTAATTTTTTATTTTTTATTTTTTAATATTCTTGATGTTAGGTCATAGACAGGAATCACACTATCACAGTCACGTGCACCACACTGCACAGGACCACAGGTATGTTCGAGAAATTCCTCAAAAATAATTGCAAACACCTGATGTAAGATATTTTCATTTTACATTCATTCTAATATATCTATCATTGATAGTAGATAGTTAGAAAATTAAATATATGATCAAATTCAGGTTATCTGGTTCATAAATTCATCAGACAGTCCGATACAACTTCTCACCAAAGAGTGGACCGTTACACCACCATAAACATGTTCCAAATTATAAATGAATGCATATTTGGAATGCTTAGAATATTCTGGATTTAATCCATATTTTTTCATATTTTTTTGGCAAAAAAAAAAATTTGCGCCGTTACGGGCCGTTACGCCCCCGTATCACCGTTACGCCCCCGTATCCGTATCGGTTTTGGAGGACACCGTTACGCCAACCGATACCGATACGGGATACCTTGAGTCAAACACCTATAGTTGATATAGCAGTTCCCTCTTAACTAATAAAGGTAATTTGGTGATTATGAAATGCTGATCTACCTGTCACTTCTGTAAATGTTAGTAAAGATGGGACCCACGTTCCTTTTTTTTTTTTTTAATTTCATACTTCACCATGGTTGAAAAAATTAATTGTTCTTCTATACATTTAAATATGGAAGACTCTCAGCTTTCTTTCATTTTGTGTAAACTTGTTTTCTCAACCCCACTAACATATCAGGTAATTTGGTAATTGCGAAATGCCAGTCTCTGTGACTTTTATAAAATGTTACTTGATAGGACACTCTTTTAATTTGTTTTTCCTACTTCGTCAAGTTGCCATAAACAAGTTTTTTTTTTTTTTTTTCCCCAATACATTTAAAAATGCAACTTCTTGGCATACTTTCAAGCTGTATTTCACATTGATCTGTTTTTTCAACAAGTTTATGTTTTCGTCTTATAATGAATCTTCTTAGTGGAAGCATCCCCATTTGAGCATGCTTGTGAGGAACTAAGGATATCCTTTGTTGGTAATTTCAATAACACAATGAAGTAAGAGTATCTGAAGGACATAGACTCAGAGCTGTTCATCATTCAATAAAATGCAGTGAAAGGATATCATTAACATCTGAAATATTTTATGGTGCACTTGGTTGCACTGAATATCATGAAATTTCATGATATTTGGTACAACCAAATGCACCCTCAACTTTCAGGAAAAACTTGAAATTCAGGATTATTGACTGAATAGAATAACAACGGCATGAAAATAATTCATGAAATGGTATATAAAAAATATTAAAGTCCACTTCCTAGTATCTGAAGAATTTTGAAAACCTTTTTATTAAGAGAAATGGAAATGAAAAGCTACTGAACTAACAGAAGGCAAAAAAGGAGGTCTTTTCCTCTTTTTTTATTTTTTATTTTATAACCAATCAGTTCGTATTATAGTGTACAACTGCTAGAAGTGCAATTCTACGTAAGAGAATTGGATGAATTTCACATATATGTTCGACAGGACAAGGAACTGAGGTTGGATGCAATTATAATAGCCGGCAGTAAGAAATTGCATGAATTTCACACCTTTCGGGTACCAGTTTAAAGGTCAGATCAGTTAAAACAACATTCAATCAGAACAGCTAAGGTTCTTGTTGTATAAATCTTGTGGCTATCAGATCAGTCAGAGCTTGTAATGAATATTATTACCCAAAGGCAATGATAAGCACAACAGATGAATTGGAAAAAAGAAAAAAAGAATCATTATCTGCGAGTATCTATAAAAACCTTGCAAACATAAGCAACCACAAATACACAATGTAAATAACCTCCAGTAAAATGGAGATGAACTGATAAGAACTGGCTAAATAAGAACTTCACAGGCAAATGATGGTAATACCTTATAATGGCCTTATACATATCAGTTGAAGAAGGTACAAGAAAATGTTGCAATCAAATGGCCAAGCATACTAAACGGGGTAAAAAAAAAAAGACGGCAGAAATTGGGTATTGATAACGGCTAAAATCGAATTAAATACTTACTAACCTGTCCAAGAACAGCTTAAAGATGAAGCAGATATGAACTGCTTCAAACCCAAGAAGCACCATATAAAAGGTTTAGAGAATAAACCAAGAGGACCACCAGGATCTAAATCCTGAAAGGAACATGGAAAAATTCAATATACAGTTGTTATGATTTTCATCCTAGTAAAATTAAGTGCAAGATGAATGAGCAGACAACGGCCATAAAACCAAAAGGAATAAAAACAACAGCAAGAAGAATACAAACCAATCAAACCAGCCTTCGTAACAAGTTCAGCTTGAACTCTGTAGGGCCATGTAAGAAGGATTTCTAACTGGGATGGATACTTGTGTATGGTTAGGGTACATAAATGGACACAACATCAATATAGGTATGGGATATTGCAGATACTTAGAAGGATACGATATTTAAACTATCCTTTTGTACTAGGATTGTTGTATTCGTAGCTCACTAGAAAACTGAAGTCATGCCACCACTCTCTATATCTGTGTTTAGGCTTTGTAGATTTTCAAAACCACATAAACCCCAAAATGGTTGCAAATGTGATGAGTTGAATTAGGACGCCAATGCTATTTTTCATAAGTTGAATTGCATAGCATGCGATGAAATTTCAAACCACCAAACGCAAAATGATCACAAATGGTATGTGAATACGAAAATTTTGGAAAACAAAAATCACAAACAAGGGTGTGCAATGGTCAATTACAGTTGTAAAGATACTACTACATTAGTGACTGAAAGAAAGAAATTATCCTGTTTTCACCATACTGAATAAAAAGGGATTGTGGGGTCCACAGCCTCAGCAGTTAGCAGAAGTTCTGAGACATGTGGGGCCCATGGTGCAATAATCCAGACCATTGATCTGTTGGGCTCACTATGGATGGGAGATGCCAAAAAGAGGTCCAGATTGAGAGATCCTATCCTTTTGGTCTTGGCTCTATTTCTGTTGAATGTGGAACATTACTGTAAATTTTTTTTTTCATGACTGTTTATTTATAGGCCGCTAATCGAAGGGTCAGGACGTTCTGATCTAAGTGAGTTTTGGGGAATCCCCAATCAAGGTGGGGACCATCAGATCAACATTCTGGATTCTAATCCCGCGTCACACGTACGCAATCCCAAACCGGCTTAAGAATCAGGACCCTACAATTCTTAATAAAAAGGAGAAAGTAAGTTGAACCATTACCACCACGAGCATTGAAGGCACCATCATCCAGAGTACCCCGGTAGTGATAGATCCTGCTGGATGGTGAACGGAAAGGCCATGACAAGGAGAAAGGAATCCATCTCCTCCGCCTGCGGTGCCCACCCCATTCCTCACGTGAACTGTCGCCATCATTCTGTAGGTGATTGTTAGAGGGAACAGGCAGCTCATTGTTAGAGGGAATACACAGCTCCTGTCGACAAACTGGGCAAGAATTGTGAATATGCAGCCAAGGTACAATACAATCTGAATGATAAACATGTTTGCACGGCATCTCCCTCGCCTCCCCGCCAACCTCAAAGTCATCCTTACAGACCGGACAATGGGAACCGTCGGTCATATGGGCTGGTGTGATCTTCACCATCGGCAGTGCATTGATTACCGAAGCAGGTGCAGGAGGTGGGCCAGGGCGGTCGTTCTGAGTCAGCTCCTCGATCAGCTCATTGAACCTGGGCCCCACATAGTAATCGTTGGGATTGACTTCTGGGGCAGGGGAAGAGCCAGAACTTTCTGTCAGGGAGGCTGTCCGAGCCGGTAGGGTCCGGGCCGGTGGAGTGGGGTCCTCAGTACGGAAGAGGACCCAATGGTTAGGGACAATTCCGAGTTCGGATTGGGAGAGCGGGTTCCTTCTCCGGTGGTCTAATTCGGAGGGTTGGCGCCAGGTCGGCGGGCCAAGAGCGATGGAGGCTTCGAGGAGACGGGAATTGGGGGAAGGGTCGAGGGCGGTGAGGTCGATGACAAGGCGGCGGGCGAAGTCGATCTCGAAAATGAATTGGCCAAAGCAATGGGGGCAGATGATCTCGGTGGGGGAGGGAGAGAGGATGCTGACCGCACAATGGCATTGGTAGCACCAATAGAGGCTGTAGCTTCTGATGGGATTGAGTCTGATGCGAGGATGGGGATTTAGAGACATGGGTTTTGTTCAAATAGGTTGGTTTTGTTCTTCTGTTGTGTTGTAAAGAGATTGGGAGGTGTATATGAGGAGAAAGGAAGAGTAGAAAGAATGGATTTTGGAGATGCAGAAAGCGATTCTTTCTTTCTTTCCATCTCTCTCTTTCTGTCTTCTTTGGCCATCTTTCAGTCTTCCCAAGACAAAGGAAAGGAACCTTTCTTTCTGTTTCACTCCAAAAAAAAATGGAGGGAAACTTTCTTGAAGAGGTTTTCTAATCCTACACGCCGCATCTGTACACGCGCTCTGAACCCCCAATGATTTTCTTGCATGTAAGGCTTTCATTCTGGTGATCCACACCGTTCATGGGGTTAGATCTATCGTGGGTGGGGTTTTCATAATTCTTCCCCTCGGGATTGTCTTATTCATCTGATTGGTCATTGTCAGATGTCAAATTGGAGTGCTAGGATCATCTGGTAAGGGATGTGGGGCCCATCAAAGGACTGTTTAAATAATTGAAAAGTGAGCTCAGCCGTACCATTGTTGGGTGCGACTAGGAACGCATAGTTATATCTAAAGTAACCATTTCTCTTTGTTTATCAACCATTGGTAAAGTGGGACACAACTTTTGATAATCTAAGCCGTTCAGATGATGAAGCTCGTTATGGGATGCTCCTATGCCCCAACATGTACCGGACCAGATTATCCTAGCCGCTTGATGGTGGCTTGGAAATGAATAATTACAGACTACGGTCCTCATTTAATACGGTTGATCAGGATCATCCGAAAGCCGAGATTTGCTGGGCATCGACCACACACGAAGAGATGGATTCCACGTGCGCAATACATTGGTCGGACTGTTCAAGTACATTGCTTGATGGAGAATTCACCGGTTTCCTTCAGGGCACGCGCTTGTCAGGGATTGCAATGGGCCTGCCGGCCCACAATGCCAGGGCTTAGTGCTAAACATGGCCCAAGGGCCGGGCAAAAGCCAGTGGTGAATAGCCCGATCCAGCCCGTTGGTTGGTCCAGTCATCAAGCGGGCTACCATTATACAAAAAGATTGGACGGTCTAGTTCCCATCCAACCCGATGCTGATTAGGTGAGGCCCCGGATCCACCGAGGTGGGTGGGACACCTGACTGTAGGGCCCACCTGTGATGTATTTGATTACATCCACGCTATCCATCTGTATTGAAAGCTCATATTAGGGTACGATATAAAAAATGAAGCAGATTCAAAATCTCAGATGGAACATAGTATAGGAAACAGTTGTGATTGACCATTAAAAACTTCTGGTGGGCCACAAAAGCTTTGGATCAAGATGATATTTGTGTGGTCACTTCGTCTAGGTTTTTTTTTTTAACCTTATGAACAGTTCGGATGGAAAAAAAAAAACATTCCGGGGAATTCACAGACTGTCTCCTATGGTATGGTCCACCCAAGATTTGAGTCAGTTTCATTTTTGAGATCATGCCCTAAAATGAGCTATCAAAACGGTTGGACGGCGTGGATTTAAGCCACGTACATCACTGTCAACCCCACAATCAGGGATCCCACCCACCCCGGTGGATCCGGGGTCTAACCTAATCCGCTTCCCATCCAACCTACATGCGTGTGGCGTCCGGTGTACCGTTGACAGGTGTACTTTCTTCTGTTGAAGGAGGAAAGATGCTTTTGCTTTTACGGTGTATTTCTTGGCGCGGATCAAGTGGTGTTGCTCACACCACCGCTGTGGTGATATGTTGGGTGCTGTGGGGTCCACCTTGATGTATATGTTTAATATCCACGCCGTTCATCTGTTTTTCTAGCTAATTTTAGAACAAAAACTAATAAATGAAGAAAATACCAAGCTCTAAGTCGACCACATCACAGCAAACAGCGGTGATTAAACACTACCATTAAAAACTTCTTGGGGCCCACCATAGTTTTAGATTAGGCTGATCTCTTTCATTTCCCTTCATCCAGGTCAGAATAACCTTATCAAAAGGTTGGATGATATGTAAACATTACAGTGGGCTTTAGAAAGGTTTCAACGGTGGGTGTCACTCTCCCACTGTTCCCTGTAGAACCCGATTGGTACTAAGCAACTCAGTAGGCTTACGCACCGAATAAACTATGTATTTTATCCATTCTGTACATCCATTATACCAAGTAATTTTAGGGCTTGAATATCGAATGGACTACACCACAGAAATTGTGTGAATCCACCGTTGGAAATTTCTTGGAGGCCACAGAAGTTTTAGATGAAACTTATATTTGTGTTTTCCTTTCATCCATAATTGTATGATCTTATGAACCGTTTGGATGACAAATAAACATAATTGTGAGGGCATAGCAAGGTTTCAACGGCGGAAATCATTATTCCCACCGTTTCCTGTGGTATGATCCACTTGAACATTGGATTTGCTTTAATTTTGAGCTAAACCCCTTAGATGAATATGAAAAATGGATGAGCAGGGGGATAAACTATATATATTTTGAGCGGGATCTTCTGTTATCTGGTCAACGGGGATTTCCTGTTACCCTAATGGTTTGGGGTCCGAAACTTTATGTTGTTTTTTTTTTTTCCTTTTTTAAAGTGGTGGTGACGTGGACCAATGAGGATTAGGGTAACAAGAAATCCCCATCGACTAACAGAGGATCCCCACTCATATATTTTTGAGCAATGCCCTAAAATATCTGGAGAACGGATGGACAGCGTGGACCTCAACACATATACATCAACTAGGGCCCACAGCACCCTGGTATTAGCTGCACCACATAATCCGCGTTCCTATTTATTGGTTACTGGTATAGGAAGCGGATTGCGTCCTAACCCCGCCGTCTTTAGACATGAAAGAGCAATTCTGTGGGCGGCCTCACCCTGATATATATGTTTATCCGCACCGTCAATTCCTTTTCTCATATTATTTTAAGGTGCGTGTACAAAAATAAGCAGATTGGATCATCCTACTAGTCCCATTTTTGTAGGGCAGCTATGAAATGTGTCCTGGACTTGATAGACAGTTCAGATTGAGGGATTAGACTGTCTAAGGGTCCCAATTCAACTAGGAGCACTATAACTTGTAAGTGCTATGTGAGCACTAGAGCATTTCTTATAGATGGGCAATTAACTGCGGGCCCATCAAAGAACCGCCTGGATCACCAACCCATAAGCCCTACTTAACGCTGTTAAAGGATAGACAGATACGCATGAAGTTCCTTACCCTTTTTTTTTTTTTTTTTGGAAAGACGAAGAAGTTCCTTCACCTCCGAGGATTTAAAAAGAAATATCAATATACCATCCAGAGGACGACTTCTTAAAAGGGCAGAAGAGGGAGAAAAGCCCCCCTGAAAAAGTCTTCCATCCATCTCAGCCATTGAATGAGATCTTCATACACAGTGTGGACCCCAACCTACTACTTGGACCACCTCAAACCACACAAGTTGACATCTATGAGAGACACGATCTTAAATTTAACCTTGGAGCCAATTCTATTTAAATCAATCGAGACGGTCCGGCACCCCACTTCTGCCTTGACTTGAGCGTAACATATTTAAATCGATTGAGACTGTTAGGTGGACCCTGATTAAGAACTGCCTTCACTTGGACTTGAGCTCCCTCCCATTTGATGTGGCAGAATTTGATTGGATCCTACTCATTCACCTACCGTCTTATCAAATTCCGCCCTGCAATAGATGGAGGGAGATCAGTCTAGGCAGGGCAGTATGCAATCCACGTCCCATCAATTCAGTCAGCTTACTGATTTGTAAACTCGATAAAGGAAGAAGCTCCAATGGAAAGAGGACAAAATAGACAAAGATTAGTGCAAGTGACACACTAACATGCAAGACATGAGAGTTTTTAAATAAGAATTGTGTTAGTTTCTAAGGGTGTGTTTGGCTGCCACAAATTTCACGAAACATCATGGGTTTTTGCACCAAAATTAGACTGTTTAGTCATGAAATTTCACCATATTTGGAGCCACAAAATGCATCCTTATTTGGTATGTGGGCTTAGGTGGGATTGATTGAGATGGTCTTGCATTTGGTCTCATATAGATTCCATCAAGCAATTGGAGACTGAAGGAAGGATTGGGATTTTGGATGATAAATTTGAATTTTAGTCTGATATGAGATTTCTTAAATCCATTATATGTGTGGGCCTCACATTGATGTATGTGTTTTATTTACACCATTCATTCACATGTGCCCTTTACACATGACATTTGAATTACATGTGTATATCCATTGTAAATATGATCTATTGATCATAGTTTCATGATCCATAGAAAGAAATTGATCTAAAATGTGGGGATTGGATGAGAAAAATATCATGATATTTCCGGACATAACAATCATTGTGCAATAATGGTATTAATTTCATTTAATATAATTATATACCATTTAATGCCAGGACTAAACAGGCCCATGAGTTGTTTCCACCAAACGCATCATTTAAAGTCCTTAGCTAATGAAATGAGATGGTAGAGCTGGTAGAGAGCACTGTGCACAAAGGTGATGTAGGGTTAAATCTCTATAGTATCACCTTTTTTCAAAACAGGACATATAAAAAAAGAATATATATATATATGGAAATGGTACTATAAGGTTGACCTCTGGGAACTATATATATATATGGAAATGGTACTATGAGGTTGACCTCTGAGAACTTCCCATGAGGTCGAGTTGTGTGGGCCCCACCATGATGTGTGTGGAACATCAACACCATGCATTTGATGGGTTCCCTTTAGTTTATGGGATATCCCAAAAATCAGCCGTCTACACAGAATTCAGGTGGGCCATTCCATCTAAAATCATGTGAAGACATACCTAAAATATATATAAAAGCACCTAGTGGGGCCCACATTAGTTTTGGATGCGGCTGAAACTTGGTCCGACCCCTCATTCAAGATTATGGATGTTTTAATGGGAGGGTAACCCTCTTAACTGTTGTATGTGATGTGGCCCAGCCAAGTCATGAATTGACTTGATTTTAAAGCACATGGCCCACCATGGAATGGTGCATCTGACTTATGGGGGTAGATGTTCGACACACATCACGATGGGCCTGCACAGCTCAACCTCATGTGTGTGTGTATATATATATATTAAAGTTGACTTGATTGGCTCCCCCATGGATGGGGCATGCCCCAAACAACTTCCATCCCAAGACTATTCTAGTCTCTGTTGCTCGTGGACCGTTGCCGCACTGATCTCTTGTGGAGCCCACCACATATTAGCAACTGACTAATGATTGCCATAATTGACAATCCTGACCATCCGATTAGTGAACTTCTGCCAATTGCATATTTGCCTTTTCTCTATATGTATGGACCACTGATAAATCTACGGCTAGGATTGTCCTCCATCAACTGGCCTTTTGATCTACTGCCCGAATCCACTGATGTCTGCCACGTGTATGGCAATGATGTAGGAGGACAGTAAAAACCATGCCCTTGAAGAGAGAAAAGCAGCGTACCCTACATAAGGATGAATCTCTGGGTACCAATCATGAGATTTATGGGTGCCAATTGCTTCAATATAGCCTTCAAACACCCATCTACATTGATGCCCACCAAATCAATGGTTCAGATTACCAAACCGCAGTCCCCCATGTACGTCATGCAATATGTCAACAAACCAATAATAGCAAAACGATCAAACCGTTAGGATCTTCCCATCAGTTTTGGGTCATCCCCTATCAACCCTCACACCCACCAAATAAACGGTTCTGATCACATGCCACCAACAAACTATAGCTCTACCTCAACAGTAGCTCTCAATCCATGGCAAGTCCCCACCTTATCTACAAGATATAATGCAAAGGCACACCACCTGGGGAGGCCAGACTTGTCATGCATCTTACCCATCTTGCCAATAATTTTCCTAATTCATGTGGGTCCACAATGTCCTCTTGCCTCAAGGAGTCATGAAGGAAGAAAGAAGATAATGCATGGATTTTACATTCATCACAACTCATAGATTTGATTTTACGAGGATTTTCTTCCTCTGCAATAAAATACTTTCTTCCAAAACTAACACTTTTTTTTTTTTTTTTTTAAATTCCAATTTTAATTACCATAAAACTCAATTATTATAAATTAAGAAAAGAACAAGAACTATAACATATACAAGGACATAAGTCTTTCCCTGCATTTTAATATCTCATGCTTATATATTTCTTATCTTATTAAAAATCCCATAAGATATTACGATATACCACTAAAGACACAAGCCTCTCAGAATAGAAAATCATTAATGACTTAGTATCCCTTTAAAAGGATTTCTCCAAAACCTCATTTATTAAATAAAGGCCTAAAAAAATTCAACTTCTCTTAAAGATCTCTAAGCACATGGAACCTCTAATTAAGTCTTGGGCAGGGCCCACACCTTCATCACATGCTTCTCATGATCGAGTATGCTTGCATTAAGACACGTGCCGGTATCGCAATAATCACAGTCCAATACAGTGCATCTAGCATTAATATAATAATCCTAGACCCACCGAAAATCAACGGAGATCGACCCACCATGAAAAAGGCTGATCTGATTCCCATAAGAAGACATCTCAGTTAGGATCTGGACACCACTTCACTGCCTAGTTTGCACTTCCTTAGGCACACCCAAAGCATTCCCTAATAATTAATTCACTAGCTATATATTTTAATATAGGAGTAGGAAGAACATGTTATATGATCTAGCGTACAAGACAGAAATAAATAACAATTTCTTTACTTTTCTCCTTTCCCTTGTTGACTAATATAGAAATAAAAACATGTTAGTAGACAAGACCTAGTCATGAGCATGGCTCCTCCCTCAAGTCATCTCTCACCTATGCATGTGGGGGGCTTTGATTTTCAAACCATTCTCCCAACTAAAACCCACTTGGGTCAAAATGATGGCAACCATACATTAATCACATGGATATATTCCGTGAGATGCAGGTGGGAGTGGTTGAAGAGATGGCAAGAAATGGAAAGGGTGAGGAGCTAGCTTTAGTTACTTTCTTCACCTTCCTGAGTGAAAATCTTTAAACAAATGAAGAGAAGACCAGATTCAAGGTGGAAAAAAGGGATTTCTAAAGCCATTCACGCAGTGGAAGGTTTAAGAGGTGATTTCGCTGCACATGTATGAGATCTGGGCATTCATCAGGCAGGACCAACTGAAAATAAGGCTGGTCAGTTTGTTAAGTGGGAAGCATTTTTTAGAGAAAAATAGATAGTTTGAGAAAGGCTAAAAAAAAAAATTTAAGAAAGAAAGACCAGATAGTCTTTGACTCATTGGGACTTGATAGAGCTTCCTTGGATGAGGGATTACCAAAGATTTATGAGATTGAATCACTCAAACCTTTTATTATAAAAAGATCAGTGTGACCGATCATTTTCAAAGCAAAGAGCCAAATTTCAAATGATTAAAATAATCCAATTTAAGAGATTTTATTTGTAATGTCTACCACACATGTTGACGCCCATCGAATAAACTGCTTGGATCATTGAAAGATGATCCAGGTTCAAAGGCTAAAGTCCCAATGGATCAAATCGGGAGGTATCCGAGCAAACTTCTGATTCAATACACACATGTGACCAACTCGCTGAGTAGGCTGGCCTGATTTCGCACGAGGACAAGCTGACGGTGAGCCTCATCCAATAGGTGGCCCGGATCTAGTGTAAGTGTGACACGATGGTGCATGTGCTGCGAATCTTGTGGGTATCTATCGAAGCAAAAAAGGTGTCTAACATAACATGCGCTTGAAGCCTAAAAGGAGAAAGTATCAAATAAAAATTAAAAGGATGTAGCAGTCATTAAAAAAATATAAGAGAGCAAGCACCAAAAGTTACTGTCCCTTCCCATGTGCTTGTAAAACCAGCAAAATCTCAGCCAAAAGATGAGAGAGCACATGGGCTCCATACATTAATGCAAGCAGTGTAGCTACGACAAGGGGAACAGAGTTGTAAAAACAACAGAAGAAACAAGCTCTGGAAAATCATATTCAATTGATATACATATGGGTTTATTTACATGTTACACTAGTCATGACAGCATCTACCAAGAATGTTAATCTACATCTTGAACATCTCTGGTTGTCCGCTTCTCTCTTTCTCTCTCCCTCACACACACATGCCCAGTCAGCATTTTGCTGACTTGGGTCTGTCGTTACCTCTCTGATAGTTATAATTGAGTCAATTTACAGTATTGGCGAGATGCTTGTTCTTAGAAATCTGTGTTGCAAAAATTTCCATCCATCTGTTCTTAAACATCCATTTCGCAAAATTTCCCATCCATCCTATTCTGAACTGCCTTGATGGCGGCAACTCTGGCTGCAGTGGCAGCCCGGTTCGCCGCCATGACTGCCTTGTTTACTCGCTCGTCTACACGGGGAAGTTGAATAGCATTCTCCGCGGCCTTTCTCGCTGACTGATATGATAGGTTGAGTGTTATGATCTTTATTCAAAAGAAAATATCACGTGAAAGGGTAGCACCTTAGGTGCGAGCAAGTTAACATACCTGAACAGCACGCAGTACCGCATCAGTTAATGGTGGTTGGGGGCTCTTTAAAACTCCACAATCCCACTCTCCACATCTTGTGTCGCTGTTTCGGAAGGTGTACATTCCAAAACCCTGCTTTCGGCCCTCATGCCATGATCCTTCGTAACAGTGACCATGGGCAAAGTGATAAACCCCAAAACCATGGATCTTGTCTCCAAAATACTCTCCAGCGTACCTATCACCATTCCTACAGCAATGCAATCTTGCTATTAATATTTCATTCAAGATATAAACTGGAATGTTTTTAATTAATGCAGTTGCAGAAACTTCCCCAAAAAAAGAAAAAAAGAATCTTGGGGCTGAATCCCCTAGAAACAACAATGTAGTGCCATGATTCTTTAATTCATCATGCTTGGAGCAGGAAAAGAGGGATTAGTGAGGCTAAAACAATCACAAGGCTAATGGTCCAAAATATCATACACAAGCATAAACATAAACATTGAAGAATCCACGTGGAAGAAGCCAAACAATTTATAAAAATAAAAATAAAAAAGGAATCAAAGAATTTCTACCGTACGTCCAATCTTGGTCCCCAAGAAAACAATTGAAAAATCAACACTGAAAGTCGACAATTCCATCCTTGGGATCCCTAGGACCAAACTCAGATTTCTACTGTTTTATTGATTTGAGTCTCCCGGAATACCAGAAATCAACACCAAATGCACATATCTACAGTTCCATTGATTTGGGTCCCTGACAAAACGATCGGAACTTGATGCCAACCACAAACTTCTATTGTTCCGTCGATTTATGTCTGTGAGAACACAATCTGCTGTTCCAGCAATTTGGGTCCACAAGAAAACAAACATAATCCAGTGCCAAAAACATTTCTACTGTTCCATCAATTTGAGTTTCAAAGAAAGGAATCAAGAATCAGTATTGAATGCATATTTCTGCTGTTCCATTGATGTGATTCCAAGGAAACAATCCAAATTTGAGACCAAGCACAGTCTTCTATGTTCCATCTATCCGCATCTCCAAGAAAACCATTAAAAAGATAATCCCCAAAAGGCTTGTCTGGCTTCATACATGGGTTACCTCCAACAAAAGATTCGAATACACAGTACAAAACCTAAATTTTCGCAGTTCCATCCGAGTTTCAAAGAAAATGATAATCTATAATAGAAAATATTCAAAATGTTTCATCTATCCAGGTCTCCAGGAAAACTATCGATGAATTGAACCACCACCATTGGTATTCTTCAAGAGAGCAATCAAATAAACAGAACACATGCAAATTACTGCCATCCAATTGATCAAGATCCCCAATAAAACGATCAAGAATCAATGAAAATTCATAATCCAATCAAATCCAAAACTCGATCACATCCAAAAAGATGCAAAACCAATAAAAATGAAATATTTAAAGTTAAAATTAAAATTTAAAATAAATAAATAAACATAGATTTACCTGAAATGGTAACGACCCAATCCATGCTTGACGCCGCACTTGAATTCCCCAACATAACAGCTCCCATCCGAACATGTCTGAACTCCAACGCCGTGACTCTGCCCATTAAACCACTCACCAGCATAGCTATCTCCTGTGTAAAACCGATAGATGCCGAGCCCGTGCCGCAAGCCCTGCCGATACTGCCCACGGTACCGGCTCCCCCTCGCCCAGCTTTCGATCCCGTATCCATCATATCTCCCATCGACCCAATCACCCTCGTACCTGCCGTTCACAAAATAGTTATAAACCCCACTCCCATTACTCCTACCCTTGTGAAATTCACCTTCGTAAAAATCCCCATTACTGTAGAATTCAACCCCTTCTCGGATAATCTTCTTCTGATCCGTCTTCAAGGATGAATTCTCCCCACCGCTACCGATAAACCATTGGACCGAATCGTCCTTCCTGAACCGCAATTTCCGATTCCGCTCTTCCCATAAATGCCTGAAGACTGGCGACGACACCAGCGTGATCTTCCGGACGATGGAGCCCTTTCTCGCAGCAAAGGCAGCGGCAGTGACGACGACTGGAGCCATCAAGAAGCTGCTCAGGACTGGAATTTCTTCTCTGAGGTAGAAGAAGAGGAAGAAGAAGACCGGCAGGAAGACGATCGCCACTACCAGGAACGGGAGGAAGCGGTTCGGGACGCCGTTTCCGGAAACTGGCTTGTGGGTTTTGTTCTGTGACTCTTCATCAATTGATGAGAGACTGTGGATGGAAGATCGGACGGTTGGAGAGCGGAGAAGAGATGATGATGTTCTTGTCAGCTTGGTCTGGCTTTTCTGCACTTCCATGGCTGATTCTTTTCCTCTTTTTCTTCTTTCTCCTTCCTTTCAATGGGTTTTTCTGTAACGAGAAATTCTTATCAGATAGAAAGAGGGTCGTGACATCTCAGGGTGCGCAGGTTAGCATGAGGCGGTGCACGTTAGCAGGAAGGGATGAAGGATAGAAGAAGTGAGAGCGGAGGAGAAGAGGACATGAAACCGTTTGAGTGTGAGAGGAAAAAACCCGGATTTTATTATTGTCATTTGGGAGGAGAGCGAGCCTCCCAACGGGCCGCTACTTTTCAATTGCAACCGTTGATTGGGGATCGGACGGTGGAGGAATGGTTCGAGCCCTTTCTTTCTTTCTTTCTTTGTTTCTTTTTTCGTCTTTGAGAAGAACTTTGATACTCTGCAGACTGCGATGAATGATACGCAGTCACTTAGAAATTCTTTTCAAAATGCATACGTGGCACATAAATAAGTAAAATTAGACGGCCAAATTATGGACCCCAGTTTAGATGTGTCATGAACCAAGATTTACACTTATTTAATTATCTGACTATCTGATTGGTAGACATATATTCGACGGTTAAAAGTAAAGGTTTCCAATGGTCATATTTCAACAAACAAGTGTCCACTAATCAAAGGCTAGGATCATTCGCCTAATTTGATTTTCGAATTATGATTTATCGATGGATGGTTCTAGAATTTAGTCGGTTTAAATTGAGTTAACGAATTTGGCGTAAGCAATTTCTGAGTGCCCGTGTATCAAGCTTCATTTTCATACGCTACCTGAATATCATATAACTCTCCTTTTCTCCCTTCCTCCTCATGGAAGGAGTCGCCCACCTTGGACGGATGGATTTGGAAAGGGCTTTTTGGGCCGTTGGATTGGGTTGCCCGTTCCCTGTTTTGACGGGAAGATACGGTCGCTGATATTGATTCGGCGTTTCTTGTCCGTGCAGGCCGGCACGTGGACACTGCTAACCCTACGCGCAAGTGCACTCTCGCGCGAGAGCACCTTTTCAGAACTCGCGCAATAGTAGTGCCAACGTGGCAGATGTTTTTCAGATCGAATCCTTCATTAGTAGGGCTCACCACTAGATGCAGCTGCCAAAAAGTTAGAATGCTATACTCATTAGGTTGGCCATATATCTGCAAAATAAATGAACGGCTGAGATAAATCGACGTGCAGTAGAAATTCACTAGACGGGTGTTGCATACCAGATCAGACGATCACCTGACTAATTCGGGCATCTGGATACGTGTCACTTCCGATGAACGGATTGGATCATTTACACATGTTCTTGGTTGCCACCTTGAGCGGGCGAGTGACAAAGAAATGCAGTCGCTCGAGTGCAGTTTGCATTTCCGAGGCACGTGCGAGGATTCGAAGTTCACTTTTCAGTTTGAGCTAGGGGCGCGGCTTCGGAGGATCCGCATGCGTGGGACCCCTGACTGTGGGGCCCACATTGATGTATTTGACTAAATCCACGCCATCCATATGTATTTAAAAATCATTTTAGGCATGATCCAAAAAATGAAGCAGATCCAAATGTCGGATGGATCATAGTACAGGAAACAGTAGTAATTGACCATTAAAAACTTCTTGTGGGCCAAAAAATCTTTAGATCAAGATGATATTTGTGTGGTCTATCCATATAGTTAATTTTTTACCTTATTAACAGGTTGGATGGAAAAAAAACATTCTGATGGACCCATGAAGTTTTTAATGGTGGAGATTCAATCACGACTGTTTCCTGTGGTGTGGTCCACCTGAAACTTGGGCTTATTTCATTTTTGACATCATACACTAAAATGTTCTTTGAAAATGGTTGGACAGTGTGGCTTAACGGAAAATACATCACTGTGAGCCCCACAGTCAGGGGTCCCACCCGCCATAGTGGATCCAGGGTCTCTCACCTAATCCGCTCCCGAGTACGGGCACTTATTTTGGAACTTAGTAACGCAGGAGTCAGGACGCAGCTTGGTAAATCTGGAGGAGATCCAAGCCGCTCATCAGAAACGTGTCCTGTTTTGATATATTTCTTTTCTTCGAATACAGGCAGATCTGATTATCGGTTAGGTGAAATAAATAAATTTCTGTTATGCATGTAGTGGGCATGATGATCAGACCGTCCAGAAACAAGAAATCTAGACAGTAGGGCCGTCTGCTGAAAGCCTTGGATCTCTCACACGTATCCTAACTTTTCACGTGTGAAAGATGAATGCCAAAAAACTATGCTCGCTCTAGTTTTCTCTAGATGATTTTTATACACACACACACACACTTTAATACTCGGGTAAAGCGTGATGGATGATACGCACTCACTAAGAAAACAGTTCAAGGTTGTACACGTGGACAATGAAATCCAAAATAAACCGTCCAAATTATGTAAACCATTTTAGATGTATTATGAAACCAAAAATTGTACTTATTTGATTACCTATTTTCAAACTTGTGGGGAACTAATTGAACGGTTAAAAATGAAAACAATCCAGCGGTCTTACTTCCTGAAACAAGTGTCAAAGAATCAGAAGCTAGGATTATTCATCCAAACTGATTTTTGGATTGTAACTTAGCGACTGTATGTTCTACCATTTAGCCGGTTTAACTTGAGTTAACATATGTTACGTGCACCATTTCCATATGCCTGCGTATCAAGCCTTCACCTAGCCAGAGTATCTAATAATTCTCCTTTTAGAATATCAAAATAATTAATTCTTCCCCCGCCCTTTTTCCCGTGACCTAAGTGATACTCTTTACTCTGGCAGATACGGATGCTCCATGCGCATGCACACAGATATTGTAGACGTGGCGGAAACATACCTCAAATTAAACCATCCAACTAGTGGGGCCCAATGTAGATAGCCCATGTCCCAAGATATCATATTGATTAGATGATCTCCCACTCGGAGTGATGAAAATATATTCTTGGAATCTGGACCATTAGTCAATTTATGCTGTCCATTGGATGTGCATAAATCAAATAATCTTATTAGATATCCAGTATAAATTTTCAATTATAATCCTTATATAGTGGGGCCTATTAATTGTACGGTTTGATCTAAGTTAAATGTATTCCATGTCCACAATGTCTACGTGCATCCGTATGGAACACCGCAGTCTGCCACATAATCAAAGATTTTCTCCTTTTCATATGGTACTCGGGCAGCTTGAGGCTTGATACGGAGGCACTTCTAAATTGTACACGTGGCATATATTATCGTAAATTAAATTGTGGAAACCGCTGTAAATAAGTTAAAAGCCTAAAATCAGATTCGTTTAATAACCATAAACTCTAATTTCTGGAAACTTGTTTGTTGCTGAATGACCGTTGAATATTTTTATTCTCAACCGTTAAATAAATGTCCACCAATCCAGTAATCAGATGCTCAAATAAATGTAATTTTTGGTTCGTGGTACATTTAAACTGGGATTTATAATTCCGACACTTTAATTGGACTTTCCTGTGTGACATGTATGCATTTTCTAAGTAATTTTAACTGCTTGTGTACCATCTACAGCTGCCAGAGTATCGAGCTTTTCTCTTTACCTCCTAACCGATCTGGTATATGGTTGTATTCCACAACCTGTGGGAACGGATTTTGTGCGGCCCGGTCTTAACGGACGCGGGTTTCCCGCTATAGTCTTTGCAGGATGTTCCTGCTATGTAACGCCAGGTGGAGTCCACCGTAATGTTTATGAGAAATCTACTTCGTTCTATTTTTTGAGATAAATTAAAAATAAGTTGGTTCCAAAACTCAAGTAAACCCTATGGCAGGGAAAAATAGGGAAAGAGTTTCTTACCATTGAAACTTTCCTAGGCTCTATCTTGATGTTTATATGGCATCCAAACCGTTTACGAGGTTATTTAGATTGGGATCACAAAAACACTTTGCCTGATGGTAAGCTTTTGTAACCGCATGAATGTTTCAACGGTCGTCATTGATCCCCACTTTTACTCTCATGTGGTACACTGGAGTTTTGGATACTCCTCATTTATGGTAAGATATTGTAAAACGATCCAGTAAGACATATGGACGGGTGGATTTTTCACAAACATTACCGTGGGCCCCACCTAACATCCCAGCGCAGTAACTTGCTGCGAAAGGTTTCGCAGGAAACCCGCGTCCGGCCTCACCCAACACGGTGCCGATCCTAACCGTAGGGCCTATATTTATGTATGTGAAGTATATCCACGCCGTTCATCCGTTTTTACAGCTCATTTTAGAGAACTAGACCAATGATGAAGCAGATCGAAATCTCAGGTGGACCACACTACAGGAAACAGTGGTGATTGGCGATTAAAAACTTCTTGTGGGCTATACGGTCATGGAAGCTACAGGAAACGGTGGTAATTACCCTATAGTAACCAGTGGTTGTAACCCTTAGATGATATGGAAAAACGGATGGACGACGTGGATATACCACACCTACATCAAGGTGAGGCCCATGGTCGGGGGCGCACCGTGTTGAGTGAGTTAATTCTCTACCACCTAATATCGCCCGAAGACGCAGTACACTGGTCGGTGATCGAGACGGTTCAGTAAAACAGCAGTGATCACACAACCCTAGCTTTCCAATCGTTGGCCTGAAAAGAGACGGTTAAAACAAAACAAAATAAAAAAGCAGATTGGATTGATGGTCCACTTGAACTTTTTATATGCTTAAATTTTAATCTCATGATCTGAAATAAGCTGAAGAAACAGATGGACGGCATGGATAAAATACATAAAACATGATGGGCTCCGCAGAGAATCCACATCACGCTCTAGCGTGGTGAGCTCCTCACTACACAGTCCGCGTCCACTGCACCCACTCTCCACAGAAAGAGCCGTAATTACTGAAAACTCACATTGCATGAGTACCTTGGATGCGAAAAATGGAAGGCGTGTGCGATTCATCAGGTACGTTGGATGTAGATCATTTGTCATTTTCACCTAAAATGTTACACAATACTCGGTCGAGAGATTGTATAAGTTCGGCCTACTCTCTTCATAATTTTTATTTCCAATTTCTTAAACTGTCCAAATTGTTGTTGCTAGTTCACATACTTCATTGACCAAAAATGACACTTCTCATCATTTGACTATCTAATTAGTAGACATTTAGTGGACAGCTAAAAATGAAAAATATCGAATGATCTTATTTTAACAAACAAGTGTCCAGGAATCAAAGCTGAGAATTATCCATTCAATCTTAGTTTGACTTAACGACGGCGCAATTTAGTCTGTTCAATTTGAATTAAGACATGACAGGTGAGTGCAATTTAGTCGGTTCAATTTGAATTAAGACATGACAGGCGTACTATTTAGGCGCGTCATAAATGCCTGAGTATTATATATTTGAGCCCATCAGGTCTCACCGCATCATATCTCATCGAAAATAATTACATGTGTCATATATAAATAATTATTTCAAAGTCATTTATAATAAAATCTAACTACCCATTCGATCTAACATCATAAATAAGTATTCTTCGTATAATCATTATCTGCAATCATGTGTGATCTACTTCTAACCTATCTCTGCAAATCCTTTATAAAATACTTTTGAGCTAATTAAGTTCTTATACCTAAAACTTTAGAATGCACACCAAAATAACATCAAGTTATCGGGACCTTTGCCATCTAGCATATTGCAAATTGCAATAAAGACATTTAAGTCACCTATAAGACTAGTAAACTCACACAACAATAGAAATGTAATGGATCCGTCACTTGATGGTGAGACACATGTAAATCATCAAGTGTTCATCAAGCAAGACATGCCTAATTAATTAATACTGGGCTTGCATGATATAATAGGGTATGGTACCAATTTCAATAAAATGTCATTCAGATTATCTCATAAATTAAGGTAGAGATACATCTCTAATATATATGCATTTCAGCATGGACTTCTACTGTTGTATATACTCAAACAAGGGTTTATCTCATGTGACAAGTAAGTCAGTCCTTTATATGTGACGAATATCAACAAAAGATCATTGCATTGACCATATGAAAATTAATGTGTGTGTATCATCATCGCATGTATAGAATAATTACATCCACACATGTAAACATGTGCATGTGTCCATTTTAGTTTAATGGGCCACATATAATCTACCAAACGTGTAACAGTGTACCTACCATGGAAAAGGTACTGTGCGCAAGTGGATGTGGCTCTCAAAAGTCAAGCAATCCAACCATAAAGTGGGCCACGATGTGGATTTAATGGTTTTGGGTGGTTGCCATTGCTTTCCACATTATGGCCCACTTGATGATTAGATCAATTTGATTTTGGTGCATCTCATTTTCACAGTGAAGTAACCTCATTGAATGTCGGATATCATAAATAAACCATGGTGGGCCCTAGACGCAGTTAGTTGTATGTTCGCTTTGGCCATCAGCAAAACATTGGAAAGGGGGTTCGCGTTTGGATGCATGGAAAGGCATGTAAATGTACTTTTACTGGCAATTCCAACCAAATGCTCATATTTCAACTCCCAACAGGCTTATTACAAATCTAAAGGTTAATGTTTATTCTATATATACTATCCCGATTAAAGTATTTCCCATGTTTGTAAACGTCATAATTTTAACAGAACGTTCCATAAATATGGAGATATGTGCATTTTACTAGTTAATTCAATTTATTATATATTTTTTTTGTTCCTTTTTTAAATATAAGTTCAAAATATTTCCAAATAAACATCTCTCCATGTCATCATGTTTTAAACAACTCAAATAGAGAATTATTGATTAAATACCTTATAATTCCTTCAACGGAAAGAAAATAACTTTTTTCTAATTTTCAATTTACGAGTATAAAATAAATGAATTCATGAGAAATAAAATCTTGCTTGTAATGTCTATATTAATGATTGTAACTTGGCCAATAAGTGCAATTTTGTGCGTTTGGTTTTGCATTAATCATGAAATTTTAAGGTATTAGATGCAACCAAACTCACCCTTGACAATTTGTCGAAGATGCTAAAATTAGCTATCCAACATGATTGCCTATTTGGATCATTGTACAATGCACGTACACAAGGTGTAAATCCAAGTAGAGTCCTGCAAGACGTACAAAACATATAATCTATGCAAATAAAATTTCATTTCTCACCAGAAATTGGAAAAAAGCTCCATTACTTTGCCTTCATTGTCTTATTGATTTCAGTGACTTGAATGAAAAAGGAAGGTTTTTTAGTCATAAATCATTCATTCATAAAGAAGGAATGGATGCACCATCACACCTAAAGTAGCCGTTTTATGCAATGAAGTCGTACCCAAATCATCTGTATCAAATTAACACTAGAGTCATTTAATTTCCATTGATGTGAATAAAATACACAGTCGGACAGGTTTACAAATGGTGCAGGTAGGATGCCTTGCAACTCGTCAACGGCATACAAGCACACCAATGACCAATCTCAACCATCCAAACCGTGCATTCCATTGTGAATGGAGCGTAGGCCAAAAATCATACAGATAAGGCCTCTTATCAGGTGGGCCTGGCAAATGCAAACACGCCTTGCCAGTGGAAGGAATACTGCTCATTAGTCATTTTCTTCTGACCATCCATTGTTCTAATACATGCTTGACCGACTCACGGGGCGGACCGACCTTAACTTTTGGGCTAGGTTATCATCACCATGGTCCCCAACTGATGAATGGACCCAACTCATGCAAATGTACCAAGATAAAAACCCATCCATCCGCGAAGAAGCAGGTAACGATGGCATTCTTGTTAATGGGACAGCTTGGCTGCAATTCACAAAGCTGGGGTAACCCAAAATCAGTATCTTTTCATACCACCCACCCTTTTAAAATTCCCATACTCCTAATTAAACTTCAATAACCATTATTAACTACCGTAATCCATAATTACTGCGAGGTCAAACAACAAACAAAATCTTCCTCACTTTCTCCCCAGCTTCTCTTTCATCCTCTCAACAGCCTTCCTAAGAGTCTCATCATCCTTACAGAAGGTGAACCTCACCAGATTCTTTCCGTCTTCCGGGTTGAGGTAGAACACGCTAGTCGGGATTGCAACAACACCCACTTCACGGATCAGATACTCACAGAATGCAATGTCGTTTTCGAACCCAAATGGAGTGTGATTGACCACCACAAAGTAGGTCCCACTTGATGGGTACACCTCAAAACCGGCAGCCTTCAAGCCCTCCACCAGTATCGCCTTCTTAGCCATGTAATCCTTCTTCAACTCGTCGTAGTAGGAATCAGGTGCCCGGAGTGCTGTTGCTGCAGCCCACTGCATTGGGGTTGAGGTGGCAAAGGTGAGGAATGAGTGCGCCTGCCTCAATCCCCATGTCAGATGCACCGGAGCAATGGCCCACCCGATCTTCCACCCAGTTAATGAGAAGGTCTTCCCAAGAGAGTTCATTGTCACCGTCCTCTCATACATGCCCGGCAGTGAAGCCAAGGAAATATGATCAGCCTCAAATGCCAGCTTATCATAGACTTCATCCGAGAATGCCAAAACATCGTTCTCGATGCAAAGAGAAGCAATCGTGTTGAGTTCTTCTCTAGTGAACATCTTTCCGGTTGGATTGTGTGGAGTGTTTATGAGTATTGCCCGAGTGTTCTTTGACACCGCAGACTTGAGCTCGTCAAGGGGTACAGCGAAGTCTGGAGGTCGGAGGGTGATGGACTTGATTTTGGCTCCGGCCATTGATAGAGTGGCTTCATAAGAGTCATAAAATGGAGCAAAGAGGATTACCTCATCACCAGGATTTATCAAGCCCAAAATGGTGGCCGCAATTGCTTCTGTGCACCCAGATGTGACCGTGACTTCCTTTTCTGGGTCTACCACCAGCCCAGTGTCTTTCTTGAACCTGTCAGCCACGGCGGAATTAAGGTCGGCGACACCATACCCACGGGCGTATTGGTTCTTCCCATCTTTTATAGCTTGAATCGCAGCTTCTTTGACAAATTCAGGGCCGTCGAAGTTGGGGAAGCCTTGGCCAAGGTTTATTGCTCCATGTTTGACTGCAAGCATACTCATTTGGGTGAAGATTGTAGTCTTGAACTTCTCCAACCGCTTTGCTACCTGTAAAAGATGGCAGCATTATACTCTTCCCAGCTACAGCTCTCATGGTTACCATGTACAGGCAGAAGCTTCAACAAGATACTGCGGTACCTTTGGAAGAAGAACTGCATAACTGCATAGTTTGCTGAAGCACAGGATTCCATACATGTGGGGGCCATGGTTTGCCGATAAGGGGCCCAATGTGGATGTTGGATGCCACACAAATCTTGCAGGTTGGAAGATCCTAAACCTCAGGTCTGTGACCTCCCAAGATATAGTCATGGGAAAATACAGCAACAGCGCAAACTCAACAGAGAGTAAGTTGGTAATTTGAGGATTTTTCAAAAAAAAATAATTTTTTAATTAGATAATAATTAAAAAATATAAAAAGTAGTTTTTTAAAACAGAATTTTCACTTTGATCAACAGCCAATTGACCCATATTTCAGAGTATTTTGGAGTGTTTGATGAAATCATCATCACATACACTCTAATTTGGGGATTTGGGGGAAGATGGACCGATTTACAAAAAATTGGGGAAATTTTAAAAATTTCAAATCGGTTGCAGTCTTCATGTCCAAATATGAAAGCAAACGTGCATGCGACCTGATCTAGTGATTCTTGGTAATTTGGAGGTTTTTTGAGAAAAAATATGTTTTAATTAGAAAATTATATATATATATATATTTCAATTTGATTGGTAGTCAACTGGCTCCTGTTTTAGAGTATTTAGGAGAGTTTGATGAAGTCATCATCACATACACTCTAATTTGGGGATTTAAGGGAAGATGGGCCGATTTGCAGAAAATTGGGGAAAATTCAAATTTTCTCCAAAAAATTCTGAATCGGTTACAATTTCATTTTCTAAATGTCAAATCAAAGATTTTAGGGAAAAAAATTAAATTCTGAATTAACAATATAAGAAAATATTTTTTTTTCAGAAATTCCATTTTGCTCGGTCCATCTTCCCCCAAATTAGTGTATGTGATGATGATTTCATTAAATAGTACTAAATACTTTGAAATAGGGGCCAATTAACTGCTGATCAAAGTAGAATTTCTAACAGAAATATATATATATATATATATATATATATATATATTTCTAATTAAGATTTTTTTTTCCAAAAAATTCCCAAATTACCAAGAATCACTAAATCAAGTTACATACATATTTGATTTCATATTTGGACATTGGGATTGTAATTGATTTGGGAAAATTTGGGGAAATTTCGATTTTTTCCCAATCTCAACAAATCGGCCCATCTTCCCCCAAATCCTCAAATTAGAGCGTGTGTAATGATGTTTTCATCAAACACTCCTAAATACTCTAAAACAAAGGCCAATTGATTGTTGACCAAAGTGGAAATTCTAAAATTTCTTTTTAAAATTTTTTTTTTTTTTAAATTTTTACTGAGGAACTCTTCCATGTCTTAATTCTAACGGCAAATATGAGAGTACAAAATATGAGGTTGCAAGCCATGCATTATTTCAAGGATGCCAAAAAATATCCTTAGGAAGTGGGAACAGTTAAATGTTGTGCTCTTTTTCTTCTTCTTTTTTTTTTTTCTCTTTTCTTTCTTTTTAGATAAATGTATTTTGAATTTTCTGTATTTGAAAATCAAAGGGGGGTAACTGTCCGTTGTATCATCGTCAATTTCAATTAACTATAGCTTCATTAAATTTCCACTCCTAGCATGCTTGCTTCAGTAGTTAAGAAGAATAAGAACCAAGGTATTCACTGTTAAAAAGAAGAAGAAGAAGAAGAAGCACCAAGGTATTCAATAACGGTAACAGTGGCCATAACAATTAGCTTCTTCAATATTAGCTTGGAGCCATGATCATAGATTCTCCCTCGTTGAAAAGGTACCACATGAATATTCTACAATAGTCAGTATTGAAGAATCCGTACATGAAACTCTCCTCCTAAATCAGACCAAAATACTTTGATCGATCACTACGTTAGAATTTCAACAATGATCTTGAATCTCTGAACACAAGTAATCAGACTTGTGCTGTAATAGATCTAAGCTGTAACGGTAAAACATTTCTTAAAGAAAGAAACTGTATCCGTACATGAAACTCTCCTCCTAAATCAGACCAAAATACTTTGATCGATCACTACGATAGAATTTCAACAATGATCTTGAATCTCTGAACACAAGTAATCAGACTTGTGCTGTAATAGATCTAAGCTGTAACGGTAAAAAATTTCTTAAAGAAAGAAACTGTATCGGGCCCATATCAGACTGTGTTGTGCCCATAATGGCCATTATGGCCATTACAAGCCCATTATGGGCCTTATTATTATTATTATTATTATTAAGAAAGGGCATTACAGCCTATATAGCATAATGGGTCCCACCATTACTGTTATGTAACAAACTGTTTTTTTAATACCATAATAACAAATGTATAGGATCCTGTGTCTAAAAATTGAATAGTTTGTTCGAGTGCAGGATTCTGTCCACATGGGGCATCATGTAGTGATCCAACCTTTTGGATGGGCCCATGTGGATGGGGGATGCCACCAAAATCTCCAACGCTGGAAGATCCAGGGCTGGAAAGGCCATTACATAAAGGTAACGATGGCAATCATTACACATTATAGGGTCGTAAATAACATTTGTTATGGAAAAAATGACCCCATAATGGGTCATTACACCCCCCATAAAGGCCATAAGGCTCGTAACTGCCCCGCAACAGTCCATTACGGGGCTGATATAGGTTTTCCATTTTTTTTTTTCAATAAAAAAAGAGAGACCGTAATGGTCATTACGGGGGCCATAACGGCCGTTACAGCCCATATCGTAAGGGTAAAGGTGGTGGCCATTGGTCACCGTTACTATTACGGATTACCTTGCTCACATAAAGGCGAAATGCAGGAAATTTAACGCTCAAATTGTGGCCATTCAAGAAACTAAATTTAGCAAATATGTGTCAAGTTATAGTAAATGATTTATGGTATGGTAATGAAAAGGAGCGGGAAGCCAAGAACACGAAAGGGTCCTTAGGTGGTATTCTAGTAGTTTGGAATTCAGCGTTGTGGTCCAAAGAAGATAGCTAGGTTGGCGATTTCTCTCTGTTTGTTTTTTTTTTTTTCCTGAACGGTAATGACGATTTCTCTCTTAATGTTGTTCTAGAGATAAGGCTTTAGGTTTTAAATAGGTGTTGTCTGTAGTCTTTGGGCCATGCTCGACCGATCTTAGGTACTCATTCTGCCAGAACTAGACTATATTGGAGCGAGATGAGGGCTTCCCTGGTGTGTTGGAGGAGATTTTAATGTCCCTAAATTTTCTTTTGAGAAGCCGTTTGACAAGAAAATTGCTCATAGCATGGTTGTGTTCTCCGAATGGGTGACTAGAAACAATTTGGTTGAATTGTCGATGGGGGGTGTTCACTTCGCTTCGTTGGCCATGCTTAGCCGGCGCTTTCAAAGCTGGATAGTTTTCTGGTGTCAGCTTCATGGATTGATAAGTTCCTGTTATCCAACCAGAGGGGATTTCCGAAGCCGACTTTAGACCATTGTCCAATTTTGTTCGAAGAGGAGATAGAGAGCTAGAGCCCCAAACCATTTAGATTTGAATTGCTTGGCTAGAGGTGGAGGGCGTTGGGGACCTGAAAAAGGGTTGGTGGGATTCTCGTTAGGCTTTAGGCCAATCAGGTTTTATGTTGTTTTAGAAACTTTGCACTCTTAAAGGGATGATTTCTCATAGTAGGAAGAGTTTTTTCAGGACAAAGAGGCAGCTTTAGCTAGAGCTTTGCAAGAAATTCAGGAGCTAGATATTATTAAGGAGCAATGCTTTCGAAGGAGGATCAGTGTTGAAGAGATACCCTTAAAGCTGATTATAACAAGTTCCTGATGGAAGAAAAGATCAAGTGGAAACAACGGTTGAGAGCTTGCTAGCTCAAGGAGGGGGACAAGAACACTAAGTTCTTTCACATGATACGAAGCACGGGGGCTTGAACTACCAAAATTGAAAGCAAAACGGTGCAAGGGGTTTGGGTGGATAGGAAAGCAGATGTGTGCAATGCCATTGTATCTTTCTATAAGAGCCTTCTTTCCAAACTAGGTGTTGGGCGTCCTTCTCTTGACAACCTTGCCTTGTCGGAGGCTAAGGCGGCTTTTTTGGAGAGATCTTTATCTGAGGAGGAGGTTAAAAACACAATTCAAAATTTGGGTCGGGACAAGGTGTTGGGCCTTCATGGGTTTCCTACAGCTTTTTTAATTTTCAGATTTTCTGGGATATGCTAACGAAGGATTTGATCGGATTAATGAACGATTTCTTTGAAAAAGGTAAACTTGCGTCAGACTTGGGTGTGTCCTTTATTACATTAATTCGAAAGAAGGAAGGAGCAAAATGCCTTGCAGATTTTTGGCCAATTAGCCTTATAGGCGTGCCTTATAAAATATTGGCAAAGGTTCTCGCATCAAGATTCCATTCCATGTTGGGTTGTATTATCTCTCAGGAGCAAGGGGATTTCGTGGAAGGGAAACAAATCTTGGAAAGTTCTTTGATTGCTAATGAAGTTATAAACTGATGCCATAGAGGGGTCGTGTGAAAGTTAGATCTAGAGAAAGCCTACATTTATGTTGATTGGGCTTCTTAGATTATATGTTGGAATGATTAGGGTGTGGGGCAAGGTATTCTGTAATGGTAATGGTGGGCGTAACGGGCACCACCATTACCTTTATGATATGGGGTGCAATGACCATTAAAGGGGCCGTAATGGCCGTTACAGTCTCTCTTTTTTAATTGACAAAAAATCCAAAAAACCTGTATCGGCCCCGTAACCAAGTTATTCCATATCGACAACAGTGGCTGTAACGGTCACCACCATTACCGATATAGGGGCATAACGACCGTTACGATATAATGGTTGAAAATTTTCTTTTGCCTAAAAAAATTCTGAAAAAAATATCTAGAAAATCCAACATGATGTAAATATTCCAAATATGTATTCATTTTTTGTTTTGAACATGTTTATAGCAGTATAATGATCCACTCTTTGGTGAGAGTGTTGTATCTGATTGTCTAGTGAATTTGTGAACGTGATTATATGTCTCTAATGTTTACACATTACAATCAAGCACTGGAACTAAAAATCAGAAAAAAAAAATAATTAAAAAAAAAATTAAAAATGTATAAATACTACCTTTTGAATTTTTTGAAAAAATTGCCACTGGAGCTTCTATTCACTCAAATCACTTTAATCTATGGTTTTAATCTTAAAAACTATAGTAAGAGAGGTCGAAATCTGTGGTAAAATGATTTAAGAGAGTTTGGAATGAGAAAAATGAAAAACTAAAAAGAAAAATGGATTTAAATAGGAAATAAAAAAAGTGGCCATTTTTCGACTGTTATGGGAGTAACAGTCATTATGCCCCGTAACTCTTTATGGCCACTGTAACGGTTGATGCGGTAAAAAAACAAAAAAAACCAACTGCCCCGTTTCACCCATGTATCACATAATAGTCATTACCTCGTTTCACCCATGTATCGTGTAATGGTCATGGCTGTTACTTATACGTATCATCCTTTACGGGCATATCATAACGGCTAGGGAACATTTTGCCCGTAACGGACCTTTATGGGAGTGCGAAATGACCCCGTAATGTGTAACGGTTGCCACCGTTACCTTTATGTAAAGGCTGCCACCATTACTTTTACATAACGGCCTTTACGGCCTCGTAACAACCTTTATGAGGCACCATGGTGTGGAGCCAACTGGAGAAGTCGGATTTGGGAATGTGTGGGGTTTGGTGAAGTTTTCGCTTCTTGTTGATGGTGCTCCCAAATAATTCTTTCGGTCTATGAGGGGTCTTAGGCAAGGAGACCCGCTTTCCCCCTTTCTCTTTATTGTGGAGCGAAAGTCTTAAGTCAAATGTTATTTAAAGAAGTCAAGGAAGGTCCCTTCAACATTCTTAGGGTGGATAAGGGGGGTTTCTAAGTTTCTCATCTTCGATTTGTGGACATGCGTTGAATGCTTCCAAAGTCGATAATCTACAAAAAGCAATCTTTTGTTTCAAATTGGTTTCGGGTCTTTTATTCAATTTTCATAAGTCTGCAGTATTGGGGATAGGGTTGCCTAATGAGGAGGTAGATTCTCTGGCCAAGGTGTTTGGTTGTAGAGTAGAGTCTATCCCTTCCACCTATTTGGGCCTTCCTTTGTGTACTGGAAGGATGAAAAAGCATCTATGGGATCTGATCATTGAGAGGTCAAAAAGAAAATTATCAATGTGGAGGAGCAAGCTATTATATCTAGGGGGACGGATTGTTCTCATTAAAGTGGCTCCATCAAATCTTCCTCTATATTTTATGTCCCTCTTTAGGTGCCCGAAAGGGATGGTTAATAAGTTGGAGGAGCTTAGAAGGGATTTTTTTAGCAAGGTGGGGAGGTTAAGAAAAAATTTCACCTTATGAAATGGGATGACGTGTGCAGGCCAATCCATAATTTGGGGTATTTAAACGAAGCTCTTTTGGGGAAATGGATTTGGAGATATGGGATAGAGGGAGGTCTTTGAAAGAAAGTTGTTAAGAGAAAATATGGGTTGGATCAGAAGGGGTGGTGGCCTAGAAATGCCCCTTCATATAAAATCTTGAGTGTGTGGAGACAGATTTTGAGACGAGAGTAAGTGGTTCCTCACAAGGTGGGTTTTCAATTGGGAGATGGGACAAGGCATATTGTGTGGCTAGGGAATCGGACATTACAAATCCAATTTCCGAGGTTAGCTCGTATGGCAGTGGATCTTGATACTTCAGTTAATCGGTGCTTCTCCTCTCTCAATTCTTAGGGCGTTTGGATTCCTCGGTGTAGAAGAGATCTGCAAGAGGAAGAATTTCAAGAATTGTTGGATCTTCTTAATCTTTTGTCAAGGTATCCGTTTCGAAGGGGATCAATTCGGTGAGATGGCTTGAACAATTTCAGCAAGTTTTCAGTGAAGTCGCTCAAGTCCACTATCACAAGTGGTTCACATGGGGGATCGGGTAGAGGTGAGTTAAAGCACACTCTTTCCTTCGGTCCAATGGTGCCCCCTCAAAGATGGAGGCTTTTGCTTGGTTAGTGGGTTGGAATAGGGTATTAACGATAGATAACTTGAGGAAAAGAGGCTTCATCATCGTGAATGCTTGCCCCTTGTGTTGGCAGGAGGAGGAATCGATGAGCCATCTTTTCATACATTGTCCCTTCTCGTGGAAAGTTGGGCAAGTATCCTCCTTGATGTTGGTGTTTGTTGGGTTTTTCCAGAGTCAACTGTTGATATGTTCTAGCAGTGGCATGGTGGTGATCAAGGAAGAATGAGAAGGAAGGCATGGACATTGTTCCTCCTTGCGAGGATATGGGCCATTTGGAATTGAAGATGTTTTAAGAATTTGAGTGGTCTACCCAAGGGTGTTTGCTTAAGATCTAAATCTTTTGTTTTAGAGTGGGAGTCATCCCTTAAGATGGGTTTCTTGGGGCTGTGTGGTGCTTTTGTTTTTGCTTTTCATTCTTTGTATTCTTTCAGCTTCACCACTTTTAATAAATTGTCGTCCTTTAAAAAAATATATTTAAAGAAAACGTCAAGCAAAGAACAAGAGGAAGATGAAAAATAATCAGAGCCCATCACACCCAAATACAGGCCCTAGGGAGAAAAACTTCCAAAGCAATACCTACCTATAGCTGGGCAAAACAAATCCGATCCAGTGGATTTGACCCGATCCGAACCGAACCGATGGCCTAGATCGGTCAGGATCGAGTTGGGTAATTTAGGTCCGAATGAATTTCAGATTGAGTTCGGATCGTGGTGGATCTGGACTGAACCGATCTGATCCGAAAGCCGATTCGAATAGATCCGGACCGATCCGGAGTCGGGTAGTATATATGTACCTTTTGATTTTACCCTCAGCTATGGATTTTTTCTCAAATACTAAGCCTCGAAGATGAATCTGGAACATTGATTTTACCCTCAGCTACAGATTTTTTCTCAGACCTTTTTCAAACAGAGAAGCAAATCAAACCATTTTGCATTTGGGCATGGCAACCCCAATCGCTGCAGTAGATTGTGGAAGTATGTTTTTTTTTTTTTCACCAGACTCGGATTATGTAGTGAAGCACACAGCACCCACAACACTGCTGTGTAGTGCTGGAAAAGCTCTATGCCAAGATTCCGAGAGGTGGGTCAGATTGGAATGGGTGAGATGTGTGCTGGCCTAGATGCGAATGGTTGTGGAGAGAAGGACGGGGAGAAAGTTGTCTTCCAGAGCTACGATGGATGGCAAAAAGCAGTACTTTTTTTTTTCCCAAAGTGAGTGGGACCCATGGGCTCGACGCTTATAGTTCAAAGCCTCACTTGCCATTCAAAGAAGAAAGAGGTTTGCTACAATACATCCCTACATATTACTTGTTTTTACATCCGAACTTCATCCATTGATCCTTGAACATGTTGCAATGATCCAAACCGTTTATACTTTCTTTCCTTCAATGTTGATAAGAGAAGTGAAAATATTCATCAGAAATGTCCTTTAAATAACTCACAAAACAACGGTTAAGGAAGACAGTTCATATTCGAAAAGAGTTAAATGATTAAAGGGTTGAAAGATTCCAATGTGATTTTATTTTTTTTTCTTTTTAGGTGGGAATCATCTAGGAACATTACAAATGGTTTGGATCATTTGAAAATAACCCCAAATCCAACGACTACAATGCCGATGTGAAAATGGCAATAGGTGGGAATGTACGAAGAAAACCAAAATTTTGGGAAATAATTGTGATGGTAGATGCTGCCTTTTATCCAGTGTGTTTGACAACGTCCGAAAACCTAACGTACCAGTTAGACCTTAAGGACGGAGATACCCCTGCTTTTCAGCAAAAGGCAATTGAAAAGTTTGAAAAGTAGGGGTATTTTCGTCATTAAATCCACTGTCTGTACATGGGTGAAGAAAAAAGCTGAGTAGAAGGTGGCATCTACAGTGATAAAGACTATGATGCTCAGGCTGCGTATGATGCTTGATACGCAGGCACTCAGAAATTTTACTATTAAAAGATATTAGCTCAAATCAAACCGACCACATTGTGTAACACAATGTCAACAAGTTACGATCTGAAGATCAGATTGGTTGAAAAATCCTAACCTCTGATTGGCGGATAGTTGTTTGTGGAAATAACACTCGTTTCTTGAATCGACAACACTTCCACCTTTACAGGCTTTCCCCATCCAAAATCCGTATCATAGACCAGAAACTTGGGGACCCAGCAACGGATCTCAAACTCTCTCCTGAAATTACAATAGAATGTCTCTGCGCCATTCAACGCTTGGATTGTTCTCCGATGACCTCTGATACGAGAACCAACCTATCTTCCGTCTCCAAATCGCTCCCCTTTCGCATTGCACTAATATTGTATCGGTGGGTATCGACAGTACAAGCTGAGCTCGGCAGTCCATCGGAAAGCCTAAATGGACGTTTTTGTCCCTGTCATCATCTCCAAAAGACCTGATCAAGGAAACCCACACGTATGCCGTCAGGTGGTGCGGGCCGATCCGAACCGTGTCCAATCCGATCCGACTCGGTTTTCCTGACCGAGTCGGACTCGGATCGGATCAAACAATGCACCTTTCGGATCGGTCTGAGTCAGGTGACCCGGACTCAGTCTCGGATCGGATTGAGTTCGGACCATGCCATTGAGATTTCGGATCGGATCGAGTTGGACCCAATCCGATCCGATCCGGACAGATGCCCAGCTCTATACCTACCCAAACTCCACGAAGGTTGACACTCCTACATATATTAGAAGCAATCGCCCAAAATACAAATTTGCAATTAGCACTAAGAAAGACCGCTTTGCTGGATTCCAAGTGATTGTTGCACTTCCTCCACAGAGACCACAGAACAGCCAAAAGGAGAGATGCCAACATTCAATTCACCCCTGGTCCCTGCTTTGCAGGCTAAAGTCACCAACTGTGAAAGGCATGACCAAATGAGAACCAAACACATCTAGGAAACCCCTTCAAACCTTCAAAGCAAATTTGCAATAGAGGAGGTGATCAACAGATTCTGTACTTTTCGGGTACTTGATGCATCCATTCTTAATCAACATTTTCCTATCCCTCAAGTTAAGCATAATAATATTCAGGAGAGTTTATAATGAGACTGATTTAGTATTCAATAGGCCTCAAATGATGCACTATTAGTTGAAGGGGACTGGCTTTTTTACCATTTCCACAAGACATTATAACGAGGGAAATGAAAAAATTGGTAACAGTATTTTAATTGGGCGAGAATACAAGGGAGAAAAACGGTGAAACAAGTGCTGAATTCAAAATCTCTGTTTTAACAGGCATTTGGACGACTGGGCTGTAAATAAATGAGTTTTTGCGAGAGGATTAGAAGAACCACATTCTTGACATCTCCTCTTTCAGATAAGCAGAACAGTTCTGCTCATCTCAGAAATGTGCATGGCTTTGGAGCCAAAAGGTTTTTCACTACATTTGTACCAAAATTTTACAACCTCCTGGGTTAATGTAAGGAAATGATAGACGAGTTTTTATCCACTTCCATATATGTGTGCTTGAACTGCAACCTTAATGTCCTAATCCCTAAAATAAGAAGCGCAGAGATTGTACGGGTGCTTCAAATGCATCTTTCTCCTTCAAAGAAGTAGATAGCTCACAAACATGCAGCCTTTGAAATCTAAAGGTATCCACTAGATTTGTATCAAAATATTGGATACTTGGTTGCACTATCCTTCTAAACAGGTGATGCTCCCACTTCATATCCCACTTTATACTCACTCTCCCGCTTCACAGGTATTTATACTTGGTAACATTTTGAAATAGACAATTCTCTACTCCTGCACCAAAGGTTTTGAAAAACAGTATCAGTGAGCGTATCAGTCAGGCCCAAAAATGATACAATAGAGGGCGTATTAAACTGTATGGGACAATACAGACCCATATAGTCTGAAATTCTTTTGGTGCAAAAAAATCTGAAAAATATTGAGAAAATAGGAAAATTGTAAAACATCATAATCTCCGTATTGGACTGTATGGGACAATATGGACCCATATCGTCCAAAATTCTTTTGGCGCAAAAAATCTAAAAAATATTTAGAAAATAGGAAAAATGTAAAACATCATAATCTCCATATTGGACTGTATGGGACAATATGGATCTGAAGTTCTTTTGGGGCAAAAAAAAAAAAAAAAAGAAAAATATTGAGAAAATAGGAAAAATGTAAAACATCATAATCTCCCTCCCTCTTGTGTGCATGCGTGTTTGTGTTTTAACATGTATTATATAGTGTATCAGACCATTCTTTGATAAGAATGATGAACTACTGAAAGTCAACCAAATAGGTCCTAATCGAACACAAATCAAACATGATTTGGTAAATTAGGGCCCATTACATATGAATTCAACAAAAGAATATGGAAAAAAATTTGATGGTTAATCGCTTCCTCTGATATTTCCCAAAATGGTCTATCCCGGTTTGATTCACCGAATGCCACTCAAATCTCATGTTTGATCTCAAAAGTCTAGATCCATCTAAAACTAGTTTCTAAGTTTCCTTCATAATTGAAATTATGAAAGAAGTGGGAAAACCAGAGAATTTTTATAACAAAATTTTCAAAAATATGATATTCATGGCCATATTGGCCCTGCATTGGTGCCAATATGGGGCATATCAGTTGATACAAGCTGATACGGCCCATTTATTTTCTAAAAGGACTAGTTAACCCCCATATCTCGTAACAGGATCCACCTATACGATTATGATACAGCTAATACCTGACATATAAAACTGTGCCTGCACCCGAATCTATTGCCACTTCGCTTCATGCTAAGTGCAACTAGCCTAGGATATAAGGGAAATGATAGATGAGCGTTTTTCCCCACTTCCATATGTGTGCTTTGACTTTATTATTTATCAACTAACCCCTATGATAAGAAGTAAAAGAATATCTTCAAAGTTTAGAGCAACTTAATTAGTTTGAACTCATGAACATATATAGAAAATCCTTTTTTAATGGGTAAACTGAGCCTTATTAAGAAAAGAGAAAAGAGAAGAGATACATAATACAACAGAGACCTGCAACATAAGGCAGCAGCAACATGCAACAAAAAAAAATGCTCAGGTCATTAATCACTTGCCTCTTTGATGATATCTACTAATCCCCAGAGATATGTCCCTCGTAAATAGGAAGTGCCATACTTCATGATATATCCAATTCAAACACTTAAAAGGAGATACACCAATAAGAAAACAAAGCCAATGTGTTGATAAATAGAAGTGAGACACTGAAATCACTGAATTTTGGAACCAAATTTTAGGAGGTGTATATCACAACACTTGGGACGGGCATTTCCAGTGGCTTTGAAAGTCCATAACGTATGCATTGTTAGGTGGGGGCACTGTACTAGGGGCATAATGCAAGAAAAAAATATTTCACCATTTCTATTTAACCAAACAGTAACAGCAGTTAGTTTTTTATTTTATTTTAAAACAATGATTAGTTCTACTGTCCATGAGGCTACCCCAAACAATATTATAGACTTCAAATAAGCAAAATTGATTTGCCCATTTCTAATTCCAGCACATTTCAATACATATCAATGAAATGCCAGATCAACAAGTGCAATTTCTTCAAAAGACCCATGAGGCAAATATTAAAAATGAAACTCTCCCACACTAGATTGTAACCATGCTAAATACGAGAGAGGAACAATGTGACCAAGGTTTAAAATATCATCCGAAACCGTCACGGATCACCCAAATCCCAATACGTACTGGTATCACCCATGAATAAAGGGGCAATACAGGACCATACTGGTGGTGAACAATATAATACTTCAAGTCCAACAAGTGAGCCCATTCATTTGGTAATCCAGCCTTTTCCTTGCAATAAATATTGAGGCTTGTTTCATGCTTTCTTCTCTAAATTATATATTCCAAAAAGTCTCAAGGTATGTATTTAATTCCTACTCTTTTGATAGAGGAGGTCAAACAGAAGTTCCAAGAGAGGAATATCCTCCTGTATCAATATATTTCCTTACCATTGACTACTAATCAGTAGGGCTGGACTTGTTAAACTATAGTTGCACGAAGCATGAAGCATAAAGTGCCGGAGCAGGGAAGTGTCGGTTTCGAAATGTTTTCAAGTATAAACACGTAGGAAGCGAATGCGGGACTGGCACCTAGTTAGAAGGATCATGAAGCTAAGGGTGATGAAGCATGTGCACTCAATGAATAAGTGCTGACAGGAAGGTTTAACCTCTTGATAGATGTTGCAAATCCAATGGGAACTGAGGCCTAGTTTCGCAAAATGCTACGAGGTTTCCTAGCATACATAATGCAGTAGTAACCCTCAAATTGCAATTACTTTACTTTCATGTCAAGCTCGAAAGCGATCTAATTGCAGTATGGAGACTAGATCTTCAATACAAATGCTAATGGAAGGCACCAAACATTGGCTATTTCCAGTTTTCTGGACAAATTATCACAACCCAATTCGACTGCGTTTCCAAACAACCCCTCAATGTCTAGCATGTAGACAGTCGATGTGCGCAAGCAGAGAACCCGCCGAAGTTCGACAACCAATTTCAAAGGATAAACAACATGGGCCATTGATAGATCAGACAGTGACTACGACTTGTAAACTCTCCTACACCAATCTAACGGATCTAAAGCAACAAGAAAGTAAATAAGGACTTGTAATAAAGATGGGTATTCTTCAAATAACTCATTCAAAATGTAGAAGCACAAAAATGCCCCCCAAAAAAAAAAAAAACAAAAACCAAAAAACAAAGGGAAGATATCAAAATCCAGAAACAACATGAATGAACAAGAAGATCACATGCCTGTAGGGGTAAAATGGTCTTTTGGGTGGGCTCATGTGGAGCTGAATTTTCAGTAGAAACGGTGGAAATTTGAGCAGCCATGGGAAGAGAAGAAGAAGATTTGGAAATGGCTTGGAAGAGAGCTGTTGTTAATGGTCTGGAATTGAATGACCTTAACAGATCAATATTTTTATTGGGAATCGGCGCCGACAAGTGCATCACACCGCCGCCTTTCATTCCTTGAATATAGCCTCCTTTCTCTTCTTCCCCGTTGATTATTATTCCTTTGGACTAGGGTTTTTTCGGTGCACCTTCAAACACAGGACGCGGATTGCCTACTGACAGCGTCAGTAGGGAGGTAGCTACTAACAGTGCTCTGTGGGCCCTATCATGATGTATGTATCACATCCACGCCTTCCATCCATTTTTCCATACTATTTTATGGCATTATACCAAAAATTAGATAGATAAAAATCTCATATAGACCACACCACATGAAAGAGTGATGATTGAACACTAACCATTGAAAACTTCTTAGGGCGACAAAAGTTTTAGATTAAGCTGATATTTGTGTTTTGTCACTAAATCAACATACTGAATATTGAATGACAAATAAACATTACAGTGAGGCTCATGAAGTCTTTAACGGTGGACATTCAATCACCACTTTTTTTCCAATAGGGTGGTTCACTCGAGATTTTGATCTCCCTCATTTTCAGGATAGTACTTCTATAATAATATGAAAAAAATATTTGGACGACTTAGATTATATATATACACACACGGGCCAACACAGCACTGTCAGTAGCCACCTCGGTACTGATGCTGACAGTACAGCAATCCGCGTCCCTAGACACGCTTTTTTTCCATGGTGGTGTATGGTTGGACTATGGAGGTCTGCTGCATTTCGTCCCCATCCGTCGAATATTTGTGTCCTTTTCAGTGATCCAGAACGTTGATCTGACAATGTACACCGCTGATGCTAGTTTAATAAAAAATCATTGTGCGACCAGAAGTTTTTAAGAGCTCGATCGATGGCCCACAGAACAACGGTCAATATCAAAGCGTAGAAATAATCACATATGAGTTTTTTTTTTTTTCATCCACGGTTAATCCCACCACAGAAACGGTTTGGATGAAGGAAACATGGCCCTAGATCCAACGGTTATAGTCCCAAATAGCCCTTTAGAAATAGATGAATGGTCTGGATTACCGAACCATTCCATGGAATCAATAGAATCAAAAGACCGCGTACAGGTACAGTGTTAAAAGGCGCGGTCAGTGCCGATCACGTATCATATAAGCCGTCCAACTTCATTGGTGTACGCGGACGTGGATTTCCTGCGAAAGCCTTCCCAGGAAGTACCTGCACTGGGAAATCAGGTGGGGCCCACTGTAATGTTCGTGAGAAATCCTCCCCGTCCATCCGTTTTGTGATTTCATTTTATGGCATTTTACCAAAAATGAACCGTATCCAAATTTCAAGTGAGCCAAAAACGTGATAATTAAACGTCCACAGTTGGAATATTTGTGGGCCACAGAAGTTTTTATTCATGATAATATTTTTATTTTCAGTTCATCCCAATAGTAATGACGTTATTAACGGTATGGATGGCATCTAAACATCAATGTTGAAGCCAGGAAGGTTTCAACGGTGGGAATTTTCCTGACCACCTTTTCCTTTAGTTCGGCTCACTTGAGCTTTGGATACGGTTCATTTTTGACAACATATCCTAAAATGAATTCAAAAAACGGATGGACGGGGAGGATTGCTCACAAACATCACAGTGGGCCCCACCTAAGTTCCCAGCGCAGGAACTTCCTGCGAAAGGCTTTCGCAGGAAATCCGCGTCCGGTCTACGCGCCATCCGCTACTTCCCAAAGGTTGAGACAGAGACCGAGGGACTTGCACATCTGCAATACGCTCGCACGGTGCACCCGCGGTTACACTTGTGCAAGATCCAGGCCGTTCATCTGGCGATCCGCTTAGATAACAAGAGCCGGTACAGAAACCAGACCGTTCATCTCGTCATATTGTCCACACTGTATGAAAAATGGACGTCCAGAAGCACTCATATTAGCTAATGTCGAGAGCCGCAACTTACGGAATAAAACCTAACTTAGAAATATAATAAGCTGTCCACGTTCAATGTATGTGGGTTTCCGATGAGCTGAGCGATAATCAATGCCCATGAGCTAAAATGTCTGGAATCAGGACTAGCCCAGCGTCCTAAAGCAGGTGGGAGGTGTAATCCTAACCGTGTGGGGCCACCTTGATGTATTTTATGTATATCCACACCGTCCATTTGTTTTTTAATATAATTTTAAGGATGAAAGCCCATAACTTAAGAGATAAAAATCTCAAGTGGACCACACCAACGTAAATAGTGATGTATGACTATTAAAATCTTTTTGTGGGCCAGAAGGTTTTGGATCAAGCTGATATTTGTATTTTCCCTTCATCTAGTTCTTATTGATATTATACACAGGTTGGATAGAAAATAAACATTTTAAAAACCTTAATATGGGCCCTTTGGGATTTTTAATGGTGAGGCATTAAACACCACTGTTTTTTGTAGTCTGGTCCACCTTAGATTTGGATTTTCTTAATTTTTGGCACAAAGTACTAAAATAGTATGTAGAAACAGATGGACGGTGTGGATATACAACACATCATCAAGGTCGGCCCCCATGGTAAGGGTAACACCGACGAAGCTGTTACCCGGGTAACACCTAATCCGCTCCCCTCGTGGGTGACTCAGCAGAGCGAATCTTTCCTGCGATCCCCGAGTCAGCCATGTGGGTGGGACCTACGTTTTTTTCGGCTCATTTTAGGCATGGTTCCGAAAATTAAAATGAAGGAGATACAAATTTCAGGTACACACGGCATGAAACAGTAGTTATTGAATGCCCACCATTAAACTTACTAACTCCACAGTAATGTTTACTGGCCAACCTGTTGATGAGCTCACGTAAACCTGAAAGAAAGAGAAAAATATATATAGCGGGATATATGGTTCATAATCATTGTTTTTTGTTATATGGTCCACCTAAACTTTTTATCTACTTAATTTTTGGGATCATGCCTCAAAATAAGCTAGCAAAATAGATGAATGGCATGGATATATAATGGATACATCCAGGTGGGCTAGATCATTCTACCCTTGATTTTAATGTACTGGATCACTTTTACCTTATGCACTATTTTGTTGTTGATGACATGCCACTGATGTTTCTGTAAATTCCACAAGGTTTATTTGTTTTGGCCGCACATTTTTGGACACGAGAAAAAAAATAATTGGGAGAGAGAGAGTGAGAGGAGGAGAGCTTTTAAAATCTCAAATGGGCAATATAAGAATATAATGGGGATAAGATTGTTGAAACATTCTTAATGCCTGTAATAGTTTTGGAGAGTAAGGCCTAGAGAAGTTCCGGATAAGGATGTTATGCCTGTCTTGTCCTCATTTTATGTGAATTAGATGAACTGTTGGATTACATAGTAAATGAATTAGTAGTTGGGTGAGGAAATTTATTAATTTTGGACATTTGAATCATTTATAATATAATGTAAGCTATAAGTATGATTTATTATTATTTTTTTCCTTTTTTAAGATGCAAGCTTTCATTGAATAGTGGCCTAAATGTAGATGTTTATCGAACTTGTTTAAATTACATAAGTAATTGAATGTAAAAATGTCATTATTACAATTTTCTGACATTTGTTTAAGCACGTAATTTAATACATATCTGGTAGTCAAATATAAATGTAAATAGGAGATAAGTAAAAAGAATTTGTAATTATTATACTTTTATCTTATATTATAGTGAGAATTTCTTATTCAAACATATGAGTTAGTGTATTTATTTATGTTGATTTAATATTTTGTTAATATAAAAGTATTATCATTATGATTTTACTATCTTTCAAAAAAAATAAAAATAAACTGCCAAATTAACTACTTTTAAAAAATAGATATTGTATAATGCAATCATGCCTTGGTAGTAAACTCGTAAGAGTTTCAACAGGAGATCTTGGGTATTAGAGCCCATTGTGGTGAAATCCCACCATTGTGTAAGTGCCTAAGTGTGTGTGAGGTTTGAGTGTCTATAAAAGAAAAAAGAATTATATAATGTAATTATTGCACTTTTATAATGCATGCAATTCGCAATTCAAACAAAGCTTATACTTTAAAGTAACTAATTTTAAATAAATATATTTAAAAATAAATGTTTACCTTAAAAAATCCCAAAACTTTTAGTGGAGATTGATTGCTTATAAATGGATTGATTGAAAACAAAAGAGTTTGAAGAATATAAAAATGATATAAATTTATCATTTGATTACCTTTATAAATTATATTCATGCTTTTTTGTATTTTAATTGTATTTATATCCAAATTAATGATATAAATCTACCATTTGATTACCTTTATTAACTATATTTCTACTTTTGTATTTTAATTGTATTTATATCTAATGGACACATATACATGTACATATACAACAGCTTTTCATTTCATGACTTTTTGGTGTTTCCCTTTCTATAATTGAATTTTGTACCATATAGTAACCAATGCCTTAGGGCCTGTTTGGGAGTCTGGATTTGGAACCCCCTGGATTTGAAATCCACTGTTTGTGTTTGGTGCCATTGGGAATCAACTTTAATCCAAATGTAGCTATTCATGCTATATTTATGGTGGTTTGAATTTAATTACTAAATCAACTTTAATATCTATAATTAATTATGTACGTAATGTTTAACACAATGGTTGTAATAAGCCCGCTAAAATATTAGATTTGCCTGAATATGATGAAATTCCAAGTCTCGGATGGGCCACAAGCACAAGATTATGTCCGAGTGACTAACCAACGATTTTTAGTCGTTGATTTACATGGACAATGTTTGGACGGTGTTGATCATCATATTAAAGTAATTATAGTAATGCAATTGATAATGTAATTGCTTTTTGATATCATTAGTGAGCCATGCGCCCAATAGAACAATTGTATGGTGACACACATGTTACACATGCAACTATTGAATGGATTTTAGGTGTAATTTAAACTCTCACCGTGGATTTCAAATCCCCTAATTGAGGGGATTTGAAACCCCCAATTACTTTGTGTTGCCAAACAACCAAGGTGTTTGAAATCCCCTCAAATCCCTCCAAATATGGGGATTTGAAACCCTTTAGATTTGAAACCCCCTAAATTTGAAATCCTCCTATTGTGTTTGGCACCGTCGATTGGGAATCAACTTTAATCCAAAAGTAGCTATGCATGGTATATTTACTAGGGTTTGAATTTAATTACTAAATCAACTTTAATAGCTCTAATTAGTGACGTATATAGTGTTTGACACAATGGTTATAATAAGCTCGCTGAAATATATGCTTTGTCCGAAAATGATGAAATTCCAAGTCTCGGATGGGCCATAAGCCCAAGATCATGTCCAAGTGACTAATCAATGATTTTAACTGTTGATTTACATGGACAATGTTTAAACGGTGCTGATCATCATATGAAAGTAATTAACGGTGATGCCATTGATAACTAATTGTTTTTGGATATCATTAGTGGGCCATGTGCCCAATAGAATAATGGTATGGCGATACACATGTTACACATGCAACTATTGAAATGATTTTAGGTGTAATCCAAGCTCCCAATGTGGATTTCAAACCCGTTCTTTGAGGGGATTTGAAACCCCCAATTACTTCATGTTACCAAACAAGCAAGGGATTTGAAACCCCCTCAAATCCCCCCAAATCCATGGTGCCAAACGACCCCTTAGCTAAAGTTGTACACGACTCAAGCTAGCTCGATAAACTCTCTCGACTCGACTCGTTTGAACTCATTTTGACTCGACTTGCATGTAGGTTCAGATCAGGCCGAGCGCAAGTAACTCCAGCTCGATTAAAAACGAGTCAAGTTCGAGCTTGGTCAAGCTCAACTCGACTTGACATGAAATAAAGCTCGAACTCAAATCGACTCGTTTTTAATATTATCATTCACACACACACACACACACACACACACACACACACACAAAAATAATAATTAAAAGTTAAAAGTTAAAACCTCAAAAGGCCAAAAACCTTTTCACTTTCCTTCTCTCTTTCTACCCTTTTCACTTTCCCCAACCGACTGAGCGAGCTGCAAGCGTGCGTGCTAGCGGCCATCCGACTTCCGAGCACCACCACCTGAATGACGAGTTGAACAAAGCAACGGACAAGTTGGGTGACCTAAACCTTTCTAGCACCAGTGCTCGGATGACGAGCTGAGCTTCAAAGTAGGAAATCTGGCAGCACTAGTGGCCAGATGACGAGCTGAGCTTCCGAGCAGCCCCACCTCTCATTCTCTCTCTTAGTCTCTGTCTCTCTCCTTCAAGCTCAAGATAGTTTTTTTTAATGTAAATCGAGCTGGGTCAGCCGGTCAGGGTGTGTGTTTGGGTCAGGTGGGGTCATTGTCGGGTTGGGTCAGGGTTTGGTCAGCGTTGGGTTGGGTCAGGGTTGGGTTGGGTTAGGGTTGAGTCAAGGTTGGGCGGGTTGGGTAGGGTCAGGGTTGAGTCAAGGTTGAGTTGGGTTAGGGTTTGATATGATTTAATGATTGATTTATTGATTTTTTTTTTTTTTTGATTACTTGAATAGTTGAATTTAATATTCAGTTAATCAGATTACTTGAACTTGAATATTTTGATTACTTGAAATTGATTTATACTTAATTCAAGTATTCAATTCAAAATCATATATTTAATATATAATTTATAGTTGTATACTTCAATTAATAAAAAATCAATTAGTTTTAGAGCGACTTCACTTGACACTTGAGTGACACACTTGACAACAATCTACCTACCTATTTAAGAATTCATATATTATAAATTATATTTAAATCAATTATTGGTTTGATATTATATATATATGAATTATTAAATTGTCCATGTTGGACAGTTTCGTAATTTATCATGTACCTTAACGTTGCTTACACAATTTACATGGAATTCGAGATTAGGTGCATCAACCCAATTTATTCTCTGAATACATGGTTCTCAACTGGTTAACTGCCTCCCATCTATGACTATGAATAACATATACTGGTAATGACACTCAAACAGTAGATGATTTATATATATATATTTGGAGAATTATGGATAGATGTTATCGAATTTTCGAATCGCATGTAAATTGCATGAGTAGAGTACATGATATATTACTGAATGAGATAAAAAGTGAAACTAAAAGTTAGGAGACGTTAGAAATTGCCTAATTACAAATTACATACTACAATTATACCTTCGAAGTTCATATATCTTACACATGTTTTCTTATTTTTATATTTAAAGATGACTAGTGAGGATGTCGTTATTACCCCTGGTGTTGGTGCATCTACCACATCCCTTCTAGTTGTTGATGTTGACTTAGATAAAAGAAACTTAAATTTAGTCTCAGATGCGTCGATTAAAGGGAATAAAAGATCAGTAATTTGGGACGATTTTGAAGAGGTTGAGGTGAAAGAAGGTTTTAATCATGTTATGAAGGTTGGATGTAAGCATTGCAAGTCAACATTCGCAAAGCATTTTGGGGGATTAACTTTACATTACCGTAGACACACGATTAATTGTATTAAGAGTTCAAAAATTCCACGTTCAGGCCAACCACTGCTCTCATTTGCCTCATCTGGAGGTAGCGACTCCGACTCGCAAGCTGCTCTCATCACTCATAAATTTGAAAAAGACAAACTAAAAGAATGGTTTGCAAGAATAGTTATTGTTGAGGAGAAACCATTTAGGTTTATAGAGAGCAAAGTTTTTTGCGAATACAACAGATACATGAATCCAAGATTTGAGAAGTGTTCGCGGGTTTCGGTAAAAAGAGAATGCATGAAGATGTATATGAATGAGAAGACAAAATTGAAAGTTATTATATTATCAGTCTCACATATAGGTCTTACTTCAGACTTGAGGACCACATCGAACCAAAGGAAGGTTTACATGTCACGCCCCAAAGTTCGAGTACCCGAATAAGGTCTTTGGAACCTGAATCCTAAGGAATGAGTTATAATATAATGATATTAATTACAATCCAGTTGATTTAATCAAATTCAATCAGTACTCAACATCATCTAAAAGAAAATACAGCTGAAATGTTTATTAAATTCAATTCTTTTGATAGTTTGTCCTTTCTACATCGAAAGTTGAACATAAACTAAACCTAAATAATAAAAAACTAAATTAAATTAAAACTAAACTTAATTTTCTAGAAAATAAAGCTAATAGTAGAACCCGCCTGCTCATAGTATTCCAGCTCCGCACCTGTGTATTTGTTTTAGTAGGATGAACATAACAGCCCAGTAGGGTCATTTCTTACCCAAAATTAACATGTTCAGATAATATCAATTTTATAACAATGAAAGAAATAGAATACAGACAATGGAATTTAACAACAGAATTGTGAAAATGCAATGCATGTAATATTTCCATGAATACTTGTAACATTTATATTATTTCTTACAACACCGTACCCAAGCGGATGGTCACGTTGCATTAACACCCACGCACTGGTACCTCATGGTGAGGGACCCATTTATACGTTAACTGGTCAGACTACTGTTCTAGTTGTACCTTTGATGTATGTTCACGCACACAATTGTACTCATACACCGTACACAAAGGAAACTTCAAAGGATCCAGTAGGTTTTAGAGTCTTTCACCCAAGGGACACAATTGCTCTACTTGCTGGCTTTAGAGTCTCTCACCCAAGGGATACGATTGCCCTACTTGCTTACATTACATCCAATATAATAAAATTGATGCTCAATGAATGATAGACATACATGTAAGATGAATAATCATTACACAATAAAAGAATATCAACGATATAATTCTAATTAAACATTTGCTGAAACTTTAATAATTCAAATACTTAAATAAAATATTATTTTACTATTATTTAATTTAGAAATTTCTGTGAAATAATGTACAAGAAATTTTAGTTTCAATTATAAAATTTTGAAAAATTTCTTAAGGTTAAGTTCATTTAAATTAAATTTAATTAATTCTTTAAAATTTTAGAATTTAAAATTTGAATTTTTATATTTACAGAAACAAAAATATTATACTGATTTCTATAATATAACATTAATAATGTAATTAAATTATTATTTAATAATTTAAGTTAATCTAAAAAATTATCTGATTATTTTAAATATAAATTCAGGATTTTATTATTAATTAATTAATTATTTATTTATTTATTTTGTAGATACCGCTGAAGAATGTTGGAATACCATGTATATCCTAAAATCATAATTTATTTATTTATCTAATTAAGTACGAATATAAGCTAATTATTTCATTTTGAATTCTAATTTTCATAATTTACAAAATAATTATATAGACTTTATATTTAGATTTTTATTTAAATCAAACTTTAAATTAGTATGAATTGAAAGTTTAATTTAATATCGGGTCAAGATTTTGATTTAAATAATTTAAATAATCATCTAAATTAAATCATATAAATCTCTAAATGCTTAAAATTTAGACTTATAACGATTTAATTTGACAAGAAGGGTTTTAAAACTTCTAAATTAGAATACAAACTTAGTAAAATTATTTTTATCTATTTATTTTATATATATATATATATATATATATATATATATAAATTTAGAAATAAATTTAGTTAGTATTTATTCTAAACCAACTAATTTAGATTAATTATTCTAACTCAGATTTATGGTATAAATTTTAACACTTGATTTCAGAAATAAAAGATATTATAATTTAATCTACAAGTTAACTAGATTCAGTAATTACTAAAATTCAAAAAAGCAGATATCATGTATAAATGAATTTGGAAATATTTATTAAAGTCATTATAAATAAATTTCAGAAAATATATAAAATCAGAAAGTTCATAAGTGGAGGAGAATTACTCACATAATAATCAACTACAATAATATTCATATTAAAATTTTGGGAATAAATTTCATAATAACTATCTGAAAATGATAACTTCAGGATAAGATCACCTAACTTAAAAGTCTGATGATCCGCCTCCGCTCTAATCTCTCTTTCTCTCTCTCTCTCTCTCTTGATTTACAGAGCTCTCTCTTTCCCTCTCTCTCTTGATCTACCCGGTTCTCTCTCTCCCTTTATGATACGATTGAAACTTTGTTTATATCTTTCCTTCTTTTTAATGGATGCGAGAAACGACGCAGAAGAGTGGGGGATATGGGCAATTTCATTTCGTGGGAGGGTTCGGCGGCCATTACCGTACAAAAAGGAAGGAAAGTGGAGAAAGTGGTTTAGTCGTGCGGAAGATTTTATTTTTATTTTTTAAAAATATGGTAGGTCCCACTAACAATAATATAAATCTACTCCATCCGTCATCTCGGCCAGGCCAAGAGAAGATATAAGACCAAAAATGCGGCTGATCCAAAACTCAGGCGGGCAACACGTAAACGGACGATGGGGTTAGTTCCCATAAAAAAACGGGTTGTTACATTACATGTCGCTAACTGTACACTATGTGGATGTATATTGAAATTTACGTAAGACTATATTAAACTTTCGTCACCTTCCTCCCCCTTATACCAGTTTGATTATTTCAGCTTGCGTATGCAATTGTCTTTAAGAGTGGGAGCATCGAAAGTAATGTCTTTAATGACGCTAGATAATGCTTATATAAATGATATTCTGATTTCTTTTTTGCAAAGCTAATTCAAGACAGCTGAGAATCTTTATTTTGGAAATTTTTCTTTTTCAAATGAGATGCTGTGCTCACTTTCTGAATATAATTGTGCAAGAGGGGCTAAAAATAATTGAAGGTACAATTGAGAACATAAGAGAAAGCGTGAGGTATATAGGGGGTCACCATCAAGACTTAGCATCTGGAATGACATACTCCAACATTTAAATGTTAGAAGTCAAAAAACATTGAAGTTAGATGTGTGCACCTGTTGGAATTTAACATATGAAATGTTGGATGCAACAATGGAGTTAAAAAATGCATTCCCAGAATTTGTAGTTCGTGATAAGACATATGCTTGGTTACCTAGTGAAGATGATTGGAAAAGAACTAAAGAGGTTCATAATTTTCTTCGAGTTTATTATGATTGCACAAAGCTATTTTTTGGAAATAAATATCCAACAGCAAATCTGTTTCTTTCAAAGCTTTAGAAGATTAAGGATGCTCTTCAGAGAAGTGTTACAATAGGTCCAGATTATATTCAAAATATGGCGCTAAGCATGTATGTGAAATTTGAAAAGTACTGGAGCGAATGTCACCTATTGATGGCTTTAACTATTGTACTTGATCCTCGCTACAAAATGGGAATGGTTAGTTATATTTATAAAAAAAATTTATCTGTTTGACAAGGTTGCCATTAAAACATCTAATGTTTATATGGCAATTGAAGAATTGTACTCTTCTTATGTGGGTAATTCTTCCAGAAGTCAGGATAATCAAATTATGAATGAACGTGGCTCCAGTTCGGCTATAGGTGATAACAATTTTCTCGATGAGTACTTCTCAGCCTTAGAATAAGATGAAGCGAGTCAGCAAACAAATGAGTCAGAATTAGAAATATATCTCAAGGAACCAGTCGTGAAGGTCTCCAGCTAAGAGTTTGACGTTTTATATTGGTGGAAGACTAGAACTCGTGAAGGAAAATACCTTACATTGTCATTGATTGCTCGAGATATTTTATCAATTCCGATAACAACAATGGCATCAAAGTCTGCATTCAACATTGGTAGTAGGGTGGTGAACAAGTATAGAAACTCTCTTGTACCTAAAATAATTGAAGCGCTCGTTTGTATGCAAGATTGATTACATTCAGTTTAAAGTGACAGTTCATTTAGTGAAGAGGACGAGACCTAAAGTCTAGACAAGATTGGCACTGGACCTTCATTGTTTAAAGTTTAAACATTGTTTTAAATATTTTGGACATATTGATCTTATTACTTGTTCAATTATTCAGTTTCTAGTTTTCTTATAACATTCTCATATTTTTATTTGCTAGCTTGTATTAACTTGTTATGTACTGCCATTGCACTTAACTCCGTTCTAACAATCTTAATTTTTTATCATCGAAAAATAATGTTAACTCGACTCTACTTGAATAGCTCGCTCGACTCGACTTAATTCCAGCTCAACTCGAGTTGAACCAGCGAGCTAAGTTGAGCTCAAGGGGTGAGCTCGAAGACCGAGTCGAGCTGAGCTCGAGCTTGGGTCATGGTGAGGTCGAGCCGAGTTGAGTTAGGCCTAGCTCCACTCGAACTTGACCCATGTACAGCTCTACTCTTAGCCATTTGGCTTTTTGCCAACTATGTCCAACTATTCTAATACGCGGTTCAATAACTTTTATAAACTTGGGTGGTCCAGGGAATTTTATCCAACATAATGGCCTATGGGCCTAAAGGGTTATAAAATAGGCATCCCATGTCAACCTAAGGGCCGTATTTTTTGAACCTCTGGAGCCAGCAATGGTGTAAGACCTGTATCCTAGTCCGTACTGTTCCGTTGAATCCCGCGATCCTTCCTGTCGAATTCTGGCAACCTGTGATGTATAATCGACGTTTGCGATCGACCCTAAGTCATATGCTGTAGATTTGAGTCGACTTAATTCAAGACTTGTACCATTGCGACAGCACAGTCGCCGCGGTTCCGACGCCTCGTTTCTCGCACCGATCCGATACCCTGGCAGGAAGATGTGCGCCGGCGTCTATTTCGAAGAAAACACTGCGCGTTTGCAATCCCAAGAGAATCTCTACAACATGTCAAATCAATCCCATCAATCAATTCCATCCATTACCTCATGTAAAGTACAAAGCAACCCATGCTTTCTCTCTCCAAAGTCAACCCTTTCTCACCCTCTCTCTTACACACCCATACATGTCAAGTACAGCATCACCTCACATCCATCACTCTCTCTCCTTACATCCCATCTCCCTCTCTCATTTCTCAACTCAATCCCAAGCAACAAGAGAGCTCACGTCCAAGCTCTCTTCCATGTAAGAGAGTGCATGTGTGTGGCTCACTTTCCCATCCCAAATCCTCCATCCTAGCTGTTCACTTCTCATCTTCCACCATCAAAGTGAAGCTTAAGGAGATCGGCATTCCAACGAACCGAGAAGATCGACTGGTGGGTGCTTCTATAGGCTAGTTTTCATGTTTTTATGATGGGCCAAGTGAGGCCTACCGATCAATGGTATGGATCTCACTTTGGACCCTAAGATGTGGCCGATGGCCCACCTTGATCTTCATAATCATTCCATGATGGGGCCATTCTCCATGGACCCCATCATGATGTTTATTTTCTAACTTGAAAAGAGGTCATCTAGACCGTCCATTTTGAGTGGAGAAGGGATCTCCACCGTTGATCCTTGATTTGGTAGGCCCACATGTATTGGGACCCACTTGATGTATGTTTTAAATTATGCAAGGGAGGGCCCATAGTGTCGGGGTCCCTCCATCACACGTGTTCCGTCTCTCTCTCTCTCTCTCTCTCTCTCTCTCCCTCTCTCCTTTTTTTAAAATTGTATGCGATGATGTGGCCGTGTGGCCCACTTGAATGGACCCCACCACGAAGCATGTATTGGATCCAAGTTATTGGTAAGTGAGGCCCACTTTATGTATGTGTATGTTCCACACCACCCAGCCATGTGGCCCACCCAAGCAAGGCCCACCCTAAATATATTTGCATGCCCAAAAACGTCCAGCGTCTGGACGTGGAGTGGGAAAACAAAAAAAAATATTAGCTTGGTTCTCAAGCCATGGAGAGGGTGGTCCATGTAAGCCCCACCTTGATGTATGGGACTAATCCACACCATCCATTCCATTTTCCAAATCATTTTAGGCGTTGAGCCAAAAGATGAAGCCGATCCAAGCATCTGGCGAGCCATACCTTTCAAAACAGTGGTTTTTACCATTTAAATTCACTTGAATCTTTTTTTCATGCCAAGACATATCCCATATTGGACTCGTTTGGTCTGTCTCGAGCCATAGGATCTAATGGGTGGAGTGGATTTACCTGACGCGGACCCCGCCTAAGAAATTCCTTGGAAAAGCTAGCTTTTCAAAAAAAAAAATATATAAGAGGGAGAGAGGCAGCGGCTGCTGCCTCTGACTCGTCAGAGGGCGCCAGCGGCGTCCTGCGCTGGACGGTCGGCCAGGGACCGTGGGTCCCCAAACCTAAGCCCCACCTTGATGTTTATTTGTCATCTAATCCGTTCAGATGGTGGGCCACTTTCAGAATTGGACCCACCCCAAAAATTAGCCGTATACACGTCTCCGGTAGCCCACAACAAAAGGAAAAGTGGGATTGAACGTCTACCCTTGGAACCCTGTTTTGGGACACAGAAGTTTTGGATTTATATGAAATTTGTTTTTACCCTTCATCTAGGTCCATGTGACCTTATCAACGGTCTGGATGGAAAATAAATGTTATGGTGGGCTCCATGTGGGACCCACAATGATGCATGTGTTTTATTGGTACTGTCCACAGGTAGTGGACGGTTGGAGCCCACAATGATGTATGTGTTTCATGGGCACCGTCCACTGACGGTGGACGGTGGCACCCACCATGATTTATATGTTCTATCTGCACCGTCCACCCTGGACGGTGGGACCCGCCCCTACAGCTGCCCTGTGTGTGCGTGCATGTGTGTGTGGATATATATATTACATTGTATGTATATTATATATATATATATATATATATATATATATATATTATATTTTATAATATACCTGATGGTGGGCCTTCATGTGGACCCCCACCATGATGCATGTGCTGCATCCAAGCTGTCCAATCATTTTGAAAGCCCATTTTAAGGCTTGAGACTAAAAATAAGATAGATCTGTAGTTCAAATGGACCCTACCTTGGCATATGTTTGAGGCCCATCTTGATTTACTTATGGTCGTCCATTGAGGCCCACCTTGGTATATATCTAGAGCCCATAGGATTAGGCCCATTTGGTATGCATAAGGCCCATGTGATTAGGCCATCTTGATGTATTTGTGGCCCATATTTATGGTCCGTTGTTGAGGCCCACCTTGATGTGTACAAGGCCGTTGTTGAGGACCACTTTGATGTACATAAGGCCCATGTTATAAGGCCCATTGTGATGTTTTCAAAGGCCCATGGGATATGACCCATTGCAATGTACATAAGGCCCGTTGGTGAGGGCTCATTAATGCGGCCCATTTGATGAATGTAAGGCCCATGTGATACAACCCATTTGATGTATCTAAGGCCCATGGGTCGAGGCCCAATGGGATGTCCTTAGGGTCCATTGCAATATGTGATTTCCTACGGTTTGTGTAATGATGTTTTATGGCGGGCCATGCCTAGGGAACAATGTTGGTTTGACGTCCACATTGTAAGAATAATGTTGGTTAAATGTCCGCATTATGACTCTCCTTAGGGCCCATTGATAGGCCCATACTTGTTGATAATTCATCACTTTGTAACATGCTTAGTATATCTCCATGATTCATGCCCATATGCATTATATGTATGCTTGATATGAGGAATGCTTGATCATAGCATAAGCCGTTGGGCTGAGACATTTATGGGACTCCTTATGAGATGGAGTGCCTCACATGATCGCGTGGTACGCGCAGGATTGCTGCATGACTGACGGTGTGACTCATGCATTTCGTATTGTGTGTCGTGATCACTACATGCCCTAGCGACATCAGGGCCATAGCTTCACAGACACATCGTGGATGGCTGTATCGGATACCGGAAATGCTTGGTTCTAACACTGTGGGGCACTTAGGATGTCCTTGGGTGAAAGTCCCAGAACCTTTTTGGTACAAGGAGATGCTCCAACGTCTAGACCGAGTGGATACATGAGCGCCCGAGTGCCGAATACCAGTAGGCCGTGTCTCCCACTGTGTCGTGGTCGGTTGGAAGGGGGTGTGGCCTTATCCGCCCGAGTGAGGGGGCTATAAGCTAGGCTGAGTTTGACCAGCTCATAAATGAGTCCGCTATCGACGAGCCGGATAGGTATTGGCAGACTACTGGTCAAGCGGATAGTGAGGTCTATTCCACTTACTCGACTGTGCAGCTAGGGAGGAGGCAGTAGGAGGCAGTCTGTGTGGAGTGTATTAGACCCCGGTGATATCCAGAGAGGAACTGCACTGATATGTGTACTTGATGAGTACTGACACGCTTGCTTTGCATTTCGCATATGACATTTGGCTACATAGGCCTCGCATCGCATGACCTTGGTATGGCTGATAGCATTCATGCCTTGCATCACACAGCTTTGATATAGCTGATAGCATTCATGGACTTACTGCATATTTCCGCATTAGTCTGATATTATACACTTGGCACTCGCTTTATACACACTTTCACCACCCTCTAAGCTTTTTATAAGCTTATGCACGATAGATGCGTGCAGGTGGCGTTAGATTGCAGCAGCGTTGAGCTTGGAGCGTGCAGCCGAGCTTCTGGAGTTTCTGTTACTTTCATTATATTGTATTTCCCTTCCCGCTTTGTACTTAAAGTTTTTGTTATAGTGGATATGTGGTGTTGTTGTTTTGTGACTTAGTTATGTTTGTGGCTATGCTCTATTACAAAAAAAAAAAAATTATACTGAAATCTTCCTTGTAGAATCCCAGGATCGGAATCTGGCATGCGAGTGCCGGGATCCGAGAATGGGGCATTACGGAGGCTGTCGGCGCCGGATTTGGCGATCGGAAATTTTGTGAGCCTGTTTTCCGAGTTTGGGGCGTGACAAATGGTTCTGTTAGTAGGCCTGATTCTGTAAATTTTAAATGCTACCCGGCTCACTGCCATCTTTAATAGGAATGAACTGAGGGACCCAATATATGGACTCTTTAACCAATTGGGCCAACCATAAATAAGCCATAGCCCAGCAGTCTGGGCCACCCTAAAACCATTGGCTCATGGGTCGAGATCAGCAATGGCTCACATTGCACGATTAAAAGTGGGCCGAATGAGCAAGATCATGCAACCAGTTTCTAGGTGTCGTCCATCCACAACTGGACAGCCACTGATCAGCCTACAGATGTACAGCAACGGTGGTGGAGACTACATTATCATACTAACTTTCCTCATCGATGGCAGTACACCTAATTTCATTATTGTAAGATGATCTTAAGCCCATGATCATGGGCTTTGTTTGATCGGCAAGCTCATAACGTGTAAAACCTTGGATGATGAGGATTTTCAGAGATGTACACTTAGAAATAGAATCTTATCAATAGGAGGCATTCAATGGCTGGTGCCTTCATCCATTGATTTCTGAAGATGGTTCATCTACAGTGGACTCCAATAGATGAACGGTCCAGATTCCTTAACCGTATGGCAAAATGGTCGTGACTTGTCCTCCCACCATATAGCACACATGTACGGCTATCCAAATCATCGAAATCGTGGAGCTTGTTGTGGATTGGAGCATGGTTCGAAAATCATACTGGCTGGGCAATCGTATCCGTCCAAATGGTGGCTATCGAATGGATGGTTAAACTAGCGAGGATCCAAGTTCGCGGCAGAATCAGATTGTCACTGTCATTTGTTTGTGGGCAACTGTCAACCAGGCAACGATTTGGATGGTCTGTATTTCCGTACGATTGTGCCAACTTTCATGTGTACGGCGTAAGATACACACCAACATTTTAAAAATGGTGGTCAACTATTAAACGAGACAACACCCTGATGCATATATATCTCCAGTGGTATACTGAGTGAAAGATACCTCGTTTCAACACGGAGGGCTTGGTACCAATTTCATGGGGGTGGCTAACAATGACGTGTGAACCGACAGTGGGCTATACTAACGAGCTAATAAAAAAATAGAAAAAAATTCTATTAAACGAGGCAAAGGATGCTGAAGAGGATTCCTTTGCTACTCCTTGGTGATTATATTGAAGCTCATGGAAGCACACGAGTAATCACACTCGTGCAACACAAATCTAAATAAAAAAACAATATACATTTTAAGTGAAAAAATTCATTCAAAAAATAAAATAAGAGTATGGTACAAAGCGATCAATATACACTATGAAAATAATATTATAAGAGATAATAAATCTTACCCACATTGACAACTCTTAAATTTTATTTGAAACCTTAGTTGTGCTGTTGAATCCTTTAAAACAAGTTAGAAATCTCCAATACCCTTTCTAATTTTGATTATATTGGGTATATGTATTACTCAACTGAAATAAGACTCATTCGACAAGTCCTTTAATGGCATCAATAGACATTGATAATTAGTTGATGACATTGATGATCTTTTAATATTATTGAGTAATAATATCTAAAATTGTAAGTGGGTAAATAAGTGATTGACGTTATTAAATAAGTAATTAATGTTATTAAATCTCAATTATATATGGTTGATTTCCAAACATATCTACTTATTTTGGCACTTAGTGCCATAACGTTTTGGTTTAAATTGAGTCACACGTTGAATTCAAGCATGCCCAATTAATCACATGATTGAGATTGAAATAGCAGCAACACTAATCACATATTTAGTGACTTCCACAAAAATACACACACATCAAATGATCCAGTCTATACATAAATCATCCTTGGAAAAAAGAGATTGATGATGGCCCTAACAAGTACAGATATCAATTTTTTACGTTGATGACCTTTCCCGCATTTGATTGGACGGTTGGATCATCTGGTCATCGTGACTTATGGTTTGAATTACTTAAATCACACCATCACTTGCAATTAAACTCCTTGGCCAATCAGTATATAGTGGCCCTTATAATCTGATGTTAACTAACCCCTTACCCCAGCACGTGGCAACCGTGCGAGTGTGTGAGAAATCTGGACGGGGCAATTGTACTCTGAAAATGACCGGACGCAGACGGCAGACTAGCTCACTCATCAGGTGGCTCCCCCTCATAAAAAAGATGGACGGTTTAATATAATTTCCAACGGTCCACGTTCGACATGCATACATGGTCTGCTTGATAAGTAAGCCAACCTGATTTTTTTGTTTCATATGGTCAATCTTCACTGAGGAGGCCTTATGTACGGCTTGGATATTGGACGCACTTTCCAGGTTGGCATGCGTTGTGGGTAAAGGTGCAGATGGGGCTAGGAAACCGCATTTGTAGAGCCATCTCGGCAGCACCAATGGAACGGTGATGCAGCAATCGGTGCGATGATACTCTAGTTTCCACTACCGTAGATGGCAAATGAGTCGAGATGGATACGGAAGGGATGAATATGGTCGTTCAATAGGTGGCTTTCAGAGCGACGGTAGAAAATAAGAATGTGTAACGGTCAAAACATTTATCATAGGGAATTGTAGAAAAGTAATTGTTATGATTTTTGAAATATGCATGCAACCTGTATGACAGAGACTGGGATGGGAGCAGCTTCGGTAGATTCCTGACTATGGGGCCCACCGTTATGTATGTGCCTCAAATCTACGCCGTCCGTCCATTTTGATAGATAATTTTAAGGTACGATCCGAAAAATGCAGCAGCTCAAATCCCAGGGACCACACTACAGGAAACAATGGTGATTGATTTTGCATTGGGTGATCTTTTTGGTGGGACCAACCTATTTGAATGGTAGATGTCGCATGGACTTAATAGGTTGGAAGTTATCTATCGAGTGGACTGAAACTCATGGTCCAGCAGGTTGGACCTTGGACTTCATTCGAATTAAGAGGGGGGAAATCGAAAAGGAGGATTTATCGGGAGCGGATTGGGTGCGGCCCCGACTCATCCAAGACGGTCGGCCTTTTTTATGGGGAACGTTGATGTATGTATTATAGATCTACACCGTTCATCCATTTTCCGGAACAAAATCGGCATGGTTCAAAAATGAAGCAGACTCAAATCTAAGTGGACAAAACCAAAATAAACAGTTGTGAATGGCCATTAAAAACTTATTGTAAGTCACAAAAGTTTTGTTCAAGCTGATATTTGTTTTTTTTTTTTTCCCCTTTCATCCAGGTTTTTATGTCCTTATCAACAGGTTAGATGGAAAATAAACATTATGGTGGGCCTTAAGAAGTTTTTAATGGTGGGTGTTCTGTGATCACTGTTTCCTGTGGCGTGGGCCACCTTAAATTTATATCTGCTTCATATTTGACTAAATGACTAAAATAATATGGAAAAACAGATGGACGGGGTGGATATTCAATGAATATATCTAGGTGGGCCCTACTGACAGGCTCTCACCCACATGGCTGGTTCTGGCCTCTATGGTCGCAGCCAACTTGCGCTCGATTCTCTCATGGCATTTAAAGGATGATGGTACGGTAGAGCCCGAAGAACCGGACTATGGTAGAGCCGTTTCTCTACATTACAGGCGTAAGGGTTGTCTATCAATCTGAACAAAGCAGCTAGTGGGCCTCACTATAGATGGAAGATGTTACCAAAATCATTCTTATCAGGGGACCATAACCATCACTTAATCTTGACCATTTACATTTCTTCCTCTCTTGATTTGAAGGCCACTGTTTAGATGGATAGGATCATCTAGCTAGAGACGGGAGGGGGTAGGACGAAATCCGCTTCCGACAACGATATATTAATTATAAAATGAGATAGCTTGGGCTTTCATTTTGTTCGAGGAGTCCATGGTTCAGTGATTCACACCGTTGATATGGTGGATCTTACTGTGGATGGACCATTTACAAAATATCCCCTAGATTGGACGATCCAAACTATAGAAAAATTAGCAATTTCTTTGTTGAACAGGAACGGTTGAGCTGTATTTTCATTCTTAATTGCCTCCTAATCGGCCACCATTTGAAGGATCAGGACATTTCAATCTATGACTGGCGGGCCATGTACAGTGGGGCACAATACAAACCATGACCATGGGCCCCACTTTTAGTGTAGAGTCCGCCTCAAGCATTGTAGAATCCCTCTCTCATAGTAATTAGTGGTTTGTTTGTCAATGAACAATAGGAGGGGGACCGGAATACTCTAGAACACTTGTTTTATTCTAGGCCTAAAATACCCTTATAACTGTAGGGTCCACAATATTGTATATGTAACATCCACTCCGTCCATCAGTTCTGTCCTTGATTCTTTGTCTTGTAGAGCCAGGATTACAACCCAGATGGGCCACTACACTACATGGAAAGTTGGGATGGGATGTTTCACATATATGGCAGGTGAAAAAACATGGAATTATTAGGAATAGTTTTACATGGTTTTATTTGTATATATGGACCATTTTCTTAAAGTTACGTACAATTAAAATAAGGGTTTTCACATGATGGACGGAGTGGATTTACATGTAAAACAAGGTGGCCCGCGAAGGTTGTGTGTTTTAGGCACTAGGTAAAACAGGCGTTGCAGATGATTCGGGTCTATAGGAGGGCCGGTAAGATGATTAATATTTTTCTCCTATTCATTGCTCCCTTTTACAAGATCTCGCTTCCACCTTCTCAATCAACTACTATTTATAGTCTTATAATCTTCTCCATAAGGCATGTTCCCTTAGAAAACCAAGCTGCAAGAGATCCTTCCTCTAATGAAAGATGAAGCTAAACAAGCCCATCTTCCTTTCATCTTTTCTCATCATCTTTCTCTTGAATTCCATGCTAGTTGCATCTCAGGAAGTTGGTATGCAATCTTCTTCAATATCTCCAATTTCTTGTCTATGGAATGTTATTTTCTACATTAACCTCCCTCTCTCTACTCTCTTTTGTAATGATATAGAGAACGAGGAGGAGTACTTCAATTACATTGAAGGGAGTGATAAGGGTCCAGATCACTGGGGCCAAATCCATAAAGACTGGGCCGCTTGCGGCAATGGTGATATGCAATCTCCCATCGATTTGTTGAATGAGAAGGTGGAGGTGGTACACCATTTGGGGAGGCTGAAGAGAAGATACAAGCCATCCAATGCATCTCTAGTGAATAGGGGTCATGACATTATGGTAAGTGGATAGTAATCAGAGACCCCCGATGGCCATCCTTCTTTAATCTAATGGTGATAAAAGTTTTAATCCCTTTATTTACCTATACTATTGGTTTTATCATGTTGATATATAGCTTAAATGGGAATATGGAGCCGGATCGCTGTTCGTGAACGGAATGGAATATGTACTCAGACAGTGTCATTGGCACTCACCTTCAGAGCACACCGTCGACGGTCAGAGGTGGGCCTTTCTCTCTTCTCTACGGTTGCCTTTATTTGCATGATGATATCATGATATTCGGTGCAACCAAATGCATGATACATCTTTTCTACATCCCTTTGGACAGTTATTAGTTTTTAATTAGGTAAGTGAAATATCAATATATATACATGAAATTCTTATGGATATGATGGCATCTACATGTTGTGTGTGATATTGCAGGTACAATCTAGAGGTGCACATGGTCCATGAGAGTTTAGACAAAAAGATAGCTGTGGTTGGGATCATGTATAAAATCGGAAGAAGAGATAAGTTTCTCACCGAGGTCAGCTTGCTAGGATGAATAGAGTCTCTTCACTTTGTGCAGACGGCAGTGTTATCTGCGTTTCACATCCAAGCCGTCCATTAGGTGAACCCCATTTTAAAGATCATCTCAGACAAGAATTAGGATGGCCCACTTGGCGACACATGTGGAAATTACATAATGGGCTGCCATTGTTATATGGGTTATTGTTAGTGATGATGGATATGGCCCATCTGATGGTTAGATCAATCTAATTTTTGCCCTAGGTGAGTCTTTAAGAGGCACATCTTTTGGATAGCTCTGTTGTTGTGCATGCATGGCGCATTTGCCATATGCACAAGGTGGAATGTTAGCGCAACTGCCTTTGTGGGTGTGTTAGCCACCTCATAGAGTTTTTAAGTGACACATGAGATGGCTATTTATTCCATATATAATTCAAAAAATTCACATTGGTCGGATGGCATTTGATTGATATTATGAGAGATGGACGATATCATGATCCGCAAGGAAAATAAATGGGTCAAATCATCATGTTTGAAACATCTACTAATAAGCCCTATCATGGATTGTACATAATTCCAATGACCAGCCTTGTCTGATGCCAACCATCCTATATATGGCTTGTGAAAATTGGATGGTTATAATCAAATGGTCAGGCCAGTATTTCAATCAAGCTATGCCTCTACTGGATGGTATCTCTAGATGTTTCATATGTTGTTTAAAAGCTTCCAGGACACACAAGTACATAACTAGCTTCACAAACAATTGCCTTGATTTTTGTTATTATTATTATTTTTACAATATGACAAGAGAGATTTTAAAAAAAAGAGAGAAATATTTCGATACTTTGGCAGAGTGTAATGGATGATGCATAGGTTGTTATAAATTATTCATAAATTGCATACTTGGAATATATGTAATTCAATATATACTACTCAAATGAAGATGTATAATAAAATAAAATATTACTTTTATATGGTTATCTAACTATTAGATTTTTGGAATTTTGATGGACGGTTAAAATTGACAAATATCTAATATTGGTATTTATTCAAAAACAAGTGTCCATGAGTTAGAGGTTGGGATTTTTAGACATATCTAATTTCTAAATCGTAACCTTAATTACACTGAGTTCTACAACTTAATTTGAATTGAATTCATGTGTCATGTGTGCCATTTTATGTGCTTGTGCATCAGGTGTTATATACAACCAAAAAAATTATGGACAGGCTTTTGGAAAAGAAAAACATCACATCCAAAAGATTTGAGGGAAAGAATCCAATTAAATATGTAACAAGCATGACAATGTCAAAAGGTCAATGATAACAAAGTGAGGTGGTCACTCAAAAATTGTGAAAATCTATTTTTTCGAATTTTTTTTTTTTTGGATATAGAAATCACTTTTTTAATGAAAACCTATTTCCATAAATGACTTTGTTTTCCCAAATGGCAGAAAATATTATATTGGAGAAGAACCATTTGATTTTAATGGTATAAAAGAAGATTTTGCCAATCCAAATAGCTCATTTGTAACAATATTTCAATGTTCATCAGTGTTTTAATTTTTCTTTTTTCTTCTTAATTTAAAGGGTTATTTATTTATTTTTTTAAATTTATTTATTTTTAAACAAGTTGTATACTAATATCCAGGTTCAAAAAATTGCCCTAGAATCATATCAAACGCTGCTAACATTCTTGTCATACAATGAAAAACTCCCCTATTATAGAATAAAGAGCCGTTATGTACAAATTCGTTTTTAACCATAAGGAGCATTGTGTTATGGATTATAACACTTGTTACCATTAAACGTGTTATTCACCATGAGTTGGATGGATTCGTTTTTCAAAATTTTCTGATTTTCATTCATAACAGCCAATATTGCTGTATCAGTAACTGTTCTAATGAAGGGTCCTTACCCATGCCTCAGTGGTAGACTTGCAAGAGTTTTGACATGAAGTCATGGGTTCAAGTACCCATTGTGGTGAAAAACCAGTGGTGTGAGTGCATGGGTGTGATTGCATGCGACAAAAAAGAAACTGTCCTATTGTGAAGTCCTTGCATATATATGGTTTGTAGCATTTAAGCTGAAGTAACCTGTGATTTTTATTTTTATTTATTTAATTTTTTTTGGGGTCAGTTGATGGACTACGTACGTGCCATCAGCAATTCAAAAGATGCGGAAAAAGTGGTGGGCCTTGTTAATCCAAAACATATAAAACTAGGTTCGAGGAAATATTATAGGTACATGGGCTCTCTCACCACTCCTCCATGCACGGAAGGTGTCACGTGGACCATCATAAAAAAGGTTTGTTACTTGTTACTTATAACTTACATAAATAAATGATCTTTTGCACTTCTAGCACTAAATAAATCAATGGGGCTATAAGTTGCATGTGTCTGTTTGGACACTCTCATCAATTATTTCTTACTGTTCAATTCGGTCACTGCACTCTTAATAGGCCACTGAGAAGTATTGTACTAACCAGTTCTAACCATACCATCAAAGACCATGAAATGGCCAGTTCAAATCATTGATGGTGTCCAATCAACAATTCAAACCATCCATTTAGTTGGGCATCATATTATACTGCTTATAGTTCTAAAGAACCACTTTTATCAGATGATATTAGCTTCTTGAAGAAATGATGACCATGAAGTTTGGTCTTGAGATAATCAATGGCCTAAATCGATTGATAGTGTCACTCACGGTACCATTAGTGTTAAGAAAACACCTGTTTTATGTTATAAACACATCACATATATTTTGGATTAATTTTACATGTACCTCCCTTCTAATTCAAAGATACATTGCAGTTTATTTTATTTATTTATTTATTTTACACACCCATACTATAAACACTTGATCCCATGATCTCAATGTTGAAATAAAGTGATGTAGAGCGGGTCGCAAACAGTTTTATGGCCAAGATGGAACAGAAAAGGCCTAGTCGACGACAGAAGTGATCTGAGTCGTCGGACCTTAGATCGGGCGTATCTCGCAATTCGGAATGAGTTATCTGACGTAAAATATATGATTTTGGGGTAGAACAAGCTACTTTAGCCCACCAACCCCACTACACCGGGTTACGCAGCCCAGAATTGCGAAAAACCCCTTGATCGACGGTCGTTTCCCTGTTTTAATTTCATTTTTACTATAAATAGTAAGTTTTAGTTTGATTATAACTCTTCATCTGTCGGGCTTTAGGAGTTGCGTCCAACGTGAAAAGAGCTTAGAATAATTAGGAGAACGGTTTGGTGAAGCCAAATAGGACACTTACTATTTTTGGCCAAAAACCTTGCGCACTAGTAGACATCACGACCGCCTATAAATAGTAAGTTTACTATTTATAGTAAGTTGCGAATTCTAGGAGTTTTAGTTATAGTTTGATTCTGATTTTTTTCTCATTGCTTGGTACCCATATTTAAAGGGTCGTGAACTCGTTTTTATTCATTCATTAATCAAATTCGAATTTATTAGAATTTATTTCTATTTCCTGCTTTCTTTCCTCATGGATTTGAGAAGTCTCTGTGAGGAGTTCAGAGAATATTCGTGGATTCAGAATAGCTATCCTCTTGAGGAAGACGGTGCTTGACCTCACGTCCTCCCCTGTGTCATAAAGTCTATCACTCATTGAGCCATGGAATCATATTCTAAACTCTAAAACACTATATTGTATACCCATTTCCCCGTGCTAGAAAGCAACACCGTTGTCCTTAAGCAATGGACTGTTTTACCCCTAAGTTATAGGTAAATAGTTGTATATGGGTGCAGGCCCACTATAATTCATCTATCTCTTTCAACCCATTTAGCCATGGTCACTTTATGAAGATGAGAAGCTAAAAATATCAAGCTGATCCAACTATCAGCTGCGTCAAGATATGAATTTAGAGGTTTTTGGATGGTTGACCATTGTTTTCTACACACAGTAACCTTGTAATCTATGTGATGACTGGAAGATAGGTCAACTGCCATTTACACATAACAACAGGCCATCGTGGTAGAAAAATAAACTTCTTATATCTTCGTCACAGAGTGGAGGGGAGGTGTTTATAATTATCCTTTATTTAAATATGTTACGGAGAAATGTACACATGTTATAGCAATGTATTATGGAATTTCTTTGGCCATTTTTTGGATGTTATTATCAGGTGAGGACCGTTTCGAGGGAGCAGGTGCGGTTGTTCAGGGAAGCAGTCCGTGACGTGAGTACCACCGTAAACTAGAAACAGTCTACTTATACAAACATGTAATTATTTCATGAGAGGGCCCACTCTCTATAGTGCACAATGGGTCCGTCCAGAATGTTCGTGGGCCGTAGATGTGCTGCAGCCTAAAAGATTAATCATCTCAGGCAATTACTAGCCAGAGGATCTCTGCCCAGCAAACATAAGTGCAATTATCCAAGTTCAAGCCATCATCGATCATCCAACTCAGTGCTCCCACATGAGCCCACATGATGAATGGCTTGGATTATATGTGCACGTGCAGCCTGGGTTAACTCGATGCTACCATCATTATTCACACGGTGTTGATTGCTGCTTTGCAGGATTCGCAGATGAATGCTAGGCCCACACAGGATACGAACAATCGAACGGTCCACCTCTATAGTCCACGAAGAATTCATACCTAGCTACCATCCTAACCCTACATTTGTGGGTAGATGAGAAAAACAAAAAAAGGTCCTTGTATTGACTATAAGGATTCCTAATAGGTTTACGTTCGTGGTCTCCTTCAGCAATGGTTGACATTACAGAGAAATTCAAGCCAAGACGTTTCTACGCTGTTGAAAATGGTTTGGCTTTTTCTTTCTTTCCAACTTCTTTCAAACGATTCAGTTCTTGTCTTTTGCTGAATGATGAATGCAGAATAAATACATTAAGGTGGGCCTCACCATTTTCGGTGAATCTGGGGTCTCACCTACTACGTACACTCCCCTATCACATGTGCATGTAGATATTTGTTTCTGTCTACTAGTGTAATTGTTACATTTTTACCACAGGTGAACTTTGAATATTGAAAGTAAATGAGAATATATTTAACTAACATCGTTTCTATCTCGGGTTTTGAAAAGTGCGTTGGGTGTTTATTGTACGGTTCAGATTTTTTTAGTAAAAATTAAATTATTAAAATTTTTACACATATATATACTATATTCCCTCAACGAATACCCCACTAGCATGAAAAACTATTTTTTTAACCTATACCTAACCTGCCTAATGTGGATGGGTGGATGAGATGAACTCTGTTCATTAGGTGTGTCAACCCATGTTAGGCCTCCAGCTTGAACATCACAATGATCCAAAGCTCAAGTAGGCTATACAATAGCATACAATGTAAAATCTACCCAAAATCTCTAAATTCATGTGGTGTGGTCCACCTGAGTTTAAATATAGCTTGATTTTTATGAGAGTTCATGCATCTTGGTGAGAAGATTCATATGAGTGGATTAGATGGAATATATTACCAATGGTGAGCCTCATGCAAGCTAATGGTGGGTGTCCCATCCTAATGCTTCCTCATGGAGCTGCTACCATAGTTTCGAACCAACCCAATTTTTGGTTTCCAAGGTGAAAACGACAATGCACTTGATGGATGGTGCGGATCTCATCTACATTCTTCTCCAAGTAGGTTTTGGTTAGGCGAGCACCCGCTCCCTACTGGGAAGCGGATTGCGTACTGAGTAACTCAGTACGCTAAGCGCACTGAGTAAATGCCGTGGGGTCCACCGTGATTTATATATTTTATCCACTCCTTCCATCCATTTTAAAAGATAATTTTAGGAGTTGAAACGAAAAATAAAACATATAAAAATATTAAATGGACCACACCACTGGAAACAGTGTGAATTGATTATCTACAGTTAAAAAATTCTTGAGGGCCACAGAAGTTTTGGATCAAGCTTATATTTATCTTTTACCTTCATCCATGTTTTTTTAATCTTATGAAATAGTTATATGACAAATAAAACATCACCGTAGGCCTAGAAATGTTTCAACGGTGGAAATCATTATTCCCACTGTTTCCTGTTGTATGGTCAACTTTAGCTTTAGATATGCTTCAATTTTGGTCTCAACCCATTAAATGAGCTGGGAAAACGGATGGACAGCGTGGATAAAGCACATACATTCACGGTGGGCCTAGAAGAGTTTACTCAGTACGATAAGAGCGAGCATACTGAGTAACTCAGTACGCAATCCGATTTCATGGCCGGGACTGCAATGGGAAGAACAAATGCCCTTGAGCCTAATCCTTGATAATGCACGGCTTGTGCCCAAATTAGAGTTGTACATGAGTTGATTTGAGTCAAGCTTGGCACAACTCGGCTCGACTAGGCTAGTAGCTAACCCCATCTTGAACTCGGCTTGGTTCGGTCCTTGAACCTGTCTGGCCAACTTGGCTCTGTTCAGTCAACAACTTAGGGCCAATTTGAGCCGAGTTTGAGCCTGTTGCATTTTATCCAACACTTCGAATGTATCTTAAATTTATTATAGAATATAAAACAATAACAACATTTTACAGGTATTTCATCACACCTCGCGTGCAGCATCAAAATAATCAAACACCCAACAAGTAGCATCAAAATCGAACACCCAAGATATCCATTCTTTCCTCACCAACATTTTGTTGAGTCATTTTATTAAACACTCGGTGAACAAAATCCATATCAAAATAACCAAGTCACCAATTTGATTCGATCCGAGTTGGTTCAAGTTGAGATTCGATCCGAGTTGAGTCGAGCTCGAACTCAGCTTAAAATTTTTTTGAGCTCAAAAACCAGCTCGACTCGGCCCGAATCCAACTTCGAGCCGAGGCGAGTTGAATTGAGAGAGTTGATCGAGCTAACTCAACTTGTGTACAGCTCGAGCCTGAGCCCAGCCACTGACTTTTGTTCAACACCGGGTTTGCTCATTAAGGGCCTGTTTTAATACTACCAAATAAGTTACTTTTTCTACTTACAACACTAGATAAGTAACTTATTTCAAATAAGTTTGGTTTATGATTAGTTATAAGTAACATGGTTTTTTTATTTTTATTTTTATAGCTTTTCTACTTTTCACAAGTTGGTTAAGAGAGGCATAAGAGAGACGAAAGAGAGGAGAAGCTAATAAGTATGTTCCTTACCAAACATAATTATGTCCTTAATAAGTGAAAGTAATATAAGTTGTGGTATAAGCAACTTATCTTAATCAACTTACCATTCAAACGGGCCCTAAATATGCCCCAAAATCCATGATATATAACAAAGTTGAACTTGAAATCCTAAACAAGGTCTGGGTAAGGTTCGGTCAGGCTGACAGGCTTTTAAACAAAGCACGAGCTTCGCCCAGTTACTAAATGGGCTTGTGATTTAGGCCCATATCCAGACTCCCGGTCTAGTATTTCAGCCGAAGCCTGGGCCAAACAGGCCAGGCCAAATGCCCGACGGGCCAGTCCAACCGAGACTCCAATTTCCTACTGATCTCATCTTCTTTTGGGTACACTACCCTTGCCAGTTCCAGGCTCGGCACAGGTTGAGGCAATGAGAGTCCCACCATGATGCATGGAACTTATTCACACCCTTCATCCATTTTGTCATATCATTTTAAGGTATAAGCCCAAAAATGACGGAATGAGATGCCTACCATTGAAAACTTCTTGGGAGTCAAAGAAGAAGTTTTGATCAGCCGATATTTATGTTTTTGGGTTAATCAAGGTCTATGTGACCTTATGAGCAGTTTGGATGGAAAATAAACATAAGCTTAGGCCTAAGAAGGTTTAAAGTGTGCGTGTCATTATTATCACTGCTTCATGTGATCTGGTCCACTCAACGTGGGTCTTATGCTCTTAAATGATATGGCAAAATGGATGAGCCAATACATCACTCTCTGCTATGTGAGTGGGACCGCATGACCCACCTCGATGTGTAAATTGTATATTCACTCCATCCATCTGTTTTTTCAACTAATTCAAGGGTATGTTACAAAAAATATCCCAAAAATAAAGCAGATGCAAATTTCAGGTGGACCACACTACAAGTAACAATGGTCATTGACTAGGGTCTATTGTAATGTTTATTGGCCATCCAACTTGTCGATAATGTCACACAGACCTAGATGTAAAGAAAAAACAAATATCAGCTTGATCCAAAACTTTTGTAGTTCGTAAAAAGTTTTTAATGGCCGATAACAGTCTCTTCTTGTGGGGTCCACTTAAAATTCATATATGCTTCCTTTTTGGTGCCATGCCCTAAAATAAGTTGGAAAAACAGTTGTGTGCCATAGATATTAACATGGCCCTACGGTCAGGGTCCCACCCACTTTGTTGGTTGCCGAGTCGCTGCCAAGTCGTGCTTGATGATAATAAGAGGCAAGGCTTCGATGGGTGGCCCACTGTTATGTATGTTCCTTAATCTATGCCGTCCATATGTTTTTAAATTTCATTTTAGGACATGGTCCCAAAAATAAAATAGATCCAAATATTAGCTGCATCATATCATAGGAAACATGGGTGATTGAAAACCCACCATCAAAAACTTCTTTGGGGCCAACGGATCCACTCAACCTCCGGATATAGTAAAAAATACAACTAAACAAATATCAGCTTCATTCAAAACTTTCGTGGCCGTAATAAGTTTTTAACAGTCAAATCATTACTATTTCATGTGATGTGGTTAACCAGAGATTTGGATGTGCTTACAATTTTTGGATCGTGATATAAAATGAGCTCCGTCGAAGCCGAGCCCGTTTATAACGCCTGAAAATAGATGGAAAAGAAAAGAGAGTAAATATACTACATGGATTTAATGCTGCGATCGGAAGCTATGTGGGGCCTACAGTGATGTTTGTGATAAATCCACTCAGTCCATTCACTTAAAAAAATCATTTTAGGATAAAGAGATAAAAATAGGCAGATCCATTACTCAAGTGTGACACATGAGAGTAAAAAGTGGTAATTAAACTACTACGGTTGAAAATTTTATAAGGGTAAGGGAGTTATTTTCCAGGTTAAGTTTTTGTGTTTTCAATTCATCAAGTAAGAATGACGCTATAAACGGTTTGGATGGAAGATAAACATGAACGTGCGTCCAGGAAGATTTCAACCGTAGGCATTTCTTTCCCACTTCTTACTCGTGTGACGCAATTAAGTTTTGAAACCGCCTCTTTTCTATCCCTTGTCCTAAAGGCGAAGCAAAAGAACGAAACAGGACAGAGTCGGGATCCTCTGTTATCAGGTCAAACAGAGAATTCCTGTTACCCTAATGGTTTGGCGTCCGAAGCTGTTTTTTATTTTATTTTTTATTTTTTTTAGCGAGTGGTGACGTGGACCGATGAGAATTAGGGTATCAGGAATTCTCCGTTGACCTGATAACAGAGGATCCGGACTCGACAGGAAAACGTCGTAGTGGGCCACGTAGCTTCCAAGTTCCAACCGCACGAATTCATGAATACGTCACAGTGTAGATATTTCGGGAATGCTCCATCCAGCAGCTGCGTAAAACAGGCTCCGTGGGGCCAACATATTTGTATGTAAATCCACTCCATCCATCTGGAGATAAAATCTATTTTAACCGTACATACACAATATCATCGAATTAAAAAAAGAAGCTCCAAATGGCTATATAGTGAAACTGCTCCTAAAACCTATAAGTTAACACGGTACTATCAGATATTTGGATACGGTTCATTTTTATATTTTCACGTCATCCTGATGAGTTACCCCTGATTAACGGGTTTGATAAAAGATACCACGGTGCCCCCACACATGAATCTATGGTCAGCATCCCATCCCCTTTGTCACCTGTGGTCTAGCTCACGTGAGTTCTGGTTCTCGCTGATTTGTCTTCCTACCTAGTAGCTAGGATAGGGAATACAAGCTGATGCATGGAGTGGATTTTACGTATAAAACTTCGTAGACCCTTATAAGTCGGGTGTTTTACACAGCACGTGTTGCAAAGGATTCGGGTTTAAAAAATGGGGACGTGGATAGGGTACCGTTGAAACTTTCCTAGGTACACAGTGATGTTTATTTTTCATCAACCTATTCATAAAGTCATATATACTTAGATGAAGGGAAAATAAAAATATCAGCCTGATCCAAAATTTAATTGTCCTCAAGAGGTTTTCAATGTTAAGCTTTTAATCCTTACTGTTTGGTCCACTTCAGCTTTTAATCTATTTTCTAAGCTAATTTTAGGACTTTATATTAAAAGTAAGCGAGATCCAAAACTCAAGTGGGCCGCACTAAAGGAAAATGTAGATAAGGAAATTCTTACAGTTGAAACCTTACTGGGTCAACAGTTATTATGTTTACATGCCATGCCATCCATACAGTTAATAACATTAATCCTACTGGGATGAACTGAGAACACAAATATTAGATGATTCAAAACTTTCAACTGTGAAAGTTAAATCCTCACGTTTTCAGTCCACTTGAGTATGAGATCCATCTCATTTTTGGTCTCGTGACGTCAAATGAGCTCACGAAAAGGATCGGCAGAGTTAGATTTCTCAAAAAATATAATGGTGGCCCCACCTAGATTCGCATAGCAGGAACTTCCTGCGCAGGAAATTCGCGTACCAAAAATTGAATGTATATGCCACTTGACACTCGCTTACCGGTAGCTTACTCTATTACAATAGGGCGTACCTGTTTTATTTCATTTCTAATTCTGGAAGATAAAATAAGGGAGATGGTATAGTACTGCGGGAAGAACTAGAGATATAGAGAAGTGTCTTTCTACATTACACATAGAAGAGTTATCCATCAATCTCAACTGTCCAACTAGTGGGCCTCATTATGGATGGACTGTGTGATAAAACTCATACTTATCAAAAGACAGTAACCATCACTTAATTTAGACTATGAACATTTTTTCTTTCCACCATTGATTTGAATAACCACTATATAAATAGATAGACTCATCTAGTCTATCCTCATTTTGAATCAATTTTGATCCATTGTGAATCCCACTAGATGGACGATCCTGATTGCAAGATAACCCTACCAAGTGTAGTAATTTGATTATATCCTTAAACATTCAAATTGTAGACCTCACACGTACCATACGGTCAGGGCCAAGCGTTGTATAACCCCTCCTACTAAAATTAGTAGATTATTAGTAGATTGCCAGGGAATAATATATTGGAGGTAGTAAAATTAATGTGTTCGTTCCATCCGTGCTGGCTTTGACGAAATCTCCCTTCTAAAGGAAGGAAATCCACATCACCTTCCCATGCAAAACTACCATTTATAGTGCCTGAATCTTTCTCAAAATGTATGTATTCCTCTCTCTCTCTCTCTCTCTCTCTCTCAGAAAACCAACTTAGTGAAAGATGAAGTTCAACAAGCCCACCTTCTTCGCATCTTTACTCATTCTGATTTCCATGCAAGTTACATCTGACCATGTTGGTATGTTTTCTTCTTAAATATCTTTAATCTTATGTTTTTATTACTTGTTTATGGATTATTCCTTTCTATATTAATATCTTTCTTTTGTAATCATATAGAGGAAAAGAGTGAGTTTAATTACATTAAAGGTAGTGAAAAGGGTCCAGAGCACTGGGCCAGCTCCGTAAAGAGTGGGCCACTTGCGGAAACAGTCATATGCAATCTCCAATCAACTTGTCAGATGACAAGGTGAAGGTGATGCACCATACAGGGAAGCTCAGGGGAAGATATAAGCCGTCCAATGCAACTCTAGTGAATAGGGGTCATGATATTATGGTAAGAACGGTTGTGATTAGAGAACAATGATGACCCAAGTCATTTATGAAACCTTTCATTAATATCTTTATCATTGGTTATTTTATTTTATTTTATTTTATGTAGCTTAAGTGGGCGAATGATGCGGGTTATGTATCCGTTAATCGAATGGAATATTTCCTAGTGCACTGTCATTGGCACTCACCTTCGGAGCACACTGTCAACGGTCGGAGGTAGGCCTATATCACTTCGGATGGGTTTGGTTGCAGCAAATATCTGTTGTTAATTGCAAGCAAGCGCACAAAATATAATAAGGTTTCTTTCGTTCAACCGCCTGAATTTAGGGTTATCAACTGAAAAACGCTTGCTTTCAAAATATTTAAAGATGCACGCTTAAGATTTCTGCTGTTAGACATTCTGATGCTTAAGTCATATAGGTTTAAGAGCCGTATTTTAAGAATGGCAAAACTGCCCTTTAGTTTATGCGGCTGGCCATTTTAGCAGGTTTATAATTGAAGTGGGGGTTTTGCATTTTCAGAGGATCGGAATCCTCTATAATGACTGTTTTACGCAGCCCAAGCTTTAGGGCCCACCGTCAAGATGGCATTTATGTTTTCCCTTCATCCAGGTCTGTGTGACCTTATTGATAGATTGGATGGCAGATAAACATCATGGTAGGCCCTAGGAAAGTTTCAACGGTGAGCATCATTGTGCCCTTGCTTATTGTGATGTGACCCACTTGAGCTTTGGATCTACCTTTTATTTGGATTTCATGCCCTAAAATGTTCCGGCAGAATGGATGGACGGTGTGGATATAACATATACGTACAGAACTTTACCACGTCAACAAAGAACGGACCTGGTGTTGTGACGAGGTTGAATTAGCAGGGAACGGATTAGGTGCGGCCCTTACCATGGGCCCACATTGATGTATGTTTTCTTATATCACCATAGAAATCTCAGGTGGACCACCATAGGAAACAGTGGTGAATGACTGCTAAAAACTTCTTCTGGGCACAAAAGGATCAATCTGATATTTATTTTTTCCTTTTGTGACCTTATCAAAGTATTAAAAAACGTTACCATGGGCAACGGTGATGGTATGATGCAAATTTTTAAATTTTATTTTATTTTATTATTATTTTTTTTAAAATTTTTTAAAACACACTCACACCCCCACACACCCTTGCACTCACACCACAATAAGTACTCGAGTCTCAAACCCATGAACTCGTCTTAAAACTCTTAAGAGTATACTGCTAAGATGCGAGCAAGGACTTTTCATATTTGGATCTGCTTCATTTTTGGGCTCGTGCTTAAGGTTACTTGACTAAACCGATTAATAACATGGATATAGAATCCACTACTTTTTAAGGTGGGGGTGACTTACCCTTTGTACGCATTGCATATAATTATGGTAATCTTGACTGTTGAAATCATGGAAGTAATTGCAGGCAGAAGATAATCATAATATCACCATGATTTTTATCATCCTGTTGTTGAATATTCAAAAGGATAGTCTACTTTCCAAAGACAATATCTCCATTTACACGAGTTGAATGGAATGATTGGTGTAATTTTTGTGATACTCTCTTCTACATCTTACTGTTAATTTAAACGGCTTGGATAATTATATGAGAGAGTCGCTATCGCAATGGCTATAAGAAGTTATAATGAAAAAACGGGGATAATGACACCTACCATTGAAAATTCTCAGGTCAACCGCAAAGCATGTGTGTGACATCCATCACATAAAATTAAGTTAAAAAAATGAGGAGATCCCCGAAATAGTGGACTACACCAAATGAAACAATGGGAAATTGAGATCATTGAAATCTTCCTAGGGTCCACTTTTATGTTTATCAGGGCCATCCAACTTGTTAATAGGATCACACAGACTTGGATAAAGTGAAAGCACAAATAGCAGCTTGATTGGAACTTTTGTGACCCTAACATGTTTCCACTGGTAGTCGTTCAATCACCATTGTTTATTGTGGTGGTGTCCACCTGCAATTCAAATCTATGTCATTTTTGGCTCACGGCCTAAAAGAGAGGGGAAAGTAGATAGATGATGTCGATCACACATATGCGGAGAGGTGAGCCTTGTTGATTTTAACACAAGCCCACCTCTTTTTAAAAGAATATAACCGTGAAAACAGAAGGGCATAAGGGCAAATTCGAATTTTTCACACCTTAACAGCTCGAATTTTTTACACCTTAACAGTGTTTTTTTTAAAAAATTATCAATAAGTGTATGACAAAGTCAAACAAGAAGTTATTTTTCTATATTTGCAAATCTTAAGCTTGCTGCTTTAGATATTTTGAAAGCGAGCACTTTTCAGTCAATAACACTAAATGCAGGCAGTTGTACGAAAATAACTTATATATATATTTTGCATCCCTTTGTGATAGTTGTATTACTTTCTTCATGCATTTTTTTGGGTCTAACCAGACAAACCACTCAATTTTTTTCTTTAGATGTCAACACATATGTTCACTTGTTTAGCGGTCTTTTTATTTTCACACTTCACATCAGATCTAATTCATAGTTGTAAGCCTATTGCTCCGAATGAGGAAAATGCTCCTAAGAAGTGGTCATATCTTTGCATATTGATGACAGCCTACATTCAGCCTACATTTTTATCCACCTTCTTGGAATGGACCTGATCCTTGTCCACGGACTTTTGAATGATCTCGATAGAATGATGCAAGTTATCTACTACCTTGTGTTGACCAATCTAGGTCTTTGTCTACTGTTGTCTAATAGTCCCATCGTTTTTCACATACTTTTGAACGCTCTAGATATTTGCCATATATTTTTGAATGATCCAAGTCATGTTGAATGATTTAGGTCCTTGTCCACTCTCTTGTAATAGTCCTAATGATTGTCCACACACTTTTGAACACTTTAGATTATTGTCTAAGGTCATAACTTTTGAGGGGTTGTGGACACCCCACTCAGCCACGGAATGATTGATCGCACTCAATTAAATGAATCACATCTTGCACGGAATTGCAGAACCATCTGCACCCGTTCATGAGTGACATAGGTCCATCCAAAATCATCCCCAACCCAATTTGAACCAACCTAATCCATAATCCAACTCATGTCCCAAAACAAGGCCAAATTGACCTATTTGTTTTAATAGAAATCCAAATGTTGTTGGCTCCCTTTTATCTGGAAGCTGCCTCCTGTCCCTATAATTAACACTTAATCAATTACGCGCTTGGATTCAGTTAGAGGTAGTGGAAATTCTACTTCCTCTATCCTCTTTTTATCTCTAGAAAATGACATGTGTTCTTACTATCAACAACAAATCAGTTATGCCTTGGAATTTGTTCAGAGATAGGTAGCGAAAACCCTCACTCTCCTCTAAAAGATGCGTCTTATCCCAGCAATCAACAATAAATCAGTCATGCCTTGTAATTTAGTTCAGAAATAGGTAGCAGAAATCCAATTCCTGCTACCTCTTTCTCCTCGAAAAATGCCTCGTGTACCTGCAATCAACAACAAGTTTGTTATGCTTTGAGATTCGAGTCAAAGATCAGTAACATAAATTCAATCCCAGCTCACATTTCCAAAAAAGGCCTGGCATTTTTCGATCTAGATCTCACAGAGTGGAGTCGGAGATCTAAGAGTTTTCATCAACTTCTCTTTTAAACAAGTGTCAATTTTTTTATTTTTATTTTTCTCTACTCACATATCTTGTACTCTTGATTCATTTGAATAGTTCATTTACTGCTTTCATTTACACTGGTTTACATTTACCACGTTATTACATTCTCCTTCCTACACATCCTTCTGTTGTAATTATTATTATTATTATTATTATTAATTTATTTACTTTTAATCAATAATTTAGATTTAGAATCCTAAAAATTCCACATTTCATAAAGTGGAGACAATACATTTGTACAGGTGAGAAAAGGTATTTAATACATTCTTCCATTGTAATTGAGGCCCTTGAAATCTATGGACATAGTCCACAAGCCAAATCGTTCAAATTCATAACGGTCTTCATGACTCCGGAGTCATCGTGATCTTACAATGTCTAGTTTATCATTGATTATAAGATTTTGGCTAATGGCGAATTCATAAAACACATCCTATCATCCACCAACCAGATTCTCCATCCACCATTTTGGTGTGCCACGCCCGGTTTATTTCTTAAGTAGCTCATTATTTCAAAAAATAGGTTAATTGCTGTTACTAAGAGTTGACTGAAAGCAGTAAAACAGAGGGACCACAAGAATTTTGAGTGCCGACATCTAAAGATTTATTTTATATATATATATATATGTATATTGTTTTTCTATTGTCTGATTAGGCCAAAATACAGGTGATATATATTTCATAAAATATTATATATTCATGAAAACATTGTGTACCTGATGGCATCCACACGTTGTGTGAGATTGCAGGTATTCTCTAGAGTTGCACATCGTCCACGAGAGCTTGGAGAAAAAGAGATCTGTGCTTGCGATCCTGTACAAAATCGGACGACCAGATAAGTTTCTCACCAAGGTCAGTTTATAAGGAGAAAGACTCTCTCTGTGCCGAGAGATATGTTGAAGTACACACACAGCCATGTCATGTGTGTCAAACGTCCAAATCATACACAAGCTGAGCCCATCTTAAAGATCATCCTCTACAAAAATTAGGCTGGTCCACTCCAGATCACACGTGCAAAAATAATGGATTTGTTTTTGCCATAAGTGCTATTACTAGTGATGAGTGATGAGGGGTATGTTGCACAGCACGCCAACAACGCAGTGAATCGAGATCCAATCTTCGGTCTTATCCACAAACGATAAACAAGAAGAAATATAGACTAGAAACAGAATCAAAGCATTCCAAACAAACCACAAAACAAGATATACGTGGAAAACCCCCAAATAAGGGTAAAAAACTACGGATGCAAACTTTCACTATAAAGAAAAACGAAGATTACAAAATAATATACTAACCCCTTCCTTGGAAGTACAAAGAAAACCCTTTGCCCACACCTTAGAATTATTTCACATATCCTAGAAAAGCCCTAGGGACACCTATTTATAGTTTAAGCAACTTTCCTTTCGCACATCTGTGAAAACCGACTCAAAAATCTGCAATTCGTATCAAATCCGAAAACGAATTAGCATAACTTCAATTGATCCAGCAGGCTGCTCGACCGGTCGAGCGAACCCCCCGACTGGTTAAGCATGAGCCTCGACTGGTCGAGTACCACGGAATCAAAAAACCTATGCTCGCTGGACTTTGAGTCGAGCCAGTTCACGACTGGTCGAGTGGACCACTCGACCGGTCGAGCAGGTCACTCGATCAGTCGAGCGGCCCCCAGATGTGGTTGCACATCTCAACAATCTCCCACTTGGAGACACATCACCATAAACCTTCGTCTTCTACATCTGGAGTGCACCACCTCCCTGTCTTCAAGCTTGAAGACCAATCAAAGCTGAATAGAGCTCCAGCTTCTCTTGTGTGACCACCTTGGTCAATATATCTATAGGATTCTCACTTGTATGAATCTTCTCCAGAGTAATTGATCTATCTTCCAGTAACGAACGTATGAAGTGATATCTGATGTCAATATGCTTGGTCTTTAAATGAAATTCTAAATTCTTAGCCAAGTGTATTGCACTTTGACTGTCACTGTACAGCTTGCAATCTGCTTTCTTCTTACCAAACTCTTCCATGAAACATTGCATCCACACTATCTCCTTGCACGCTTCTATAGCCGCAACATATTCTGCTTCCGTCGTACTGATAGATACTATCTTTTATAACTGTGAGACCCAAGTGACTGCAGCACTACTTAGAGAAAAAATATAACCTATAGTGTTTCTTTTGCTGTCAATATCTCCTACCAAATCTGAATCCACGTAGCCTTGTAGCTTGATTTTCGATCCTCCATAACATAGCCCTATATCCTTAGTACTTACTAGGTATCTGAAGATCTACTTCACAGCTTCCCAATGTTCCTTCCCGGAGTTATTCATGAACCTGTTAACAACTCCCACTGCTCGAGTAATACTGGCCTCGTGCTCACCATAGCATACATAAGACTCCCAATAGCTAATGTGTATGAGACTTTAGCCATGTAGTCCCGTTCCTCCTGCGTCTTTGCTCCTTACTCCTTAGTAGCTTGAAGTGGTTGGCTAATGGAGTGCTAACCGGCTTAACACCTCCCATATTGAATCGATCAAGTACCTTGGCTATATAATTTGCCTGTGAGAAAATTAATTTCTTATTTTCCCTGTCACACTTTATCCTCATGTCTAGGATTTGTTTTGCAGCTCCTAAATCCTTCATGGCAAATTCTCTAGACGGCTGTCTTTTGAGATCTGAGATGTCCTTCATGCTTGAACTGGCCACAAGCATATCATCAACGTACAGAAGAAGGATGATGTATGACGTATCAAACTTCTTCAAATAACAATAGTGGTCTGCATGACATCTCCTAAAACCGTTTCTCGACATGAAACTATCAAACTTCTTGTACCACTGCCTCGGGGCTTGCTTTAGGCCATATAGACTCTTCTTCAGTGTACACACCTTGTTCTCTTTTCCTGCTGTCACGTATTCTGTTAGCTGATATATATATATATATATATATATATATATATATATATATATATATATATATATATATATATATATATATCTCTTCTTCAAGGTCCCGATGAAGAAAGACTGTCTTAACATCTAGCTACTTTAGATGTAAGTCCTCTGTAGCCACTATACTTAAGACAATGCGAATCGTAGACATTTTCACTATTGGTGAAAATATTTCAGTGAAATCGATACTTGCCTTTTGTTGAAATCTTTTCACAACCAATCTGGTCTTGTACCGTTTCGAACCATCTGCTCCTCTTTCAGTCTGTAAACCCACTTGTTATGAAGAACTTTCTTATACTTGGGTAGAGTGACTAGCTCCCATGTACGATTAGACTCAAGAGAGTCCATCTCATCATCCATGACCTGCTCCCACTTAACCTATGTATCTGACTGTAATACCTCTTCAAAACACTCTGGTTCACCATTACCTGTCAGCAGTAGATAATGTAAGGAGGGTGAGTATCGGACCGTGGGTCTCCTCTCACGAGTGGACCTCCTCACAGCCGGTGTCTATGACTCTGCCTCATAATGCTCTTGTGCATGATCATCCTGTAGCACTGTAATACCCGTATCCGGTAACTCTTCCAACTCTACAAATTCTTTTTCTTCAGCCTTATTTTCCCACACACTGTCCTTATGCATCACTTTTTCATTGAAGACTACGTCTTTACTTTTAATGATTTTCCTGTTTTCTGTATCCTAAAACCTGTAGCCAAAATTATGCTGCCCGTATCCTATAAACGTGCACCACCTGGACTTCGCATCTAACTTGTTTCTATGCTCTTTATCAATGTAAATATATGAAGTGCAACCAAACACTCTAAAATGTGCAAGGTTCACTTCTTTTCCAGTCCATATTTCTTCTTATAGCCCACTATCCAATAGTGCTAAGGGACTTCTATTGATGAGATATGCGACGGTATTCATAGCATCTGGCCAAAATGTCTTAGGCAACCATGCATGTAGCATCATGCTCCTAGCACGCTCAAGGATGGTCCTGTTAATGCGCTCAGCCACACCATTCTGCTGCGGTGTCCATGGAACCATTTTCTGATGTTTGATTCCATTTGCTGCACAATACTCCTTAAATTTCTTATAATAGTACTCTCCCCCATTATCAGATCTGAGACATTTCACTGTTTTACCTGTCTCGTTTTCTACCATAACTTCCACTTCTTAAATACATCAAATACATCAGATTTGTACTTTAAGAAATAAACCCACAGTTTTCTACTAGCATCATCAATAAAAGAAACAAAATAACATGAGCCACTAAGAGATGATACTTATGCCGGTCCCCACACATCAGTGTGTACAAGCTCCAACAGATGCGTCTTTGGAGCACGTTCTGTTTTCTTGAAACTTACCTACTTCTGCTTGCCATACACGTAGTCCTTGTAGAATTCCAAGTCAATAGACTTCAGCCCTGGTACCTTCCCTTTTGGCAATAACACTTTCATCCATTTTTCACTCATATATCCGAACCTCTAATGCCATAACTGTCCATTCACTCCAGTTGATGCGACTGTGAGTGAACTATACGATCCTAAAGTCACGTACAAAGTACATTCCTTCTTGCCTCGAGATATCACCAAGCACTTTTTGTAATCTTCCATGAATCAATGGTAAATGTCATCACATAACCGATATCAGCTAACTGCCCCAATGAGATCAAGTTTCGTTTCAAACTTGGTACATGTCTGACATCCTTCAATTTCAAAGTCGTTCCGTCTTTCTGATTGACATGAACGTTTTTCTTTCCAACAATACTGCACGGCTCATCATCACCTAGGTAGACTCTCCTGTTGTCACCTGATACATAATTACGTAGAACTTCCTTACATGAAGTGGCATGAAACGAAGCACTCGAGTCTATAACCCAAGACTCATTCGTTGCATTAAGAGACAAGATTAACGCCTGTGTGTCACTCTCATCAGATAGATTTACTGAATCCTTCCCACCTTAAGAGCTTCCTTCTTGTTTTTTGAGTGCCCTACAATCACGTTTCATGTGCCCCCTCTTTTCGCAATGCTAACACCCGTCTTTATCTTTCGGTCCCTTGGACTTCTTCCTCGACTTAGAACGTCCGTGTTTATTGCCTCTTTTGTTCAGTAATCTTTCTCTTCCTTTAACGTTTAGAGCATTCCCTAAATCCCCTGAAACTTTTGATGTCTTTCTTATAGATTCTTCGCTAAGAATTAGACCAGCCACATCATCAAATTTAGTTTTGTAGACCTTAAAGAATTGCTTATAGCAATCACCAAACCATCCTGACTGTCTGACAAACTGAATAAGATCAATAACACCCTGACCTCATCTTAAAAAACAATGCCAACGGATTCTAACTGGCTCGTGACTATATTGAACTCATTTAGATGTTCAGCCACACTCCCACTATCTGACATCTTCATGTTGAATAGCTGTTTCATAAGATGAACCTTGTTGGACGCTGAGGGTTTTTCATATATACTGGCCAGGGCTTCCATTAATTCTTTTGTAGTTTTCATCTTAGATATAATAAAGGTGACGCTCTTAGACAAAGAGAGTCGGATCGTTCCTAAAGCCTTTCGATCCAATAAAAACCATTCATCATCTGTCTTCATTTCTGGTTTCTTCTCTTTTCCTCCTAGAGGAATATAGAGGTTCTTCTGATACAGATAGTTCTTTATCTGTATCTTTCATAAGGCAAAGTTTGAACCATCAAACTTCTCAATTCTAGTCTTCCATTCTTCTGTCATCGCTCCCAATAGAACTAAACCAATAGCTTTGATTCTAGTTGTTGCGCAGCACGTCAACAACGCAATGAATCGAGATCCAATCTCCGGTCTCACCCATAAACGATAAACAATAAGAAATATAAACTAGAAACAGAATCAAAGCATTACAAATAAACCACAAGACAAGATAAACGTAAAAAAACTCCAAACTAGGGTAAAAAACCATGGATGCAAACTTTCTCTACGAAGAAAAATGAAGATTATAAGACAATATATTAACCTCTCCCTTGAAAGTACAGAGAAAACCCTTTGTACACATCTTAGAATTATTTTCCATACCCTAGAAAAGCCATAGGGACACCTATTTATAGTTTAGACAACTTCCCTTTTGCATCTCTGCGACAATCGACTCAAACATCTGTATTCCGCATCAAATCCAGAAACGAATCTGCTTAACCTCGACTGGTCCAGTAGGCTGCTCGACCGGTCGAGCGGACCCCTCGATTGGTCGAGCATGAGCCTTGACCGGTCGAGTACTACGGAACTAAAAAAAACTTATGTTCGTTGAACTTTAAGTCAAGCCAATTCACAATTGGTCGATTGGGCCACTCGATCGGTCGAGTAGGGCACTTGACTGGTCGAGCGGCCCCCAGATGTGGCTCCACATCTCAACAGGGTATGGCCCACCTGATGATTGGATTAGTTTGATTTTTGACCCAAGTGATCTATATGGAGGGAAAACCCTTTTGGACAGCTCTGACATATGGCACATGGCACATTGGCCACATGCACAACTTGGAATGTTAGGGCACCCACCTCTACAAGTGCCCTAGCGATGTATGAAATATTATAAGTGACGCATGGGATGGACTGTTAACTCATTCAGGCCATGATTCAAAATTCATATTGATTGGATAATCCTAACCGCACGACCAATTGCGGTAAAGATTGAAGATCAATACATTTTGTAGAAACATCTATCTGTAGCCCCATCATGGATTGTACATGATTCCAGTGACTCTATATAACCTTGGTCGATGATGCTAGCAATCCTATATATGGTTTGTGAAAGTTGAATGGTTACAACAAAGTGTCCCACATTCAAATCAACGCTAGTGGCATTGAATGTTTAGGTGTTTCTGGTTTTGAAAAGGAAAACATCACATGTAAGAAAATTTATGGAAAAAATTCAATTCTAATGGTTAAAAGTGATTTTTGTCTCTAAAAAAATATGAAATTCTTCATTTCCTAGGTTTCTTTTCATGAAATGGACATTATCGTTTTTTTACTAAACTCATTGAAATGGAAATCGATTTTCATAGTTGTCTTTGTTTTTGCAAACGGGTAAAAGCTTTATATTTAAGGAAATGATTTTATTTCCACTCACACGAAGGATTCCTCAATTTTCCCGTTGCTCTTTGTAGTGTGGTCCAGTTGATCTTTGGATATGATTCTTTATATATATATATATATATATATATATATATATATATATATATATATATATATATATATATATATATAATTTAAACATAAACCAGTTGTATACTTGATTACTTCTATCAATGTCTATGTTCAAAAAAAAAAAAAAACCGTAAATTAAAAGCATTTCAACTGCAACAAAAATTGCTAATGCTAATGATAAATTAATAGCTGTGTAGAAAATTGCTTTAAAAAAAAAAAAAAAAAAAACCATAACAGGCTTTATGGTTTGTATTATTTCACTTATTTCATTTTTTCAGTTTTTTCAATCTTTCATTTCATAACAGCATGTATTGATGTATAAGTAACAGCGGCAGTGAAGTCATGGCCACCTTGCATATATTCATATGAAAATATTTTTGGAGCACTTGAAATAAAGTAGCTCTCAACCATTTTTCTGCCGTTGTCAGTTGATGGGGAACATTAGTGCCATCAGCGACTCAAAAGATGCGGAAATAGGGGTGGGCCTTGTTAATCCGAAGCAGATAAAGGTGCAGCCCAGGAAATATTACAGGTACAAGGGCTCTCTCACCACCCCTCCATGCACTGAAGGTGTCACCTGGAACATCTTAAAAAAGGTTTGTAACTTATATAGATAAATCTTAAATTGCTCTTTTAACCTGTCAGCCATCAGACTATGAGTTGTTTCTATCACTTTGGACACTCCAATCAACCGATTCTAACTTTTCAATTCGGTCTCACTACTCTACTTAGACCACTGAGAAGGGGTATCATATCAGCTAGACGGATCCAACCATACGTTCAAATCCTAAATCAACGGTTCAGATCATTGGAAAGTGTCCAATAAAAATTCAAGCCATCCATTTAGTTGGTCATATTGGACTTGGTATTGTTCCAAAGAACTACTTTTATCAGCTAATGAATGGTATAGATCAACTGATTGGGTCATCCATATGTCCAAATCCAAGCCATTGCACTGTAACTTAAGATGATGAGAAGACTGGGATAATTGTAAACACTTCGCTATATTTTCTAACAATTGTAAAATACACCCTCTTTGTTTTGGATTATTGCATGTACTCCCTACTTCAAAGATTCATAACAGACTCCCTCATGCGAGGAATCTACACCATTATTTTTGAGCAATTAGCTTTATTACCCCTATCATGTACAAAACTAATTTTAGATTTGTAGGCCACCATAGTGCATCTCTGTCTTCCAACCCGTTCACCATGAAAATGGTATACTCCAAAAATCAAGCATTCAAGTGAGGGTGTTGGGTGGTGGTCTATTGTTTTCGATGATCTGTCTAAGGTGATGATTAAACTAGCCTGAGTACTGTTCCTGTTGGATAGGTTGGATGCCATTTAACATAAAAGATCGAGGGTCCTGCTTGCATGCAAAACAAACTCCTTGAAGGAGGTTATTTTTGCCACTTGATACAGATTTCTCTGACGACATCTCTAGTAGTAGGAAGGTTCCTGCAATAATCCAAAATCAGTGATGGCCTATTTACAATTATCAGGAAAACAGAGGTTATCATTACTCTTTATTTCTGTGTATGCTGCTAAGAAACATACACATGCATACTACAATCTTAGAGTATCCCCGAATTTCTTAGCTATTTTTATTTTGTTATATATTGTCAGGTGAGGACTGTTTCTAGGGAGCAGGTGCAGCTGTTGAGGGAAGCACTCCAAAGTGTGAGTAAACTAATCAACTAGAAACCGTCGATTAATACAAATATAGATTCATTTGATAAGCTGGCCCACTCTCTACCCTGAATAATGGTTCCAGAGTGATCGTGGGCTGTTGATGTGCTACACCCTAAAAGATTGAAAACCTCAGGCAATTCTAGCCATAGGATCGCTGTCCAGCAAACATATTGTTAAAAACCAATATGGTTAACATTAATCCAATAAATGCAACCCATCGATCTCAATCATTCAAGTGGTTATTGCGCATGGGCAGACATGATGAAAGGTTTAGATCATGTACAAGTACATGTCTTGGAGATGGGCCGCGCTCCTTATAATCCCTGGAATGATATAAACCGCATCTTCAACATTGCACTTACGGTGTATACAACATGAGATTTTGTACACGTGCTGCCTGGGCTAAATCAAGTATTTGACACGTGAAAACACTATACTGGCATTTTAAATTCTAATGGGGTTGATGACTTGTTTGCAGGATTTCAAGGGGAATGCCAGGCCCACACAGGCCAGTCGTCCAGTTCTTTATTCCGTGAAGAATTCTTATCTAGCTGCCATCATGACCCTACATTTTAGTGTTGGTCATTATTTCTACGGATGTGAGATGGAAGTGAAAATTAAATTTTTTTTTTTAAAAAAAAAAAAAGAAAAAAAAGAAGAAGAAGAAGAAGAAGAAGAAGTCCTTGTGATGACCATAAGATTGTCTATTTCAATTGGGATTAATCATCAATGGTTGACGTTTTAGTGAAATTCAAGCCTAGCCCTTCCCGTTCTTTTGAAAATGGTTTGGCCTTTTCTTTTCTTTCTTCTTTCAACGAAAGATTCAAGTATTGTCTTCTGCTGAAAGCGATATCTTATTAGACATTGGCACATGACAACAAACTATATATTCATATGAGGTGGCATGATCCCCTCGCTTGTCCTACCTATCATCACTAACTACCATTGATGGAAAGGTACTCCAGTAATTGGAGGTGGGCTCCCCTCATTGCAATCTACAAAACAAGAAGAATTTGTGCTGGATCAGCACTAGTAATGGAGAATCCTATTAATTTGATATGGTTAGGATGGTCCATGATAGAAGCTACTAATGAATGGTTAGGATATTCGGACAGGTGGTATTTTGGCTAACCGATATAGGTTATACTGTTCTATTTGTCTGGACGTGGAGCAAAGCCAGCCAGGGTCAGCCTCATTAGTCAATGCACTAAAGTTAGGGCATGTGTCCAATTAACAAACGGACCAACACATCCAATGGCTCAGCTGCAACCAGTACAGATGCCTTCCTAGAGGAATGGTCCACTGGTGCAGAGCTATATATATATTGGTTCCACCACCTATATGGACCAATCAAATTGCGTGTCTCGAAGTAATGAATCAACTAATAATATGAGCCATGTGTTGGTAAAAGGAATTGATTGACGGTCCAGATTCAAAGCATATTAACACACTGCTCAACCAATGAATGTGCACGTTTGAATCTAATTTTCTTGCTCCACATGAATAATGCCAAACTCTTTCAAAATATATTTTTGTATTACTAGAAAAATGCACATGATTTGCATGTGGGAGATAAGTGTATGTGTGATTTTATAAATATATTAATGTCCAAGAAACGACCTGACATGCATGAAATTCGCACCGTCCATCATATACACAACCACCCGTCAGTCTCTGATCCAAAAATTAAGGATGTGTCAACATTTGGGCAAGCCCAATTTGTTTTAAAAAATGTTGTTTTTAAATGGATGGGCCCCATTTTAGGAAAATGGGATCTGCATGGTAGAAAACATTTTGATGGTGGCTTGGATTTCACACGTGTTCAGGCATATGGCACATGTTATCAAGCAATTCTATCTATCCAATTAAGAGCTATCACGTGGATAGTTAACAACAAAATAATGAGTGGTTCAAATTCGAAGGGAAAACCAGATGGTTACTGTTATCTTCTTGGTCAGCGTTTTGGACGGTCTATATACGCTGCCATACAACTTTACCATCCATTTGTACATTTGAAGATTCACCACCATTTTTTTTTTTTAAATGGTGCAAAACTAATATAGGAGTGTAGTTTAGGGGGACCCATGTGATGGGTGATCTTGATCGGTAATTGGGTTTTTTTATTTTATTTTATAAATATTAGTACAAATCATCCATTTCCTTACGTAGTGATTGGATGGTTATAATGATCCCATCAACGAAAGGCAATAAAGTATTATCTCAAGCAAAACGTCTTTTGAGAGATCGCTGGGGGCGTCAAAGTGCCCGTATCAAGCCAGGCCGGATCTGTGATGGGCCAAAATAGCATGGCCCAATCTCGTGCCGGACTATATATACAAGGCCCGGCCCGAGCCCACCCAACATGCCCAAATGAGAGAGATGACTGTACGAGAGAGTGGGAGAAAGATCGAGAGCTTCTCATTCCTCTGGGAGAAAACATATAAAGATGGAGGATCTAAATCTCCATTGTCTACAACCTCTTCTTTTTCTTCCAATCACACATGCAGAGAGGTTTTATTACCTTTTTTTAAAATTTATTTATTTATTTATTATTATTTTAAATTCTCATGAATCGACACTTACATCGATCTGTTATAGCCGATATATAGATCCCGGTGTCATCGTGTTTGCTTGCTGCATACAAAGACACTCTGGTTACATCTTGTTTGATTACGATGGAGAAACGCCCATTGGGTTTGTTGGGCGGATTTGTCTGGTCATGAATATGGTTAGCCTTTTAAAATATTGTAATAAAATAAAATAAAATAAAATCATAAATTTAGTTTGTAATTTAAATCATAGTATTATTAGATTTTATATCAATTAAAACCTCTAAATATGTGAAAGATACTTTATTTTTTATATATAAAACAGCAATACTTTTAATTTTTAATTTTTATTTTATACATTTAATTAAAATGGGTCAAGTGGGTTAGGTCTAGAGGTCTAGATTGACCCCTTTTAAAAAGGGTTAATGTTTCAACCTATTTAATTAGTAAATTGGGTTTAAATTGACTCATCCTTATTATGACCCGAACTCAATTTACACCCAACTTGATCTAACCCATTATCACTCTTTCATAAGTTTGATAATTTCACTTGTGAGGTAAAGGTGTAAGCACACTTGCAAATATAAGACACTTGTGTGAGATATGAGCTTTTCATAATGTTGGCAATAAAATTTAGATCCTCCCCTAAAAATCAAATAGTTTCACTCCTTAGGTGGCCTACAATGTACAAAGTAAATTGATGGCATTTTTTTTTTTCCAACCATATTCATTTGTTTTGTTATGTTGTGGTCCACTTTAGTAGTGAAATGTTGGAATTGAGATATGCTTTCTCTATCTCTTATTGACATGTAACCTCCTAGGGCGAGGGCAGGTTATATGCCATGGTCGCATGGCATAAAATCTAAATAGCATAGCTGACCTGATTTCAAGCTCAGGTCTTAGGCATTGCTCATATTAAAATACATTTGCCCTATGTGGCTGTGTATGGCTCCCCATAAGTGTGGAATTAGCGAACCTTAAGAGGGTGCAGATTCCGTCATAATAGTACGAAATGCATACATTAAATAACTAAATTGCAGCACATACACTATATAAGTAAACGTCCCAAAATCATATAGTTCAAACCATCATGACCTCTGATTCGTGGATACTTGTTTTTTGAAATAGAAGTGTTGGATTTTTTCATTAGAGGTTATGACCAGCTCTCAAATGGGCTTCGAATTGAAAACGCTTGCGTTACCGCTTGAGTCGCGATTGGCATACGGAGGGCTGACTTTCACTGACGTGGCGGGAAGGACTTCCCGTGGAGGAGATCCACCCCGTCCATCAGGTGGGCTACACCACTGAGAACAGTTGAAATGGGGTGTCCCACCATTAAATGCGTCCAAATTGTGTGTGCTGTCCACCGTGGCGTGTATATGCCATCCAACCTACTCATCTGACACACTACACTGGGAGTAAGGGATGTCTCGAAATTAGGATATTCCAAGACTCATGTGGGCAACATCAAGTGAATTTAAAGGTTTTAGGCATGATTTTAAACCTTTCCTCAAGATGTAGCCCACCTTAATCTTGGATTCCACAGTTTTTTTTTTTTTTTTTAATCAAGGTGGCACGCCTGAGGGACGGGGTGGATCTGATTCATGTTCTTCCACATGGTGCTCAGTTAGCGCTGGTCCATCCTCGTATTGGTCGTTGTCCAAACGCAGCTTCAAAAGAAAATGAAGCGGGTTGATCCGGTTTAGGATATTGACCAAATGAGCACCGTGGTATTTGGTATTACCAAATGCCCTGAATGTTAGAAGGCATGAATGCAGATGGGTAAATCCTGTGGGGCCACTATTAGAAGGCATGACAAATGTCCTATGTAGCCCCGTTGATAACTTTTTTTTTTTTTTTTATTTTAAAATTCTTTTAAAAATGTTGGGACGAAATTACCCCTAACATCCTTTTATGTTGAGCCCAGCATGTAACAGGTACGGCATGAATACATATGGGTAAATACTGTGGGGCCCACTATGGTGTTTGTTAGAAATCCATACCGCTCACATGTTTTATCAAATCATTTTATGAGTTTGGCCCAAAAATGAAGTAGATCTAAAGCTCAATGGGCCACACAATAGAAAATAATGGAGATTGTATGGCCACGGTTGAAACATTCGTAGGGTTGCATAAGCTTTGGATCTGGCAAATATTTTTATTCTTTTAGTTCATTTTCATGGTAAAAGGTTTATTAGCATTTGGGCCACGTTATGAAAAGTTTGAATTGCAAATAAATATCACACTGGAGTTTAAAGAAGTTTAGATGGTAGGCAATTCCTTTCAACTAGTTCTAGTCATGTGGTCTACGTGAATTTCGAATCTGTCCAAATTTTTTGTTTAATGTCTAAAAATTATCTTCCAAAATGATTGGATGGAATGGATTTTTCAGAAATATTACGATGGGCCCAACGTAGCTTATGGTAGTATAAACTACATGGAAAAAGATGCTCTCGAAATTGGGCTCACTGTAATATATATATATATATAAAATTTACGCTGTTCATTCATTTTGAAAGATCATTTTAAGGAATAAGCCCAAAAATGAGGCATATCAAATGTGTGGATTACACCATAGAAAACAGTAAAATTGAAAACCTTTAGGGGGCTATAAAAATTTTGAATGTAACTAATTTTTTAACCCATGACATTGAATTTAATTCTAAATCCAATGGATTGATTGGATTCGACACATAAATCACGACAAGACCCATTACCTTTATAACATGACAACTTCAACTCTTATTACATTACAACTGCAAACTTCACATGTCACATCATAACCACAATCCATTTAATATAACAACCACGATTCATATAACATGATAACAACGACCTATATCATATATAGCATGATAACCATGATCCATACCCATATAACATGGTAAGGTTCGTGGTTGTAATGTGGTAAGGGTTGTGGTTGTCAGGTGATGTAATTAATAACTTGATTATTTTTAAATAATAGGAGTCGAGGCCCACAATGGGGTAATCCGTTCCATCCACCTTATCGGCCAGCTCCCGTGGTTCAAAAAGTCTTAACTTGGGCAGTGTCCACCTCTAATAAGCATCATAGTGAGCCTGAAAAGTTTCAACAGTAGATGCCATTGTCATAATTATTTTCTATTATGTGGCTCACACGAGCTCTAAATCAGGTTAATATTTGGGCCCTAGCCTTAAAATAACACGGCAAAAATAATGTGGCGTGAATTTTACAGATACATCAATGTGGGCCTCACGAGTTGGGCCTTGCGCACCCCTAAAAAGGCTTATGTTCACATCACTTTCTCAGCATTAAATACAACATAACTTCTTATTCACTAAAAATTCGTACAACTACTTAACTAAGAACAAGGATAATTTGGCCTAAAAAAACTTTTCAAAACCTGTCAGAAGGCTACCCTCCGAATATTAGAAAAGGTCGAATCTCTTTCAAGAATTTGGCCATACAACGATGCAGTACGGTCAAAATCCCATCCGGTTTTCACATGCACGCTTGAAAGAGAACTCTTTGACCCTGTACTGCCATTCGCAATCCACCGTGTGTCGCCAGCTATGAACCCCACATGCTTAGTAATCCAATGATCTTAACCGTCCATTTGTGCCTCTATGCTGCAGTGCCACCAAAAGAAACTTATAATGAAGAGGTGAGAGTGACCCATCTATAGAGGAAATTAGAACAATGAAATAAGAATTTTAATGGATTGTATTCAACTCTAAAAAATCAAAGGTTCAGATCATCTAATGAATCTGATTTTAGGTCTTTTACGTATCTTTGGTGGCTTCCATGGTATAGACAACTTGAGTTCTTCGTTATACTCCAACCAATACCAACCTCGGGTTGTTTCCTGTCACGCTGCCTGCTTGAATTTTTAATCTGCCTCATTTTTTGGCCCATGCCCGAGGGACTGCCTAACTTTCGGTCGCAGGAAGCTCCTGCAAAAGGCTTTCGCAGGCAATCCGCTTCCGTGCGAGAGGTTTGGTAAGAAAGGTGCACCCGTTGTAATAGAATATGTCCTTATATTTGTTAGATGGGCCATGTTTCCATGATGAATCTCACCGTGGATGGGAAATCCCACGAAAAAAATCATTTCAAATTATTTCTTCCTTTCAATAATTTACACTCTTCCTTTCAACAAAACTATAATTAATGGCGTAAATCTTCCTATTAACGGTATGGGTCATTGAAACTCAATCCCAGATCCAATGCACATGGTCTGGATTATGACAGTTCAAGTTAATGTATTAGGATTCCACATGGGATTCCTTTTTAGTAATTTATTCTGTCCGTTGCACTCTGCCAAACTATCAAAGTCCCCTGCAATGAATCCGGACACCCATTAACCCACGAATCCTCCTAGAATAAGTGTTCACAGGGCAGGTGGTCCACCTTCGTGTATATATGGCAACCTATCTTTTGATCTCGATTACCCCACCAAGAAATTTGTACACGCCAAAAATCAGGCTGACGTGGCCACCACATGAATTTGTATATTTTGAGATGGTCGTCCATTGTTTTCAAAATTAGGTACACCTGCTGATTTTTAGAATATTCCGTTATCATGGTGGCTCACACGTTCACCTTTTAGATGCCTTCCAATAGATTAAAAAATAATAACAATAACTATTCAACCACCTTTAAACTCACGTGTACCATGGTTAGATCAGCCAGATTTTTTATAGTGTCCAGCTTTCATGGTGGGCCAACCTTAATGGATACGTTGGATGCCATATGCACCGACAAGTGGGCCCCATATGCATCACTTATAGAATAAGCTTATTTTATGAGCCCTGTGTTAGACTGGAATAGTTGGACAACACCTATTTACCACATCGAGTAAAACACCCCAACTTTATGTGGCCATCATGTTAGGTATATAACTAGGGGTGTACACGAGTTGATCCGAGTCGAACTGGGCTCAACCCGGCCCGGCCTGGACACGAGCCACACCTAGCTCGATCCCGGCTCAGCCCGGTCATTGGGCCAACATGTCCAGCCCGAACTCGGCCCGGTTAGCAATCGGGCGAGTTCGGGCCAATTTCGGGCCTGCTCCATTTATAAAGAGATGGACGACGTTCTCACTTCTCTGTCTCAAATGATTATGATAAGGATTTAGGACACACACACACACACACACACACCGAGTCGGGCCAGGTCGAGTCGAGCCGAACTGGGACATATTTGAAGTCGGCCCGAACTCAGTTTCGGGCTGAAGAAAATGGCCCATCCCAGCCCAAACTCAGTTCCGGGTCGGGCCGAGTCAAGCTTTTTCGGGCTGAGTCGAGCGAGTTAACCGGGAGAGCCCGGTTCGTGTACAGCCCTATATATAGAGTTGTTATGTTAACCGAACATACACTAGATCAGCCTGATAATAAACACAGGCAGGCCATATCAACGAGATTAATATAAAATTACATTTAAAATTCTAAGTTTCCATGGTGTGGTCTGCATGAGTTTTGGAACAGGGTGATTTTTGTATCTTCTTTTCATCATTATACCTTATTAATGAGATTGATGAGTTTTGGCTCGGCTTATTTTTGGCCTCATGGGTTAACATCAAGATAGTTATTAATGAGATTGATGAGTTTTGGCTCGGCTTATTTTTGGCCTCCTGGGTTAACATCAAGATAGTACATGATGGAGATAGTGGATGTTACACATATAACAGGCCCACAGAGTTGGGTGATTAACATGCTAGGTAAGGTGTTTTAGACAATTCCATTGCCAGGGCATGGCATTTCGGTGATGGCTTTGGATGGTATTTTCCTTAGATAGGATAAGAGTATTTTGTACATGCAAAAGTCTTGAAAACAATAAACTGTATTTGCTTTTATATTGTGAGTATCAATACACGACTCTGATTTTATCCTCCTTTTGTAAGGAATAGTAATAATTGAAGAGTGCACTTAATGGATAGGTTGGATTTCATACATACAATGGCCTTAAAACCTTTAAGTGTTTTAGGTGTTGAGATTTTCTCAATTAGGTTTGTTAAATAAAATAATAGAAATATTAGTCTTACATATAACACGTACCTTATCATGGGACCCATAGAACTTGGTGACATCAGTACACCAGCCTTCCCCTTATGATGGCACGTAGTCATGCGATGATTTCCTTGTGCATGGAAATGGACATCATATTAATGCCCCGCGTCATTGCGGGGATGTTAATCTGATACAGGGATTAGTGGGATGAGGTCAATCACCGTCTTTCTCAAGGATAACTACGAATTCACGAACTTCTCTAGATTCTTCATAGAGACTTCTTGAATCCACGAGAAAAAAATAGAAACTAGAAATAATTCTAGAAAATCGAAATTAATTTATTGAATATTGATAGATGAAATAACTGAGTCTACAGCCCTTTAAATATGGATACCAAGACTTGGAATAAGTTTAGTATTTAAACTATAACTAAAACTCCTTAAAATTTGCAACTTACTATAAATAGTAAATTTACTATTTATAGTGTCCTATGTGGCTTAACCACGTTATTTTCCTAATTTTTGTAAACACTTTTTATATTGGACACAACTCCTAAAGCGCAACAGATGAAGAGTTATAATCAAACTAAAACTTACTAAAAATAGTAAAAACAGAAATAAATATGGAATTTGACCGTCAATATGATGGAATCTCACAAATTCGGTATGGGCTGGTTAGATAAAGTAGCTCGTCCTACCCCATAATCATATATAGCACGTTGAGTAACTCATTTCGGTTTGCAAGATATGTCTGTTTTAAGGTTCTGACGGTCTTTATGACTTCTTCCTCCGATCAGGCCTTTTATGATCCATCTTGGACATGAAAGTGCCTGCGACCCGCTCTACATCAGTCCCCTCCACTTCAAAAGAACTTGTCCTCGAGTTCTCGTCCTATTTTAATTCTCGACACTCGATCAGGTGTACCATAACAATACCTGGATCAAACGTTACGGTTAATTTACAGTCTACCTTCTTTTGGTCCAACAATGTTAGCAATGTATTTGTGATACGTTCTACGCCAGATCCCTCCACTTGAAAAAAACTTGTCCTCGAGTTACTCAAGGTACTTGGCTCATGATTCTGAGATAACTTCTGATGCCAATGTTTATTAGCCATCTTCTTGTACTTGACATTAAAATCTTGAGTTGACACAATACATATACTCATGCTTTCATTGACTTGACTAGTATTAATCAGTTCCTTCACATCTGCTTGCAAGATGTGAAATTCTTTCTGATTCACCTGACTGTGAGAGCGGTTGGGTAAGCTAGCCCCAGAGACAAGGTTTATGTAATGTTGGATGTCCCTCATGAGGGGCAATCCATCCAGTAAATCTTTCGGCCAGACTCCTTTAAATTCATTCAGGAATGACCTTAAACTTGGAGGAATGTCTTATGGCTTCGATTCATCATCTTTTATTACTACGACATATACCTCATCGGCTTCCTTGGATTCCTCCATGAAATTTCGAATGGTCAAGAGGGAGCTCCCATCCACTTTAGAAGCTTCGGAGTGTTTCTCTAGTGCCATAGGGGCAAAGATTATTTTTCAATTACCCATGAAGAAGAGGTAAACATTATCTTGTCCCCTATGGGTCGCATCATGATCTGATTGCCATGGTCGACCGAATAACATATGGCATGCTTACATGTGACCACGTCAAAAAGTATTTGATCCTTACAATTTTTTCCAATTGAAAACGAGACAATGCATTGTTCAGTTACCTTGGTCTCGTTTACCTTTTTTATCTAGCTAATTGAGTACGGGGAAGAATGTTTTATCATTGGTAGCTGTAACTTATCTACCATCACTCTTGAGACAATGTTCTCGTTATTGCGACTATTTATGATTACATCATAGACTTTGCTGTTGATGGTACACCGCGTACGGAATATATTGTGTCACTGTGGATATAATTCCTTTTGTGGGGTATACAGTAATCACGTCACAACTAGAGATTCGACACGATCTTCCTCCATCTATTCTTCGCTACTTGCTCCTTCCTCAGTGGCTTGTTCATATTTATTAAAGTTAGGGTCTTTTTCTGCGGCCTCACCTTTAGTGCCCCCTTTGTTAATGGTCAAGTGGGTTGCGGGGCGTTGAGGCCTAGATGGGCTGCTCTCACTAGTTGTAGAAGGTTGAGGATGTCCTCCTATTAGTTCTTTTCCTCGTGTCACTTTTGAATCCTAAGTGAGACCCGTCATGGGGGACCGAGTTGAAAGGTAAGGCTGAATAAGAACTCTTGTAAGCTGTGTTTCTACCCTACCTGCCAACTGAACTACTTCATCTACGGTCTCGACTGGGTGCATTTGAACTTGATCCTAAATCATCGATCGTAACCCATTTATAAATCGTGCTACCTTCTCCGATTCTATTTCTGACAGATTGTTTCATGTTGCCAACCGCTGGAATTCTTCGGTGTAATTTGTGACGGTTCGATTCCCCTGTTAGTAATTTTGGTATCGGTGGAATAATACTTGCTCGTAATCACTAAGGAAGAATCATGATCAAAGAAGACGTCTCATCCGTGGCCATGATGAAATGGGTGCCTTGTTCTGTCGGGCACGTGAGAGTTGTAATTACTTTCACTATACAGAAGCATTGGATTTTAATTTAAACGCTACTAATTTCACTTTTTTATGCTCTAGCATGTCCATATAATCAAAATATATTTCTACTTTAGCTAGCCAATCGAGGAAATCTTTTATGCGTAATAAACTATTAAAATCAGGAAGTTCGGCCTTACCTCGATAGTCTTTTTCAGTACGATCTATACGATCGCCCCTATTGTAGTCATTGGGCAAAGTCTTCATCAAGGTCCTTGTCACTAAAACTCGAATTATCTGGTGTAGTCATACGATTCACCACTGGTAGTGCTCTATAGAAATCAGGGTTGTGCCGTACAACAACTACGGGCAGTTGATCATTGCCTTGGGCTTAGGGCAGAATCAACACATCCACAAGACGGTTGAGGGTTGCCTGCAGTCCTTACATGGTCAACTGACTCTCCCAGTGAAAAGCTTCCATTCTTTTCAAAAGTAACGAATTCCTAAATCATTGTCCACAGGATTTTGGTTCATACCTTCGTTGTTTACCATCGGCTCGAAGGAAGTCCTCGCTTTGATACCAATTGACGCAGGGATGAACATGATGAGGTCGATCACCGTCTTCCTCAAGGATAACTACTTCGAATCCATGAAGCTTCTCTGAACTCCTCACAGAGACTTCTCGAATCCATGAGGAAAAATTAAAACAAGAAATAATTCTAGAAAGTCAAAATAAATTTATTGAATATTGATAAATGAAATAAATGAGTCTGTAACCCTTATAATAGGGATACCACGACTTGGAATAAGTTTAGGAATTAAACTATAACCAAAACTCCCTAAAATACTTATAATCAAACTAAAACTTACTAAAAATAGTAAAAACTTAAATAAACATGGAATTTGACAATCGATATGATGGAATCTCGCAAATTCGGTGTGGGTAACCCGCTATGGCAGGTTGGTTGCATAAAGTAGCTCATCCTACCCCAAAATCATATATGGCATGTCGAATAACTCATTCCATTTTATGAGATATGTTTGTTTTAAGGTTCTGACGGTCTTAATTAGGGGTGCACATTGAACCGGTAGAACCGCGGAACCGGACCGGAACCGACTAAACGGTCCGTTTTGGTCTGGTTTTAGAGTGCACCGGTTCTGGTTTCGGTTCCAAAAATCAAAGAACCGATTACATCGGTTTGGTTCTTGGTTTGGGGGTATGTAGAACCGAACCGAACCGTGAACCGATCCGTAGAACCGAATCGCGGAGCCGAATCGCGGAATCGAACTGTGAAACTGAACCTGGAACCAAACTTGGAACCGAACTAAGAACCCTTTGATTGTTTCCATATTTGACTCATGATTTATGGTTTACAATGCACCATTTGCATGTTTCCATAAATATATTTTTGCATACCTTATACAATATCTAAACCATTTATCAAATGGGTCACAACACGAATGGATATGGACTAAATTATAAAATAAAAGATGCAATTGGGCTGGATCATAAAAAGCCTAAAACTGTGGAACCGATCCAGAACCGAACCGATTTTAATGGTCCGGTTCCGATTCGGTTCTAGGGTGTTAACAGTCCGGTTCCGGTTTCGAATATCCTAGAACCGTTAGGAACGGTTCGGTTCCGGTTTAACCCCAGAACTGGACCGAACTGACTCGTGTGCACCCCTAGTCTTAATGACTTTTGCCTTTGATTGGGCATTCTATGATCCATTTTGGACATGAAAGCGCCAGCGACCCGCTCTACATCATAATCCCAATGCGTAGTAACAACGTGACTCTACCATAGTTAGGTTGGGCGGACATGCATGGACCTAGAATAGATAGTTTATGTCTCAAACCTTGCATTGGCAACACAATCGTAACCATTAGTTCTTGAGACATTAAAGTGATTGTGGAAAACAAAACTATTTAACTGTAAATATTAGCAGTATGATGACTGTAGAAAAAGTAACGGATAGGTCACGTGAGTATTAATTTTTAAACGGTTGCTTTACGTTGGTGGACCGGATTGATACATCACCATGCCAAATAGGCTTGTGCAAGTCGATTAATGTACACACCACCACATATGCCAATGCGGTAGACAGGAGAAATATCCAAGACATCCTTCAGAAAAGTACAACTACATAGATTTCTTGTCCTAAGAATCAAGTTGGCCCACTAGTCAGATAAGCCACAAACTTTTTTAATATCATGGTGTTCATCTCTATTTTTGTCAATTTCTACTAAAGCCAATTAAAAAAATGGTGTGTTATTAGGAAGGAGTTGTGTGGTGCATTTGAATATCTTCATAGATGTACGTAAAGGATTTTGCAATAATATAGCTGGTGTTTATCGAGCAACACCACATCATCCCTTAAGCGAGTGGTCGAGCAAAGAGTGGTTTTCGGAAGCAAGTAGTGCTGAAATGGTTAACTCAAGACTATAAATAGCAAACGAATTCAGAAGAAAAAATTATCTCATACCAACCAAACTAAATCAAATCTATCTTTCAATTATCCTTTCAATTAAGTCATTTACATTTCTTAGTGTAATAATTTATCTTTATCAATCATTTATATTAATTCTTTAGTATAATCACTTAACTTTTTCTGTCACTTACATTCTCTATTGTAATTCATATCCGTAATCAAGTAGTTGTTAACTTTAATTGTAATTCAAGTATATGCTCATACACTGGATTTAATTTCGAGTATCAAGCAAAGTTGTCAATACAAAGAGTCATGCTGCAGTTATTCTTCGCGGCTGACTGTAAGAATTTCCTTTTTTGTTTAATCTATACTAAAGAGAAAACGTACTTTCGTATGGAAGGCAGAAGTGTCACTCATTTTCAGAGGACGAACCCCACCCACTGACTATCACCTAATCATCTTAAGAATATGCAAGTGACTAAATATGTGACCAATCTTATTAGAACTCGATCATATACGATTGATTTCCGACGTAACTGCCTATCTTAGCGCTTGGGGTCATAAGTTGTTTGGTTGGAATTGATCCGCACATTCAATTCTAACACACCCATGTTAACCATGTGATTGAGATTGAAATAGCAGCAACACATGGTATACCTACTGATCGTGGGCTGCCCTTATCATTTAGCAGTAGTATGTACATGGTGTGGTCCAGCAGATGAATAGGTTGGATATTTGGCCTGTCTGACACATTGGCATATGTGGTGGCGCATGCATTAGGGGACTGGTAACCCTGTGAGTTTAGCAAAGCTCCCTTAATAGACCTAAAAATGAAAATTAGCATTCCTTTCTACGGTCTTTCTTTACAACGGAAATTGACTAAATATTTTCTTCTTATCAAAGGAAATCCATCAAACTCAGATCTCGTTTGGGTAAATGAATCTCTCTCTCTCTCTCTCTCTCTCTCTCTCTCTCTCTCTCCTTATTATTCAGTGAAAGATGAAACTCAACAATCCTAATTTTTTTGCTACATTTCTTGTTATTATTCTCTATCGTTGTGTGCTTGTGAGATCTAAATAAGTTGGTAATTACCATACTCTCACTGTAATTTTTGGAGAATGATCACATGCATTCTGGTAATTACCATACGCTCTCAAGTTGTGCAGGGCTAACCCATGATTTGTATGTATAATCCAAACCCTGCGTTTTGTGGGACTCCTCATAAGCACTTTATATCCCTATCAAAAGCTCAATGGGTCATGCATTGTTTTTTTGGCCACTGTCTCCTCCCCAATTAATGTCCTCCATTGTTTCCTTTTGAACCGTAGTAATGCAAGAGGCTGGATTTTCAAATGGTTTGATGGCATTAACACATCACGAAGGGCCTATGAGCTCAATAGTCGTCTGATAATAACCAAGCGTACCAAAGCATGTGATCGTTCCCCCTTATATCATATCTTGTAATTTGATTTCCTCTCTTTTCCCTTATTTCCTTCTTCTTCTTTTTTTTTTGTCTTCTTGTAATCATATAGACCATGAGAATAAGTTCAGATACGGCCAAGGGAAGAAATATGCAATCTCCTATCGATTTATTGATGGATTCGTTGATGGAGATGCTGCATTTAGGCAAGTTAAACAACAGTTATAAGCCCTCAAATGCAGTCGTGGTCAATCGCGGTCATGACATTATGGTAAGAGCGATTCCCATCACACGTTCAATGACTTATGGATCGTTTTATGTAATTGTAATTTGCATTATCTACTCAAAGCAGTAGGGTCATTATTACCTAAGTAATGTTTCTCCATCTAATGATCTTTAAAAGGATAAATATTTGAATTTTCCAAAATATTTTTTGATGATTTTTATTTTTGGGTTCTGTGTGCATGCAGTTAAAGTGGTCAGACGGGGCAGGAGCTATGTACCTCGATGACACTGAATATCTCCTTAAACGGTTTCATTGGCACTCTCCCTCCGAGCACAGCATCAGTGGTACAAGGTCAATAATCTAACCTTGCATTCAATATCATCCTCCTTGGCATGATATAGGATTCCATTATATATATTTTATGACAAATCTGCCAACAATATATTCTGATATTATTGTGCACAACCGCTACACGTTAGGCGCAAAAGCAACTTTAGAACAAACCATAGAGAAATGAAAATCAAGCAATTACAGAGAAAACATAATGATTTTACATGGTAATACCCTCACGGAAAAATACCAAGTAACAAGTGACAAATTCATTGTGAAAGGAGAAATACAATATATGGACAACTCACGGATATGAAAAACTGTCACTTCCAAAGACGAATTACCCTTTCAAAATTCAGTTCTTTCTAGTACGGTGTTAGAATACCATAATCCCGCATATAACAATGTTTATATAACCCAATTCCAGAATTAGAAATAAAACCGCACACTTAGGCAGAAGCTGGGTATGCCATCGATCGATTGACACCACATGTTCGATTAGATGTTCGATCTAATCGAACATACACAAAAGTGTCCAGATACTTAGTTTTTCTAAATTATCTTGATTGATCAAACATTAAGGTTTGATTAATTGAATATGTCTAAATCTGTCCGGAGACAATCAACCAATTGAAGACCCTGGATTTCACCAGATTAAAGGAACCTCGAATGCATATACAACTACAGCTTATTCTTCTCATGATGCATTAATGCCAACAACAAAACAAACTATTACAAACGATACTTCTCTGTATTATGACGTGAACGTTTATATGGATTTGCTAATTTATAGTTTTTTTTTTTCTTTTTCTTTTTTTAATGAATATATAGGTTTATATATGTGGAATGTGCAACCAGTGCAAGTTCGTTCTAGAGGGGCACATGGTTCACGAGAACCTCGACGGGAAGAGGGTAGTGGTCGGAATCCTGTACAAGATAGGCAAATCCGATCCATTTATTTCGAAGGTCGGCTTTGTAACAATGGCCTCTTTCTATGTAGAGCATTTACCAGCGCGGCACATTGGTGTAGGCCCAGGTTGTTAATCAGGTGGTACCCACATTATCTTTTCTAAAGCTGAAAATCCATTCTGTCCGTTCATCAGGCGGGCATGCACTCTCTAGAAATGGACAATTAAGAAGAATGTGATCAGCATTAATTGAATGAGAATTGATCCCAAGCTTCTTGCATGGCAATAGTCATATAATGCATTTTGGCCCATGAAAAAAAAAAAAAAAACAGTCAGGAAAAATAAAAATAAAAATTATTCCCTGCCCAAAGCGATTTTTTGTGATTGGACCACATCGCATGGCTCTAACCATGCATGCAATCTGGCTGATCAGTTGTCTATCGGTGTACTCAAGGTGAATGTATTGCTCCCCGATGAGTTGGTTTGGTTTCATTTTCAGAAGGACACAAGCAGCATGTGGGCCACCCTACTCTGTGAATACTACACATGTTCCACGTTTCACCTGTGATGTGTAGATGGGCTCCAACGTGAAGACTATTGGCTGCGAGTCAACTCATCAAGTGGACCACCTTTTTTTACGTAGAAAGTGTACAGACTACAGTATTAAACAAATTTCCCAACGGTTCACACGCAAACGTACACATGCGGGCCTCTGTAATGAATGGGTCCACTTGATTTTCGAGCTAGACCATCTTGACAATACGACCAACCCTCCCCACAGATCTGATCGATTGTCTGCACACATGCCTTAGTCGACACGTGTATCGTGTGTGGGGGCGAGGTGCTTAACTATGGTTAATTAATGTATACAAGTGCAGCTGACGAGTGCAATATATGCTGTTGCGGGCAAGAAAGAAGCAGAGACAGGTGGGCGTCGTTGATCCAATGGATATAGAAGTGCCAAGTAACAGCTATTTCACGTATAGGGGCTCTCTAGCTGTACCACCTTGCACGGAAGGTGTCATATGGACTATCTTTAGAGAGGTATGATGCTCCACTCTGCTGCTATGTCATCAACAGTGCTACTTGCACGCCCATCTGTACAGACACAACTTGCTAACGCGGCCAGCATGTGTGTGTGGGTCCCACATATAATGTTCCCTCAACCACTTTTCAGTTGGTTCACGAATGTATCGAATGTGAACCATTCCTTTCTCACATGTTCATAGCCAACCTCATGAGTGGGCTAGCTTTATTATTATTATTATTATTATTATTATTTATTTTTTCGTTCGGGGAATGAGGCCTGCTTGATGTATCACCATTTGTGATTATTGTTGTCAGGCGAACACCGTTTCCAGGGACCAGGTCAAGCTGTGCTGTTATGGATGTGAGTAAAAACACACCTTTGCATAGATGAAGATCTCATGTGATGTGTCCCCACATCCTTTCAATCATGACCATTCATCAATTGTCTCTCATCATGGATGGACCAACACATGCAAGATTATGCAAGCAGTTCTGTCAATTGATGGTTCAAACGGAAATGGACGAATGCACATTTAACAAGCCGTGCTCTGGCGATCATATTTGCTAAGGACCATATGGTGGACAATATTTTAGGCCATGGCCCATTCACAGTGGGGCACACCATATTAACTGTCTGGATCTTAAAATCCTCACAAATTAGAAGATCCTAGCCATCTAAAATATGACTAAAAGATGACAGCGAACACAATAGAAGCTTCCCCTATAACCACTGGGCTGTGGACTACTAATCGGACGGTCAGATTTTTTTACAAAGATTAGTATCAAGAAGCCATTATTCCATGCACACCCACAAGTTGAAAATGGTGTGTGTGGAGTAATGGTCTCCTACAAACCAAATTTATGTGCAAGCCTTCATGTAAGCCGTGAGATGAGGATAGCGGCTGGAATTCAACTGCATTCAGAGACGGAGAGTCTTAAAAAAAAAGACTCTCTCTTACACTATCCTCTTGGAATTGTAAGTAGATTTCAGGCAAAAGCCTTTAGTTGGAAGATCCTGCATGTGCAAGGATTCTGTGGGGCCCATTATGATGTTTGAGATAAATCTAACCCCTCCATCCATTTTTTTCGAAATCATTTTAAGAATACAATAAAAAGTGAGGAGGATCCAAAAATTAAATGGGCCACATGAAAGGAAACAACGGGGATTTAGTGACCACCGTTGAAACATTCATATGTCTACAAAATTTTTGTATCGGTTTATGTTCCTAGTATTTTCATTTCATCTCAATTAAAATGACCTTATAAACGGTTTGAATGGAATATAAACACCAAGGTAGAGCCTATGGAGGTTTCAATGGTAAGCATTCCTTTCCCCACTGTTTCATCTCATATGGCCCACTTGAATTTTGGATCCTCCTCATTTTTGGTATAATATCCTAAAATGATATCTAAAAATGAATGGATGAGTTGAATTTCACACAAAGATTACAGTGGGCCCACACGGAATCCTTCCACGGGTTTTCATGGGAAAGGCTTTAGCAGGAAATCCGTGTCCCTGGGATTTAGGAAACGGACTGGCTACTCCCCGCCACCGGCCAGTGATGGGTGGTCGGTGCTATGTAGGCCCCACCATGCTATATGTGTTTCATCTATGCCGTTTATCTATTTTTTAGATCAATTTATGGTATGAGACCAAAAATGGGATATATCCCAATCCCAAGTGGACCACGTTACAGGAAACAGTGTTGAATGGACGTAAAGCATTAAATTTTTTTTGGGGGCCATAAAAGTTTTGGATCAAGTCGATCTTTGTTTTTTCCCTTCATATCAGTCTGTATGACCTAGTCAATAGATTGGATGTCAAATAAACAGTACAGTGGGCCTTAGGATGATTTTAACCTTGGTCATCACTCTCCCCACTTTTTTATGTGGTGGGTCCACTAGAGCTTTTGATCTGCCTCATTCTTTGCATAATGCCATAATATGATCTCTCAAAATGGATGGACGGTGTGGATATAATACATACATCATGGTGGGACCCACAGAACTTGGTCACATCACTTTAGATACTCAACCTCTTTGTTACTATTAGTACCATAGTAGTAAATGGGTTAAAATTGTTTTGAAGTTATAGTTAGCAAATTCACCTATTATACATGTATTTGTTGTTTCTTTATAAAATGTTCCATCCATTGTATAATTCAAAAATACATTGTCATGCATTTATGATGCCTTTTGACATGTAAAGTACATTTTATACATATGCCACTAAATATATATATAGACCAATAACATTTTATTGATGTTTATTATTATTATTATTATTATTATTATTTATTTTTTACCACATAGCCACGCTACATGAGCACTCGAACCATGATCTCAGTGTTAAGATGCAATCTACCCATCACTGAGCCATGAAACTGAACCCAAAGAAAGAAAACCGAGTTATGATAGGTCTATATGAATTATGAGAATTGATCACCTACAACCTGATTTATGGTACAACCCCTTTTTTGTGCACTTTGAATTTGCGTTTCTGCTTTCCGCCATCCAAAATACTAGAAATTTTCAAGGATAAAACGCTTGTGAAGATATGTCTTAGGTTAGGTTAGCCTACAACCGGTTGCAGGTGATATCAAGTAGATTTTGCCTTTATCGCGGCTCAAAATCACCAGCATATGTTACCCCATTGGCTACACTATGGATCGGAGATGGACTGAGAATTGGCCAATTGGGACCGTCCATTTCTCAGTTGCTAACATAAATGAGGATTTGTCAAATAATCTCGCTTTAAAGATGATCATGACCTTTGACTTTTGGAGTTAGATGTGAACCGTTGACATTTTCTTTTAAGCGTTCTACGTTCATCTACACAAGGTGATGGCCAGGATACCATCAGCCCATCTCAGCATCTGGACGGCAATGGCACAACACGTGATGGTGATTCTGAGTCACGACCAGGGCCAAACAAACTACTGTATTTATATGTCCAAGCTCCTTAGAAACCCTACTAGCCAAAACAAGTTCAAAAGAGGAGCACTAGGCAGGTAAGCCATCCAAATTCTACTCACCCCACACGGGCCAACTTGGCACTTGTATTCGACATCCGGGCCTATCATCATCAGTTGATATGTTGTACTTATCATTTGCCCGGCCCGGATTTTAGATACACATGCTCCCACAAGCTGGAGAAAATCGGCACCCTTGCCATGAAGGCAAAAGCCCCATTTGTACTACTATAATCAAAAGCTATCATATTCAGTCCGGAACAGAGGCTTATTTTCTTGGAAAGTGACAATTAACGGCTCTGATTTTTGTTTTTTTAGAATTATAAGATGAATGCAATGCCAACACAAGCCACCAACAACAGGCGGGTCCACGTGAATCACTGAGATCTCAATCAACTTAGCTGAGAAACGTATGAATTGAGGTACCATCTTATTCAATACTTGTATTATGGATTATTTTACAATGTTTTATAACTACCATATCTAATTTCATTAGTGATTTGGTGGACAGGAAAATCCAGAAAAATATTCAGAAATGAAAATTGTAGAAAAAAAATTATAGAAACTTTTTTATAACCCATTTTCAAAGTGATTATTTATTATTATTATTATTATTATTATTATTATTATTATTATTTTATTGGTTGAATATAGGTGATAGTTCTCTTTTCAATTTTCGCCGCTACATAGTGACCTTTTAGCAATGGGCTATCTATGGATATGGGCATTGATGAATGGTCTGGATCTCCTATGAGACTGTTGCTTATCTCATTTTCATGGGAAACTTTCTTTAGGCTACTAGTAGGCCAGGTGGGCATGTCGAACATCAGCAATTGGACCTTTTTTTATTATTTTTATTTTTTTATTTTTTCCCTTGACCGGGTGTTGAAACTCCTGAGAGTCTACCACCGGAGCAAGAGTAAGGATCCCAGCAATTGGACCTGATGTTTAGGTCTGTGGTCTGGTTTGGCCATAGTTTTCTGGCCCAAGAACAGGTGAAAGCCTTGAAACTCACGCGGTGGCCAACTTAATGGTTGGATTGGAATGAATTTTTTATGGGGCCCATTTTCATTATGGAGCAACGATGTTAGACCGGTTGGATGGTATTCATACACCACGATGGGCCCCACATCCCCGACTAGTTGCATTTAGACTTCTCATCGGTGGGACATTTCCATAATTAAATAAATTATTTACGGTTAGCATGGCAAGTGGACCAGCGTAGCCTGACAAGTTCCATCATGCTTAAGACGGACGCGGATTGCCTACTGAGGTTGCCAGTAGCCAGTAGCTACTGGACTGTGTTCTGTGGGGCCCACCATGATGTACGTGTTTTATCCATGCTGTCAATCCATTTTTATGCCCACTTAAAAACTTCTTTAAGGGTTACAAAAGTTTTGGATGAAGCTGATATTTGTGTTTTCCCTTCATCCAATCTGTGTGACCTAATCAACCGGTTAGATGTGAGACCAACTTTGCAGTGGCCCTAGGAAGTTTTTAATGATGAGTATTAAAATGCTACTATTTTCCTGTGGTGTGGTCCACCTGAGTTTTAGATATGCCTCATTTTTAGGTATAAGCCTTGAAACAATTATCTAAAATGGATAAATGGCATGGATAAAACACATACATCATGGTGTAGCCTACATGGTCAGGTTTCACCTAGCTCATGGCAGCGTCAGGGACAATCCGGACGAGGGGCTCTACGGAGCCTTTATGATATTTTACCCATATCCTCCATATTTTTTGAAAAAATCTTTTTACGGCGTGAGTCTATAATTGAGACAGACTGAAGACTCAAGTGGACCACACCACAAGAAGTAGTGGGGATTGAAAGTCTACCATTAAAAATTCTTGAGGCATCAAGCTTATATATTTATATTTTCCCTTCTACAGGCCCATTTGATGTTATGAATAAGTTGGATGACAAATAAACAACATGACGGATCTTAGGAAGTTTTCAACTGTGAGAGTTCAATCCCCACTTATTCCTTTGTGATGTAGAGCGGGTCGCGGACAGTTACATGGCCAAGATGGATCAGAAAAGGCCCGGTCGACAACAGAAGTGATCCAGACCATTGAACCTTAAATCGGGAGTATCTTGCAATCCGGAATGAGTTATCTGACGTAAAATATATGATTTTGAGGTAGAACAAGCTACTGAAGCCAACCAACCCTGCCATGCCAGGTTACGTAGCCTGGAACTGCGAAAAACCCCTGGATCGATGGAAGTTTCCCCATTTTAATTTCGTTTTTACTATAAATAGTAAGTTTTAGTTTGATTATAACTCTTCATCCGTCGGGCTTTAGGAGTTGCGCCCAACGTGAAAAGAGCTTAGAATAATTAGGAGAACGGTTTGGTGAAGCCAAATAGGACACTTACTATTTTTGGCCGAAAACCTTGTGTACTAGTAGACATCACGACCGTCTATAAATAGTAAGTTTACTATTTATAGTAAGTCACGGATTCTAAGAGTTTGAGTTGTAGTTTGATTCTAATTTCTTTTCCATTGCTTGGTACCCCTATTTAAAGGGTTGTGAACTCGTTTTTATTGATTAATTAATCAATTTTGAATTTATTAGAATTTATTTCTATTTTCTGCTTTCTTTCCTCGTGGATTCGAGAAGTCTCTGTGAGGAGTCCAGAGAAGCTCTGTGGATTCGGAGTAGTTATCCTCATCACGTTTATCCCTGCGTTAATTGGTATCAAAGCGAGGATTCCCCTCGGGCCGATGGCAAACAACGAAGGTATGAATCAAAATCCTATTGATGGTGATCCAGGGATTCATTATCTTTCGGAAAGAATGAAAGCTTTCCACCGGGAGAGTCAGTTGACCATGCAAGGGCTGTAGGCAACTCTCGACCGTCTTGCGGATGCGCTACTTCCGTCCCGAGCCTTACGCGGTGCTCCACCACCCATGGTTGCTGTACGACACAACCCCGATTTTCGTAGAGCACTACCAGTGGCAAACCGTAGGGCTACACTAGATGATTGAAGTTCTAGCGACGGGGACCTTAATGAGGGTTTTGCCCAACGACCAATCCATGGAGGTAATCATCTAGATCGTGCTGAAAGAGACTATTGAGGTAAGGCTGAACTTCCTAGTTTTAACGGTTTATTACATATAGAAGATTTTCTCGATTGGCTAACCGAAGTAGAAAGATATTTTGATCACATGGACATGCCAGATCATAAAAGGATAAAATTGGTAGCGTTTAAATTAAAATCTGGTGCTTCTGCATGGTGAGAACAATTACAACTCTCACGAGCTCGCCAGAACAAGGCGCCCATCTCGTCATGGCCACGGATGAGACGTCTTCTTCGATCTCGATTTCTCCCCAGTGATTATGAGTAGATATTATTCCAGCAATATCAAAATTGCAGGCAAGGAAGTCGAACAGTCACAGATTACACTGAAGAATTCCAACGGCTGGCTACACGAAATGATCTATCAGAATCTTAGTCACAGAAGGTGGCACGATTTATAGGTGGGTTGCCACCGACAATTCAGGACCGAGTTCAGATGTACCCAGTTGGGACTGTGGATGAAGCAATTCAATTGGCGGGTAGGGCAGAAATACAACTTGTAAGAGCTCTTGCTCGTCCATATCCTTCAACTCGACCCCCCATGACGGGTCCCATGCAGGATCCAGTGCTGCCACGAGGAAAAGACCCAGTACCTCAACTTCCTACAACCGCAAACCGTGATACGGGGAGCGGCTCATCCAGGCCTCAACGTGCAGCACCTACAACAGCGAGTCCGAGTAGGATTCCAAATCCTTATGCTCGGCCAAGGTCGAACAATTGTTACTGCTGTGGCCAACCAGGCCATTTATCAAACACTTGTCCTCAACGTCCCGCAGCACACTTGACTATAAACGAAGGGGGCACTGAAGATGAGGCCGCAGAAGAAGACCATTGCTTTGATGAATATGAACAAATTACTGAAGAAATAACAGGTGGCGATAAAATGACGGGCGATGATCGTGGTGAATTTCTAGTTGTGAGGCGATTGTTGTATGCCCCATGAAAGGAATTGCATCCACAACGACACAATATATTTCGTACTTAGTGCACCGTCAATAGAAAGGTCTGTGATGTGATCATAGACAGTGGTAGTAGCGAGAACATCGTCTCAAGAGTGATGGTGGACAAGTTGCGGCTACCAACGATGAAACATCCTTCCCCGTACTCAATTGGCTGGATAAAAAAGGTGAATGAGACCAAGGTAACTGAACAATGCACTATCTCATTTTCAATTGGCAAAAATTATAAAGATCAAATACTTTGTGACGTGGTTGATATGGAAGCTTGTCATATGTTACTCGGTCGACCCTGGCAGTCGGACCGTGATGCGACCCATCGGGGACGAGATAATGTTTACGTATTCGTCAAGGATAGTCAAAAAATAATCCTTGCCCCTATGGCACCAGAGAACTACCCTGAAGCCTCTAAAGTGGAGGGGAGTTCCCTCTTGACCATTCGGGATTTTATGAAAGAATCCAAGGAAATCGGTAAGGTATATGCTGTAATGGTGAAGGGCGAGGGAGAGGAACCCTCAAACATCCCTCCAAGTTTAAGACTGTTACTAAACGAATTCAAAGAAGTCTGGCCTGAGGATTTACTTGATGAATTGCCCCCCATGAGGGATATCCAACATCACATGGACCTCGTCCCTGGGGCTAGCCTGCCCAATCGCCCTCATTATCGGATGAGTCCGAAGGAGTGTGAGATACTTCAGGGGCAAGTGGAGGAATTGATCCATAAGGGTCTTTTGAGAGAGAGCATGAGCCCATGTGCTATACCAGCATTATTAACGCCAAAAAAAGATGGAAGCTGGTGCATGTGTGTCAATAGCCAAGCAATCAACAAAATTACCATCAAATATCGGTTCCCAATACCACGGTTGGACGACATGCTCGATATGTTAGAAGGAGCCAAGGTGTTCTCTAAACTAGATCTAAAGAGCGGGTACCATCAGATTCGTATTTGACCCGGTGATGAGTGGAAAACGACATTCAAGACCAAGGAAGGGTTGTATGAGTGGCTGGTCATACCCTTCGGCCTATCGAATGCAGCAAGTACTTTTATGCGTTTGATGAATCAAGTTCTAAAACCGTTCACTGGCCGATTTGTGGTAGTATATTTTGATGACATATTGATATATAGTCAGGATGAGGCGGAACACAAAAAACATCTCAGGCAGGTGTTACAGGTCCTACAACTTAACAAGTTGTACCTCAACTTGAAGAAGTGCAGTTTTTTAACTGACAGCCTATTGTTTCTAGGATTTGTTGTAACGTCTACAGACATTCGTGTGGACAATGAAAAGGTGCGAGCTATTAGGGAATGGTCGATCCCGACAAACATTCATGAGGTGAGGAGTTTTCACGGGTTGACGACTTTCTATCGTTGATTTGTGCGAGATTGTAGCACCATAGTCGCGCCTATAACAGATTGCATGAAAAAAGGACCGTTCTAGTGGACCGATAAAGCTGATAAGAGCTTTCATGAGATTAAGTATCGTTTGTCTACAACACCGGTCTTAGTGCTTCCTAATTTCGACAAATTGTTTGAGGTTGAGTGTGACGCTTCGTACATCGGAATTGGAGGAGTATTATCACAGGAAGGCAGGCCGGTAGCCTTCTACAGCGAGAAGCTCAGCGAAACTCGAAAGAAGTGGTCAACCTATGAGCTTGAGTTGTACGCAGTTGTTTAAGCGCTGCGACATTGGTGGCATTATCTGATTCAAAGAGAGTTTGTTTTGTACACTGACCTTCAAGCATTAAAGTTTATTAATAGTCAGACTAATGTGAATCGTGTGCATGCTGGATGGGTTGCGTTTTTACAGGAATTCACGTTCGTTCTGAAGCACAAGTCAGGGCAGCAGAACAAGGTGGTTGATGCACTTAGCCGTCGTGCATCACTACTAGTTACAATGAGCAACGAGGTAGTCGGCTTCGACTGTCTCAAGGAGCTGTATGCCGAGGATGAGGACTTCAAAAATTCTTAGATGAAGTGTCAAGAAGGTCACCCCAGTGACCTTCATATACAGGACGATTTTCTCTTCAAAGGGAATCAATTGTGCATCCCCCAAAGTTCTCTGAGGGAGCAGATTATTCAGGAGCTACATGGAGGTGGCCTTGGTGGGCACCTGGGGCGAGACAAGACGCGAGCTCTTGTGGAAGAACGGTATTATTGGCCGCAGTTAATACGCGATGTGGGAAAAGCCGTACAATGTTGTCATGTTTGTCAGACCTCCAAGGGGCAATCTCAGAATACGGGCCTCTACACCCCGTTACCTGTGCCTAACGGTCCTTGGGAGGATTTATCAATGGACTTTGTGCTTGTTCTCCCACGAACACAGCGCAGCATGGATTCAGTGTTCGTGGTGGTAGATCGTTTCTCAAAGATGGCGCACTTTATCCCATATAAGAAGACCCTCGATGCAACACACGTGGTGAATTTATTTTTCAGGGAGGTCGTTCGGCTACATGGGGTCCCTAAGACCATTACTTCCGATCGTGACACGAAGTTCATTAGCCACTTTTGGCGGACTTTATGGAATCGATTCGATACACGACTTCAATTCAGTAGTGCTTATTACCCACAGACTGATGGGCAGATCGAAGTTGTGAATCGCACGTTAGGAAACCTCCTTCGCTGTATTTCAGGAGAAAAACCGAAGTAGTGGGATTTGGCCTTGTCTCAAGCAGAGTTTGCATTCAACAATATGGTGAACCGGTCGACAGGGAGATCACCGTTCCAGATTATTTACGAACAAGTGTCTCGCCACACACTTGACTTGGTCCCTCTGTCCAAGCACCCAGGCACGAGCATTGCAGCAGAACACATGACAGACAAGATCATGGGCATCCATGAAGAAGTGCAGACCAAGCTACTTGCCTCGAATGAGAAGTACAAGGAACAAGCGGACAAGCATCGGCGATAAAAAGTGTTCGAGGTAGGCAACCGCGTTATGGTCCATTTACGCAAAGAGAGATTTCCGACCGAGACATACAACAAGTTGAAAAATAAGAAGATTGGACCGGTACCAATCATCCGAAAGATCAATGACAACGCTTATGTTGTTGATCTCCCAGATGACATGGCAATCTCACGGACTTTCAATGTCACGGACCTAACCGAGTATCATGAACCAGAGCATGACGAGAACTCGAGGACGAGTTCTTTTGAAGTGGAGGAGACTGATGTAGAGCGGGTCGCGGACAGTTACATGGCCAAGATGGATCAGAAAAGGCCCGGTCGACGACAGAAGTGATCCAGACCATCGAACCTTAAATCGGGCGTATCTTGCAATCCAGAATGAGTTATCTGACGTAAAATATATGATTTTGGGGTAGAACGAGCTACTGAAGCTAACCAACCCCGTTATGCCGGGTTATGCAGCCCAGAATTGCAAAAAATCCCTGGATCGATGGTCGTTTTCCTGTTTTAATTTCGTTTTTACTATAAATAGTAAGTTTTAGTTTGATTATAACTCTTCATCCATCGGGCTTTAGGAGTTGCGCCCAACGTGAAAAGAGCTTCGAATAATTAGGAGAACAGTTTGGTGAAGCCAAATAGGACACTTACTATTTTTGGCCGAAAACCTTGCGCACTAGTAGACATCACGACCGTCTATAAATAGTAAGTTTACTATTTATAGTAAGTCGCGGATTCTAAGAGTTTGAGTTGTAGTTTGATTCTAATTTCTTTCTCATTGCTTGGTACCCCTATTTAAAGGGTTGTGAACTCGTTTTTATTGATTAATTAATCAATTTCGAATTTATTAGAATTTATTTCTATTTTCTGCTTTCTTTCCTCGTGGATTCAAGAAGTCTCTGTAAGGAGTCCAGAGAAGCTCCGTGGATTCGGAGTAGTTATCCTCATCACGTTCATCCCTGCATCACTTTGGTGTGGTCCACATGAACCTTGTTCTATCTCCTTTTTGGGGTCATGCCCTAAAATGATATGCCAAAATAGATGGCAGGCATGGATAAAAATATACATCAGGGTAAGCTCTTGTGTGTCTCTAGCTTGGTCATGAGACTGACGGCCATTGCAGGGCCACCGGGATGTATGTATTTTACCACTGTCTATCCATTTTCACGCATCATTTTGGGTGATAAGCTAAAAAAAATGAGGCAAATTGAATGCTCAAGTGGACCACACCATGGGAAGCAGTTGTGACAATAACCCAGTTGAAACCTTCCTCGGGCCATGTAATGCCCACCGTTTAAATCCTCTTGGGGCGTTTTAAGTTTTGGATCAAGCCGGTATTTATGTTTTACCTTCATTTGAGTGTATATATATATATATATATATATATATATATATATATATATATGACCTTATAAACAGGTTGGATGGCAAATTAACATCATGACAGGCCCTAGGAGGGTTTTTGACAGTGGGGTTATTGTCGCCCTTGCTTTTCGTGGTGTGGTCCACTCCAGCCTTTAATACCTTCTTAGGCTCGTTCCAAAATGATCACTCAAAATGGATGAATGGCTTGGATAAAACACATGTGTGGGGCTTCCGTGTGTTACGTCTTGTTAGGTCCTTGTGAGGTCAGTACCAAATCCGCGCCCTTGGCTTGGGCGGACGTTTAAACAACCAGTGAGAATCGAGGTAGAAGGTCCACACTGATAAAGATGGGGAGCAGGAGCAGCCCCATTCACCACAGGCTAGAAGGTGGACAACAAAAATAATAATAATAATTGCATCCCTAATCTTATTGTTCCGATCCTGGCCCCCATGAAGATGGAGTGTTCTGCAAATGGAATACTAACCGGATGATCCTAACCAGCCAATGGTCAACTATCAAACGGACAGCAGTCCAAATTTAAGGGGTGAAATCAGATGGTTAAGATCATCCAATCGATGCAATTTTCAGCTGGTGTTCCATCCATGATGGGCCCAGAAATCGAACGTCCCAGAAAGTGTTCGCATGTGTAGCACGAGCAGATGCAGCCTAGAGAGGTGACGCTTACCCGATGGAACCCGGACCTCCAAGGAAGTCACTGACCTGTGGAACAGTTGGGTTTCGAAGGAGAAATTTACCACTGTAGACAATACCTTTTATCCGGCCGTTTTTATGAAGGAATACAAACTTAACTTACCAACTTAGACTAGCACGTGCGGATAGCGAATTTGAGGACGAAAATACCTCTACTTTTTAAGTAAGCTGTCTATGGCTACGGATTTGGCAACCCTCTATGGCTACGGATTATAACGGTAGCCATAGGTAGCATAGCCAATTTGGCAGTCGACCCCAACAGTAGGATAGGACATTGAATCAAGGTTGGCTAGATAAGTGGGACAGTGACTTGGGGTCGACCGAGTCAGTGGGATGTGACTTTTCAAGGCAAAATCAAATGGTTTGCATCATCCTTTCAATGTAATTTTTGAGTTATTCTCCATAATCAATTATTCATGCACCACTCATGTTTTTTTTTTTAAAAAAATTATTTAATTAGCCATTTATTTCGATTTTGGAATGAGAAAACTAGTTTGGTTCCATGTCTCTAAATTCAGATTGATCATATAATCCTAACCATCTTGATGGACATCAAATGGTGGGTTATAGTAAAATAACCAGTGGTCTAAAATCCGACTATTAATATCGCCATCACAATGCGATATTTGGGTTATGCTTCATCAGCAATTGTGCATGCATTATGTAGCTATCAAATTCCTATGTTGGTTGTCTTATTTTGGAGTGGTTATACTGAAAAATCTACATCCTTGATAACCTATGAGTATATAAGTAATGTTGACATGTAGTTGGTGATTAAGGTAGATGATTGCAACATTTAGTATTAAATGCATTTGTACTAGCACCTTTTACCTGGATAAAATGATGGTCCATCTTGATGTGTTTTGTCCTTGTTCTACAGCTAAGATATGGATGCAGGTTGATGATCTATCTCAATGTGTTTTGTCCTTTCTCTATAAATGAGATATTGATGCAAACAGTCACATCTTTATCGAACATGGCGAATTGGTTAATGGCCCGTCCTGCAACCTTAACGATCAAGACTAATTTCCTCAAGAAAACTAGTTTAACTATATGTTTTAAAGTCGTTGTGATATCTTGAATATCTGATTGTAATTTGAGGAGCATGCATGAACTGACTAACCACTCTATTTATCTAACTGAGCAATTGCTTATTGGTTGGTGGTGAGATAAGAATCTTTTTATTTCTTACCAAACAATTCCGAGCAAAAATTCTTCAATTTTCGAATATAAACATTATATCTAGGCTATTGTTTATTGTTTATTGGTACGTTCTCGAGTCATCATTCCTATTGGATTATCATAGACAAAACCCATGTGCTAAATGATATCGAAAATGGAGTTTCTGCAAAAATCGAAAGAGAATTTAACCACTTTTGTAGAAAATCTTGGGTTCTTTAATTTTCTATTTCGCAATAAAAGTATATTGAGATCATATTTTTAAAATACAAATTCGACTCAAACCCTATCGAGTTGAGTCAACTAAAACAAAAATTCAGGTAAGTTTTTAGAAAACTCACACTAGTTAAATTGAGCGGGGCAAACATGAAATTCAGCTGGGCAAACTGAAATTTGAGTGGGGCAAGCATGAAATTAAGTGGGGAAAACATGAAATTGAGTGAGGCAAATTGAAAATTGAGCAGGACAAACATGAAATTCAGTAGGACAAACATGAAATTCAGCGGGGCAAACATGAAATTCAGCAGGGGCAAACATGAAATTCAATGGGGAAAACTGGAATTTGAGCGAGACAAACTAGAAATTTAGTGGGGCAAACTGGAATTTGAGCGGGGCAAACTAGAAATTAAGCATGGCAAACTAGAAATTCAGCGGGGCAAACTGGAATTTGAGCGAGGCAAACTATAAATTTAATGGGGCAAACAATAAATTCAGCGGGGCAAACTAGAAATTCAGCGGGGCAAACTGAAAATTGAGCGGGGCAAACTGGAATTTGAGCGAGGCAAACATGAAATTGAGCGGGACAAATTGGAAATTGAGCGGGGCAAAGATCGGAATATCCGAATAATACATGAAGGGAAATATCCCAAAATGAACATCTCAGTCAATTTATCTCCCTCTTTATAACATATTTTGTTATGAAACCAAAACTTCACCTTGGTTAACTGACAACACCAATAGCAAGAGTAGCATTATGTTGAAAGATTGTGATGTAATGGTTTTGATTTACAGGTTATTCTTGTCGATTACAGCCAACAAGGCAACAAAGACCCCTTGATTTTTATTTACAAATGGCCTCATTTTTTTCTTCACATGCTTCTAAGAACAATGGCCATACTGGTTGTCCTACTAATAAGGATCATTTCACTATTTTCATTTGGTTGAAAGGATCAAAGAATTACCCTCAAGTTATGATTTTGAAACCAATCCTCAAATTCAACTTGTGTGAAGCTAAGGTCCCCACTAGGATTCAACAAATAGTATGCATCCTTTGGGTTTATTGATAGATATGAGGCAGCAACTCTCCCAACTTGAGCTTGATGGCTGTGGCTTCTATTCAGTGCTGCAGAGATGTTACCAATAGATGGCATCTGATAAACCTCGTTTTTGTAATATAAGAAGATTCTCCCAAGTAAGCATCTGTATTCAGCAATTAGTCAAGCATGCATAATATGGCTCATATCCTTTTCAGCAATTAGTCAAGCATGCATAATATGGCACATATCCTTTCTTTTGCACACATGCAAAAATATCCTCATGTAGAACGACAAACAATCTCTTAAAACATATTCAACAACATTAAAATGATATGGTCATTATTCAAAGAAGACGAACATATCAAGGGAAGAGAACCAGCTTAATAGAACTTCCTACATATGTCAGAAGTTACAATAAGAGGAAGTCAAAATTCTTTCTCTATTCCAGTTCAAAGACTGTTTAACCAAATATAACATAGTTTCATTGCCTTCTTTTTTAGGCGACCACATCTTAAGGACAAAAAACTCAGCACTTCCTCTCAAGCTAGAGTATCCCAATGTTGCCCAGCTTGGTACAAGCCTCATAGAAACAAAACTCACATAATAAAAACTCAGTGGACCCGGTCAATCTCACCTATTTAAAAAATCGGTGGACCCGGTCGACCCCGAATATCTGTTCACTTACCCAGTCGACCGGGTCCCAACCCGGTCGACCCCGTTTGGATACCACTAAATAAGTTACTTTTTCTACTTGCAGCAGTAGATAAGTAACTTATTTGAGATAAGTAAGTTTGGTTTATGATATGGTCTTGATCCCTAAGCCAAACAGTTGGTTAGTTCAGGTCTTCAACCTGGATGGTTGGATCTTAATTCATTATTCAGATATTCAGCTTGGATGGTTTGATCTTTAGTCTGGACCCTCATATGGGCTTAATCTTTAATTGCTTGGAAATGATACTCCTTGTGGTCTCCCATTAGATGATCTAATCATCTTTCGTTAAGTCAATATGATCATTTTACTCATGGTTGTAGCCCATGGGTGGGCTTAACAACACCATCTACCAACTTCTCCATCAATTAACAGTGTGTGCTGCCTTAATGGCTTGTATTACCCGCATAAAAATGTCATGGCTTTAATGAACTAGAATTGAGCAAGGTAACCTAGGAATTGAGCGAGGCAAGCTAAAAATTGAGCGAGGGAACCTCGCAATTGAGCGAGGGAACCTAGTAATTGAACTAGGGAAGCTAGAAATTCAGCAAGGCAAGCTAAAAATTGAGCGAGGGAACCTAGGAATTGAGTGAGGCAACCTACAAATTGAGCAAAGCAACGTAGAAATTGATCAAGGTCACATAGGAATTGAGCGAGGGAAAGTATAAGGTGAGCTAGGAAAACTTGAAATTAGGGGAGGCAAACTAGAAGTTGAACAAAGCAAGCATGAAAGTTGAGCGACGGAAACATTTACACGTTATGAAATTTAATTCATTATAAATTTTCCTGAAGTACAAATTGTGCGGGGTATATACAACACTACATATAATACAACATTCCACAAAATTTTCATCTTCATCTCATGCCTACGACAGGTATCATTTACAGGTTACAGATAAACAATCATATGCTATCGACTTCCTCCAACATATAGTGAATTTTTGTATGTCTGTTCCCTCCAAGGTGCGACCGTTGCACAGTATATCGATGAATTTCATTACAAATATGCCATAGTCAAAACCATTGCATTACTTCGGCACAGATTTCTCTTCTTTGGCGGTCCATGTCTTCCCTTCAAGCGCAGTGACGTCTTCGGTGGCATGGAAGAGAATCAGGAGTGCCTCCGTCATCAATTTGATCTTCTGTTTATACTTTAGGAGAGCATTTGACACTAAGCTATCAATAATAACGATCTCCCATTGTCTTGGATATAGGACCATCAAGAACGAATGAGAGTTATCATGGTTGATAGGTACATAAACCTGTCCATGTTTAAGAAGTAGGCTATCAGTAAAAAAACATGATTAAAGAACACATTACAACCAGGCTTGATGTTATGTGACGAATGCATTACCTGTTCACTATACTAAATCTCCTCGGCGTGTGATTTACCCTGCTGCTTGGCAATTGCGATGACATTGTTCATCTTGCCTACCAACTTTGATCGTTCCAAAGTAAACTTCGAGTCTCGATACGCCTTTAGAGTCGGCATACTAGTTTGAAGGCAAGCCTATTAGAGTCGGCATACTAGTTTGAAGGCATGCCTTTTCATCACTTTCCGCTGATCCCTCCTCACCCTCCTCATCATTCTCGTTACCCTCATCGTTCAATTCATGGGTTTCGATGACCTACAAAATGTACCAATGCACATATAAGAGTCGGAAAACTTTTAACGATGAATTAAACAACATTCCATTTTAATTAAACGTTCATGATATCTCACCTAAAAACTATCACGGAGCAAGCGAACGATGTCCATTTCCCATTCTCGTAGGGTGAGTTCCAAATTCTTTATTAAGATAGTCTACAAAAGAACCCAGACTGATGTTCATATATGGAGTGTAAGTGTCAAATCAAGTAAAGTGAACGGCAGAGAAATACATATACCTACAGCTTCACTCTAAAAAAATTGCATGTATTTTGTTGTACCTCCAAGCCTTCCTGCCTCGATATTGAATGAAGCATGAAATTTACGAGGGAACAAACGAAACAAGACACTCTCATAAGGTAGGTAATTCTCTACAGCCCATATCTATTTTAATGAGATTGCATGAGGGTAAAAATCCACAATTGAATATAATCACGTAGAATAAAGAAAAAGTTCTTACCTTCAAAGGAAAGAGAACCATATACATTGTAGCGAACCGCACTTGATGCCATCACAGCAGCTGCGACCCCTTGCGACATTGTATTGTAGGCCAAACTACCCCAAGGATAGCTATAGAAATCCTCTATGAAGTCTACTAGGTAAATATAATCCATATTACACACAGTTTTCGATTCGGTTCCCCTAACAAAACACTCAACACACAGAAGTAGAACAACCTTCACGACATCCTCGTTCTTATTGGTGTTAACTAATTTATTAAACACATCTAATAAACGATTCTTAAAAACTAGATATTCTTTGAAGTATTTGTCCATTAATGTACTCCTGATGGGACTTTTTTTTTGTATTGTAAGCTCCCCAGTCTTAAGCCCCATTATGAGGGCAAAGTCCATCTCCATGAATTACAACCGTGTCTTCCATATCTCAAATATAAGATCGTCTTTATATCTTACAAGAAGAAGGTGAAATAGAGCCCCTATAAATCGAAAGGATAAGAGGTGCAATGAGAAGGAAAATGGGGATTGCTTGAATAGACATAGCTGAGTATCATGCTTCTTTAACCCACCCTTCATCGTGTCGAACCATCATCTCAATGAACACTTAGAGGATGGGTTTGGGAATTGAAAACAAGAATCGTCACCTACAAACATATAATGGAAAATATATTAAAAGTAAATTTCACTACTTACTTAAAGAATCATAATGTAAAAAATAAATATAGCTGAAATTGAGCGAAGCAAACTAAAAATTGAGCGAGGTAAATTAGAAAATGAGTGAGGGAAACATGAAATTCAGCAAGGCAAACATTAAATTCAGCGAGGCAAGATGAAATTGAGTGAGGCAACCTAAAAAATTGAGTGAGGCAAGGTGAAATTGAGCGAAAAACTTAGAAATTGAGCGAGGGAACCTAGAAATTCAGCGAGGCAACCTAGGAATTGAGCGAGGGAAGCTACAAATTGAGCGAGGGAACCTAGGAATTCAGCGAGGCAAGTTAGGATTTAAGCGAGGGAACCTAAGAATTGAGCGAGACAACATAGGAATTGAGCGAGGCAACGTAGGAATTCAGCGAGGGAAGCTAGAAATTGAGAGAGGCATCCTAAGAATTGAGCGAGGGAACCTAGAAATTGAGCAAGGAACCTAGAAATTTAGCAAGGTAACCTAGGATTTGAGCGAGGGAAGCTAGAAAATAAGCGAGGGAACCTAAAAATTTAGCGAGGCAACTTAAGAATTGGGCGAGGGAAGCTAAAAATTGAGCGAGGGAACCTAGAAATTGAGCAAGCCAACCTAGGATTTAAGTGAGGGAAGCTACAAATTGAGCGAGGGAACCTAGGAATTGAGTGAGGCAACGTAGGAATTGAGCGAGGCAACCTAGGAATTGAGCGAGGGAAGCTAGGAATTGAGTGAGGCATCCTAGGAATTGAGCGAGAGAAGCTAGAAATTGAGCGAGGGAACCTAAAAATTTAGCGAGGCAACATAGGATTTGAGCGAGGGAACCTAGAAATTCAGCGAGAAAATCTAGGATTTGAGCGAGGCAACCTAGGAATTGAGCGAGGGAAGTTAGAAATTGAGCGAGGGAACCTAGAAATTCAACGAGGCAACCTATAAATTGAGCGAGGCAACCTAGGAATTGAGCGAGGCAACATAGGAATTGAGCGAGGGAAGCTACAAATTGAGCGAATGAACCTAAAAATTGAGCAAGGCAACGTAGGAATTGAGCGAGGCAACCTAGGAATTAAGGAAGGGAAACTACAAATTGAGCGAGGCAACCTATGAATTTAGCGAGGCAACTTAACAATTGAGTGAGGGAACCTAGGAATTGAGCGAGGTAACCTAAGAATTGAGCGAGGCAACGTAGGAATTCAGCGTAGGAACCTAGGATTTAAGCGAGGGAACTTAGGAATTGAGCGAGGGAACCTATCAATTGAGCAAGGCAACCTAAGAATTGAGTGAGGGAACCTAGAAATTGAGCGAGGTAACATAGAAATTCAACGAGGCAACCTAAGAATTGAGCGAGGGAAGCTAGAAATTTAGCGAGGGAACCTAGAAATTTAGCGAAGCAACCTAGGAATTGAGCGAGGGAACCTAGAAATTCAGCAAGGGAAGTTAGAAATTGAGCGAGGGAAGCTAGAATTTGAGTGAGGGAACCTAAAAATTCAGTGAGACAACCTAGGAATTGAGCGAGGGAAGCTATAAATTGAGCGAGGGAAGCTAGAAATTGAGCGATGCAACATATAAATTGAACGAGGCAACCTAGGAATTGAGCAAGGGAAGCTAAAAATTGAGCGAGGCAACCTAGAAATTGAGCGAGGCAGCCTAGGAATTGAGCGAGGCAACGAACAGATTGAGTGCTAGCAACAAGCAACAGCTTTGAAGCTGCAGCCATTTTCTTACTGCCTTCACTTGCTCCTCCGTTTGCTAGGCTTTTTACCGTTACTTGCGGAATAGAGAATCTTTCTTTTTAAAAATAAAATAAAATATACCCCTCGTTAAATCATTAATAAAGATGAGAATAACTTTTGTTGAGAGACTATCTATCCTCTCATAGATAGAGGAATAGATAGAAGAGAGAAGATCTCTATATCTTTTCTCATAAATATAATATAAAAGAGAGATCCCTCTCATTTTTTATCACGAGAGAGATCTCTCTTCTCCAAGGGCTTTGGATTTAACGATTTTTAAGAGCAAGACAGAGAAAAGAAGCGTTGAGATAATACATTTCATCTTAATCTCATCTACTGAAAAAGGAAGCCCTCTTGATCACCTGAAGAGATTTTTAGGCAAAATTAGCATAATTATGACCACGAGAATTGAGCTGCCAAATGAGATTATCCTCATTCCTCGGCTGGGATTCTGAAAGATAAGATTTATGTAGTAAAAAAAATTCTTCTGAATTGATCGAGGGAAGCTACAAATTGAGTAAGGTAACCTAGAAATTGAGTCAGGGAACCTAGGAATTGAGTGAGGCAAACGTAGAAATTCAGCAAGGCAACCTAGGAATTGAGTGAGGGAAGCTAGAAATTGAGCGAGGGAACCTAGAAATTCAGCAAGGCAACCTAGGATTTGAGTGAGGCAACCCAGGATTTGAGTGAGGCAACCTAGGAATTGAGCGAGGCAACTTAGGAATTGAGTGAGGCAACTTAGGAATTGACCGAGGGAAGCTAGAAATTGAGCGAGGGAAGCTAGAAATTGAGTGCGACAACTTGGGAATTGAGCGAGGTAACTTAAGAATTGAGCGAGTTAACATAGGATTTGAGCGAGGCAACATAAGAGTTGAACGAGAGCGAAGGAACCTAGAAATTCAGCGAGCCAACGAAGAAATTCAGCGATGGAACCGAGGAATTGCCCGAGGTAATGTAGAAATTGAGTGAGGCAACTTAGAAATTGAGCAAGGCAATTTAGAAATTGCACGACGAAACCTAGAAATTGAGCGAGGCAACCTAAAAATTACGCGAGGTAACGTAGAAATTGAGCGAGACAACCTATAGAAATTCAGTGAGGCAACCTAGAAATTCAGCGAGGTAACCTAGAATTTGAGCGAGACAACCTAAAAATTCAGCGAGGCAACATAGAAATTGCGCGAGACAACGTAGAAATTGAACGAGGTAACCTAGAAATTGAGTGACGGAACCTAGAAATTCAGTGAGGCAATGTAGAAATTGAGCGAGGCAATCTAGAATTTGAGTGAGGGAAACTAAAAATTCAGTGAGGTAACCTAGAAATTCAGCGAGACAACCTAGAAATTGAGCGAGAGAACCTAGAATTCAACGAGGCGACCTAGAAATTCAGCGAGGCGACCTAGCAATTAAGCGAGACAAACTAGAAATTGAGCGAGGCAAACAAGAAATTGGGTGAGGCAAGGTGAAAATTGACCAAGGCAAGATAAAAATTGAGCAAGGCAAGCTGGAAATTGAGCGAGGCAACCTATAAATTGAGAAAGGGAAACATGAATTTGAGCGAGGCAAGCTTGAAATTGGGGTTGGCTAACTTGAAATTCAACAAGGTGAACATGAAATTCAGCAAGGCTAACATGAATTGAAATGAACTTTAAACGTAATTGAACTAGCCTAACAATTTGCTCTTTGGTGAATTTGACCGAGCAGTTAATGAAATTGACCGAGCTTTACATGAAATTCTCTTCGGTGAATTTGACCGAGCAATTAATGAAATTGACCGAGCAGTTCATAAAATTTTTCGTTATGTTTCATGAATCCATGGAAGTTCCCCATCATATTTTTATGATATCTTTGTCAAATTTATGAATTGCTCAGGGAATTTCACCAATCATGAATCGAGAAGTTGGTCAAATGGACCAAAACCTCTCGCAAATTGGATTTACAATTTGCTCAGTATGCTCTTATAGTACTGAGTTAACTGAATTGGGCCTACCATGAATGTATGTGGACTATCCATGACGTTAATCCGTTTTTCCATCTAAAGTAAGGGTTTCAGCCCAAATTGGTGGCATATCGAAATATCAAGTGGATCATACTACAAGAAACAGTGGTTCTACTGTAGAAACCCTGTTATGCCCCCATAATGATGTTTTATTTGTAATCCATTATGTTAATAGGATGATTTTTACATGGATGAACTGAAAACCAAGATGCGAGCTTCATCCAGCAGTTCAATGGCCCACAAAAAATTTACACCATTTAGGTAATTATACTACATTATACATGTGGTGCATGCTTTCTTCTATGGAGGGGCTATTTTCAGAAAAACGAGAGAATGCTGATGAATAGAGAGGGTGGGATCCAGCTACAGGATGGTGCAATCCAAGCAACGGAAGTAGTGCAGGATTTTTCGGCCTCTTTTTTTTTTTTCGAAAATGGAGCGAGGGAAGGGAGGGAGAGGAAACGGAACAGCAGCGAAAAGGAGGGGTAGTTTTGTCTTCAAATTGGCTGTCCGCACGTGCTAGTCTAAGTTGGTCACTTAAGTTTGTATTGCTTTATAAAAACTGCTGGATAAAAGGTTTTGTCTACAGTGGTAAATTTCTCTTTGCTATGGTACGGCAGCTGGTTTCAACACTCGGATCGTATCAATAGGTTGATCTGAACCGTTAATGTTCTCAATGCCACCACAAAGAAGCTATATTCTTATAATCATGCCTCATTGATGATCCTTCCCTTTGAAACTTAGAGCCATTACACATTCATCTTCGTACACAATCAATCATTCAACAAATGCTTCTTATCTTTGTCCTCGGTAGCATAGAATCTAGAAAATGAACGTACAGATCATCATTTAAAATGCAATCAAAACCAGCCACAGTACCCTAGCTAAACCCTTATTTAGCATAGATTTATAGAGAGCGGATTAGGTGTAACCCGGACAACAGCTTAGTGGGTGTTACCCTTACCGTGGGGCCCTCCTTTATGATGTATTGTATATCCACGCCGTCCATCCGTTTCTCCAACCTATTTTAGAGATTGATCCCAAAATTCAATTAGATCCAAATCTCAGGTGGACCACACCATAGGAAACAGTGGTGTTTGACTGTCTCACCATTAAAAACTCCAAAGGGTCCATCCTAAAGTTTCCGTAAGGTTTATTTTCCATCCAACCTGTTAATAATTTCATGAAGAATTGGATGAAGGACAAATGCAAAGATCAGAATGATCCAAAAATATTTTGGCCCACAAAAAGATTTAAATGCTCATTCGTCAGTGTTTCTAGTGGTATGGTCCACCTGATATTTGGATCCTCTTATTTTTTGGGATCACGTCTTCAAATGAGATGGAAAGACAGATGGACAGCCTGGATATAAAAAACCTACATCAAGTTGGGCACCACACGGTTAGGGTAACATCCACTAAGCTGTTACCCGGTTAACAGTAACAGCTAATCCATAGCGAGAAAATTTCTGATACTATGGCAGAGTATGATATTCCATACACACGCACACAAGCAATATTCATGAAATAGCCAATATCGACTGCTCTACCATAGGCGGGTCAACTCCCAAAATTCCACCGAATATGGTCCACCTGACTGATCCATCAGCATCCAATGGACAGCCTAAACTGAAGATTACCGACAACCCACATACAAAAGAAAAAGAAAAAAAAGAAGAAGAAGAAAAACATCTGATGTCCAATTGTCCATCAATATGAACGTGATCGATCTGATTTATAGGCCATACCCAATCTCCATTGGATCGTACCATTTGGACAGTTCAATCGAGGTATTCCACATAAACAATTATAATCGTAGTTCTCATTGTACTTACATAGGACATACCATCATAAATACTTCTTAAGGGGCATTACGATACAGCTAGTGGACAAAAATACAATGTCTGTGTGCATTTTTGTTTTTTACATGGTATCATACTGGCATATACGTATATATAAAAATAGAGAGAGAGAGAGAGAGAGAGAGAGAGAGAGAGAGAGAGAGAGAGAGAGAGAGAGAGAGAGAGAGAGAGAGAGAGAGAGTGACTTAAGTCACGGTGGTTCCCCACCATTAAGCGACTCTTTCACTCCACATATGGCATGGGTGCATGACAATCCAGACCGCCCAATTTTCTAAACCATTTTTCGATAGAGCGTAACCAAAGCTTTCACTGAGCAGGTGACAGTCACCATATGGTCATTCACTTGAATTTGCGTCCGTTGATTTTTTATATTTTACCATTCGTTTGATAATTACCATCTTGGATAGTAAGAATTTCTTGATCGGTGGAACTTTTGAGAGGTGCTCCCGCTACAATGTGTCCAACAACTTGGACGGCCTAGATAGCAGTAGGTAAGTGTCGCATCTGAGCACTATGAGTCATCACCATTTTCAAAATGTTGGTGAACTATGCGAGTCTTACCCTATTTGTGTATATGGAAATTGTTATTAGGAACTATGGTAGATTATATTAAATTAGGAGCTTTGCTGAGTGAACACGTAAATGCAAAAAAGCTCTTGTATACGCTACACATTTGCCAGCATGGCACATACATAGGTTTGAGATCTATAATCCAATCACCATGTGAGCCCCAATATTTTGAAAATAGGTTGATGGGTCCAGAAACTTCAATAAGTTTTCATCGACTGTCCATTTGTTTTGCAAATTGTGAGTCACCCGACCAGTGGATCAACATCATTCTTGAGCTAGGGCATCATTGTAGGTGTGCCATTCTAACAGATGGATTAGATGTTGGGCTTATTATGCCATGTTGGGACACGTGTGATGTATACAAGAGATTTATCGTACAGGCGTGTGGGTTGAGCAAAGCACTAAGTTGGAATGGCGTGTGCATGAGTCATGAATAAATATATTTCTGCCAAGTTGGTGATCGTAATTGGAAAAATAAAGGAAAATAATGTTGCTATGTTGCTATTGGTGAGAGAAGTGGGGAATCCTTTGATGGGGACATGCCACCATAACTCTTTAAGAAATGAATACATGTCATAGACAATCATCATTCGGCAACCCCACAGTTCTAACATTCTTCTTTTTTAAGTGGAACAAACTCAATTGGGGTTGTTTGGAAGGCACATTCCAAGGAACGGGGATTGCGTTCCCAAGGGCGTCGCGTCCATGAAAAGGAGCCACACACGCATGTGTAGGCATGTGACCATAGTAAAGTGTAAAGATTTCTTACATAAAATTACAATTTTATACATTTTTTTTTATACTATAGTTCTAAGCATTTGCACATGGAAGTGAATTTTTTTCAATAGTGTGGATTGAACGCATTCAATGCCTTGCAGAATAGAAATTGCACCAGCGGGAGGCACTACAGCAAATGCTAATAAAAAAGCATCATGTGTGTATGCACATGGCAATTACAGTTGAGCCCAAGAATAAAAAAGGCCCTTAGTATCAAGTATACCAACATATGATGGTTTTTCATTGGCGGATGGAGTGCATTTGTAACACACTTCGCATCCCATTCATGAGGATGTTCCACTGACACTCACAAAAGATGACTATTAAATGTCATCACGTTGCCACCCAAAGCAAATTAAACTCCATGTTTCTTTTAGAGAATCTCCTAATTATTCATTGGGAGCATAATAGAACCTTTGTTTGGAGTTCTTGAAATTGGTTTAGAAAAATCCATATAGCTATGTGTAACCTTGCTTGTCCTTTCAGCGGGTCTACACCAATCATGTTCCCCATTCCAATTTATAATCCCTCATCTTCTCAGATAAACTAGAGATCAGTTGATTTTATTTTTTCTTTAAACTTAACATTCTTTAAAGTTATTTCTTTCATTTTTTAGAGTCTTCAACTTGAATCAACTAATTCATTTTAGTTCGAATGGTGGATGGACTCTATTTCAAATGGTCATATCATTTGAGTCTACTTTCTCCCATTTTATTATCTTTTATTCAACTTAAGTTTCTTCAATGATTGATATGAGTTCTCTAAACAGACTGATGAGATGAGCCTCACACTCTTTCTTAATTGGCTAAGGTTGTGCATTTCTTGGTGCTATGGTTAGTCCATGTTAAGGCATTTTGGATGAACAATCTAAATCACGTTGGTGGCCCAATTATATAGTTTTGACCAATTATTTATCAGCGGTTTAAGATACTATTGCCTTCCACAAGGATGTTAGAAAATAGAGATGTGATCTATGTCAGGCAAGGGAAAGTCCACCATTGAATAGCTAGTTTTGTTAGAGGGAGCATTTCTTTTTTGGCACCATGATCAATCCACTTTTGGACATGCTCAATGAACAATTTGGATCATGTCAACATCATATGGACGGCCCAATCATAACGTTCTCACAAAAGATTGTATAAACAACATAAGACAATATCATTACCCCTAATGATCAAATTGCTAAATATTTATGTTTAAAATTAAGAGAAGGTCTAAGTCCAACCATTTGGACCATAAGTTACCATCAGCCCCATGAATATTACCTGTCATATTCCTATCACATATGACTCTCCTGATAGTCTGGCCTTGTGAAAAAAAAAATAAATCAACTTGGATTACTTTATCCGGCGAACTACACCATTGAAAGCAATGTATTACACCTGATACATAAAAAAAAATATAAGTGTGATCTGCAAATGAGTGGATGGGCACCTTTTTTGGCATAAAGTTATCCTCATGATTGCGTCAACCTATTGAAAGGGTGAAAGTCGCGCGTGGATGATAGGTTTTATATTATTGGTTGGGTAGACAGTAATTTATCACACGAAGGTTTGATGCATTGAAGAACATGAAATGACAAAAAGAAAATCAACATCTTTCGCAAATAGTCAAAAACTTTAAATCTATAAGGTAGTTCTTGAATTAACAAAATTTTTTTAAAAAATAAAAAATAAAAATCTGAAAATACCATATTATCAAAATAATTAAGAATAATTATCTAGAATGTCCAATTACATTACTTATATGGAAGACCTTAAACTTTAATAGAAGTCCTAATTCGATTATAATTGAAATTTCTTAAAATAATAAAAGTTTTCAAAATTAGAAACGTCCAAATTAATATTACTGGAGGATTCCTATCATGGTTACAAGTAATTTTTAAAAATAAGGAAAATCTTAAAACTCTAAAACTAAGAAAATATGAAAAACAAAATTTTCACTGAAAATAATATCTTTTTTTTCTAAAATTATAATTCTAAATCGGAAGGGTGCATTTTTCACAGGAAACAAACGAATGCGGCCCCAAAAGTATCATTACATAAAGATTAATAGGCCGTGCGTTACATGGATACTTGGATCAAAAGTTAGGACTCATTTACGGTCTAAACTTCGAACGACAATTTCCCTCAGTCTTATATGAATTTCTTCGATCCAAATATGCCTTGAGTAGTTATGTCTTTCCTCATGTAGGATTGAGCCCAGATCAGATAGATTACTTCTGTTGTATCCTGAGACCGTTACATCTTCCCTCACCTCATGTAAAAATGGGCCTGAATATGATAGACTACTTCGACTTTCATTCAAGCTTTTTTAAGTCCCGTAGTTGTTATACAAAGAACACCATATTTGTGGCCTGCTCAACATCAGGGTTGGACTCGAAGCCTTCTTAATATTAATATAAGTGAAGCAATGATCCATGTCACACATACACAAGTCCTCTAATTGAATCGAACAGATTTTTGTGGTACGAGTGTTCCACATTGGGACCGGCTGGATAGTCCAGATTACGTCGATGTCATGTGGACGATCGACTGACCTACAAGGCTCCGCCGAATATTTTATACGCCCTTCTTTGATGACGAATGGCAATGGGAGGTTTAAAATAGAGCAACGATCTACGTCGCACAGTAAAACTATGAAATTTAAATGTGCAATTAGCAATTACCGGTGCTATCCACACAATGGACAGCTTGCATCATTTTCATGGGGCGCAGCTTTCGTGGATCCCTGACTGTGGGGTCGCTGTGATGCACGTGACTTACATCCATGCCGCCCATCTGGTTTTTAAGCTTATTTTAGGTCATGATCAAAAAAATGAAGGAGATCCAAATCTTAGGTGGACCACACACAGTGGTGATTGAATACCCGCCATTGAAAACTCCTTGGGGCCCGCCAGAATGTTTATTTTACATTCAACTGTTTATAAGATCACAAAGACAAAGACCTGGATGAAGGGACCACACAAATATAAGCCTGATTCAAAACTTTTATGGCCCACAAGACGTTTTTAATGGTCAATCACGAATGTTTCCTGTGGTGTGGCCCACCTAAGCTTTGGATCTGGTTCGTTATTTGGTTCATGTCCTAAAATGAGCTGTAAAAACGGAGTGACAGTGTGGATGTAAGGTGCATGCATGAAGGTGGACCCCACAGCCAGGAATCCACCGATGCCGCTCCCATTATCATGCCATGCAGCTGGCCCTATCACATGGACATGACCAATGATTCCATCAGATAATTTCATGGCCCTTCTCTTTTTTATTAATAAATATTTATTGGAAGCACAAGGTCTTTTGTCGTCTTCAAATCCCATTAACTGAAACCAAGTGGCCCACCCTCATACAATGCACCCATGAATGGTAGGTCGACCCTCTTCTACGGTTCCAATGAAGGAAACTCTACTTCCCTTTCGACCGAATACACTACCGGAGTATGCCCATACCCACTATACAAAAACCAAGTAAAAGCATCAATCAAACCGTCCATTTTTGCTCGGCCCCGTAAACGGAGGTACCCAACGGTGGGGATTGTGGGACGTACATGACACGCCACGAAAATAACAGATAAATTGAAAAAGAAAAATAGAGAAATATAAATATATATGCAGATCTAATTACTTTGGAAGATGGGAATCGGGAGGGGCATTTTGGGAAATGGAAGGAGCAGACCAAAGGGAAGCAGAGAGAAGCCTGCGAGATTTCCAACCCAAGACGAGCTTGTTATGGGCCACCTCCTCTACTCTATATCCGTCGTTGAATAGACCCAACAGCAGCTTCGCCTGGCAATGGTTGAAGAAGCTAATCCCTACAGGGTTAAAACCTGCCCCAGCCATCCACGCCCCCCACGACTCTTCATCCTCCTCCCCCCGCGCAAGGTAGCACCTGGCGAGCGACCCTGCTATCCTGGGACCTAGGAACACCCGCTCCACCAGCGCCCGAGCCCTACCCTGCATCGGGAACCCCGCTTCCAGCGAGTCGTAAACGGCTGAGTAGTGGTGTAGCGAGTCCATGAATCGCCCCACGAACCCCAGCTCGCCGGTTGGCCCCAGCTCCTCCTCCACGAGCGTGATCAGCCTCGGGCCCAGATCCTTGGCTCCCGATAGGAACGACGCCACCGAGTCCGGCGCACGGTAGGAGAAGTGCGGGAGGTGAAGCATGCAGTTCACCACAAGCGCCTCGCCCTTCACCAGCTTCACCGACGACGGACGGAAGTTCTCGTCCGGATCCAATCTGCACTGATGGAATGAGAAGGGCTGCCCAATCGACGCCGCGAATGCTACGAGCCGTCGCCCCGTCTCCTGGACGGTCCCGATCGATCTCCTGACGCCGCCACTGCCGCCACGCGTCAGTGCGGTGATCCGCAGGTGCGGCGTGGGCGGACCGTCCTTTCTCGACACGAGAGCCTGCATGAGTGAGGCCCATTGAATCCCTTCCATGATGTCGTAGTCCACTATATGGACGCGCCGATCATTCGCGACGGCCTCCAAAATGGCCTGATTCGCCGTGAAGTGCCCGAACTTCACATACGGAGACATGTCCTGCAATAGTTGGAAGGCTGCCAGCACGTCGTTCTGATTATGATGGTGTGGATCGTCGCGGTGATTGTGGGCCCCGGTGGAATGCTTGGAATGCGTAGCACCAGTGCCCTCCAGCAGCCCCTGGAGAGCATCGGTGAAGTACGCCGCGAGGCGTTCCATGTTAGTGCCGTCTGTCGGCGACACCAACTCCTTGAGCCGAACCAATATCACCCGAGCCAGGTCGCGGCACTTGTTAGTGCCGGTCAGAGACTCAGCTGCTGCCATCAATAGATGCACCAGCCTCAATCCCTTTGAATCCTCGCCATTGCCATCACTCAATTCTTCTTCAGCTGTAGCCAGAGTAGTAGTAGTTGTGGTGGTGGTGGTGGTGGTCGTTGTAATCGAATTACATGGCTCTTCAAACTGAGCCACTACTTCGTGTTGATCGTCCATCATTGATTCAATGAGCCCCATCAAATCGTCTTCGCCGGGGAACATTTCCCAGTCTACAATCGGGCCCCAGTCTTCCCAAGTGCATGCCATTTCATCTTCAATTGTGGTAGTAGTGCTAGAGCCAGAGAATTCAAGTTCCCCGACTTCTTCTATGGCTATTTCCATATCTACCTTCCTCTTTACATAAGACGGGCAATGCAATGACTGGCCTTTTATAGGGAGGTTTTGAGAGCGGAAGGAGTCGAAGGAAGGGACGGTTTGGGGACTTAGTAATTCGGATTTAAGGGTGAGATTGGATGGTTAATTCCAAGGCTATTTTATCTTTATTTGATTAATAAAAGCTTTGATACTCTGACAGAGTGTTATTCATGATACTCAGGCACTTAGAAATTACTTTAAAATAGCATACGTGGCATAAACCAATCAAAGTAAACAGTCCAAATTGAAATAACCAGTGTAGATTTAAGGTGACCCAAAAATTAAGCTTATTTAGTTATCTGATAATGGGATTGGTGGACATTTATTTGACTGCTAAAAATGAAAAAAATCCAGTAGTCCTACTTCCACAAACAAGTGTCCACGAATCAGAGGCTAGGATTGTTAAATCAAACTGATCTTAGGATATTGACTTGGAGATAGTGGTCTGCATAAACTAGTCGGTTTTATTTTAGTTAATATATGCGCATGTACGAGTTCCAAGTGCCTGCGTATCAAGCATCGCACACATCCAGAGTATCATATAACTTATTTGTTTGATTGGGGAGGGGTCTTAATCAAGAGGATTAGGGATTTTATTAGAGGAGAGAGAGCCATTTGGTTCATGGAAATCATCCAAGAGAAAGCTCAGTTATGTTGTGTGTTGTGTTTTTTTAACCGTGGCCGTTACGATTCTGTTGCTGGGAAAACCTCTCACTGGTTGACCTAGCCATTGTAACGGCCACGTCACCACAAGTGCCAGGTCAGCCGGCCGGCTGGGGAGTCGCTGTCAGAAATGTCCTTGGTCGCCCATCAACACTCAAAACACTAGTTGCAATCTTGCAAATGTGTGGCAGGTCGGAGCCTTCAATCAAGTGGGCCACACAGTCTCAATCTATCTTTACTTGCCATCCATTTGTCTTACGAATTGCGGCCCAACCTGAAGAAGGGAACGACTCAACTATAAAGCATGACCCACTTGATTGAAAGCTAAGATCTCACACACGTGTGCCATATTTGACCGGGAAGGGTGCCCGTGTGATCGCGGGATGTAGATTGGGTACTACCCCCGCCTGTCCCTATACTGGAACTGATAGGGACTCTGACGGGGCCACCGTGGGGTGTATGGGTTTTATCCACATTGTCCATCCGATTAACATTTTATGCCATAGTTTCAAAAATGAGGCAGATCTAAAGTTAAAGTGGACCACATTACAGGAAACAGTGGTTGATAATGACACCCACCGTCATAACCTAGGGCCCACCGTGATGCTTTATTGCGATTCAACCTGTTCATAAGGTCACATGGACTTGCATGAATGGAAAAGAAAAACATTAGCTTGATCCAATGCTTTTGTGGCATCCAAAGTTTTTTAATGATAAGCATTTAATCCCTACCGTGTGGTTTACTTGAGCTTGGAACTGCCTAAATTTTTTTATCTTACATGCTAAAATGATAGGGAAAAATGGATGGACAGTGTAGATAAAACACATACATGACTGTGGGCCCACGGAGCCCCTGTCCCTTCCCAGCTTGGGACGGCGTGGTAGTAACCAATCCCGGTTCGTGGTTGCGCACCTCTTTCGGTTGTAGGTAGGTATCGTTTGGTGTGAAACACAGACAGTGAAACATTTCTGTCACTAGTTGATGAAAACTATGATGCTCTGGCAGAGTGCGATGGATGATATGCCGGCAATTGAAAATTACTTAAAAATTTGCTTACGTAGGATACAGGTAGATTAAACTGTCCATGTTATGGTTTCTTGTTCAGATGTATAACGAACTAAAAAAGTAAGCTTATTTGATAACCGATCATTGGACTGGTGAATTCGTTGACGGTTAAAATGAAAATTATCCAATAGTCCTGCTTCAACAAAAATAAAAAAATGTCCACGAATCAGAAGTTATGATTGTTCAACCAATCTGATAATGGAACTGTGACTAAGCTACTGTGTGTTGAATAGTGTCGTCGTTTTTATTTGGGTTAATTCAAAAGACGTGTACAATTTCTAGGTGCCTGCGTATCAAGCCATATAGGCAGCCTGAGTATCATATGATTCCTCCCCATCTATTTGTCATGTTGGGATCAAGGTCAGAGGGTGGACGGAAATACAATCCCACATGATTTGACAGTTTAGATGGTGTGATGGGATCGTGGGCCCACTTATCAATACCGGGCTCCCAGTGATGGGTCCCTTCTGGTAGCCAGTCACACAAGTCACGCGTCAAACGTGCATAAAATTGTTGCCGAGTGTTGCATGATAATTAATCCTCATAGGTGGTCACGTGACTTTCCTCGTGACGTTTGATTGCTGGAATATACGGCCACCATTGGAGCGCGCTGACATGTTGCTCGGATCCGAACGGAGCAGGTCCGTGTTCGGCGGGTCAGAAACATGAATGTGCGGTTTCTACCACTCTCAAAAAACAATACACAACCACCTACTCCAGCGCCGGCAGTATCGGTAATCCCCGAAAATAGGAAGCAGATCGCCTACCCACTTGTCAGGCTTTGATTGGGCCACGTGACACCTCCGAGAGGGAAGGCCAACTCGGATTTGGTGCGGCCGTAACTGTGGGGCCCACCTTGATATATCTGTTGTATATCCAGGCCGTACATCCATTTTGCCAACTCATTTCAGAGCATGAGCCCAAAATTGAAGCAGATCGTATGGATCAAACTACAGAGAACAACGGTGATTGAACGCCCTTAGTTAAAAAACTTCTTCAAGTCCATCATTTGCCATTCAACTTGTTGGTAAGGTCAAGCAGAGACCTTGAGGAAAACATAAATACCAGCTTGGTTTTTATGTCTCACATTAAATTTTTATTTACTAGGGTTTCCCCATGATGTGGTCCACTTGAGATTTAATCAGTTCCATTTTTTAGCCCCTTATATAGGGGATAGATATAGAACACATACATCAAAGGACGCCCCACGGTCAAGGTTTCACCAAAGATGGTTTTTTCCCTCCTTGCCCCAGCCGTTAGTGACCCCACGTGTGTGGGATTTGATAGGTGTGGATTGTGTGGTGACCAACACCACATAGCTTGGTGGTGTTCATGTGGCAGATAAATGTGAAGCTTGTCAAATGCATGTACTCGTTCTAACAACTTTCAAACATGTTGTGTAGGATCTATTTCTAATTATAAGATGGGCCAGTCAAATTCCACCATTGTTCGAATACCACTAAGCTACGTGATGTTGAGGTCGTGATGCAGTTCACATTTGAATTTTATTTGACTGTGTTCTGTTGTGATATATTGTTCAATTTAAGTTCTTGACCGCACAACTTCCAAACAAGCTTTACATGGACTCATCTCTGACATTGCCACCGGACCTAGCATACGGGTGTGGTCCAAAGAGCCGTTGGATCTTTGTGCCAGCAGGTTATCTCATGGTGGGGCATAAATTGGAATGGCTTGACAGTGGGTTTAGATATTCTAAACAATGGTCTATATTCAACAAGCAAAAGCCCCATACATTGGATGGTTTTGAGTAATGGACTGCTTTTAGTAACTAAACAGCTCAACTGTTGTACTAATGCTTCATCAACAAATAGTACTGGTAATCAAAAGAAACAAATAGAAAATTATGAAACAATGTCCTTAGTTCCAGGTCACCTTTGAAAAGGTATGCACCTCACACCATAATACAAATCAATACTACCACCACGAAAAGACAAGATAACCAAAACTCTTTAACAATGCCCTATGCTAAAATGGTCCTAGCATATAGCACCAATAGCTTTAGACATTTATGCCCATGCAATTAATCTTCGCAACATTGGTTAAAAAAAGATTAAGTCATTGTAAAAGCATTACCACTTGGTATGGAATAGTTGAGATTTTACTTCACATATAATAAATATAACATTCACTTTCTTTCACTGCGTTTAATGTTTGTAGCCTACGTTTATCCTAATAATCATACAACATGCATTGTGTATATCTACTGCATCTCTACTCATGTTAAAGAGTTGGTAAAAAATGAAGAGAATTGAAAATTTAAGTGGACCATAGATAGGAAAATAATGAAATAGATTTCTCATCATTCTCATCTCTCTTTCTCTATTTAATTACGCGTAGTTTGCACCTACATGTAGCCCTCATCTTTCTTCTCCCTCACTCTCCGATTCTCTCTCCTCTCTTAATCTCTTTCCACTTTCTCTCTCCCTACATTACTTCATGTGTGTCATGCCTGCCATATCCCTATGGCCCGTTTGATTTTCCAAATCCAATGTAAATGCCCTGCAAATAAGTAATTATTACTTTTCTACCCAGTTTGAAAATGCACTTATATTTATGCTTGGAAAATTGGTCCAAAAGGATTGGTTTAAATTTTTGAGCCCCACCATGATACATATGATGTATCTGCGCTCGCCATCCGTTTTAGCATAACATTTTGAGGCATGAAAAAAAAAAAAAAAAGACAAAAAAGAAAAAAAAAAAAGAGGCAAATCCAGCACTTAAGTGGTCCACACCAAAGGAAACAAGGGCCCCAAGAAATTTTTAAAGCTAGGTGTTTGATTCCCTAAATCCTGTGGTGTGGTCCACTTGAGCTTTGGATTTGCCTCATCTTTTTGGCTATGCCCTAAATTCAGCCGTAATTACAGATGGACTGTGTGGATAACCCACATACGTCATAGTAGGCCCCATGTATATTTGATTGTCCTCGGTATTAGCGCTAAAAAAAGTAAGACTCAGTATCTCTGCCTGGAAATAATTATTACCCCATTTGCAATGTATTTACCGGGGATTTGGAAAATTAAACACACCCTTGGTGTTAATAGCAAGACTTCGAGACACCAATACACAATTCATGTCTTACACTCGTACATATGGACTTAAAAAGTCATATCTATTGTCACTCCTAGTTGTGGTGTGAGATGTTTATGATTTGATTTGGTTACCCACTATTTCTTATTTTTGTTACCTTTTAAGGTGTCCAAAAGAGGATACATTTGAATTTTTTGGAGTTGTCACTGGCCGATCTGGCTTGTTTGCATCCACAGTCAGCTAGGGTCCATGGATTTACCTTGAGGTTGAGGGATCATAAAACCCCTTAACCTAAAAAGACTCTTGTGATCAACATACGATCGCAAAAGCCTGGGTAAGACTTCAGTTTAAAAAAATGAAAGGATTAGGCACCATCTACCCAAATACTATGTAGTCTCTACTTTACGGGATGAGCGAAAATATACAAAGTCCTAGCCTTAGTATGTGGAATCAAGTGACCTGGAGAAGGCAAATCTTTAGGAGGGAAGCTTAAGTGCACCTAATGATAGACCCTGTGAAGTTTTCAATTGTAGTAGTTCAATCTCTGCTTTGTATGGTGTGGTCCAGAGAAGTTTCATACATGGGGTTTCAAGGACCATTAGGTAACTCCTTTTGACGTAGAGATGAACGTGATGAGGATAACTACTCCGAATCCATGGAGCTTCTCTAGACTCCTCACAGAGACTTCTCGAATCCACGAGGAAAGAAAGCAGAAAATAGAAATAAATTCTAATAAATTCGAAATTGATTAATTGATCCATAAAATGAGTTCACAACCCTTTAAATAGGGGTACAAAGTAATGAGAAAGAAATCAGAATCAAACTACAACTCAAACTCCTAGAATCCGCGACTTACTATAAATAGTAAACTTACTATTTATAGACGGTTGTGATGTCTACTAGTGCGCAAGGTTTTTGACCAAAAATAGTAAGTGTCCTATTTGGCTTCACCAAACCGCTCTCCTAATTATTCTAAGCTCTTTTCACGTTGGGCACAACTCCTAAAGCCCGACGGATGAAGAGTTATAATCAAACTAAAACTTACTATTTATAGTAAAAACGAAATTAAAACAGGGAACGACCGTCGATCCAGGGGTTTTTCCGCAATTTTGGGTTGCGCAACCCGGCGTAGAAGGGTTGGTTGGCTAAAGTAGCTCATTCTACCCCAAAATCGTATATTTTACGTCAAATAACTCATTCCGGATTGCGAGATACGCCCGATCTAAGGTCCGACGGTCCGGATCACTTCTGTCATCGACCGGGCCTTTCTAATCCATCTTGGCCATGAAACTGTCTGCGACCCGCTCTACATTACCTTTGATGTGTTCTTTGTTGCTTAATCTGATCTATCTAATTGTGTGATTGGACTGAAGTCTTTTTCGCTATCTACATAAATTTCATTTCCTTTCTATTCTTCAAGGCTCCCCCAAGATGAGCCTGCAGCAAACTACTCTACTAGACAATCAGGCCTGTCCTTTTTATTAATTATAAAGAAATTAATTCTATCAATTACCAAGTTAGTGAGAAAACACAAACATGACATGTTTAAAATCCGAACTACACCACTCGTCAGGTGCAGTGCTCAGTAAGCATTCCTTGACCCAAAAATCACAGTTGTCTACTAATCAGACTGCTAAATTTGTAAGGAAAAAAAAAAGAAAGAATGGTTGTAGAAAATGTCAAACTTCCATATTCAGATTCACATGTGACGTACCTAAGTGGACCCACCAGTTTGTCTTCTATATTCAGATTCACATGTGACGTACCTAAGTGGACCCACCAGTTTGTCTTCTAGACAAATCTCCCAATGAGCCAAGCCTATGTCACGGATCGCATTCCATCCAAATAGGAACCACGTTGGATGGTTGGGTATATGTTATGGTGCTAAAAGCTAGATACCGACCCTAGGTCAATTTTTGTATAATCTTTGTTTTTTATATTAATCTTTCTACGGAAAAAGATGTCCTCCTCACAATACTTCAATATTATAGACTATTTGAACTGTCCAAGCGGTGAATCTAATGCAATTCCTCATTGTTACGTGCATCCCAAAAATTATCCAGATCTAAAACTCAGGTGGGACACATCACAGGGAGCAGTGTACAATCACACCCAAAACCTATACATTCACTTGTTGTGGCCGACTTGAGTGTCTTTCATAGTCTTAGTTTGGGTGTATCTTTCTTCCTAGTGGGATGAACCTGATGGCTGGTTTGGTTGAGATATATATGCACAATATATGGTGGACCCTACATTCAATTTGGATGTGTCTATTGTGGGTGTCCCCTACACTATGCACCCCGTTGTTATGGGTCATATGAATCACGGATCAGTTTGGATTTTTGGGTCTAACCTAAAATCATGGGTCCATCTAATGGACGGGCTGGATGGCACTTGCTACTAGGGTGGACCCTATACAGCTCGAAGATGTGGTGATTGCCATACATTGCAACATATGTGATTTATTAGTACCCCCACCCAAAAAAAAAAAAAAAACAAAACACTACATGTGTCAGTGTCAGCGTGACACAGTTGAGAGAATCAGGGCATTCATTGGATTGGTGTCTCTGTGAATATGTCCTAGCCTACAAATCAAGCTGGTCAGATCATCAAGTGGGCCACACTTGAAGCGGAATTAAGGAAAAAAAAAAAAAACTTTTTTAACCATCTGTTCACTTTGTACATTGTAGTCCATCTGAGGAGTGAAATCACTATCTTGAAGCAGAATAACTGAGGGCCTGCTTGGTGGACACCTAAAAATGAATTTTTATCTCATTTTGGTTAATAATAGTTATGTATTAGATATAATATCTCTGTTTGATCATGATTAAAAATAATCTTGATAGACAACAATCACGATCGATCATCAGCGTCTACCTGACAGGCCCTAAGCAAGACTTCCAATCAGATGGAAAGCTAAGATCTTGCACATATGTTCCATATTGGCACGTATGCCTTGGTGTGTGTGTGTGTGTGTGTGTGTGTGTAGAAAATGCACAGGCAAGTCTAACATTTGTATTATACAGATAGCCTGTCTAACTGCATTACAAATATTCAATGGTATATTCCCATACCATTTTCCTAAAATATGGTCGACTATTAGAAAGTGGCCATATACGGACATTATAAAACGGAAAAAATAAAAAATGGCTATGATGAAACATAATCCTTTTTTTATTATACGAGGAAAACAACGAGAATCCTATCTCCCTTTAATATTTTGATGTATTTATGTGTATATAGTACATGATGTTATGATAGTACTTGTGACGTACTTTCCGTGGGGCCCACTTCCGGCCACACATTTCCTTACCTAATCACCGTCGGATTAGCCTGTGATAGGGTGGTTGTCATGGGGCTCATGGACTGGTTGATCCTATGTGTATTTGTGGGGTGGACCTAGGTGTCCATCCGACATGGTGTGATTGGTCCACCTGTTGATCATATACATTGTGAAAACAGTGATACCTATTTCACTATGGGTTTAGTCAACTGTTAGTGGACTTTTAGAAGGGTATTTTTGACATTTTTCTTATCACATGTTTATAAGGCAGTTGGTTGCAAGTGTGTCTATAAAATCAAGGAGGGCACGAGTGCTAAAATTGAAAGATACAAGGCAAGACTATTTGTAAAGGGCTTCACAATATCAAGGTATGGATTTTATGGAGATTTTTGCTCCAGTTGTGAAATTTGTTTCAATTCGATTTATTCTTACACTAATAGCTTTGTTGGACTTGGAACTTAAGCAAATGCATGTAAAAATGACATTTTTACACGAATATTTTGAAGAAAAAAATCTACATGCAACAACCTAAACGGTTTGCTGGAAGGGGTAAGGAGAATCTTGTATGCATGTTGAATAAATTATTGTATGACCGTATGGTTGCTCATTTCATGTTATCTTCTGAATAAAGTCCAAGGTTGGAAGAGGAAAAAGAATATATGCCTTGGGTTTTATATGTAACCGTTGTTGGAAATTTGATGTTTGTTAAGATATATTGTAGGCTAGACATAGCTTATGTGGTTGGTTGCTTAGTTGTTTTATAGCAAATCTTGAAAAACCAAATTGGGAGGCAAAAAAATAGGTACTTCAATACTTGAGAGCCACAAGTACTAATCATGTGCTTACATATAGCAAAGTGGCAAGCATGGTTTTATTGATGCAAATTTCATTAGTGGTCTTGATAAGCAAAAATCGACTACGGAATATGTATTTCATTTTGCAAATGGTCGTACAAGTTAGATGTCAAAGCTTTAATGAACAGTAGCATTGTCGACTATAGATGCCGAGTACATGATGGCAATAGAATCTTGTAAGGAGGTGATTTGGCTTCAAGAACTTATGGGAGAGATAAATTTTGTTTGTAAACCTATGGATTTATTTTGTGACACTATAATCGCCATTTATTTGGCAAAAAAACCCTTTTAATTATAAGAGAAATAAGTATATTGTAATTCAACACCCTTTAATTCATCAAGTCATTGAAAATGACCAAATTCATTTGTTGAAGGTCAGAACAAATGAGAATGTAACAGACATACCTAAAAAAATCCTTCAAGTGAAGAAGTTAAATTGGAGCTTGACTTCTCTATGCTTCAAGGCAAGGTAATAATAGTGGATTATTAAGACAAGGAAATGATTTTGCTATCAAGGTTGATATTGTTAAAATAGTGACACCAAAATCATTGTGTTTAGCCACTTTTGTAGCTCATATGACCCATGTTTCACATAAGTTAACAATGTCTAATTGTTAGTGGACTATTGGAAGTGTATTTTTAACATTTTCCTCTTAAAATGGTAGCTTTTAGTATGTAAGGGTTAAGGTGGAATTACGATTTTAGATAGTAAATGAGGAATTTTTTCTAGCACAAAAAGATGGTTTTAAGAAGGCTTCCTTCTTGAAGATGAGATTTAAGATTCCAATGATTTATAAGTGATGCTCCAAGGTTTTCTTCTTAAGGTATAGGTATCTAAGGTAAGAAGATCTATTGCTAGCATTGCAATTGTTAGGAGTTTTTTTTAAAGCTTGGATTGAATGAATTGTTTTGTTGTATTTTTAAAAAAGGTTCAACATTTCTTATTCTTTATAATCTCTCATTGCCACCATGTATTTTTCTTTGTTGAATTGCCGGTGGATGTAGCCCTAATGCGAAACACGTATATCTTGTGTTTTATGTGGTTTGTTATTAGGTTTTTCTTTTTTATTTTCTTTCTATTTATTACATACGATCCTAATGTCTATATCATTAGAATCAAATGGTGTTTTGATTTTGGTAGTGATGTAGAGCGGGTCACGAACAGTTTCATGGCCAAGATGGATCAGAAAAGGCCCGGTCGATGACAGAAATGATTTGGACCGTCAGACCTTAAATCAGGCGTATCTCGCAATTTGGAATGAGTTATTAGGCATAAAATATAAAATTTTGGGGTAGAATAAGTTACTTTAGCCACCGAACTTCGCTATGCCGGGATACGCAAGCTGGATTTGCGAAATACCACTAGATTGACGGTTGTTTTCCTATTTTAATTCTGTTTTTACTATAAATAGAAAGTTTTAGTTTGATTATAACCCTTCATCCGTTGGGCTTTAGGAGTTGCGCCAACACAAGAAGTGCTTAGAATAATTAAGAGAACAATTTGTTGAAGCCAAATAGGAAACTTACTAATTTTGGCCAAAAACCTTGTGCACTAGTAGACATCACAACCGTTTATAGTAAGTTGTGAATTCTAGGAGTTTTAGTTATAGTTTGCTTTTGATTTCTCTCTCATGGCTTGGTATACCTATTTAAAGGATTGTGAACTCGTTTATTTCATTCACCAATCAATTTTAAATTTTATAGAATTTATTTTCTATTTCTTTATTCTTTTCTTTGTGGATACGAGGAGTCTCTGTGAGGAGTCCAGAGAAGTTCCATGGATTCGGAACAGTTACCCCCCCTAAGGAAGATGGTGCTCAACCTCACGTCCTCCCCTACGTCAAGTAGTGTGTTACTTAGGCAATGGATTAGTCGCATCAACTAGTCAGTGGTGGTTCTAATCACTTCATACATTAATATCTAGTGGGCCAGTGTGTGTCAAGCATGTCCCGAAAATGCCAAAAACATGTTGATCGAATGACAGATTGCTATTGTTGGCAGCCATCAAATGGAGATTAAGATAATGGTAGTGATTTAACAACTGGCAAGTTAGATGGTTCATTAGATTGACCAATAAGTGTGATCCATGGTTTTGAACTCAGCCTCTTGACTCAAATGAAACGTTTCATTTGATTTAGGTAGTGATCCAAATGCTCCCAAATTGATGGAGCTCAAGAGAGAACTTGGTGAATTTACAATCCACCAATTAACATAATTTGGAATAGAGAGAAGATGGAATCTCTTTTAGATTAATCGAGTTTTGGACATAAAAAACAGAGCGATTTTCAAAATAATTTCTATTATTTTATGTTAAATGTAGAGACTATTGAGAGTCCACTTCTCTTCACTATTTTATTTTATCAACGGTCGTGATTCAAATAAGGCCCCCTCATGTGATTGGGCGGGACACGTGTTACAGATTCTGACAGACCGCACACATGGTACATATCTAGGCCATTTATTTATCAGGAAATGTGCATTGTAAATATGCCATGGACCAGAAATAACGTCACCCTAATCAAACCCAAAATCAAACTTGTTGAACAATCATAACCTTTAGTTGGTGAAATTTTTATATGGGATTATTCATTTTTGACCGTCCAACAAATGCCATAAGATAAACATCATTTTTTTGTTCATGACATATCTAAGTTGGGACCATAATCTTCACAGTTTAATATGAATCACTTGATGATTCTTATACAATTTCTAAGTGCCTGCGTATCATCGATCACACTCTGCCAGAGTACGTAAGTTCTTCTCTTTGTTAATAGAATGAATTTACAATAACAAACGAAATGTGTTCTCTGGGAACGACCAATCAATTCTTAGATTAGTTCATACGTGACCGTGACTATTATTACTCATTTTTTTATTGAAGTCCATTTTCGGTGTGTCGAGATACGTGTTCGCCAGCATGCGTTGCACTATGGGGGTCACATTAGAGACCATCAGATGATTGGAACAGCCCGTTTTCTTCGTGTTTCAGTGGACATTCTTTACTCTGAAATTCATTTGGGAGGATTATGCCGATCGTTGATCTTTTGAGTCGAATTTTTTGTCCCAATAGTCGGCATTTGACTATTGATATGGACGGTTAGAATCATCTGTTCAAGTGGGTGTATTGTCTATAGCCAATAACACTGATCTAAGGAAGATGGACGGCTCAGATTACTGGACCTTATCTACATGGCCCATCATCTGATATATGCTGGACGAACAAGGATTGTGAGTTGGGCAAAACGACGAAGTCATATTATTGTTATTGTCGTTGTTGTAATTACCATCATACAACACAAAAAGAGGGTTTGATGGAGCCGAAGCAAATGACAAATGGCAGCTTTAGCGTTCTTCCTATCGTCTTTGCTCCCTTCCAAAACGTCCTACGTAATGTATGGCCCACCGCTCCTATCGCTTTCTCATGCGTCTATGCTGACCCACATGCACATTTTCTCGCAGCACGTGTGGCAACCTGGCATGTGTGGAGGGCATCAGAGCGTTCATGAGGTGGCCTTCACTATGAAGATGATCATGCACAAAAAACCAGGCGAATCCACTCATCAAGCTGGCGACACACATTAGTTGATCGTGAACCGTAGAAACTTTTGTTTCAACCTTCCATTGTTATATTATATAAAAGTGGCCTACTTGATGATGGGCCAGCCTGAATTTTGTACACAGTCATCTAGATGGTGGAGGACACCTTATTCACACTCTCCATGTCGGTACCTTTGTGAATTTAAGTGTGCCTGTCGAGAGTGTGTAGGGCTACCAAACTACGTATGTTTTCTCGGATATTTCTAATGACTCTTTTGTGCAGATTCGGATTGCCTAGCGTATAACACATCACTGAGGTGGGTACTGTGCTGACGTGGGAAAGTTCACCGTGATGTATGTGTTATATCCACACCGGGCATCCATTTGGTTAAAGAAGATTTCAATGGTGAGCGTATTGTCCTCACTGCTTTATATGATGTGGTGAGCTTTGGTTCTGTCTCAAGTTTGGATTATGTTCTAAAATGGTTAGATGGTATGGATATAACACCTACATTTCATGGTGGGGCACTCCTGGTCCCTTTTGTGCAAACCAAATGAAGGTTCACCAATGGCGAATTTTGCAGATGTATGGTTAAGATGAGATTGGGATGCCCCATTCTCTAAAATGTAGTCAAGTAGGCCCACCTCCACCATTGCACAATGGTGAACTTCCAGTGTTGGTGTTATCAGCTATGGAAGTGGATTAGGTGTTATGGGTGTTACCATTACCGTGGGGCCAACCTTGATGATATGTTGTATATCCACTCCGTCCATCCATTTCTCCATACCATTGCAGTATATAATATCAAAAATTAAGCAGATCCAAATCTCAGTTGGACCACACCACAGGAAAAAGTGGTGTTTGAGTGCTTCACCATAAAAAATTTCAAATGGCCCATCATAACGTTTTCGCAATGTTTATTTTGCCATCCAACCTGTTGATAATGTCAAGAATACTTGGATAAAGGGAAAATACAAAGATCAGCTTGATCCAAAACTTTTGTGACTCATAAAAGTTTTTTATGGTTATTCATCACTATTTTTAATTGTGTGGTCCACCTGAGATTTGAATCTTCTTAAAATTTGGAATCATGTTCTAAAATGATATGTAAAAACAAATGTAAGGCGTGGATATAGAACAGACACATCAAGGTGGGCCCACACGGTATGTATAACACCCACGAAGGTGTTTCCCGGGTAACAGCTAATCCGCTCCCTGGTGTTATGGGCGTCGGTCACCCTGGTAATCTATTGGCATTTCTTGTAAACTAAAAGAGGTGCTGAAAGAGAGAGATGGTTTAACTTTAGCCATCTTGACCGTTCATCTTGTTGGTCCTAATATTGTTCAACCGCTCCGAAAAAATTGCTTTCATTGAACCATCCTAACCATTAAATTCGAGTCATCTCCTTAACCACATCGCAAGGGAAAAAATGTTTCCTGTCTTTTTCGCAGCCTTCAACAAGGATCAAAGGGGACTAAGATTGCCAAGTGTAGTCGCACACAGCACCGACAGAACTGCGTGCTGCTGGAAAAGCTCTGTGGGGCTCATCATGATGTATGCGTTTTGTCCAGGCCGTCGTTCCATTTTACCCTATCATTTTTTGGGATGAGCACAAAAATGAGGCAAATCCAAATCTCAAGTGGACCACACCACAGGCATAGTGGTGATTGAACACCGACCATTAAGAACATCTTAAAGCCCACTCTAATCTTTATTTGCCATCGAACCTGTTCATTAAGCCACACAGACGTGCATGAACCGAAAACTCAAATATTAGATTGATCCAAAACGTTCATAGTCCTTGAGAAGTTTTTAAATGTGAGCATTCAATTACCACTCTTTCTCAAGGTCCACATGAGATTTGGATCTGCCTTACTTTTGGGGCCATGCCCTAAAATAAGCTGAAAAAATAAAAGAAAGGCATGGATAAGAAACACCCAACATGATGGGATTCACACAGCTTTTCTAGCAGCGTAGAGTATGAAGTAGGTGCTGTGTGTAAGGGTCCTTATTCTTGCTGGGGTGGTAGACTCTCGGGAGTTTCAACCCCGGGGTCAAGGGTTCGAGTATCGGTATGTGGTGCAATTCCACTAGTGTGAGTATGGGGGTTGTGTGTGTGCGTGTGCTAAAAATAAAAAATAAAAAAATAAGTGCTGTGTGTAAGCCACGCAATCCGTGTCCAATCAAAGGGGAGGGGTATTGGTACGTTGCCACTAGCCAATGGCCAATGCTCGGTGCTCTGCGGGGCCACCATGATATATACGTGTTCCATCCACGCTTTAAAAAGTTTTTGTGCTCCATCCTAAAATGAGCCTTAAAAACGGATGGACTGTATGGATTTAAGTCACATACTTTACGGTGGGCCACACAGTCCAGGATCCACCGAAGCCTTCCCACTGATCAGAGCAATAATCTGGATTACTGAATCATGGGCAGACCTATACGTACGTTTTTTTCTCAGGACACAAACACAAAAACTGCGGGACACCATACAATCATCGAGATGTTTGTTAGGAAGGGTGTCAGCGAGATGGGGCAACCTTCAAAAGAATTCTTCGAGACTGAAGATCGTAGCCACCCAATCCTCCGGCTTCTCGTTGGCAGTTGCTCTTTTCTCAGCCTGCTGTTTGTAGTCTAATGTTCAAAGGATTTGGATATTTCAAATTGGGAGATTTTTTGGTTCAATCTAATTTACGTGGGGGCCTATCATATGAACGGTCTGGATCCCCAAAAAAAAGGGCCCTACATTCAAGATCTTCGACCGCAAATTCAAGGACATTGTGGCCATTATATAAAAAGGGCATGGGCAAACTAGTCTTTTTAAACATGCGCGTAGTCATCTCTTCGATCCAACGGTTGACACTGACCGACGCCGACTTTTTAGAAAAACGAACCTCAGGCGTGCTTTCCGTGTCGGGACCGGTGGAGGGAGTTGTTTGATACTCTCATCGCCCATGGTGATCCATACGCGTGCACCCAGATACTGAACGTACGGAACGCATGCACTAATAGCCAAACCATCTACATTGTGAAAAATACTGTATACGGCTAGATCCCTCAAAAGAAGATTCATCAGACGATCCTGATACCATGGATATTTGTTTATTCCATGCGAGCCACTCATTAGTCAAACCTGGACCGTCCATTATGGTAGAGCATTAGCAAGTTCCGATCAAAACTTCGGTGGATTCTTAGTTTTTAACCCATCTAATATTAGGGCTCATGATTTTTATGGTACAATTGAGGTACAACTATACCACGTGTACAATTTCCATGTGCATGAGCATGGAGGATTACACTCTGCCAGAGTATCAATTTCTCTGTGACCTTTCGCTTTCCCGCCTTAAAATACAACCAACGTCTCTAATGAGAAAGGAAAAGAAGAAATACAAAAACATGGAAAATGCTATACCCAGCTGCCTACGGCTTCTTGGAGTAGGAATGCACCAAACACAAGCGCCACAACTTGCCGACACGTCACACGTGTTAAAGATCTGGAGAGTTCATCATACAGGGCACACAAGCATGTCTATCTTAAAACTAGGGCCGACACATTCATCAGTAGGGAGAGAAAACCATCTGCCGAGCACTGATTATAACTGTCCCCACCTCATAAATTTTTAATCCACCTGATGAGTTGACGGTCCATAATAAAGTATATACCCATGGGTGGGGACTGATGAACGGCCCTGATCTTAAATATGTATGCATCGTAAGCACGACCGACGAGCTTATCTTGATGCATGCAGAAGCGCGGATGAAAATAGTAATCCTCACTTCTCAGAAACCATTTCCTAAAAAATTCAGCTATATTTTAGTAAGTTTAAAATAAAATAAAACCCAAAAAAGATGCTACACCTGCATAGAAAAATACAAGAAAAATTTGTATATATCAATATAAAAATAAATTTAAAAAAATACTTGAAGAGAATCTTTAGTATTTTATTAGGCCATTTCCTCTTAAACCATCATTATTTTTAATTAATCAAGATTAGTAGTTGTAAAGGTGTTTTGTCATCCCTGCCAAAAAAAAATAAGAGGCGCTTTCTTATATAAAAATCAGAAGATTCTGCACATAAACAAGGTATCGAATAGACAACTCCTTCCCACCCTATGAAGAGACTGTAATTATGTTACACCATTATTTAAATAAGATCTAGTAATTAAGTGGTCCACTAATTCTTTATAGATTATGATCTATATATAAATAGCCAAACAAGCCAAATCAAATTAATTTGAATAGTACACCAAAGATGACTTTCCAAGTACAAAGGAATGTGTAATTAAACTCATCATGTTTTGAACATGATCTTTGGTATGCCCACATGTGCAGGTGGGCCATGCCTACGTAGCACATTGATAATAGATCTTATCCATTCTAGAGAAATACCTCTACGTAGATGCTCTCAACCTCCTTTTGTATGGACCAGATTTATTTTGAGGTGAGAACAAGCCAGTGGAGGGCTTGGATATTGCACTATCGTACATGATCTGCCTTGCCACCCAAACTTGATAAACAAGATCATGTGTAAACCATGTCAGCTGGGTTCATTTGCCAGACCGAAAACCAACGGCAGAAGCAGCGACCCATGACCCATGTAGCATGTTTTGAGAAATAATAATACAGAAATAGCATGTTTTGAGAAATAATAATACAGAAATTGTATTTTCTAGAAATGGAAAACTGAAAAATATCATGACAGACCGAAGCACGTATGAGAATGCTATCCTTAAAGCGTTATTTGTCCATTCTTAAAAAGATTGAGTAGGTTGAAAGGTTCCAGGCAAATAGCTTCTAGAATATAACAGTAATCAAATACGAAGATCCACTAAGGGCCTATTTGGATTCGTGCATTGTATTGTACTATATTATATTCAGGTATGGTTCATGTATACAATGGACAGTTTTCAGAATACATATAAATCATTTAGATACAAATCAATGTTTGGATTGGAGGTATTATGGAGAATAGTATAGAATATCTTATACAAATCAACGTTTGGATAGGAGTTATCATGTCTGCGTACTGTACAACCATACGGATTGGTTGCACTCCCTGACACCGGCCAATGGTTGGTGGTCGTTGCTATGTGGGACCCACCATGATGTATGTATTTCATCCATGCCATCCATATGTTTTTACACATCATTTTACGGTCTGAATCCAAAAATGAGATATATCCAAATCTCAAGTGGACCACATTACAGGAAACAGTGTTGAATGAGCGTCGACCATTAAAAACATGTTGGGGGCCATTATGTTTTGGATCAAGCTCATATTTGTTTTTTCTCTTCATTTGGGTCTGTATGACCTAATCAAAAGATTGGATATCAAATAAATAGTATAGTGGGCCATAGGAGGATTTTAATGGTTGATATCCAATCACTATTGTTTTCATGTGGTGTGATCCACCTGATATTTATGTCCCTCTCATTTTTGGCATCAAGCAATAAAATGATATGTAAACATGGATGAATGGAATGGATGAAACACATACATCATGGTGGGGCCCTAACTTTGACAGTCATCAGTCGCGAATTCTCGAGAATGAGAATACAATGCAGTGCAATCATTTGGCTGTAATGATGGCATGCCTGAACTCTAACAAAATAATACCGCGTTTTTGAATTTTTGGAAAGGACTGAAATCACGCGCGTAGGATACCGTCCGTTATACGCTCCAATCCAAATACTATTTATTTGGAATATTCGGAAATATTCACTTATAATACGATACACCGCCCTCTTATACGCGAATCCAAACAGGCCCTAATGAAACTCCGTACACAAATTTTTGATAGAAAATTATAAAAAGAAAAATCTTAGAATCAGAAAGAGAAAAGAATTAATTTTAGACCACAGGATTGATTTGTTCTTCAAGCTAAGGTTCTTGATGGAGTACACATTTGCTATTCTTCTTCGAGTGTGTTGGTGATGGTTTGCAAACCCATCCAAGTACTGTATATATAAGCTAGGATGGCTGACCGTTTTGGTCCAAGGTCATTAATCCATATGACTGTTTCTAGCTGTTGGTGAGAAACTAGCTGTTATTAGCAGTTTTTTACTGTTGTGCATGTGGTGTAATAGCTGCTGCATGCTAACCGTTTATATTCATTGGCTACCTGTTTATAGCTATTGGGCTAACCACATGCATCAGTTTCTGCATGGTCAGACTTAATGTGCATGAGGAGTTACACCTCACTCCAACGGCTAGTTTTTCCAGCTCTATATAAGTCGCAAAGGTCTCATTCAGACCACTAGACTCATCCCAACCACCTTTTTACACCCCACTGTCAGTTGACACTTCAGTGTTACCCACCCCCACTAGGGATCGATACTAAGACCTCAAGTGTTGAAACGTAGTATCTTTCACTCAGTCTACCACTTGAGCTATGGATCAAGGTGTCTCATCCTAACCACCTGACCTATCTCGCTGTTGTACTCATCTCGCACTCGTTTCTGCGAAGTGTAAAGTGTGTCATTAGCACCTCTACAACCACACTCCCTCACATGCTCACACCCTTGCACTGAGCCCACGATTAAGATCGTGCCCAAGCCCAAGCCCGAGCCCGAGTGCACTCGCGTAAGCCCAATACACCACGGACCAAGCAAATAAACATTAACGTACCCCACCTTTCTCATATAAACTCATTTTTTTCATTTTCTCTTTATCAATGTGGGAATATTTCCAAAAATACCAAAAAAATGGTTTTTTGCAAAAACTTTATATATATATATATTAAAATACATTTTTTAATCAACCATTTTACAACAGCATGGTTGGGAGTATGACGTCCGTTGGAGAGAGACACGTGTGCATAACCACCGACGGACGATTTAACTTCCACGTGGCGAGATAATGTGGAGCGACAATGTAGCTTTACAAGCTTACCTAGTCGATGTCACGCAGACCGCATCTTCCAAAGATGTGCTTCGATTGCCGTCGGCAAGAGCTGATAGGCGACATGCAAGAGCCAATTAAATACAAGAAAAGCGACACTCGGGACCTGTTTTCTACTAATGTATTCTAGTGTTATTAAGTACTTCAAATCCATCACTAAGTGAAGGGGATTTTAGACCTGTTCCAGTGTTATTAGTACTTCAAATCCATCACTGAGTGAAGGAAATTTTAGATAAACTAATTACTATTTTAAAGCAATAGCCTGCCTTAATAGAGGCATTAGCTATATATTTATGTTTGTTTATAGAGTGGTAAATGTGTATTTTAATGTGATCTTCTCTTAATGAATTATGGATCTAATGAATAGCTTCAGAATTGTATTTTTTACGGACAAGTCTACTTCATTACACAAGTCTACTTCATTACATCAGTAATTAAAATTAGGTGGGTCATGTTCATCAGCATCCCTAAAGAACTGATGTGGAGTTACATTTTGGTGATCAGGACCATTGATCTGATGGACCCTACCATGGATGGGGGATGCCTGAAAAATCTCCTTGGTTTGAATACTCTAACACTTAAATTAATGCTTACCATTAGATGGTAAAGTGAAAAGACACAACGGGCGGCTGACATTCAGCAGAAAATAATTCCATGAACAGATGACCGGGGTCTTCAAATCAGGGAGAATTTTGTAGCGTGCCAACATCCAAGTGGGGTCCATCAGATAAATGGTCTTGATCATCCCAAGATTACCCATAACCTTGGAACCTTCTCATGATAACTGTGTAACAAAAACGGAGGGTTGCTAGTAGCAAAGTACCTTTGTTTATTTAAGTAATAGGGATTAGGGAGAGGTGGGTGTGGTCTACTTACTATGTATGAGGTAATTGCAATGATTTTTTGCTGTTGTTTTCCCACTCAAAAAGCAAGTTGGCTTCTCTTCATTCAAATTCCATGTATATGAGAATAAGGTCTAAATTCCCACAGGTCTACCCAGACAGTAACACCCAGCGTATTAAGTGCCTGCAACATCCAACCGTTCCAATAGGTTGGCCCCATCATGAGGCTCACCTAATCTAAAAAATAAAAATAAAAAAATCAACCGTCTACTCATCAAGTGGGCCATATCTGATTGCTAGAAAATAATGTCTAGCAATTGATAAATAAAATAATACAAGTGTGGTCCACTCAATGAGTGGATGTGGCTGATTTTTGCATACAGAAATCCTCACGATCTGCCCAACCTATTGGACGGATTGAATCGTATGCACATGAATGGTTGGAAGTTATCTGCTGGGTGAACCGGAACATACGGCCCAACTGACGGGAATCGAGACTTTAATCTGATCCTATAATTTATAGATCTTTCTAGTTACATTTGTTTGATGGGAGAAGTTGGGAGTATGAATCCATGGCATGGTTTTGAAAAAAGATAATGTTGCAATGGTAGTGGTCCCTGGTTCTACGTGCACCTCCCACATTACTTTCTACAAATACCATTTGGTCTTCTTAAGGTAAGTTTGGCTGTAACAAATATCATGAAATTTCATAATTAATCAGACTAATTTGATGGAAATTTTCATAATATTTAAAGAAATTTGGTGCAACCAAACACACCCTTAAAAAAGGGCCATTATATAATGGAGAATGTTTCAAAATGCGGGAAATGATATAGTACAGGATTCAGTACAATGATAGATTAAAGGCACCAATCAAAGTATGCCACTCGGCATTATAAAAGCATTTTAAGTTTTTGTAGTTGGAAGCTAGATGGGCCACCGTGATATTTGTGAGAAATTCAGCATTGTCTATCAGTTTGCCAAGTGTCAGGACAAGAGCCCAAAAAAGTGAGTCACACAAAGGTTTCCATCTGTTTTGCCGCATCGACATCTGAAAACAATGAATATGATCATCAGGTGGCCCACACATGTACCCAGAATTCGAACGGGGTGCGACCCACCTAATGATCATGTACATCTTGCCTATTAAATATAACATCTGCTAGATGGAATCTCCGGCGAGCACATCTGATCCCACACACGTATGAGGCTGAATGCACTTTCTTAGTGCACTCGATGGAATGAAATTAGCATTGCAGACATTACAATCTGGATGATTTCGTGACATCCATCAACTGCAGGACTCATTAGATGGCCCAAGATCTCACTCTTATGGTCCTAACCATAAGCCCCACCTGCACAAACTTAAAGACCAGATAGCCTGCCCAAACTTAGGCCGAGATGGTGACTGGGACTGGCTTCTTCAGTCTAGCGTCGGGTCGGGGATGAATCAGCCTGACTAATCCAAGTCAGGGGTGAATCATATGGTCAGACTGACTCATGGTATCAATCTGGCTCAAGGCTGATTCGGCTCAGTAAAGCATTGAACTCGTCGTGTCTTAAAACCATCTCTGGGCTGCTAAACATCAGGGATGCATTCCATCAATCTGGAACCCTTAATCCAAACCATTGATCTGCTGCCACAAACCTTCAGTTAACCGCCCACAAATAGACCCCATCTTTAGCAATTGTCCACATTCCACACAAAATAGGCCACAGATTGAAAGAATAGGATCTCTCGATCAAAGAGGTTTTTGAGGAATTCTCCATCCATGGTAGGGACTAACATATCCAGTCTGGATCAACGAAAGATTGAGCCCACATGTATATGATCCATAACCTTAGTAAAGGTATCAAGTTTCCATGATTCATCCAGTGGATATGCAAGATGATTATTTAATCCTTTGGCACATGATATTTTCATGTACTTATGTGGGATCCATGACAAATTATTCCCCAGTACAGACTGTAGATCCTTGGACCACATGCCAAATACCCAAAGTTCTCTGAAAGTAGACGATCCAAGCCATCTGATCGTGGGCCTTCTCTTTGTCTGTATTTTTGTTCTGCCGCCTACTTGATGGCCACCTAGTGAAGCGTTGGGATTGTCCAATCAGCAAGACTGGGGCACAGTCCATCCACTGAAGGGCCCATCCGAAGAACAGTCAGGACAACCAACCCATGGGCCCCACTTGTCCAACTCAATGGAACGAGAACAGCGTACACATGAAGTGTAATGTGACCAAGTTCCACAGGAACGCATTCCATAAGCAGAACAGCTCCATATAGCTGTGCTTCAATGGACCCTGAGACAATGAAATTGTGGTCACCAAGGAACCTGTTCCTACAAGATAACACCACCGATTGCAAGGGAAATAATCATTCCTTCCACTTCCATGACAACTACCCACAAAAAAACTTCTATAGGCAGTGCCATTTACTTTTTTAAAATCAGAATTTGTGGGGGGAAAAAAAAACTTTATGCCGTGTGCACCAGAATCCTAACAGATATTAGAAGCCACTTCTTAAGAGATCTATCTAATCCATGAGCATAGTATCAATATCTTCTGAAAAGTCCCATCAGTTTGCCAAAAGATCTTCAATGACAGTCTGCTTCAAAAATATACAAAATAATTGAAGTAGGGATAAACCAAGAAATCGTTCTTATTTCATTCATGGAAAGATCGTTACCATCATCATCATCTAAGCCTTTTACCCAAACTAATTGGGGTAGGCTACACGAGACTTGTTCTGCCATTCTACTCCATCAAGGACCATGTCCTGAATTAAATCATTGGTTATCAAATATTTTCTTACAACATCCACCCACATCCTTCTCGGCCTTCCCATTGCCCTTTTGGAGCATTCTACTTGAATTGACCCATTCTTTCTAACCGGTCCACTTATTCGTCTTTGTTGCACAAGGCCAAACCATCTAAGTCTACTTTCCCCCTTCTTACTACTCTATTAGCACTGCTTCTAAGCTCCCTCAAATGCATTCATTTCTATTTCTATCCTTCCCCATCTTGCCACTGATCCATCTCAACATCTTCATTTCAGCTACACTCATCTAATGACGTGTTGTTCCTTGATTGCCGAACATTTTGTCCCATAAAGCCTTCTTCTTAGATGCCTTAACTATACTTATGACTCAGATCTGTTTTCACAAAATCAACCATCAAGTGCTTGTTTCAAGCCCAAACAGAGTTGTCTCCGCTAGTCCCGACATTTGATCCCCAAACTGCTCAAGATGAACCCTTTTTGCAATTCCGGATTAATCTCCACAAATTATCAATTTGAATGTGGATTTATCATCAAATCAAAACATGTGAAATCTTACTTTAGATGAACAACTAAAATGGTTCTAACATTTAGCCTTGCAACTAACTACTTAAAAATTCTTTGGCTACAAGCTTTGGTTTAACTTAAACAGTACTGTTTGTAAGATTCATCATGACTCTTCATCTATACTATTTACAGAATAATGAACATTTGAACATCTAAAGTGCTTAATACTGGAATGCCTCCAACGAAATTGCCCCTATAAAGCACTAACATGCAATATACTCCCTCAAGCTGAAATGCAAGTCTTATGACATTGAAAGCTTGCTAGTGAGAAGTTCATTTCGTTCCGGGCATCATGCAATCACCATAATCTTCACTTCTCTCATATTCAAGTAATCTTTACTTTCCCATATTCAAGTTTTACTTCTCCAGCAACCTATCACATGTTCAAGTGCCCTAAACTAGGTCTTATCACAGTAGATTTCACCAGTTTTCTAGGTCCCATCATAATCGAATCATGCCACCAGCATCCTTCGTGCACTCACTTCAGCCCATTCTAAAATAAACTGAGCAACTGAAGAATAAATAGAACCAAGAAACATAAGTATAAAATGACTACTCAGTTCCACCTTGCAACTATTCTCCTTCTTTAGATAGCAAGTCAGCATCCTCATCCGCCCCTGGAAGAAAGTGATGAAAAGAGACCTCCAAAATATTAACTTTAGTAGCTCTTCTACTGAATCCACCAGTCTCCACGAATGTAGCACTTGCATTTTCCCTGTACTGAACTTCATCAACCAATTGCACCCAATAAAACAATTTTGGATCCACGAATCTCCAAGTTCCTCTTCAATTATGACTATCATCATCATCACCACCACCACATTTAAGCCTTATCCCAACTAAATGGGGCAGGCTACACAAATCCTATTCCATCATTCCACCCTCGTCTTCAATTACAACTATCCAAACCTATAAACTGCTGGTCTGTCACTTCCATGTAATCCTAGCTCATCAATGACCACTTCTTATAATTCTCCCTTGTGAATCCTTCAATTTGCTAAAAGAAATCTGTAGAAAATAACATATCAAGGGGATGCCAAGTTTCCTTCACCTCCTCTGTTTCTGATGCCAACTGTTTTCCCTTCATCTAGCTCTATGTGACCTTATCAATAGGTTGGATGGAAAATAAACATTACAGTGGGTCATGGGAAGTTTTTAGTGGTAAGCATTCAAGTACAACTGTTTTACTGTGGTCTGGTCCACCTGAGATTTGGATCTGCCTCATTTTTGAGACCATGCCAAAAACTGAGCTGGCAAAATAGATGGATAGCATGGATTTAAAACACATGCATCAAGGTGGGCCCTACGGCCAGGGAAACACCCACGAACGTGTAGGCACATGTATCGTCATACGCCGGTGGAGTACAAAAGTTCTTTTAAAACTTGGCTCAGAAAGAACCTTGTAAACCAAAAAAGAGCAGCCATTTTGACCCCGTATCGCGGTAAAGGCCAAGGTCGTTAACAGAACGTATCTGCCGTTACGGTGAAAACATAACCGTTTTTGCACACCATGTAGCTGATCCATCTTGAAGGATATTTCCTCTACAGAACATGTAGAGAGCCTAGCTTAAGATACTGTAAGTTTTAAACCATGTTCAAGTAAAAGGGCTTTCATGTCCATTTCCACAAAACATTAGCAGATTCTAGAAAATGAATGAAAAGCAGCAAGACATGGAAATTAGAAAACAATAGATGTTCACCAAACATCACACTGCTAAGGAAGAAGATGAACATAAACTAGAAAACAATAGATGTCCACCAAACATCACGTTGCTAAGAAGGAAGAACCATATTCATGTATTAGACTAGTAGAAAAGGGGAAATTGTAAACATATCTAATGCATTCCGAATTCTTCCCAAAGCACTGAAGTCATTTCATTTTACCATACTCTGCAACTCCCTCACATATATGAGCACATATCTGAAATATTTACATGTAGTATAAACTCTCGAATTTAACTATGGAGTATATCCCAAAAAACATGTTAGTATATATCTCATAAAAGCTTGTCAAAGCAAAAACTGGTTAGACCAAGAACCTCACTAATCCGAAAAGTCGGAGGAAGTAGCTGCTTCATTGCCGTCATCTGAGGAGCTTGCATCATCATATTCATCATCCCAAGGGCTTCTAAAGATATCGATCATTTCACACTTCTCCTCAAGATCACCTGTGAGTTTCACATTCCAACACCCTCGAATGTCAAGGTGGTGGAGTGCCTTGCACTTGGTGAGGATGGCATCAAGCCCAAGATCAGTGAAGCGGCCATATGAGAGCTCAAGGTGGAGAAGACCCGGCATCGTATCGGCTATAGCCAATGCCTCATCATCATCCACCTTCTGGGCGGGGCTTTCTCCACCTAACTCGATTTCTGGTGGGGGCATGTTCCTCCTCAAGTGGATCAGTGACTTGCATTGCTTTCCAAAGGCCTCAAGCCCTCTGCAGGTTATATGCAAACAGTAACTGACATCTATGACTGTCAAGTTTGAAAATGATGCTACATGCTTTGCCACCATTTTGTCAGTCACACTGCTCACTGGCATCTTCATAACTTCCAGGTGTTTCCCACTACATAAAAAGAAAAAAGAGGGTCTATGGTTTAAAATACCCATGAATTTTCGAGACTATTCAGACCTTTGAGTGAGATCGTCATTCATATTTCTATGAAACTTCCATGAATGCTAACACTCCAAAGATCATGGTCTTTACTCAAAATGTTTGCAGAAAAGACATCAAATTTCTTGTTTTCTCATCCAATTAAACAATGCCATGCAGAAATGAAAAAGAAAAAATAAAAAATAAAAATTCAACTGCACAGTTTTTTGTAAATTTCTTGAGGATTTTTGGAAATTCCAATACCCTTCTAGTTTGATAAAGTATGGAAATTAAGTTTTTAAAATTTCCATGCTAATTGTTGTAAACAACACAGTTTCATCAGAGCCCATCCCACGCTAAGGGCATGTAAGGTTGCAACTTAAAAGTTAGTTCATCTCCAATACATTATTGATATTAAGTAGAATGAGATGAAATCATTTTTAAGCGCCTACATCTTTCAATATTCTTGCATTTGGTTCTGTCCCTACCTAAGATCATTTTATGCAGGGCGAAGGTTTTAAATCATGGTAACAGCCATAATAGAACATGGCTGTAAGCATCACAAACCCCATGCTAGTGGTGATGACCATTAGAGTAGCTATCAAAACGGGACCAAATCCTATTCTCCCAACACACGACAATGTAACACGTGTACAAGACCCAGCCCGTTAATCAGGTCGAAACTACGGGTAGCAGTGGGCTTAGATGAGACAGGTTTGGGCCAAGCTTTGGATGGATTGCTAAAAGTCATCAGCAGGACGTACCCTAGCTCTAGCCGAGCCTTAGAAGATTTGGAAAAGGCTAGGCCCAAGCTCAACCCATGAATCAATTGGGGCTAAAAATCAAACCAGGACAGACTGGACCTACATTACACGCTTGGGCCCAAACCTTATCAGCGTGGATCTGAAACCCAACTGCTGACCATGCCCACTGCTAGCCCCAGTGAGGCCCGATTCAAACATACATAGGCCCAAATTAAGGCTCATCATCCACTCATAAGGCTAGTGGGCCACATTTGTACGAAAAATGGATAATTGGGAGAAAATGGTGAGCACCTCTTCATCCTATCCATGACCAAGCTGATAAGTGTACTGGCCGGTTCTTTAGCAGGGGAATGCTTCTATGGGCCCACCTGACGAACAGCCACGGTCTAGCACACGCATGCTCCATTTGCCGATGTGCCATGAAGAAACCACATCATATGTTTCACTAACGTTGTATTTATAATTCTCAAATTCCTACAACCGTAGGCACATCGAGGCTCTCACAGTACAGTGTTGAGGCATGGACTGCCAAATCATCAATTTGGACCATCCATTAGGTTGAACCACTTTTCATGGGCCAGCATGAAAAATACACACTGATCAGAGGAACTTCTCCATTCAATCAATGCATGCAAAAATGGGCAGTTTGGATGAAAGCAGGTCAACTGATCTATGAATAGTACATTCAATAAGGTCTACTTAGGACAAGGTATGTCTTGGCTCTTTTGGACCCACTGGGATGTATGTGTTTTATCCATGCTGTCCATCTGTTTTGCCAGCTCATTTTAGGGCATGAGCCATGCCCTAAGACTGAAGCATATCCAAGCTCAAGTGGGGGAAAATGATGTCCACTGTTGAAACCTTTCTAGGGCCCACAGTTATGTCTATTTGTCATCCAATCCGTCAATAAGGTCACACAGTCCTTGATGAAGGGAAAACACAAATATCAACTTGATCCAAAACTTCAGTGGCCTCCATAAAGTTTTCGACAGTAGGCATTCAATCCCCACTATTTCCTGTGGTGTGGTCCACTTGATCTTTCGATATACTTCAATTTTGGGCTCATACCCTAAAATGAGATCGCAAAAGGGATGGACAGCATGGATAAAACACATATATCACAGTACGCCACACAGAGTCCTGAAACCACGTAACTAGGTGGTGTTGGGGTCACCAACCAATCCGCATCAAATGTTTGGAAGGTCCCTATCCTCCAATTGAAGAAATTTCATAGCGGGTGAAGACAAGCGGGGCAAACAACATGGACAGACATGATCGATAATTCGACCATCGACCATGGATCATATTCCACATGACATATTCAGCGCCTCAATGCGCCCCCATTCACATGAACATTTCCCATAAAAATAATTCGTTAATTTCTATAACTCTTTAATTATTATATTTTTATTTTCAATAATATTTATCGAGAAAAAATAACTTAAAAATATTTCAATATATTCTTTTATTCCAAAGTCCATTAAAAGTAGCAGACTAGCAGTACAGGTAGTCGCGTGTACGTGTATAACGCCGTTAGCATTCTTCACATTATAACGGCTCCAAACCGTTCACAACTTTTGTTTTTTTTATTATTTAAGAATTTTAGAATTAATAATAATAATAATAATAATTTTCCTACATCATTTTACCTTTTCCTTCTTTCTTCAGAAAAATAATTAAAAATTAAAAATAACATTTATACTCAAAAAATCATCATAACGCTCACAACGCCGGTATTAGCAATGCCATTGATGTTACATGCATTAATCATTATGCATGGATAATAACAGTAACCGCAGTTAGCATTACAAAACGTCATAACGGCAATACAGAAATATCTTCCTTAAAGAGGGCATTGCAAACCGAAATAAAAGCAGAAATAAAAAGAAAGGGGAAACAAGAGGAGAGATACGCACGAGCTTGCTAGGAAAGAAAAGGCGGAGTATCCAAGCTTGTAGGCGGAGATGCACCGGACCATGCCTTTGCTGCGGCGGACGAGCTTCCGAACAACAGGGTCGATAACGTCGGTGCGGTTGCAGCGCCGGCACCATTGCTCGATATCGATCACGGACCAGGAGTCGGGCCCGTCGATGAGATCGCGCCACGAGCGGGAGACGAATGGGATTGTCCGAGCAATCTCGTCGGACGGAATACGGGCGACGATGAGTGCGAAGATCTCGGGACTCAGGCCTTGCCACCAGCTCTCGCTGTTGACGCCATTGCAGAGCCTCTTTTTCATCTCCTCTGTCACGTCCGGTCCTTCTATACGCTTTCCTGCTCTGTCCGTATTTATTAGGAAGCGGCACCGGCACGTGCTCGGGGAAGTTTTCTCTCACGTGATAGAGATGGTGGAGGTCTAGAAACGCGAAGTGGATTCCACCGGGTGACAGATGGACGGAGATCTCGGCACATATGCTTATTTGGCGCATGCGTGGAGGATCGCAACTTTCATTGTGCGAGGTCCTCTGTAAGCATTCATGTAGACGGCTCCAAATTGCTTTGATCATCAATCTATTTTCTGCATGTGTGGCCCACTAAATGAGTGGATTGGTCTGATTAATGTTACTGGGAATATAAAAAGAGTGGACCCAGCTGATGAGTGGGGTGGATGTCTGTCACCCGCGGGTGACACGCGTTATATGTGGAAGCCGCGTGGCCTCGAGTTGTCCCCTAGTGCGAGATTATTCCGTGGCTTGGTCGGTTATAGGACATTTTCGTGGAGCTGTTTCTGCTATCGAGGGGTTCGGCAGCTGTACGTTCCTGCCGTGGAGAAAGAATGGTAGTTGTCGTCCTAGCTAAAAAAAGGTACGCCAGATGAGGCCATGGCTCGTGAACCGTTTGTGATGGGTCCCAACGGGGGTGGTTGGTTTGGCATTTCTGTTCAGACCGTGGGAGCTAGGGTTTACGGTTTGTACAAGTGGGCCCATGATTCAGTGGTCCAAATGTTTGATGTAGTGAGTCTAACAGTAGATAGCATGGGATGGATGGATTTTAAGGTAAGTGGATTGGTTTAAGATCATTGGGATTGCTATATCCTGGGACAAGTTTAGTGAGTCTGTTTGGCATGCCTGGTGATTGAAAAGAGTTTACTGAGTTTGTTTGGTATGCCCGATGGCATTGTACTTTTCAATCCCTTTCCATCGGTCCAACCAAACACTCCTTGAGCATGATTGAACGAAATTAGGAAGGATGAGATCAATTTTAAGGTAAAGATGGTAATGTCATTGGATTGGTTTAAGATCCATGGGTTTGCTACATCGTAGGACAAGTTCATCCGGTCTATGTAGCTCGTCTGGCATATCTCAGGATTTTATCATCCCATCCCTCTTAATCCCTCTTAATCCACCGGGCCAAACAGGCCCTAAAACGATCCTAACCTTCTTATGGGTAACTAGAAAATGGCCCGTAAAGGGTATAAAAAAAAATATTCAACTGATAAATGGCTGATGGTCTGATGAGGAAGGCCTTATAACCTGATATTTTAGTCTACAGGACATATGGCAGGCTCATGATACTGTCAATATAGTCCCATTTGTACAAACTGTGAAACTCCATCAATCCCTGCACGTTCGATTGGGGCCAGATTTTGAACTCACGTGGGCCCAAGAACTGCCAAGGACCTTTGCATGAACTTACTGCTACCGAAGCTGGGTGGATCCCATTGTCATGTTTGTGAGTTTTGCCTGATCCCGAGTTATGGGCTAAAAAATGAAACAGATCCAAAACTAAAGCAAGTTGCACTGTAGGAAAAGGTAAAGATTGAAAGTCCATTAAAACATTAGTAGCGATAGATGTTTTAGATCATGCTAATATTTTTGTTTCCAGTTCTTGCGAATAAAAATGACCTTAAACATCATGGGGACCCCACTAAGGTTTCAATGATAGAGATTTTCCTATGCACTTTTCCAGTAGCTTACGTGAATTTTAGACCTATATCCTTAATATGACTCCGTAACACAGATGGAGAGAAATTTCAACACTTGAGGTCTTGGTGTCGATCCCTAGTAGGGGTGGCTAACATGGAGTGTGTACTAACAAGCTAACCTAAAAAAGGGCAAAAAAAAAAAAAAAAAAAAAAAAAAAACAAGAAGAGAAATGATTTCTCAAAAATACCTCAATGGCCCTCTGCTAGCTTCCGACTGTAGTAAGTTTGCAGGCTTTAGCAGGCCATCAACTTTCTCAAATCATGTACTGAGTGTCACTCATGCCGTACAATTAATAGACAGATGATATGGTAATTCATCTTCTGAGCCGCACTAGAGGGGTCCTTTCTTTTTCAATTTTGAACCGCAAATCAAATGGTTTACATGAGCTGTTTGATTGAGTAAAAGGAATGTGAGAAGACAGCAGTTTGAGTTATTTGATACTCAGGCTGCTTAAGAAGCTTGATTCCCAACTAGTTACAAATGGTACACGTGGCATATGTTAATACAAATTAAACCTATTAAATAATGGAATTCATTCTCTGTAATTTACAATCTAAAAATCAGGTCTATTAGATATTTTTATTTCTTACTGTTAAATAAATGTTCACAAATTTAATATTCAATTAACTGAATAATATTAAATTTTTATTATTAATGATACATCTAAATTGCTTCTTATAGCTTGGACTGCGTGTCATCTATTACACCTGCGAGCGTACCGAAGTTTCCTAGTGGCATTATTATCCTTTCCGTACCATTCCCCAACCGCCGCTCTCCTGGCGCATTTCCAAAACAAATAATTATTAAAATAAAAATTGGTTTTTTATGTTACTCCGTACACTGTAATTCTCTGCGCGAATATCCGAAGGAGGAGTTGCAGGCGCGTTACATATGTGCATGGGACGCGGATTGGCTGGGGTACCTTACGCCAGCTATATACCTGGTGTATTGACGTCAGCAAGTCCTGTTGTTCTGATATGGGTACGTGTTATATCCAAACCGTTCATTCATTTAGCGAGCTCTTCTTAAGGTTTGAGATGAAAAATAAGACAAATATAACCATCACGTGGACCACTCTGTAAAAAAACAGTGGGGGATTGAACTTATACCATTGAAATCCTTTTTGGATTGAACTTATATTATACCATTGAAATCCTTTTTGGATTGAACTTATACCATTGAAATCCTTTTTGGGGTCACCGAAATTTTGGATCAATATGAATTTTAATTTTCCTCTTCATCAGGTCTTTATGGCCTTAAGAATAGATTGAATGAAAATTAAACATCATGGTGGACCCTATGAATTGTTTAACAGTAAAAATCATTATCTCCGCTGCTATTTATGGTATGGTCCAGATGATCTTTGGATTTGATTCAATTTTTAGATAATGCAGTAAACTGATCTCCTAAATATAAATGAACGGTGTAGACATGATAAATACATCATTGTGGGGCCATGTAACCTTGTTCTCCTTTGAACCATTTGTACAACTCGGAGCTCGAGGAGCGCCGGTGCTCGTCTTCGCGCAGTCATATAGCTGGTGTGTGGTAGCAGATTGCTATATAGCTGAGCTCCCAGTCATGAGAACGGTTAGAAGGAGATCAAAGTTATGTGGCCCCGGTGATGTATTTATTATATCCACACCATTAGTCTATTTTTAGAGATCATTTTAGAGCATTATCCAAAAAATAATCATATCCAAAGATCACTTGGGCCACACCACAAATAGAAGTAGAGATAATGATTTTCACCATTAAAAAATTCACAGGGCGTACCATAACATTTATTTTCCATCGAATTAGTTCATTAGTTGATAAGGTTACAAAGACCTGAATTAATATGAAAAACAAATTTCATATTGATCCAAAACTTTTGTAATCCCAAAAAAGGTTTCAATGGTAGACGTTCAATCCCCCACTGCTTTTTTCAGTGTGGTCCACTTGATAGTTTTATCTGTCTTATTTTTCGTCTCAAGCCTTAATATGAGCTCACCAAATGGATGAACAGTTTGGATATAACACATACCTCATGATCAAACCCACATGCAGACATTAATATAACAGCTATATAGCTGGTGTGAGGTACACTAGCCAATTCGCTTCCCACTAACAGATGAAACACTACGCACTATCTACCTTTTCTGGCCCCTAGCTACGAACGGATAGAGGTACATCTGTGTCAACCTCTAGTTGTGCGTGGGCCCTGTTATGAGTTAAAATGGACTGACTAAAGAGAAGAGGTCTGCTCGGACATCTCAGTGGAACATGAGTTCGGCCAGCGCCGGTCATGACTAATGAGCTCATCAATGGCCAAGCTAGAGATGTTGATCAAAACCAGCTCGGCCTCGACACTTTAGCTCGGCCTTGGCAGCTTAGCTCCGCCTTAATAGGTCTACCCGGCCTCAACAATTGAACTCGGTCTCGGCGGGTTAGCTCGGCCTCGGCAGGTCAGCTCGACTCACCTTCGGTCAGCTCAGCTCGGCCTCGGCCAGATCAATTAGGTACAAGATTCTCTCCCAATAACACACAACAGGAGTAACCACCCACGACGTGATTCCTGCATAACTGCCGGCATCCATCACTCCCTGACATCTTGTGTAATGGCTGAAATTGTGCATGGAATTACAGACCACGCTGTCCTATCTTCACTATAAATAAGAGTCCCATATACATTGGAAGATACGCTAAATCTCTCACCCGAAACCTACTCATACTACTTAGACCCAGAATCCTAGCCTGACTTTGGCATCGGAGGGTCCCCTGCTCTAGCTAGGGTCTCCTTTGTCCTTTTCTTATGCAGGCACACAGGGCTCGACTCGAGTGCTCGTATCTCGGCGAAGGGTGAACCAGATTTTTGCATCAACATTTTGGCACCGTCTGTAAGAAACGGAATAAAAGACCGTTCCTACTCCACCAAAAAACGACAATGGCGAAAGCAAAGAAAAAAGCTCAAGCTACCATTACTGCAGCCAAGTCAGGGCTCTTCCTCGACAGCTCAGCTCGGTCTCGGCAGGTTAGCTTGGCCTCAGCAGCTCAGCTTGGCCTCGACAGCTCAACTCAGCCTTAACAGCTTAGCTCGGTCAAGTCAGAGCATTTGCTGCGACCAAGTCAGAACTCTTCCTCTCTTCCTGAAGCATTTACTGTGACCAAATCAGAGTTCTTTCTTTCTTCCTAAAGCATTTGTTGCAGTTAAGCGAGAGCCCTTCCTGAAGCTTTTGCTATTGCCATGTCAGAGCTCTTTCTGAAGCATCTATTGGAGCCAAGCCAGAGCTCTTCCAAAACCTTTAGCTGCAACCAAGTCAGAGCTCTTCCTCGACAGCTCAACTCGACCTCAGTTAGCTCAGCCTGGCCTTAATAGCCCCGCTCAGCCTAGACAGGTTAGCTCGGCCTCGACATGTCAGCTCAACTCATCCCTGGCAGGCCAGTTTGGTCTCAGCAAAGCAGCTCGACCTCAATAAGTCAGTTCGACCTCAGTCAGCTCAGCTCGACCTCGGCATGACATCTCGGCCTCAACATGCCCACTCATCCTTGACAGATTAGCTTGACCTCAGCATATCAGTTCAGCCTCGACAGCTCATCTTAGCCTCAACAAGCCCGCTTAACCCTTGACAGGTTAGCTCGGCCTCGACATGTTAGCTTAGCTTAGCCTCAGCAGGCCAGCTTGGCCTCAGAAGAGCAGCTCGACCACAATAGGTTAGTTCAACCTCGATCAGCTTAGTTTGGCATCAACAGCTCATCTTGGCCTCAACAGGCCTGATCAACCCTTGATAGGTTAGCTCGGCCTCAATAAGCCCACTCGACCTTGACAGGTTAGCTCGACATTGACATGTCAGTTCGACCTCGACATGATAGCTCGGCCTTAGTCAGGTCACCTCAGCCTCGACAGTTCGTCTTAGTCTCAACAGGCCCGCTCAGTCTTAAAAGGTTAGCTCAGCCTCGACATGTCAGCTCAGTTCAGCCTCAGCAGGCCAGCTTAGCCTCAACAGAGCAGCTCGACCTCAACAGGTCAGTTCGACCTCGGTCAGCTTAGCTCGGCCTCGGTAGCTCAGCTTGGCCTCAACAGGCTCGCTCAGCCTTGACAGGTTAGCTTAGTCTCGGCATGTCAGTTCAGCCTCAACATGACAGCTCGGCCTCGCCAGGTCAGTTCGACCTCAGTGAGGTCAACTCGGCCTCGACAGTTCAACTTGGCCTCGGCAGAGCAGCTCGGCCTCAACAAGCCCGCTCGGCCTCAACAAGTCAGCTCGGCCTCGGTCAACTCAGATCGGTCTCAACAGGTCCACTCGGCCTCGGCAGTTCTGCTTGACCTCGGTTAGCTTAGCTCGGTCCTGGTCTGCTCAGCTCGGCCTCGACAACTAACCTCGACAACAAGGCTCATTGGCCAACTCTAACCTCAACATCAAATACTAAAGGACGTATCGACTAGGAGACATGAGGGACTCTTATCCCGCCCATGGGATGCTAAACCCATAAAGGTCTACTATTCCCGGGGACTCAAGAGGTCCTTCAACCAAGAGCGCATCGACTGACCGACCTACTCGACAAGGGTGACCTCCCTCTCTAAAAGGGAAAAAAGTCATCTACTACGAATTCTAATATGGAAGAGCTTCTCCAAATTGGGAAGAAAATCTCTTTTTCTACAATTTGAGCTACACGAACTACTGAGGATTTCTCTTAGTGTAAGGGAAAAACAGTCCTCACTAGTCATCTGACACTTAAAGAAGAGGTCGGACCACTAATTGGTAATGCTACTCAGATCGCGCAATCTACAATGAGGATCTTTTAGTGCAAGAGAAAATAATCCTCCTAAGTAAACTGCTTGGCTCCTCTGAAGGGGTCATTGCAGCCAACTCATCTATTCAACAAAAGCAAATGACAAGATCAATTGAGAAGGAAGAGCTCACTTCAATGCTCCTACTTGGCTAAAATGTCCGACCTCAACAAAACCAACTTACTTTCCAAGCCCGCTACACGAGCTCGAAAGTAAGGGGCTTAAATAGAGTGACTAAAGAGAAGAGGTCAGCTTGGACATCTCAGCGGGACATGAGGTCGGCCAACTCCGGTCATAACTAATGAACTCCTCAATAGCCAAGGTATAGATGTTGGCCAAAACCAGCTTGGCCTCGGCATCTTTGCTCGGCATCGCTAGCTTAGCTCGGCCTCGGCAGGTCAACTAGGCCTTGGCAGCTCGGCTCCGCCTCAACAGGTCTACCCGGCCTCAGCAGGTCAACTTGGCTTGGCCTCAGTCAGCTCAGCTCGACCAGATCAGTTAGGTGCGATATTCTCTCCCCGTAACACACGACAAGAGTAACCACCCACGACGTGATTCTTGTGTAATGGCCAGCATCCATCACTCCCTGACATCTCGTGTAACAGCTGAAATTGTGCCTAAAATTACTGATCACACTGTCTTATCTTCAGTATAAATAAAAGTTCCTTCTACATTGGAAGGTACGCTAAATCTCTCACCCGAAACCTACCCACACTACTTAGACCTAGATTCCTGGCTTGACTTTAGCATCGGAGGGTCCCCTACTCTAGCCAGGGTCTCCTTTGTCTTTCTCTTGTGCAGGCACACAGAGCTTGGCTCAAGTGGTCGGAGCTCGGCAAAGGGTAAATCAGATTTTTGCATCAACAGGCCCATTGCCGGTTTCTATATCATCCAACCCACCATTAGAATCATTCCACCACAAAAGTAAGACGATTTCAATCACCCACCAAATGGTGAACAACCACCCAAAAACGCATTCATGTGGGGCTTATCTGATTTTTGGATCAGACTAATTTGAGAATCGTCTAATTTAAACCGTTGATTATTTTGTGTCTAGACGGTCTACACAGATGCTGGATGCTTCGAGAATTACGCACTTCTATCACGTACAATTTTGAACCAGAAGACCCAAGATAATATGTAGCCATCTCTGTACAGAATACGGGGAGATTTATGCATCATTCATGTCCGTAGATCAAGTGGGCCGTCACGAAAGGCATAAGTGTCAAGGATCAATGAATCATACCTATGAAGCAATCTTATCCATCACTCTTCTTCAATTTTACCATCGAGCAGTTCACGTTAAGTAGGTCTGTGTATCCAACGTCTAGGATCAATCGATTCGAGTGTATTTTGAAATATCTTCCGTCAACATTCCTCTCCATATGAAGCTCAACCATGTTAGTTTTCTTGCAGTTCCAGCGTATCATCGCCTTGCCTTTCACTTTTTTTTTTTTTTTTTTTTGCCTTTCACTCTTTTGAAAGGGACATGAAATCGCCGTGATCCTACCGTTAAAGAAACAAAAGAGAACTGATTATCTACAGCAAGTTGTGGTACCGTACCATCTTTACTGCCAACATCCCACCTATCTATGGAATCAGTGCCATTACATTGGTAGGCCCCATTATGAAGATCACCTTTCCAGAAAATAAGGGCTGATCTGATCACTTGGTGGACCACAACTTTAAGTTTAGCAAAGACCGTCAGTTATCCATTGTTTCCGATGATGTAGCCCATCTGATGCTCCCGAAGGCTCCGGGAGCGGATTAGGTGTTGCCAGGGTAACACTTTAGTGGGTGTTACCCTAACGGTGGGGCCCACCTTGATGATTTGTTGTATATCCACGCTGTCCATCCGTTTTTTCCCGCCTATTTTAGGATGTGGTCCCAAACACTAGGCATATCCAAATATCAGGTGGACCACACCAAGTTTTGGGATAACGTCCTAAAATGAGCAGAAAATAGATGGACCACGTGGATATACAACACATTCATCAAAGTGGACCCCATTCCCTGGGTAAAACCTAATCCGCTCTCGAAGGTCTGATCTTTGTGCCAGGATGGCCTACCGTTTTCACGGTACTGATGACCAAAGTAGCATTTTGCCGGAAAAGAACATACTCTACCAACGGTTGTGGTCCCTCGCCTGCAGACGATCGGTTGTCAGAAAGAAAATCAGCAGCGTCACCGGGACGTGCATCAGACGATGAAAAGCTTCCTTTTTTCTGGTAGTAATCATTTAAAAGTTAACCTTTTGTGAAGAGTCATGAATCGCGATTCACTGATGGCCTCCCCTGTGTGTGGGCCCTTGATGTGCGGCTCACATGATGAGTGTATTACCTTGATTTTTTATATAACACGTGCAAACTGTGCCGCACTACCAGATGAATGGCTCAGGTCTCTGACACGTGCGCCATACACCGGATCTCTGATACGTTTAGCTCCGTACATGACGGGCATTGCGGCACTTACCGTGGGTTTACCATGGGACCCATCTTGATTTATGTATTATGTATCCACGCTGTCCATCCATTTTTGCAGATGATTTTCCGGAATTATCTCGAAAACGAAGTAGATCCAATTATCAGGTGGATCATGCCATAAGAAATAGTTGTGATTGACCGTCCTACATTGAAAACTTCTTAGGACGTACCTCAATGTTTCCGTTGTGTTTATTTCCCATCCAATCAGTTGATAAGGTCACATAAGTCTTGGGTGATGCCCGGGTCTTACTTAATCCGCTCTCCAAAATCAGATCAGTTGAGCAATCCAAACCTCTAATTTTTGTACGCTCAGGATGGTTGGATGTTTTTCATTTCAACCGTCTAACAAATATCCATCAATTCGATTGTTATACAAGCAAGTGTTATTTGTTACTCTGGCATATAAACTGGGAGCCATGATCTGACTATAGCTAAATTTGAATTGATTCCATGCCACGTGAACCATTACAACTCCATAGAAAAACTTTGCTACTCTGGCAGAGCGTGGTGGATGATGAGCTAGGCACATATAAATTATTTAACGATTGTACATGTGTCATGCAAGTAATTAAAATTAAACCATCTAACTTACATGTATTCGTTTAGATGTACCATGAACCAAAAATTACATTTACTTTGGCCGATTATTTTTATTATGAGAAATTTGGACGAAAACAACTACCTAATTAATTTGAAGTTTATGTTCCGGTACTTTTTTTCTTCAAAAAAATCTTTCAAGAGAGTACCTTATTAATCCCATATAATTGTCATTCCAGTGCCTTCTCGTACATTTCTTTTAAGATCGGTTGGGTGGCTGCTTGGGTGGGCCATCATAATATTTATATAAAATTTACTCTTATTAACAGGTTTGTCACCTCATTCTAGGCTAAGGGTTCAAAAATCACACCCTCCCTTATTAAGGTGGACCACATTATATTGGAATATTGCGTGAAGCAAGAGTCGCCATTCAAACTATTTTCCTTAGTATGGCTCATTTGAATCACAGATGGACCTGAGTTTTAAATTGTAGGCTTAAATTTTGGTGTTGCATTTAAAGATAGGAGTGGATTGTATATAATTATAATGGTGGGCCTTGGAAAAAATTAAGGGTAGATGTTTCTCCCAATTATTTTATTTTTTTATTTTTAAAGTTAATTAGCTTGTTAGTACACACACTCCATGTTAGCCACCCCCACTAGGGATCGATACCAAGACCTCAAGTGTTGAAACGAGGTATCTCCACTCAGTCTGCCAGTTGAGCTATGGATCTGAGTGTATACCCAATTATTTTCTTTGGTGTGGCCCAAGTTAACCTGATTTTTTTTGGCTCTAGGTCTACATTCAAAATACAAATTTAATGAGTAGAGTTGATTTCACATACACACCATGGTGGGCCTCATAGAAAATTAGCCTAGCCTATTTTTCCATATGCTCTTATTTTGCTGACATCCACCATGATATTTATGTAAAATTTACTTTGAACATTAGATATTTAGTCTTATATTAGGCTCAAATATAAAAATTATTAGGATATGTGGAGCCTAATCAATAAAGGTGTATTGTTCATCCAGCCAATGATTTAAAGAGTAATTTTATAATTTCACATGGAATTTTTATGTATACCTTGGTTTGTTTGGGATTTTATATATACAGAAGAATGCTCACCTGCGAGCACCCATGTGCACCTTTGCACACATGTCATGGGCATAAAATTTGAATGGTCCACATGATGCAGCACCTCCTGAAACTCTATAAGTCCAATTTTCAGCCCGATCCAAAACTCTATAGGTCCAATTTTACATTATTCTCAATAATTCAGTCCACCTAAATCTCAAATCAGGCTGATTTTCAGGCTCTATGATGAACATGAGAGGGTACAATAGAGTGGGTTGGATCTGATGCACATATCACGTGGGCCCAAAATATCCTGGGACCATGTGAAAACACCCTAAAAGATACACGTCGCACTAAATTTAACTTGAGCGACATTAACATTAAATACTAATGAGAATGTTAAACAGACGGAAGTGTCCAATTCCAATGGTTGTTCTGAACCCTGAGGCTTTTGAGGCACCGTCCTTTCATGCCAATGCCCATCAGATGAAAGTTTTAGATCACCACACAATAACCCGACACCACTGGTACAACCTATGAATGGAGAGGAGAGAAGAAAGACGAAAACTGCATTATTAACAGACCGTTGTTTCATATACTCAGTTTTTTAATGTGACTGAAATCACCATTAGATTGGATATGCACAATGAATCAAGTGAGAATCCATTCAGCTAACAATTTTGCTGCTGATAATGAAAAAGAGGATCTAAAGAGGCATTACAACCTCTTCTTTCAGAGCATTCTCGACCTGGACGATGATAGAGGCCATCCATTTAGTGGTGCATGATACTATTTGCACTAATCAAAAGAAAACAAACAACCAACGGATGAATTGATTTTTGCCCAATTAATATGAACAATAACCCATACTCATTTGCAGCCTCAGGCTGGAAACATTAGGGTTAACTAGTCAGTTCCTGGTTTGGTAACAACCCATCCAGTGGGTCCCATGAATGCCCCACTCATCTCAAGAGCATGTAGACTGAAAATGCAACAAATGTTTAAACCCAATGTCTCCAAGCATAATGATCAGTATAGGAAAAAAAAAAAAGAAGAAGAAGAAGAAGAAGAAGAAGAAGAAGAAAAAAATGATGGTGAAAAAGATTTCTGGTTTTGGGGGTTGACGGGCCATCACTGTGAAACAAAATGAAATGCCTTCATGTGGGTTAGGTTGTCCAAAAGGACTTAGCCTTGAGAAGGGCTCAACCTGAGCCCAGAAGGTTTATAATGCAAGATAATTAACCACTTGGTCTAAAAGCTCAAACTGATAAAGCATGACAAATCAATCCATTACACCAACAACACCCCATTACACCAAAGCATGACAAATCAAGACATTAAACCAAAAACACCCCCCCCCCCCCCCCCCAACTTCACATGGGTTCTGCCTCACACGGGTCGCCCACCTCGAGTGTGCCCCTGCATTAGTTTATTTGCTAGGCGTGAAATTAGGCCTGAAAATCAGGCCCATTTATGTGATGTGGAAAGCCATAAAAGAGGCCTTAGACACAGGCTAAAACATTATATCATGGTTTGAAGACTTCTCCAAGTCCTGCCCATTTTCCCCTTCAAGCCCCAGTTTAGGTTATTGAAGTCTCTAGAGATTATCTAAGAGCCTCCCAGTCTGTTTGGTAGTACCAAATTTCATGATATTTTGTGCCGAATTAGATTTGATTAATCATGAAATTTCTTGATATTTCACGAGTTTGGTGCAACCAAATGCATCCTTAGTAAAAAGAATATTTCATTTAAAAAATATTATCTTATTAAAGAAATCAATCGGATACCTATCCACATTTCACACAGTGAATTGATATTTAGTGCATTTCAAGGTCACACATTAACTAGATTTTATCATAAAACTGCCCCAGGTGCCATTTTTTTAATTCTATATATTTCTTTATTTTTCCTTCTATTTTGAGAAAAATGGTGGTGACTCAGCTGAGTCACCCAAACTCCAGTACAACTCATCTCAAGACCAAATGAGTTGGTGCAAATCTTAAAACCATGCAGACAATGGCTAACCAGCACAAGTCTGAGCCCAACCTCTCACCTACGGAGCCATGAACACAGAGCCCCAGCTAAAGCCAACAGGTCTGACATGTACTGAAGAGAACAAACATCAAATAGCTACTCGTAAAACTAAATAGCCTTTATTTTCTATGTTCCATTCCTTCGATGAGTGTGACTCTAAAGGTTACAGGATGGAAAAATATCATGCAATATACAAGTCAGGCAGTTACAGTACCTATGCTTAGATAGCTTTTCAGCTATTTAACTCTCCCTGTGGTAGCTGCAGCTGCAAGTGAATTTTCTGCTGGTTAGATGTGAAGGACCAAAATTGCAGAACGCAACTAGTAACATCCAGGACGTTGAATATAATAATCTGGACCCATAAAAAATGTTGGGTAAGAAAATCAGCTGCTGCTCATTTCCATGAGGTCACATTAACATAGGGGTCTCACTATAACTGACTTCCATCACCTGCCATCCCCCAAACGATTACCCAAATCTTTAGCCAGAATGGTTCAGCCTGCAAAAATGCTACCCTTTCTGCTTTCAAAAATACAGTCGGCAAAGGCATTCTAAGCTTCAGGAGACATGCCTTGTTTCAGGCATTAAGATGACAAAAACTCTCTGTTCCATAAAGGTATGTACTGAATAATTTTTTCAGTAAGGCAACTTAGGTGGCAGAGAGATTACTATAGGTGGGTATGGCAGACGAACAAAGAAAAAACTGAACGACATAAAATAGAGGGCAAAGATATGGTTAGCTGGGTCAAAGAACATTGATTCGGCACTACCCTGCCCCTAGGCCTGCCTTTGACTACGCAACTAGGCACATAAAGCGCCAACATCAAACACCAAACTTATATTCAATTGTCATGAATTCATGCAAAACTAGGAAGCATTTGTTTTTCTTTCTTACCAATGCAACAGTTTCCTATCATAAATCAAGGAGCAGCCCCCATTGAGCCCCTAGCTTGGATACTGACTAGCAACAATGATGCCATCCCATACAGAAACCACCTATCCATCAACAGAACTTTGTTTTGTTGAAGCAATGAAATCTCCCACCGATGTTTCCTGATAATATCTTTTGCGACCACTAAGATCAAAACTCCCAAACCCCATCATATTCCAGATAACGATATCATAGCAGAGTAATGATAGCATCTTCTCTTTTTCCTTCCCTTTGACAACCAGTAGACTATCACCCCAGCCATTTAATCAAACAGTAAATTGAGGAAGGAATATCATATAATCCAAAAACCCTTGCCATTTACCTTTCCCTTATAACATCTATAAACAGCGCCTTCCTCCTATCATATTTCCATTTTCTGGAATAACCCTCCAATATCATTCCTTCAAATGGCAGCAACTTCCAATCTCTACAATTTGCCTTGGCCAACTGGATAGACATTCGCATCTCCAACACTTCTCCAATCTCTTCCACTAAGTAGGAAATTAGATAGATACCTCAGATGGTCCCATTCCTAATTGACTGTGTCAACCACCAAGAATCATTATCACCAATTTTGACTATGTTTATCCAAAGTTGCATAACATGCGGAGATAAAATGCCTAGCAGCCCTCCTCTCATCAGAGAAATGAACACAACCAACCCCAGAGAGCAAGAAAAGCTCCTGCAGACAAAAAGACTCTAGCTCAAATCATGGATACGCACAATAGTTAAACCCCTGAATTTATCACAGGATCATAGGATGTTGTACCACTCAGTTTCCTGTGGCAAAATTCTCATGACAGAGAACCACCATTAATTACCATCCTTGGGCAGACTAATGGAAGGTCATTTTTTCGAAGCCCCCTCACAAATGAAACTGAATTGTGGTCTTAATTAAATCATGCGACTGAATTTTAATGGAGGTAGTGAGAAAGTGTTAGAAAAAATCATCGAGTTTTTGAAGAACTGTAAACCCAGCGATGAGGATCACCACAACAGAAAATGACTAATGTGTTCCACCTCCACAACACTCTTATAGCTGATCTCTAATGTTGAAACCTAAGTTGGAAAAGAGCCATCACTAGCTGCCACATTGAGTAACCAACTAAGCCCATTTGAACTTTTTTTTAACCCATGCACTCACACCCGACATACACCCACGCATGCACTCACACCACAGTGAGATTTCACCACAATGGGTACTCAAACCCATGACCTCATGTTGAAACTCATGTGAGTCTACCACTGAGGCATGAGTAAGGACCTGCCCATTTGACCTAGTTTCCACTGAAAATTCTTTCTAGGTTCTAGTAACTAGGCAATAATATCATTGACTTAAAGTGTCCAATATCGCTTGAAAGCAATAGCAATGGAGGCTCCTCAACAATGTGTTTTCCCCAATTCACACAAGATTCGGTTACCTTAGACCAAAACTTATTTAAACCAGCTCTCAGGATAAAGGAGCACATTTAAGAGGGTTTTGGAAAGGACACGAGAAAGGGAAACAAAGCTAAACCAATCATTCAAAACTCTTTGAGATCAATGGTTATTTCAAAATTTCCAAAGGCCTCTATATCACCATAGGAACCATCAAAATCGGTCCTTCGTGACATTTTCATCAACATGACATTCATTCCCAAATACTAACCAAAGAGAATCATTCGGTTCCCTCAAACCTTAAAAGGTGACAAGGAAAGTGTTTCTCATAAAGAAATTGTGTTAATTGTGAGGATTCTAGAAGGTTTGGCTACTGGGAAAGCCATACAAAGGAATCTGTCTTCATGGAATCTGTAAGATAGCTTTAATTAAGGAAACAAAAAGCATCTCTTTGCTTGAAACAATTTCCAAACAGAAACCATTTTGAGGGACCCAAACACAAGAAATGGACATACTTATTGATTCTGTTTCCACCGGGGCTACTTCCAAGTAGCCGAACGACCCACGTGATACTCCTCTATTAAGAGTATGTAGTAGCACTGCCATTGCTTAAGACGTGTGCAATGAGTATTAACAATCACCTTGTTTCAATGATGCAAGCTACTTTCAAAGGACAGAATTTTCTTCAGTGCCTAAGATCTAGGCATAAACATATAGAAATGTGCAAAAGCATGCAAGGAATTCCATCCAATATACCACAAAATCACAATGAATTTAGGGTGTGTTTGGAAGAATAAACAAGCAACAATTGGGTGACATATGGGGGTGGAGACCACTCTCGTTTCATTCAGCACAGCATTTGGGTTGGCACAGAAATTGCAAAATGCCAAGGTCTGCAATCAGCTTTCCACCTTGTCTGCCTGAAATAAATGGTTTGTAAAACAAACGGGCCAACAGTTTTAGGTGGAAATCAATTCCAATGCTCCCAATGTAAAGACACCCACTAGCACCCTTAAAATAGTGGCCATGCATTAAATCAAGATTCAATTCACACATAGAATAATCATCCAGCAAAAACAGCAATATGAACAAGTTTGCAGCTAAAATAATATTCCAAACAGAGCATGGTGAGGTGAAAAATCACGAGCCCATAACTGAAAGTAAGATAAACATGGATTGCCAATTGCAAGGGTTACCAACAATTCACAAGAGCACAACCAGTATACAACCCAACAACAATTGTATCGTCGAGCGATTTTAAACTCTGTCTAACAAGCTTGGCTCATACGGCAACACAACAAGATTATTTCTCCCCATTGACAGGGACTGACTCTGATCAAACACATGGTTCTCCTCTGGCAACAACTCCCAAGTTCGTTCCAACAAGTTGTAGATAATCGACTGCCACCCATGATGCATGGTAAAGCACATGAAATCACCGTGTCCCTGACAGTGGATCAATATTGAGTGCGGGGAATCTATCTTCCTCAATATCTCATCAGGAACCGCATCGACCTTAACCCATCTTAGACTCTCCCAACTAAGCTCCCAAATGCAAATGCTCCCAATCAAGAAATCCTCCATAATCTTTCCTGTCAAAAACAACCTCCCTCTACAAACAACTAGTGCCAGGCAACGTATATCGCCGGACGGCAACCTAACATTCAGATCAACCCAATCCCTTCTCTCCAAATTGTAAGTGATCAGACGGTAGCCCAGCAAGGTTTGGACAGGGATGGCGAGGCAGTAAAAGAACCCGTTATGAAAGATGGCATGGACCTCATGCCAGAACTGCAAGAATTCATGCTGGGAGCGGCAGTGGTGGGCCCACTGACTAGTTTCCGAATCGTAGACCTCGGTGATGCTCTCACTGGACGCAGGTTCAGTTGTCCCCATAACAAGAATTCTATAATGACCAGATGCCCGATCGGCGACCATGCCAACGGCATCAATGTAACGGATCTGGAGCATCTCAGGGAGGATTCTACTCGTCCTAGTGACTGGATTACATATAATTAGATTAGGGTAATCTAAATTACGGTTGCGGAAGCAGAGTAGGCCGGCGGAGGAAGCCAATAAGAGGACCTGGCTGGGGTCCAAGGAGCAGCGGTCGTAAAGGGGGAGGTTCGCCCAGCAGCGGGCGCGGGGCAAGTAGGCCGCGACGGAGGAGCGGGTGTGGTAGATGAGGAAGTAGAGAGTGCGGGGGGCAAGCGCGGCCCAGAGATCAGCGAAGGTGGGAGAGGAGAGGAGGGAGTGCCAGTGCTTGCAAACAGAGCGGCAGCGGAAAACGGAGGAAATGGGGAGATAGGCGAGGATGCGCTCAGCAAGCTCGTCGGGTACGCGAAGCCAGGCGTTCTCCTGTCTTTCTACCATTTCTTCAAAGAATTCCGAGAGAGAGAGAAAGAGTAACCCTAGGTTCGGATGACTGTTCGTATTTATCGGGTAGCTGAGGAAGATCTCCTTCCAGATGATGTTCGAATGACTTTTTGTATTCCGCGGATAGCTGAGGAATATCTCCTTCCAGATGTTGGATGTTTTTCCGCTGTGGATTAGAGGGAGAATTTCAGGTGCGGCATCAAAAAATTTAGGGGTCGTTTGGCACCATGGATGTGAGGGGACTCGAGGATTGTTTGGCACCATAAAGTAACAGCCGGTTTCAAATCCATGGGAAAGATAACATGTAAAATCCTTCCAAGAGTAATTGCATCCCTGTAATTACTTTAATATGATGATATGCATAGTCCAAACATTGGTCGTATAAATCAACAGTTAAAAATAGTTAGTTAGTTCCTCAGATATGTTTTTGTGCTTGTGGCCCATCCAAGACTTAGAATGTCATTAGTTTTGGGCAAAGCATATATTTCAGCCGGCCTATTTCAACCATTGTGTTAAACATTATATATGTTTACTATTTAAAGATATTAAAGTTGATTTAGTAATTAAATTCAAACCCTTTTAAAATATACCATGCATAACTACTTTTGGATTAAAGTTATTCCCCAAACCAGGGTGCCAAACACAATAGAAGGATTTCAAATCCAGGGGGTTCGGAATCCAGGGGTTCCAAATCCATGCACCCAAACGGGCCCTTAAGAGAGTAAGGAGCAGATTAGGTGCGGCATCAAGAAATTTAAGAGAGTGCGGAGTGGATTAGGTGCGGCCCGGCCTCACCCGACACGGTGGGGCTTTGACCGTCAGGCTCACTTTGATGTATGTATCATATATCCACGTTGGTCCATCTTTTTTTTTCTTTTGTTTTTTTT